>NC_035446.2:171160098-171889048 GCF_002127325.2 Helianthus annuus
ATAAAATATTCAAAATACCCTTATTATTAAACACGAAAACAAGTGACTAAATTTATTAACACTAGCTAAACCCCCTCTTCAATCCTCTAAACCGCACACCGCCTCCTCCTCTTGTCACCATCTCTAGTCCTTCTTCGCCGGTCAGCCTTTCGTTGTCGCCAATAACTCTTAACCTGTCCCCATCTAGCTTGGTTTCAAAGCCCTCAAATGCGGACACATATTTTTATCCAAGCTAAAAATTAAATTAAGTTAACGTATATGTAATTACTACGATTTTAGACCCCTACAATTAATCACATAATTAATGATCGTTTTAATGTTCTTCCATGATAAATATAATGTTCTTCTAGCATAACATTAACGTGAATTTAATGTCGCTTTTCATGGTCGATACATATATTCATTGCAATGGATTTTGAAATTGTGTAGAAGGGAACACGGAATCAAATTATTAATTATAAAGATCTTCCAATATTCCAAATCTCCGGATTCATCCCATTCTTAGAATTGCCTTTGCAAAAGGGTGAATTTGTGATTTAGATGACGTAAAAAATGATTTAGTTGTTTTTTTACAGTGATTTAGGTTTTCTCGGCATTGATCAAAGACAAAAGAAGAACCCCAGGTTGTGATTAGGGGTATTCAGTATTCGAACCGACCTCGAAACTCGAAATTTGACTCATACTTGATTCAAATTCAGTAATTGAACTTCGCATTGAATACGGATTTGTAATTTTTAATTTGATTCAATTTGAAATTTGAATTCAAAATACGCATTTTATTTTTATTCAGGGCCAGCTTAATGGGCCGGGCAGACCGGGCGATTGTCCGAGGCCCAAACCTCCAGAGGGCTCGAAATTTAAAAATGATTTTTATCTATATATTTTATTTTTTATTATATATTTAGAGCCCTTTTAATACATTTTAAGCTTTATATATATATATATAGGAAAAGTATAAAATATAATATCCCTTAACGTTCATTATGTACGATATAGTGAAATCGCATGTTATAAAATAGCATGTATGAAATCGCATGTTGTTTTTTGTAACAGTTTCGCATGTGATAATTTTGATGAAATCGCATGTTAAAAAACCAAAATGCAATTTCAATGCGGGATGAAGATCTGACGGCTGAGATGATAGCGTACGTAATGTACGAAAAGGGCATTTGTACGTTAACCTAACCCTACATATATATATATATATATATATATATATAGGACAAAGATCCGTTAGGAGCCACCCTTTATTGCGAGAACCGCGAGAACCAATGTGAACACAACAAAAAATGCCTAAAAATAGCTAAAAAACACACAATTTTTTTTTTATAAAAATCGCTACTTTAAGTAACAAAAAAAAAATTTAATTTTTTTTGGCTACTAAAAGTAGCGATTTTAACATAAAAAATAAAAAAAAATTAGATTTTTTTAGATTTTTTTAGGTTTTTTGGGGGTTTAGTTTTTAGCATTTTAGCTGGGGGGTGGGGGGGTTTAGGGTTTTTTTTTTTTTGGGGGGGGGGGTGGGGGGGTTAGGTTTTTGGGGGGTGGGGATTAGGTTTTTTTAGGGTTTTTTTTAGCTATTTTAGGTTGTGTTCACATTGGTTCTCGCGGTTCTCGCAATAAAGGTGGTTCTCGCATGAACCTTACACTATATATATATATATATATATATATATATATATATATATATATATATATATATATATATATATATATATATATATATATATATATATATATATATATATATATAGGGTAGGGATCCTAAGAGAAGTCCACCCTATTTGAGAAACTTGTGAAGCAATCTGGACCACACATTTTCCGTAAGCAAAAAATGCAAAAAAAGGTGAAAAAAATGCAATTTTTTTTTTTTAGAAAAATCGCAGCTTTTTCTTTAAGGATTAAACTTTTATTTATTTTTTTTTTGAGATTTATACACATGTGTATATTGTTAATCTTTTAACTATACATATATGTATATTGCCCATTATACATATATGTATATACATGTTTAAAATTGAAAAAATATGTGTTATAAATCCTAAACCTTATACCATAAACACTAAAGCTAAACCTTAATGCTAAACCGTAAGCCCTAAACCCTAAAGCTAAACCCTAATTGTAAACCCTAATGCTAAACTCTAAAGCTAAACCCTAATTCTAAACCCTAAAGCTAAACCCTAATGCTAAACCCTAAAGCTAAAACTAAACCCTAAAGCTAAACCCTAATGCAAACCCTAAAGATAAAGCTAAACCCATAAGTTAAAGCTAAACCCTAATGCTAAACCCATAAGCTAAACCCTAATACTAAACCCTAAATACTATTACTAAACCCTAAACCATAAAGCTAAATCATAAACCCTAATGCTAAACCCTAAATGCTAATGTTAAACCTTAAATAACACTTATTTTTCAATTTTAAACATGTATATACATATATGTATAATTGACAATATACATATATGTATAGTTAAAAGATTAACAATATACACATGTGTATAAATCCCATTTTTTTTAAAATAAAAAATTAAAACCTTAAAGAAAAAGCTGCGATGTTTCCAAAAAAAATTTTGCATTTTTTTTACATTTTTTTTGCATTTTTTTGCTTAGGGAAAATGTGTGGTCCAGAATGCTTCTCAAGTTTCCCAAATAGCTACTACTTCTCACATGATCCTTATCCTATATATATATATATATATATATATATATATATATGTGTGTGTGTGTGTGTGTGTGTATTATTTAAAAATATATTTTTTAGGGACCGATTTTCACTACTCGTACGGAGTTCGAAGATTTTTTAGGAACCTCAGTGACGATCCTGTTTTATTTAGGGTTATTGGATTTTAATCCTAAGTTTCACATGTTAGCCGATAATAATCCAAACTTTAAAAATCCCTCCAACGACCCAACTTGTAAGAATTTGTCCCCCATTAATCCTTTTCTAACATAGGTGCACTTAAATCAATTAAGGAGTCTGGAGGTGCACTTGAACCTATTGAGGAGGCTAAATTCTTATATGTTTGAAAAGGATCAACGGGGGTCAAACTTTTACATGTTGGGATTGTTGGAAAGAATTTTTAAAGTTGGAATTACCATCGGCCAACAGGTGAAATTTAGAATTATTAAAATCCAATAACCCTCTTATTTAATATATACTTATATCATTATATGTACACAAAAAAACTACAAGAGCTTGTAAGACTTTAAGTTATAACATTTGGGTCTTCTAGCATTTAATCAATCCAATCAAGAGAGCTTCTAAGAATAAACAATTAAACTGACTTTAAGTGATTTTAGGTCAATTGTTTATTGGATTGATTTCAACAAGAAGCAAATCTTTTGACAATAGAGAATCACTCTATATGAGTGTATTAGAAAAACAATGTGTAAAACAACGTAACCTATTGTTCAACATTTTATCGATCAACGCTTAACATCTTCTTCTACGTAAACCCTTATGTAGTTAATATCAAACTCATTCATTAAAAGTAAAATTACTTTTAAATTTTAACCAAATAAGTGTTTCATATTTGTTTTAATAAAAGCTTATTCTTGTATGCACATAACCTTTGTGCATAAAATGTTACCAAATTAAATAACTTAATTTCAAAACCACAAACTAGGAATTAACAACTAGTAACTAAATATCGATCAACCGGTCTTTTAATTCATATATATATTACACATCAACCACATGCAGGATGTAGGATATGCAAACTTATTACACAAATCAGTACACTCATAAAACATACACTACAACATTCCTTTGATACAAAAAAAAAAAAAAAAAAAAAAAAAAAAAAAAAAAAAAAAAAAAAAACCACACTTGTAATAATACTTTTGCACAAATATTCAGAGCTTACCGGCTGATACAACTTTGTCTTCACTCTTCAATAGTCCCATAGATTCCCACCACCCAAGCTATCTCCGTCGTCCGGCGGCATAGAGTTGATTCTCGGTGGGCTTATCAGCATTCCCTCCGCCATGTCCGATAACATATTCGGCATTCCAAATACCGCCTCATCGTCCATATATTCTCCACGTTGACTGCTGCTTCCAACGCCAGTGTCCCTATCAGGATGTCGAGCAGCGGCAGCGCTTGCAGCTGCGGCGCGGATGTCATCAGCCGTGGGATGCTCAGGGAGAGTGCTAGGCAGAATCGAGTCGGAAAAGTTTAGTACCGCATATGCTCCTTTGAGAGCCAATGCAGCTACGTCGTAAGCCGCGGCAGCCATTTCTGGGGTCGGGTATGTCCCCAGCCAAATGCGGGTGGACTTGTTTGGTTCTCGAATCTCGGAAACCCATTTTCCAGACCTGCATCTGATACCGTGATAGATAGGGTGCGGGCCATTGGAGCTTCCAGCCGTAGGAACAGGAGGAGGGTTGTTAGTAGTGGAGGCGGAGGAGCTGCGACGTCGACGGTTAGCCATGCAAGATTTGGATGCATTTGTGGGTAGTTATAGACCAATAGATTTGATTTGATGGCCCAGAGGTGGTTGGGGTGCCATTGGTCTTTAACTGGAAACAACATTGTGGTGCGTGGCTATGTCGCGGATGATATTTTAATATTTTGCGCAATAGACAAAATTTCAAATAATTCAATCTTTGACCATCTATATCTATAGTAGTGCAGATAAACCCCTTTATTATGTAACCTCTGAAGTTTAATCCATTGTTTGGCATTGGTTTAATTCCGCTATGATAAAACTAGTGGGTTACACCCGTGCTCCGCAACGGGGCAACCCAATTTTTAATAAATTTTAAACGAAAATGTAGACGCAGTTGTAAGTTAGTGGTGAGAATCCAGTCGATATTGGTTTCTTTTATTACGGTATCGACATGGTACCAACACTCGATATAGCAACCTAAAGAGGAAACTTAAGAAATAAAGTCGACATAAGTTCAAAAGGATGTCGACACGTGTTTTAAATCGGTTAAAAACCATAGTAAACGAATACCAATAATGCTTCCAATAGTACCAATACCGGTACTAATGTTTTTTTGATGGGTACTGGCTCGATCATTTCTCAAAAGAAAATTAAATCGCGTATTTAGTTTAATTTTGTAAAAGAAACTAACGAACGAAAGTTATAAGAGAAAATAAAATTATTGGGTTAAAGACGTATATTATCAATAGTGCAAGAGGTGAATTTGAAATTTAAAAAGTAAAAAAAAGAAAGTGGACCAATAAGATTTGAACATATACACCAATCAAAATTATTTACTTTTAACAAAATTTGATAATTATTATATGGTAAACAATTATATTAAAGTAATTGTAGTGTATAGTACCACCATTTTTTCAAAACTCAATCCGAAATGCTTCAGTAGCATATTAATGGGGGAAATGTAAAGCTTTATGAAGTATGAGGAGCTAGATGAATTATTGGGCAATTTCAGTGACTCATTGGTAGTGTGCAATAAGTGTGACTAATATTTTTAAGCACACGTTGACAAACGATTACAGGGCAATTCCACCCGTTTCTCACTCGTTCCTTGAATAGTTAATACATTTATATCCTAAGTTTCACATGTCTTATTGATCAATTTTCTGTAATTTAAATTAAGAGATACAAAAAGATAGATTCTCTTTTTTTTTTTTTTTTTCTTTTTTCTTTGTGGACAGCAAAACTAAAGGACAATGTTATTTTATTCGTTTCGTCGTCTATTTTATTATCTACGGATACAACAATAACAACCATACCTAGGGGGTGTTTGTTTTTTCAGAAAAAAACTCTTCTGACCTCTTATGTTTGCGCCGTGCAGATCACGCGCAGACATTTAGCTCTGCAAACCGTTTTTTAGAAGACATTTCATTAAAAAATGTTTTCAAACAACCTCTGCGCGTTCTCTTCCCCACGCAGACATGATCCAATGTCTTCCAACCTCTTCCAACCTTCTCTCCACCCTATCCTCCTAATCTCAAAACGTGACACCTCCCCCACCTCCACGCCGCCGGTCACGACCTCCTCCTCCACCGGTTTCCGATGAACGTTATCAGCTCCGTCGAAATCAAACACTCCCCTCATAGCAAAACTTGATTGATCCATACAAAAAATTCAACACAAATCCTTTAATCACGGAACCAATGCAGAAATTAGTAATACAACAAATCATGACATCCAATCAACTAGTAGAAATTAGAAAGTTATCACGAATTACAAACACACTAGTATCCAATTTAAGATCTGAGAATACAAAAAGTAAACAATAGATCGAACAACAAATGCTCGAGTAACAAAACCTCTGGCCATGTTCGATTGTGTTGAAAAGTGGATCTGTTAGTTGTGAATTGATGAGATCGTGATGAATTTGGAGGTGTTGGTGTGAATTGGAAATTAGGGCAATGAGTTGAATTGAGGAGTAAGATAGAGAGATCAGCCCATCGAGGTCTGAGATGAGATCTCTGATGGATCAATCAAGTTTTCTTCAATAATGGTGGTTTGAGTGGGTGGTTTGCAGAATGTTCAAGAGAAAGAGGTTTGGGAGAAGAAAAGGGAAAAAAGTTTGCAGATGTGCGTGAAGAGGTGAGATAATCAAACACTCTTTTTATTACACTCCGCAGACATTTGGTCCACCTCTTCTCGTACAGACATTTGCAGATGTGGTTCGCAGATTGTAGACCTTTTGCATCTGAAAAAACAAACACCACCTTAGTGTCATTTATAGCCAAACTATTGATAGGACCTGAAGATGATAGTATGTAAGCAATAAAGCAACCCTTACCACTATTTCAATGGATAGAGAAATTGCTTTAAGAGAAAACCCCCAACTCTAAATCCATAAGAACATTCACATTGACTTCCCTATCCTCATTCTTATAATTACACTAAGATCGTTCACAATCGATTCTCCTTATTTATATGAGTATATTCTTTATATTTTATAGAGTGTTTGTGAGTGGAGGAGAGAGAAAATTGCTATTGTTTATTAGTGAATTTGGAGCGACACTTTTAACCCTCTATAATTCTTTAATATTTTTTTAAATTGGTTGTGAGTTGAAGAGAAAAAGAAACGATGATGACAAAAATATAAAAAAAACACTATTTAATTGAAGATGAAAAAGAAAAAGTAGTGAATTTTTTTTAATTATAAGAGTTAATTACACAAATGAGTCCTATGGTTTATACCTAATTTCGTCTTTGGGTACTAACTTTATTTTTTAACAAGTTTAGGTTCTATGGTTTCAATTTTGTAACACCTTTGGGTACTAACACCAAAATTAGTTAACTAATGACTAAAATACCCTTGCATTTTTTTATGTTTATTAATGTAACATATTTGGGTACTAACACCTAATTTTATTTAAGTTTAAATCAATTTTACAAAATCTATTTTTTTTATTTTCATCTTTTTATTATATCTCTTAATTAACATAAATTGTATTTATTTTTTTTATTTTTATTTTTTTATTAAATTTCTTATTTAACATAAAATCTATTTGTTACACCAGTATTTTTTTAAATAGATATTTTAAATAAAATCTACTAGCTATATAGTTTTATGTAAATTAAATTTCTTACTCATTTTAAATAATGTAAACCTTACTCGTTTTCAATTTTGGATTGAAATGATTGATAATAATAAATATCTTTCATGTAAAAAAATTTAAGCCTATTTTTAACTCGGTTTTTTTTTTTTCATTTGCATTTTACTATTTTAGAAAGATATTTAATTTACATACAACTATATAGCTAGGTATTTTAGATAAAACTATATAGCTAGGTATTTTAGATAAAACTAAAAAAATTTAAGCGTTTTTCAACTCGTTTTTTTGTAAAAAAAGATATTTAATTTACATAAAACTATATTGCTAGTAGATTTTACTGGTGGAACTAGTAGATTTTATGTAAATCAAATATCTTTCTAAAATAGTAAAATGTAAATGAACAAAAAAAACAAGTTAAAAATGGCTTAATTTTTTTTTACATGAAAGATATTTATTATTATTATTATTATTATTATTATTATTATTATTATTATCAATCATATATATCCAAAATTGAAAACGAGTAAGGTTTACATTATTTAAAACTAGTAAGAAATTTTATTTACATAAAACTATATAGCTAGTAGATTTTATTTAAAAAATCTATTTTAAAAAATACTGGTTTAACAAATAGATTTTATGTTAAATAAGAAATTTAATAAAAATATGAAAATAAAAAAATAAATAGACTTTATGTTAATTAAGAGATATAATAAAAAGATGAAAATAAAAAACATAAATAGATTTTGTAAAATTGATTTAAACTTAAATAAAATTAGGTGTTAGTACCCAAATGTGTTACATTGATAAACTTAAAAAAATGCAAGGGTATTTTAGTCATTAATTAATTAATTTTGGTGTTAGTACCCAAAGGTGTTACAAAATTGAAACCATAGAACCTAAATCTGTTAAAAAATAAAGTTAGTACCCAAAGGCGAAATTAGGTGTAAACCACAGGACCCATTTGTGTAATTAACTCTAATTATAAAGATAGAGTAGATAAACGATTGTGAATGCTCTAAAATCACTACTTTTTCCATCTTTTTCAATTAAATAATTTTTTATACATTTATCATTACATTTTCTTCCGGCTCTAATCACAACAGCTTTCAAAAAATATTAAAAAACTTAACAAGGGTGAACAGCGTTCCCATAGATTTACAGATTAACAGTAATACTTTCTTTTTTTTTCCTCTCGTAACCATTTCTTATGATATAAGTAACTCCGTTTTCTTGGTTTCACGCACTCGTTTGGTCCCGATTGCTTCCGGATGCTCCGCAAAGCTCCCGAATAGCTCCTTAAACTCCGTTAGACCTGCAAAACACAATTCCAATCTAAGTAGACTATTCGAAACTCAAATTCATGTAAAACATAAACTTTAAATATGATTAAACACCGGTTTTCAACCACGCATCACCACCCTAAGAATAAACTCGACATAATCACCACCCTAATAGACTTTTTTTGGTGGCCCACAGGTAGGTAGTTGGGGTGCCGTGGGTCTTTAACTAGAAACAACATTTTGATGCGTGGACTAACATACTCACAAACCCAAGTTTGAAAGCATTTTCATAAAGTTGGATTGTATATTGGATCAAAACCTTTCTAACTAAAGATGAGCTTTTATACATCAATCTTGGCCCATTTATAAATCAGATTTGAGTGGCAAGGTTATGTGAGTATGTCATTCACATAACCCTCCCCTATTTTTCATGTCAATAATAGCTTTATATAGAACATCACACGACTATATGTTTAATTTACATAGCCGTGCCCCTTTACTTCCAAAAAGCTTATGTTTTTCCTTGTAACGTTACACTATTATGTAGTTTGTTTCATATACTTGTGTACTTCCCAATTTTGCGGAAAATTTTTTTGGTGTGGAATCTAGAGTTTACTCACTATGTATTTGAATCAATATCATTGGTGTAGCAAGTTTGTTGGGTGTCTTACATATCACATTTTAAGCTACATTCTCTTTCTTTAAACCATTTTCATTAAAAAATATCACCAATTTACGACTACTAATAAGAGTTATTCATTAAAAAATATCACCAATTTATGACTACTAATAAGAGTTATAGATATGCTCAAGTGAGCTTACTCCATTCTATTTTCGGCCTCACAATGTAAGCCGTATGATCGGCTAGGTGGCGTCCTTGTTATGGATCAACACACATTATCCGACTTTATCATTGAGTGATAAAGATATTTAGTTAGTAACTTTATCATTGTGTGATAAAGATATTTAGTTCGTTTAAAAGGAGGAACGTAGATAAAGAGAAAAGAGATGGGCCCTTAAATTTTTTTTTTTTAGAATAGTTTGATCTTAAAAATTTATTGGTAGTCGTCGCTATCGAAGCCATGGCAGCAGTTGGTCCTCATAAAGCTCCACTCGTTGTCACTTACTTAGGCCTGTAAATGAACCGAACGGACACGGACGCGAACATAGGTATGTTCGTGTTTGTTCATTTAACTTTAACCAAATATGAACACGAACACAAACATATAATCAAACACATTTTTTTGTTCATATTTGTTCATTAAGAAAACAGGCTTGTTCGTGTTCGTTTATTTTCGTTCGTTTAAAGCCTAAACGAACAGTTCACGAACACAAACGAACATAAACAAACACACATTAACGTAATTTAACAAATATAAACAAACACAATGATGTAGCGCGTGATATGGAAACGAAGATCAAACACGTTGATTCAAAGAATACCCGTGTAGTCCTTCCTCAACCCCCAAGATTCCACCCAAAAGGCACGGAATTTGAAGTGAAAAATAAGTTATGTCAAAATTCAAATCTGATTCTTCACATTACTAGAGGAACATATAAATAGAAACCAAAATTCGAAATGGGCCTCAAAAAGACTACGGACCAAACACAAGCCCAAAAACAAAATGCCCAAAACATTTCAAAAAACATAAAAAAGCAAATAACTAATACAAATAAGCGTTTTTTTTTTTCCCGAACGATGACCCAAACCGCCTGGTCGCACGCCCAAAACGGACCCCCGTAGCCCAAGTTAGAGCCATTTTAGTGAAACCCCTTTTGTTACGCGGTCTTGGGCCTCCAAATACGAGATAGCCCGCTCCTCCACACTTGGGCCCGCATCACACAATTTAACTAATATCAGTGAACACAAACAAACAAGTCTAATATATTACAGTTTATTTGGAAACACATCTAAATTAGGATTCGTAGATGCTAAAATTAAGTAGGGTTTTATATAAATATTAAGTACGTGATTAGTTACGATCAAAGAAAAATTTTTAAATTTCATTTTTTACTAGAAAACTCAATTACTAGTAGTTATGTTTATATAAATAGTTAGAAAACCTAATATTCATATAAGTATAATTATTTATGTATTTACTAAAATTTAAACGAACATAAACGAACGTTCACGAACATAAATGAACGAACATAAATGAACGTTCACGAACATTAATGAACGAATATAAGGTGTGTTCATGTTCGTTCATTTAATTTAATTAAACGAACAAAATTTTTTGTTCGTGTTTGTTCGTTTATTAAATAAATGAATACAAACGAACTTCCCGCCGAACAAGTTCACGAACAGTTCATGAACGTTCAGTTCGTTTACAGGCCTGCACTTACTTCACCATCCAGTAGACGTCTATGTGGGATTTCACCACCGCCGCTGGTTCACATTGAAATTGGGGTAGCAATCGAAGATAGAAGACGAAGGGGATTGTCGTTGCCGACAAACGGTTGCGTTGCCGCCACCGGCCGAATGCTAAGGGAAAGTTGCATTGGCCATCTCTTTTTCTCTACCTCTCTAAGGAAACCCTAATTATGCAATTTGATGGGAATGGTTTTCATGTGAAGACGCATGACAAGAATGAAAATAGATGGCTATCAACGTGCACCACTAAAGCATTGTTCAATTCGCTAAGGGAATGAAAACAGATGGCTGATGGCTATCAACGTGCACCACTAAAGCATTGTTCAATTCGCTAAGGGAATGAAAACAGATGGCTGATGGCTATCAACGTGCACCACTAAAGCATTGTTTAATTCGCTAAGGGAAGGTTGCATTGTTCATCTCTTTTTCTCCGCCTCTCTATAGAAACCCCTGATTATGCAATTTGATGGGGATGGTTTTCGTATGAAGACGCATGGCAAGAATGAAAACACATGGCATCAACTGGACCACTAAACCAACTGTTCAATTTGTTGTTTTTTAAATATATAGTAATAATAATAATAATAATAATAATAATAATAATAATAGTAATAATAATATATAGTAATAGTAACAATTTGTTGGTTTTTAAATATATAGTAATAATTGTGGTTTTTAAAGGTTTGAATTTTGATAAGATTCATAAATGAGATTTGCTGCTCTATTTAGGGTGTTAATAATGATATGGTATGTTAACCGACATTGCAAACCACTCCCTCCTTATGTTAAGGGGTATTAAAAGGATTATATGTTAATATGTTAACATGATGTTAAGAGATTGTCTTAATTTGTTTTCCTTTTTTACACTCAAACCATTAAAAGTTTTTACACCCAAACCATTAAAAGAATAAAGTTAAGGGGATTAAACCATTTTCTTAATGTGAAGTAAAAAGTGAAACGGAGAAAAGTAAGTGATGTAGCACCTAGGTGGTGTTAAGAAGAGTTAAAGTATACCCCAGGCCTAACATGTTTTGATACGAACAATAAGTTAAATAAACAACTCGGCAAGGAAAATTCGGTAACATGTACAGCGAACAACTAACTAAAGACTCAACAATCAAATGACTTTCTTTTTACCAAACTACAAGGAGTAGGATGTATGTTACATCATAAAGGATACGTAGCACACTTAAACAATCTTTCAAATCTTCCATACAATTCGGTGAGTTATACATTCACCTAACAAAGCCACAACTTCACACTTGTTTTTTAAATAAACCGAAGCTTAACTTGGAGTAGACACAAGACATACATAGTTTACATACACTATTAAGCTTGTATTGTTCATTTGTCGACCGGATTCCCACCACCAGAACTACCTTCCCCATGGCTCATAACTTCATTAGCCCAAGCTCTAGCGGCAGCAGCCCCTGCGGCTGCCGCACGGATGTCATCAGAAGTGGGACTCTTAGGAAGCATACTAGAATAATTCGTCTCAGGAAAGTTGAGTATAGCATAGCTACCTTTGAGTGCCAATGCTGCCACATCATAAGCCGCAGCCGCCATTTCTGGTGTTCTATACGTGCCTAGCCATATGCGGCTTGACTTGCTTGGCTCGCGGATTTCAGAAACCCATTTTCCAGCCCGGTTTCTGATGCCATGGTAAACCGGGTGGCGAGTGGAGGAGCCACAGACAGGAGGCGGAGGAGGGTCGTTATTATTATCGCTGGTGCGGCGGCGACGGTTAGCCATGCAATGTGAATGGGTGGATTTGGGGGAGTTATAGACGAATAGATTTTGTCGGCTGTAACAGGAAACTTGATAGAGCGTGGGGAGTTCGCGTATAGGGTTTTGAACAAAGGACAAAACTTTCCGGATAAGGAAATTATGTGTCATGTGTCTACCGGACCATCTATTTGAGAAAAAAAAAAACACACTTGATTATGAAACACGTAAAATCATTAAAATGTCGAAAGCAAAATCATGGGTTTCACCAAAAGCTTTTGTTTGCTATTTAATGATTAGGGTTCAACCCTTTTTTTATATATTGAAAAGAATACATTAAAGTTTAAAATTCTCACACAAAAGAAAAGAGGCAAGGGCCAAGGGATTCCATTATATCAAAGACTAATTTTCTTTTCGTCTTTGTGGATCTCTCTACTTCAAAATCAAATCTCAGTTTCAATCATTGGAAGAACTCAAAAGATAAGTTTACTTAATCGTTTTCCACTTAGTTTCTGTGTTTGTTATTATTTTTTTTTTTTTTTGCTTTTGTGGGTTTTTGGATTGATGTATGGAACCGTTGACATTTATTAGTAACTATATAAAGTATAAAATTTAGAAATATATGACTAACTTGTTAAAGAATTGTAATTACTCAAACATGATACATAAAAAATTCTAAATCGAAAAATGCGACACAATATAAAGGTATAATCCATTCTATTTTTCACTTCAGTATATGTCGTACAACTATTTAGATGATTCTATAAATTAATATCGTTTTATACACGCACTGTTGCGCGTGCACACACATGACGGATCAAATACAAAACATACTATGTTTCAGAAACGCTAGTGATCTCTAGTTCAGGTGGTGGAGGGCTTGCATTTCTCTTGAGAGATGCAGGTTCAACTCCCATTTGGTGCAGAGTGATGTACTGGTGGGCAATGATGGGAGAGCCAGTGAAATATGGGTTGAATCCTTGAGCTAAACGGTTTTATTGGTAATTTCACTGTCGTTTGGCCGTTAAAAAAAATTATGCTTCAGAAACATAGAAAACAGTCTAGACATTTAACCTACCAAATTCAATGGTTAAAATTAACTTGTTGACTATAAGTTGGTAAGAGTCGTGAGGGGTAAAAGAGAGAATCTACTTCTTGTGTTCATGTTTACAACTTTTAAAATATATAAACAAATACTTTTAAAACATCTTGTTGACTTTTAAATTAATCCTAGTGGTCACGATTTTAAAACGACTATAACTTTTTCGTATGTTAAAATATATGGTACAACCTTTTACCGTTGTCTGAGTTCTCCGCCGCGTTACGCGGGCACCCATATGTCTCTACTAACAAATCCAAGATTTTAGATTAAAGTGGTAAAAGTGACCTAAACCCAGTAACCATTTTGACATTACTCTATATATTAACCGGATGTAACTTGTGATATGAGTATATGACACCATGAATATAGCGTCTTATGTGCGAGTCACCGACAATCCAAATTCATTTTTCTTTCCATGCTTCAATAAAAATTTCACATTGTTTGTTTCAGGGGCGGATATACTTTAGCAAGAGGGGTAGTCTCCGCTGCATCTTAACACTCCGGTGACAGTGTAAAAAAATTGACATTTTTTCGATTTCACTGCTCCTAAGAAAAAAAATTGAAACGTTGTCCCTATAATTATTTTATAGATTCACCACTGGTTCGGTTTATGATCTCGCATAGTTAAATTCAATATATCTATCATAATTGATAACCTATATACATCTAAGCTACAAATTAGTTGTCAAATCCTTAACCCAATCAAAAACCTTTTTTCTTATTGTAAAATCCGACTGATTCGTTCTAAGTTGGCTACAAGTTCCAACTTGAGCCACAATTGTTCACTAATTATTTAACTTTAACCTTTTAAAAATGGTTTAAACTTGGCTAGTAGTGAACAATTGTGGCTCAAGTTGGAACTTCGTGGCCAATTTAGAACGAATCAGTCACCGATTAATCACTAATCGAAGGTTCGCCGATTTATGTCCGATTAATCACTAGACGGTCAATGGCGGTCCTATTCTGGCTAGATCCTGGCCAAATTTCAACTTAACCTTATAAATTTTTGTCAGTTACTTAAAAAATGGGTCAATGATTGGGTTAAAACATGTATACTTTAAAAAAGTACAGATAAGAATGTGTGTGTGTATATAACTAAAAGTTACATATAAAAATCCCGTTCCGATTAATTTCTATTAATCCCTATTAACCCGATTAATCGTTAGTCGGTACCCCACCAACTGACTAGCACCTAGCGATTCTTACAACACTGTTTAAAAGATAAGGTATCATTGAAGCAAAAATAAGTGTGTTTAAGTGTGGTGAAAATCTGCATTGACAATTGACATAACGTATTCGTAGGCGTTTGAAAGAGGATGCATCGAAGTATCTGTTGTGTCAGCTAGTGTGACGTGTTTTTAGGCTTTTAAGAAAGGATGCGTCAAAGATGCTCCAATTATAATGACATTTTATTAACTTTATTCTTAGTATTCAGTTTTTAAACACACCCTAGAGGTTGAGAGTTTTGATCCTATTGTAAAGAAGAATTAGATAGCAGTAGTTTAGACATGGTGTATAAGTCATCGTTCAATAAATAAATATTAATATAGGAAAATAGGAAATTGACTTTTGTTTTACATAAAGATAATATATGTTTTTAAGAATTACTTAAAAGTAAATGAACATAAACAAAATGTTGATTTGGGGGAACAAACTTTATTTTAAAAATAAAATTAAGTTTATTGTGATGTTTTTATGAGGTATGTTATTAGTTAATTTTATCTAGAATTTCTTTTATGTATATTTAACTTTAACAAGCAAAATAAAAATATATAAATGCGGCTCAATTTAAATAACCGTTCAATTTGAGTGATTCATGACGGTTATTTAAATTGAGCCGCATTTATATATTTTACATTGCCGTAAACAAATTTTACAACGGGCGTAATTACTCACTTGATAATTTTTTTTTGTTTTTTTTTCTTATAGATGTTTTTATAACATTTTTATCTACGTTTGTGCAAAAATAGTGACCCAACTCGCATAGAATTATGAGTTCTTATAATTCTCATAACTCGTGATAGTTCTTAATTGAACCAAATTATATATACCTATATAGGGAAGAGTTATCTTGAGAACGCTAAATATTGCGAGAACCGTGAGAACGAGTGAAAAAACCAAACAAAACCAATTTTTTTAATACAAACCTCATTGTAATTAAGATACAAAATCAAAAAAAGAATTTACAACATCAAATAATTCATTTCTCCTTTCAAAATCACTCTTTTTTAGATTTTTTATACATGTGTAAATTTTCTTTATTTAAGAATTCACGTAAATTTAAACGTGTAAATTAAATTTCTAACATTGTATTCGAATAATAATGATAAGTGTAGAAAAAAGTTTTGAATTTGAATTGTTTTTGACAAAGTTCTCGCGGTTTTTTTATTTGTTCTCATGGTTCTCACAATATTTAGCGTTCTCATTTAAATCTTCCCCTATAAAATGTTTTAGTGTTTTTTTTAATGGCAACACTTACGTACAGATAAACTACACCAAATAAATCATAATCTATTTAGGATTTAACCCAAGACCTTCTACTAAAAGTTTCTATTAAATAGCTAGCCAAACATTGCCTTATAAAATGGTTTTGTGCTAGTGATGATTGTCTCACAGTAGTATTTCGATCTCTATAAATGCATGTTAATAACTAAGTGGTATTTATGAGTAAAATATTGTCGTTTAAAAAATATATTATAAATGTACAAATTTATTTGTTTATAAGAATTTGATGCTTTAAATCAATTTTATTTGAAACATAACCACGGATTGATTCTTTTAACAGCAATGTCATTAACTGACTAACATCTATCTTAGAATGTCATATCATATTTCAAACATCTCTTTTTTCACACAATATCAAACCTCCATAATCATTCACCTCACACCTACTTAATATTGTTGTGTGAGTGGGCCCCTCTCCTTGGTCCGCTTGAAGCCCGCAAACAATAACCATCAAGTCAGACGAAATCTCACAACCCAGGTACGTAGGGGTTAAGTTTGTACGATAAGACATTTTGTACGTGAACTTAACTCAAAGTGTTAGTGTGATACCAAGAACTATATAAACTAGTTTAATACCCGTCCGTTGGACGGCTTACGCTAACAGTGTAACAAACAAAGATAATGTATATTGAGGGTGTTCAGCAACGCTTTTCCTTTTCTTCTTTTCCATATCCTTTTTTGAAAAGGTTGCAACCATCTAACTTTTTCTTTTCTTCTTTGCAAACCACTAAACCTCGTTCTCAAAACACATTATCCAAAAACTATAAAAATGACCTATTAACTTTTAAGAGGTCAAAAACTTAAAAGGAGCTCAAAATAAGCAATCTCAAACACCCACATTAAGTGGACACAAATCTAAACAACATTATAAACAAAAGCACCATTTTTAACTTATAAAAGGAAAACGAACGTGAACAGTGTACAACCACACAACAATATAAAATAAAAATGACAGAGTGGCAAAACATGAAATGGTGTCATTTTAATAAGTTTAGTATATTCACTAATTACGATCTTGAAGTCACCAAAAACCAAGATGTGCCTTTCATGTTTTGGCCACTCTTTGTATTCGAAGTTTTCAATTTGGAAACGGCTTAATACAAACATGTTGCCAACCAAATTCATGTCATCGTA
Organism: Helianthus annuus; assembly: GCF_002127325.2. NCBI lineage: Eukaryota > Viridiplantae > Streptophyta > Magnoliopsida > Asterales > Asteraceae > Helianthus > Helianthus annuus. The sequence continues at coordinate 171,177,714 of NC_035446.2, forward strand.
AAAGTGAATTAAAGATGCTGGGATGAATGTGGCTACTTTTTGTCTCTGAAAGATGAAGAGATTTTTAGTGATTTAAGTAAGAAATAAATTTTTATTTAAAAAGAAAGAAAAATGACACTTACGGCTTGATCGAGAAAGATAACCAATAATTTGTTTTCACCAGCGATAGACAAAACAAAGTCGACCCAAACGAATGTAACGGTATACCAAACTCCGTATTGTGTGAGAGATGAAAAATAGTCAACAATGGAATGCACATCCATTATCAATTAGACCTACAACTTTAATGTTATATGACAAAAAACAAAAATTGAATGTGTTGTTATAATTGTAGTAGTTGAAGATATTGATTTGAAAATTTATAACTTATACGAATTCAAAATAAGGTTAACATATTATTTTATTATAAAAACATAATTTAATCCCTTTAAGAATATTATATTTATTGTGCCTTTGGGATGCTATACATAATTCAAATTAAGGTCAATTTATTATTGGGTAAGTTGAAAGTCGGGAGTGGTACGGTAAAAATCATTGTTATTGGTCAATTGGTGAAAGTTAAGATTATTTAAATCCAATATCCCTATAATGTATATCAAAATTCTCAGTCAATGTCACATGTTTGTGTAATTTTATTTTATAAGTAGGCCTTCAAAATTATAGGATATTATTAATAGGTCTCTATAACCTTACTAAATTCTAATATATTTGATTTTACCCAACTCGTTTTGTTGGACTCGGTTTTACCCGACATGTACTTAACCCCGGTTTTACCCGACATGTACTTTACTAAATTCTAATATATTTGATTTTACCCAACTCGTTTTGTTGGCACATAAAAAATGGAAATAGAAATAATAATAATTGGGCTCATAATCTCTAACCTAAGAAAATGAGTTTGATTTACACTTGGCCCAACCCATTTATTCAACCTAAATATATAAGTGAGTGTGTTATAATAAAAACCCTAAAACCATAGAGACACATTCAGCAGCCGACATCATCTTTCAGCCCTCTGGTTTCTCTGTCCGATCATCGGCGACCGGTACCGGTTACGGCCGGCTACCGGCGTCCCGTGCTTGCTCGCATGTCGCCACACAACCCCAAGCTCCGTCTTCATCTTAACTCGCCGCACATACGCTGCCCTGTCCAGAGAGAGAGAGAGAGAGAGAGAGAGATCGGAGAACGGGAGAGATCGGAGATCGGAGCACATACGCGGCGACTTTAATTCCTTCCGACAAGTTCACCGGTAAAACATGGTGGTGTTCTTGATGAAATAATCCAATCATTGCAACATCAAGTTGAGGTAATTCTTGTTGTTAAGTTACTTGGAAGATCTTTTGTTTTCTCAATACCCTAATATCTAATCAAACGCCTATCACCATGCTAACCCTTGAAAGTTTTTGTTTGTTGATTTTTTGAGAATTTGTAATATATGTATGTGTATATATTCTGTCTGTGTATATATGCATCGTGAAATAGTATGATTTGGGACATGGTCTATAAACATGTATATTAAAATGATACTAATATGATATAAGTTTTGGGTTCATGTACTTCTTGATAATCTGTAGAGTTAGATGGTTAATTCTTATTCAAATTAATTGTTTATCTGTGCTGCTAAAAGTTATAAAGTCTTGTATTTTCTTGATTTAAAGGATATTGATCTCTGGTAATGTCAAAATGTGATGCATTTGACCTCAAAAGTCAAAGGGTATTTTGTTTTCTCAAAGGAAAGCAGGTTGCTTTTTGAGTTAAATTTAATTTTCACAATTTAAAGACTTTGTGTTGATGTTAAAAGTTTACTGATAATCTTGATCAGGGCCGTCTTCAAAAATCACGAAAGAATTTTTGGCCCTGTGCGTGATAAAAATTTTGGGACCTATTCATTAATCCATTATGTTTGTTTATTGATTTTGCCCAAGTCGTTAATCCATTACACACTAAAACAGTTGGTCTTTTGAATTTGATTGGTAAAAACAGTTGAGCTTTAACGTTTTCGGTTCATAAATATAGGCCCTTTAAGATTTTTCATTTAAAAACATACAAATTTTTTAAAATATGTACATAAAAAAAAACTTAAATTTTTTTTCGGGCCCTAGATCATGTTATTTATCTGTAAGGGCCTATTTTTTTTATAAATCAAACGATACCATCAAAAGATATAAACAAAAAACAAAAGATTGTTATTTTTTCTCATGTTTCCCTTACACTTCTCTCTACATGCAAATTAAGCTTGAACCAATGGTGAATACATGAATTTTGAATAAGGGGCAAGATATGGGTCGGTCAAAATAGGGTGAATATATGCGGACTCAAAGCGCTATTAAGCGTAAACCGAATGAAAAAAAAAGTATTGGGCCCCAAATTTTGGGGGCCCAGAGCGGTGGCACACTCTGCACACCCTCTGGGCCGGCCCTGATCTTGATGACCTCAAAAGTCAAAGGGTAGGTCTATTCGCTCAACATAACCTTGATTGCGTTGAGGGGTGTTCTCTCTACTTTACACCATGATTTAGCACTCTATTGTTTAATGAAGTTACTTTCGTGTTTGCCAGGTTTAATTTGGCCGGTCTGACATCAAAGGTCAAGGGTTTGAATGTTCATGTCTTCTCTCAACATAAACTTTGTGAGTATTCTTTTTCAGTTTTATATCATGTTTTGCACCTGTAGGTTTAGTGTAATTTCCCAATTGCCCTTTATATATTATCCTTACATGAATATAGGCAACAACACCTGAGTACAAGGCGTACCGAGAAAGTCATGAGTAATAGTGCCACATTTGTAGAGGTGCGATATAATTAAACCACATCTAATGTCTGGAAAACTTCGTGTCGATTTATTCAAATTTAAGAACCGTCATAAGAACACATCTTTATTTAGTTTATCAAGTTATTAAGCTATTCATTCAACAATATTCCGGTTTAGGATAAAAATATATTTTACTTATATACTTCATTTTCTCTATTAAAAATACTTGTATTTTTTTAAAGGATTAAAAATACTTATATACTTCATGTTCTTTATTAAAAATATATCATCCACCTGTAGTAAATGAGTTGGGGGAAAAAGGTTAAATCATCATAATTAAAATTAGCCTAAATAAATAAGTCAAACTCAATCAATCAAGAATAACAAAAGATCATCTAAAAAGTTATCTAGATTTAAATCTATTAGACCTGGAGTGGAGATCATGGGCTCTAAAAAGTAGGAGATCATGGGTACAAAATGTGGAGCAACCCATCAGGTCAGAAAACTGCAAAGGTTTAACCATTTATCATGTTATGTTGATATTATTAATTTGATGTTAAAACTATTAGTAATAAAAGTTTGATTTAATAGTTTACCTCTATATTAGATAATTTAATATAAATTAGCTTTGTGTACACTTAATATAAATTAGCTTTTATTTGTAATGTTGTTCAAAAGTGGCTGGCTATATTTCAGTTTTATGTTACCTAAAAAATGGCCATATTTCAGCAAATCAGTTTTTTTTTTTCAGTTAGATTAAATTTAAATTCAAAAGTGGCTGACTATATTTAAGAATGCTTTGAACTTGATAAGCAAATAAGAATGCTTTGTAGATGAAGAACATGCCATTTTTTGGGTAACATAAAATTGAAAAAAAACTGATTTGCTGTAGATGAAGACTCGAGATCTTTTGGACAATTTGGTCCTTTGAAGGGCAGTTACTCGCAGGTGAGTACCTCATAAATGTTGATGTCACTCCTTAATTGCATGATAATAAATAATAATAATAAATATTAATAATAATAATAAAAAAATGTAATAAAATAATAAATAATAATAATAATAATAAATTTTAATATTTTAATAATAATAATAAATAACAATACTAATAATAAAAAATAAAAATAATAATAATAAATAATAATAATAATAATTAAATAATAATAATAATACTACTACTACTAATAATAATAATAATAATAATAATAATAATAATAATAATAATAATAATATTATTATTATGATAGTTAGTGTTTTATGATAATAATATAAAACTAATAAGAATAATCATAAACATAAGAGTGAAAAAAAAACTGAATTGCTGAAAAATAGCTTCCACATATTTTGTGACTTTGAAAAACCATCCACATTTATGAGTTGTTTTCTTAAAAAAAAAAAATTTACATTCAAGCCTGATTAATAACAATTTTCTTTTAAAAATAAAGTATTTCCAATATTTACTTTTAAAATGTTATATGTAGGGTAAAAAATGAGTTAAGGTGTTTAAAACCGAACTTTTGTATTTTACTCACAAATAATTTGTCTTTACACAGAGAATAGCTACATAGTGCGAGAGGGAGATCCGGTAGATGAGATGCTGTTTATAATGCGCGGAGACTTGCTAACTGTGACTACAAATGGTGGAAGAAGGGGCTTCTTTAACTCTAGTAACCTCAAGGCAGGTGACTTTTGTGGAGATGAGCTACTCACATGGGCTTTGGATCCAAACCTGTCTTCGACTCTCCCCCTCTCAACGACAACTGTGAGAGTGATTACAGATGTCGAAGCGTTTTCACTTAAAGCTAATGACCTCAAGATTGTAGCCTACCAGTTCAGGAGACTACACAGCAAGCGCTTCCAGCATACGTTTCGGTAATCTTTCTTTACTTAACTTATCATATTTATATACAATCTAAGAGAATGTTAAACTTGTCAGGTACTACTCGCAACATTGGAGGACATGGGGAGCTTGTTTTATACAGGCTGCTTGGCGTAGACATCGTGGGAGGCAGAAGTCCAGGATGCAGTAGCACACACTGCCACCGGTACCTCCCCATGTCTTGGTGCAGCCATCTATGCCTCCAGGTTTACTGCCAATATATTACACAACTTGAGGAGGACCAACCATTCACTTACTCCTAAATTATTGCCACTGCCACTCAAGCCAGTGGATCCCGATTTTAGCAGGTAGTCTTTTTGAGTCTGTACATTCAGCAAGGCCGGTGCTTTTATATTTTGGGTCTGTCAATATAGAAGGACAATTATACGCTATCGATCTATTGGATTTTATTAGTCGTGGCAAAATAATAAAAATAATAATAATAATAATAATATATAATAAATATTAATAATAATAATAAATTTTAATAATAATAATAATAATAAAAATAATAATAATAAATAATAATAAAAAATAATAGTTAAATAATAATAATAATAATAATAATAATAATAATAATAATAACAATTTTTTTAATAATAACAATAAAAAAATAATAAAAATAATAATAATAAATAATAAAAAAAAGAATTAGTGGTGGCAAAATAATAATAATAATAATAATATATAATAAATAATAATAATAAATAATAATAATAATAATAATAATAATAATAATAATAATAATAATAATAATAAATTGTAATAATAATAAAAAATAATAATAAAAATAGTAATAATAATAAAAAATAATAATAAAAATAGTAATAATAAATAATAATAAAAAAATAGTTAAAAATAATAATGATAAATGATAATAATAATAATAATTTTTTTTAATAATAATAATAATAATAATAATAAAATAATAAAATAATAAAAATAATAATAGTAATAATAGGAATAATAATTATAATAAAAGGTATATTGTAATGACTGTTTTGTTAAAACACTTAATGAATGCCACCCTTAACGAATGCCACCCTCAATACGATTCTAAATTAATGAATGCCACCCTCAATACCATTCTAAATTGTAATAATAATAAAAAATAATAATAAAAATAGTAATAATAAATAATAATAAAAAAAATAGTTAAAAGTAATAATGATAAATAATAATAATAATAATAATAATAATAATAATAATAAATTTTTTTAATAATAATAATAATAATAATAAATTTTTTTAATAATAATAATAATAAAATAATAATAGTAATAATAGGAAAATAAGAAAGTCTTGGGGTTAAATTGAAAAGTTGGAAAACTTTAGGTTAAAACTAAAAATGTCAAAAGGTTTAAAATGAGAAACATAAAAACCTTTGGGTTAAAACTTAAAAAAAACAACTTTTTTTTTGAAAAACACTCAATACACATCTTACAACCATCAAAGCAACAAAAATTTGGAAATTTATAGTTTGGAAATAGATACCTCATCACAAGCTGCTCCATGTTTTTTTATTGTTTTCTGCTCATCATCCAAATTAGCAAGTCCCATTTCCTGAAATAAGAAATCAATGAAAATTGATGATCATGAACATATCAAGAGTTATAAGTTTATATTAACGGTATTAACCTGATTACATGCAGGTCCATTATGAAACAACGTTTTCTGCTGCTCATCATCCAGAATGGTAAGTTTCATTTCCTAAAATAAAAAATCAATCAAAATTGTTGATGATAGAAATATCTAAGTTTATATTAAGAGTATCAAATAAAAATAAAAACCTGATAACATTCTGGTCCACTTTTTTTGAACGGATTCTGATCCGCATCAGTCAAATTCTTGACGGTGATCTCCTAAAACAACAAAATCAATACAAAAGTTTAGTGTATGTATAGTGACAGTAGCAGGTTTGTAAACAAATGGTTTTACTAACCTTTGCTGTAGTGGCCGATAAAGATGGTAAGGGAGATTGATTTTCATTGGTAGAACACTTTTGGTCGCCTAGTTCGAGTTCAGTTATGCTTTGCTTCATTTTTTTTGCTGAAATGCTTGATCGAATATGTTTGAACTTGTTACAGGCAGGTGCATTATATAGCACAAGATCATGGGCCTAAATTTCTGGAGGAAACTTGCAAGAGGAGTGGAGATCATGGGCCTAAATTTCTGGAACAAAACCACCTGCAGAAAACTGCAAATAACCTCCATTAGAGTGGTTATTTTTGGGAGTTTAAAGGGCTGAGATTTAATCTCAGCATGATCCGACGGTCAAGATGGATTTCAAAGTTAACTCCCACTTAATGGGTTCCATATATATATATAATATGAAGAAAAAGAAATCAAAGATGATACGAAGACGGTTACATTTATTTAGAAGTGTAGATAATCACGTTAAAAGTAAACGGTCATAACACTCGTTGAGTTACATTCATGGTTCGTTTGAAAACTGAATATTGGAGATAATAAAAGGCACACGTGACACGACAAAACAACATAAACTAAAACCGCACAAACATCGACCAAGGGATTAATTATCATTCATGCATTCCACTTCACCCCAACCTTGTTCCTAGTAATCCCATAAATTCCCTCCACCGGAATAATAATACGACCCATCTTCCGGTGGTGGACTCGAATTCATCCTCGGCGGGCTAAGTAACATTCCCTGCGCCATCTCCGACAACAAATTCGGCATATCAAACAATGTATCATCGTCCACAAACCCTCGAGGACCATCTATATCGTTCACGCTCATGCTTCCGCCTCCAGTTTTATAAACAGGCGCTTTAGAGGCTGCGGCTCTAGCAGCCGCAGCACGGATATCATCAGCCGTGGGACACACGGGAAGTGTGTTGGAAATAACGGATTCGGGGAAATTTAAAGTCGCATATGTACCTTTGAGTGCCAATGCGGCCACATCATAGGCTGCAGCCGCCATCTCGGGTGTTGGATATGTACCAAGCCATATACGAGTAGACTTGTTTGGTTCGCGAATTTCGGAAACCCATTTTCCAGCTCGCAAACGGATGCCGTGGTATGTAGGATGGCGGCTGGATGAACCACCAGCTGCGCTGGGTTCGGAGCTGTGGCGGCGACGGTTAGACATGTACTGTTTTGACTGTTGTGATTTGGATAAGATAGAGGAAGCTAGGGGTGGTTAATATAGATGAAAAAGAGTTTGTTGGTGATCCTGCATTAACTGGAAACATTAGCGATAACATAATTAAACGCGGGAAATTCGTGGGAGTCAAGTGTGGTTGTATTTGGGGGGAATAGAAGGATTTGAAAAAGAGAGTTGCTTAAAAAACAATTGTGTCTGTCTTTCATTTTATTTTACATCATTCCAAAACAAGTATATTACGAAAATACTAATTTGGGTATGATGAACCTTTTTTAAAAGAGGTAACACACATGATATAGATATACCTTTAAATTATATCAATGTTTGTTATGAGTGTAGTACTTTCAACCAGATCGAAGAAAGCCTTTACCATACACCTAGTCCTCTATTATAATCTATATATAAAAACTTTTTTTATAAAGGAAAATTAGCTTCTAATAATTTCTAGTAAACGTCATTAACCATTGACAGTCTCATTTTTTTATTCTCACTGGCAGTCCTATTTTTCAACTATTTTTCCTTCACCGGTCCTCATTTAAAAAAAATAACGGAGTTAAGTTTTTTTCCGAATTACAAATTGATGTTTTAGGGTTTTTAATTAGAACGAGGATACGAGTCTATTGATGTAAAACTTACCTCGAAACGGTGCTCCAAACGACTTGATTTTTGTTAATTGAAAGTTTAAACACCAGAATTGAAGCACCATTTTCGTCGTTTAGAGCACCGTTTCGGGGTAAGTTTTACATTAATCGACTCGTATCCTCATTCTGATCAAAAACCTTAAGACAGCAGTTTTTAATTCAAAAAACTTAACTTCCAAAAACTTAACCTCGTTAAGTTTTTTTAGTTGAGGACCAATGGAGGAAAAATAGTTGAAATGTGGGACTGAAAGTGTGAATAAAAAAGTGGGACTCTCAATGACCGATGACGTGTGCTAGAGATTATTATAGGCCAATATCCGTATTACAAAACACTTTTTAGGTAAATATTATACCGCATGTGTATAAGGAGTTTTTTTTTAACATATAAATCACTTCTAAGTCCATATTCAAAGATGTTAACCTAGCCCTTTGTTATAGATGAATTATTACCATATATCAAATCAATACGAGAGGATTTGCATTAAAAACTATTTCACATATAATAATTTTCTTTGTCAATTATTTTTTAGGTAAATATCATACCGTGTGTGTATATAGAGTTATTTGTAATCATATAAATCACTTCTCTTCTATAACTTATTAAATCTATAAATCACTTTTCATGTGTCAAAGGTGTTGTATTTTATTATGTTATTTATCTTATTCTTTTATTACTTCTTCAATATATAAAGATTAGCATGAAACATAGTTCTAGTCATTGGGGTGTGAGCAAATATACTAATTATAAAACAGGTTTGATAATGAACTGAATAATCAATATCAATCTAATAATATTTATTCTATACATTTTACTTTTTGGTTTATAGTCTTCTGTTCTTCTAAAAGTATTGTAGAAATTAATTCTTTAAAAAAACAAAATTAATGTTATTAATCTGCTTGGAGTGTGGACTTGCGGATTATAGCTGTCGGGCCTACTGGGTTTGTAAAAGGGGACGCATCAATTGGAGTAATATTGTAATAATACCAGATTTACCCGTTTCTTACCCGTTTTCTGTGTTCGATTACAATTTAAGCATTTAACACAGTAAGTTACAAAATGGTCCTTCATCTATTTTTCAATTTGCACTTTTAGTTCACTGCAGCAGGTATCATTTATTTTAATTTTAGTTCTACCAAAAGTTACTTAGACCATGGTTTTAGGTCCATTTTAGTTGTAACTTTGTTTACAATTAGAGAAGCGCATCCCTACTTCCGTAATTGTTCTTAAACGTCGAGTAAAGAATAAATAAGAAAAGTAAATAAATAAGAGAAGTAACAAGTTATCATAGAGTAACAAGTGTCTAACAAAAAAATCAAGAGAAAAAAAATCAATATGCACATGTTTCTCACATGCTAAAACACATGCACATGCAAATTACATGTTATCCCCCCCACCCCCCATATTTTTAAACGATCGTAACTTTTTTATACGTCATTTGTTTTTTAATACATACCATAAAATTGAGCGTTGAGTACCTTATTGTTATACTTTTCAAAAAATTTGAAAACTCAGTTGCGTAAAATATAACAGACATAACGTAAAACACAATAATTATTAAAACAAAAAACACAATGGATAACAGACTAAAACACAATAAGCAACAAACTAAAACACAATTAACAACAAACTAAAACACAATGGACATAATACTAAAACACCATGGGCAACAGAACAAAAAACACAATGGATAACAAACTAAATCACAATGGATAGAAGACTAAACACAATGACCGTAACCAATAGCATAATGTATAGAAACCCAACCAGTTGAAAAACGCAATAATCAGAGCCACTAATACAATGTATAGAAAACTCAAATATAACACCACCTTGATTGTGTCATACATTGTGTCATAGGTTTTGATAAACATAACGGGCATAACCCAAAGTGAATTGTGTTATAGGTTCTGATAATAACATAATGTATAGAAACCCTTGTAAAAACGTAATGACCAAAATCTAGTTAAAAACACAATAACTAGAACTTTTAACACAATACATAGAAATCTGATAATAACATGATGTATAGAAACCCTTGTAAAAACGTAATGACCAAAATCTAGTTAAAAACACAATAACTAGAACTTTTAACACAATACATAGAAAACATATATTCATTGTGTCATACATTGTGTAATAAGTTCTAATAATAAAAAACAATGAACAAAAACCTAAAATAACATTGTGTTAGAGGTTTTGACACTAACAAAATGTATATAAACACTAGTAAAAAATGTAATGACCAAAATACAATTGTAAAACACAATAACTATAGCATTTAACACAATGCATAGAAAACCTAATAAAAATGTATTTTTTTATTTTAGTTTTATATGACAATATCATACTCATATTAAATATAGAAAACGTTCATTATTATGGTGATATGTTTATAACATCGTGTAAAAAATTTATGAACGTTTTAAAATGATGACGGAATTGTGTCTTACATTATTATGGTGATATTTTTATAACATCGTGTAAAAAAATTATGAACGTTTTAAAATGACGAGGAGAGAGAAAGTCAACAAATGTAGGATATTCGTTTTATGCCTTTCCACTAATTTTTTTCTCCAAGACTTATCTCAAACCTCTAAATCTAAGATAAATTAACCAAAATCCTTTTTATCCTTCTTATTTATTTAGCAATTTATTTTTTATCTTAACCCTTAGTGTAAGTTTATGAGAGTATTATTTTCAAACAACAACAATAAATAAATAACTAATAATATATAATAATAATAATAATAATAATAATAATAATAATAATAATAATAATAATAATAATAAATCATGTTATCTCATCTATGAGTTCTTGAAAATATTTTAAACTTTTATCAGGAAATAATAAAATTTGTATACAATACAATCTACCCTACTTTACCTATTAAATGAATACAAAGTTTGCCACATGTCATCATCATATTTAACTTTTTTCTCCGCTAAAATATCTCCGTTACAGTAAATCAATAATTTTTTATAAAGTAGGAAAGAGTAACTTAATCATATTTTTGTATTATTAATTTCTTTTTTTAATCAAACTGTGACACAAAAAAAAAATTCATCATTAATTATGAAAATATTTTATTTGTCATATATAAACCGTTTTATTACTTAAATCCGCATAATAAATACTAGTAAGAATAACAAATCTAATTTATGACAGACCAATAAGTATATTTTAATTTATTTTAAATAAAAAATGTATTTAAAAGTTACACAATAATAAAAATAATTTAGTTATATACATTATACTATGTAATGTAATACGTAATTTCAATCATATGAAAAAATACATATTTATTTATATATTATATATAACATATTTTTCAATACAAACCGTGTAATACACGAGGGATTATGGTATTTCAATGTTACGTATTAACGTAGGTTGTTTTTTTGTGATAAATTCAGATTATTGTGTGAACTGATAGTAATAAAAATACATCAGTTATTTGAATTTTTTACAGATTGTATAATTATATGGTTTCTATTTTTCTATTATACAACTCTATGGGATACATGTTGGGTGTCGAATCCAACATATATAAATAATAAAGAAACCTACTAGTATATGAGTGAAAGTAGGGTACGTGTCCTCGAAAAACGATTTCAATTGCAGATATGATTGTTTTAGAGGGGGTAGATAGTTAGAGATTAAAAATTAAAAAAAAACAAAATTAACAATTAAGACTATTAAATCGCCGGAAAATTCATATTAAAAACTAATTCAACACTAGGGCAATTTCTTGATTCGATTCGGCTTACGATCATTAACGATCACAGTGCAATGATCCTTCTAATTAATAGTTTGTAACAATACTAAACGTCACGCCAATCCGCCATCCACTCAATCTAGTGTCTAGCCAAACGCAATTCGTAGATTAGAGCCAACTCGCTACCTTAAGCTCACGTCGTTCCAATCTTAGTGGGTAGGTTGTGTGGTAGAAGTACCGATTATAATTAAAAACACACATCATTCTGTATATTTAAGCAGATTGTATGATTCTAGAATAAATCTAGATTTATAGACAAACTCAAAATATTATATGTTCCTTGTATCAAAACGTAAAAATCTGGTTAGGTTTTTAGATCTTGATTAACTTTATTAGAAAAATTGAGAAGTTGATCAACTTTAATAACAATCTAATATTTTTCAGACTAAATTTGTATTTAAACAAGAATCACACAAACTAATAACTAAAATAGTTGAATCGAATGTAACTGTTTCTCATAAGTTTATAAACCAAATAAAAAAAACCCTAATGTTGAAACTAAAAGGTTATAACTAGACATGACAGCTAAATAATCAAACTACTTAATAATCAAAATTAATTATCTTCATTTGCAAAGAAAACAAAGGCCTAGATACTCCAAGAAGTCGTCCCAAAAGATACTGAGACTTTCTTTTTTTCTTCTTATATCTTCTTTTTTCCCTTATCATTTTTTTCTTTTGCAGCCAAGTCCACCGGACCACCACAACAATCGGCCCAGTAGCAGCCCATTAAACCTTCTAATTCACACATAATTTTATGCTTTTTATGATGTTCACCCAATTTATTCAACTATGCACAACTGACTTTCTTGTGAACTTTGATCCAATTAACTCTCCCATATGAAAAATAGTTGATGCATCACGTAGACTATCTATTTTGTTGAACTCCCATGATATCATTTTAGGTTCTTGTCTCTATTTTGTTGAACTCCCATGATATCATTTTAGGTTATTGTCATGATTCATTTGATCATCACCAATCATATCTTTTGTCTTCTTTAAATACATCTTATTCTCTCCAACGCCAATTATCATTTGCAATTGCGTCACACCTATAAAAAAACATTAAAAACAATCCAAAGTAGACTTCGTTCCACCAAAATTTGTATTCTCTAAAAAAATTATGAATGTTATAAATGCATAAAATGCACTAAAAGTAGATATTAAAAAGTGATAAAATGCGTATAAATATGCAACTAAAATACACGAGTCTGTAACGCGGTAGATCAATAAAAATCATTACTCTAAAATTATGTAGAAAATGCTACTTAAAAAGTGCATAGAAAACAATTATATTTTAATATAGAAAACTTTTACCCATTGGTATATAACTATTAATACTTGTAATGTGGCTAAAGACACTTTTAACTATCACTTTTGTTGTCAACGACAATCTCACTCAAACAAATAATATATTCATATGCCCCTAATGAAAAATTGATTGACTTTTGTCCCAATCAGAATGTTGAAAACTGGTTTGCAACGATCTAAATGAAGTTGGCAACGGATGTAGTTAATTACTTTTTCGTAAGAGTGAGATTGCCCTTAGAGCATCTCCATTGCAAAGCTCTAGACTCAATCCGGATTCCAGGTTTCCCAACCGGACGAGAGGATATGTTGGAAGTGATAAGTTATTTGAGTTTGGTGCGTTTCAACAGACCTCAAACAGACAAACATGGTGAGCCACACACACGCATATATTTTTTTTTCTAATATATAAAAGTTGAGTGTTGGGTGGAGGTTTTGATTAGTTTTCGCGTTGTTGAAAAAACTATTTTTTATGTAATTTTATCACAATGTCCTTATCGAACAAAAAGATAAATTATTAAAAAGCTATATGAGTTTAGTAGCTCTCTGCTTTCTTTGATTTTAGATAATTTTTCCCCGCCATACCCTGTCATTATCTTCCTCAACCTCTCACCTCCATCTCCCCCACCCCCACTCTCTGGTTAATCGTTATTTATTAATTTTTTAGATCCATCACCTACGAAGAAGCCAATGGCCTCACCACCAACAAATTGAGGAAAGTCGAGACCGATCGGCCACAAGACCAGACATTGCAGCCGCAAAAGTGCACCCTCAATGTTGTAAATGAACGGTGTTGGTAAAGGGCAAAGCTAGAACTTAAACTTCACCGCACTTTCTAGGTGGGGTGAGGGAACGAGTGGATTAGTGTTTTTTTTTGTTGGGATGGTGTTACGATGCAACTAAGGATTGGCCAAAAATGGTGGGGATTAGAGCTGTTCAAATTGCTCGTCGCTCGACGCTCGTTCGATGCTTGCTCAGAAAATGCTCGAAATTTGCTCGTTCGACTCAGCTCAATTGAAAAAATCTCAGTTCAGATCGGTTAGGTTTGTAAATGAACCGAGCACGAGTAAAGGTCTGCTTAGTTCGGTTCGACTCGGCTGACTCGATTTATTCTTTAAAACATATCATTTTTAAGGAAATGACTAGAGTCCCACATTAACAATGTTTGGTCCAAAATCTAAATAGAGCTCATTTAAGTAATTAGAATTGAAGTCCAATATCAATAGTCTGTTGTATAATACTTAAATGTCCATTTGAATAATTGAGTCCAAATTCAAATACTGAAATGTGAAGCTGTCACACCCCAACCGATGGCGGAATCATCGGGGCATGGCACCGAGCGAAACAGATTTTCCAGAAGTTTCCATAACAATTATTATCACCATCCAGTTTAAATAACACGTCTCATACCGAGTCCTAAATAACAAACAAATTATTACAGATAACAACCAGTCAAGTATTCTGTTCCGACAACTCAGATTTAAATAAAACAAATAAATATTGTTCAAATGCTCCTAAAGACCCAGCCTGACAAGATCTACAGACAACTATGCTCTAGTTGCTCTTTCCTGACAGACAACTATTTGTTGTGGGCCTCTAGATTCTAGCCTCGCTTTCCTAGCAAGCAAACATCTTAAACACCTGTCACATACGTTAAAATAAAGTCAATACATATAATGTAAAGGTGAGCATACAAGTTTGATAATAGCATATAGAGTTCGAATAGTTTACGCATAACCAGCACGTACACAGAGGAAAATGAAGCATGTTAATTATCGACATGGATCTATCGATACCAATGACTGCGGGTTGACTGTCCGAGACAGTTCGCAATACATGATTACCACCGTAATCCATGCAAGTAATTGTCCTTAACAACCCCCGTGTGAACGGGTGCTGAGTCCAAACTATAGTACTACGTCGTTAAGGCAGGTAGACAGCATTCCACGTGTAAACACAATCAACAAGCATTCATTTAGTCACGTAATACATGCATATTGGTTAGCGTTCAAATGACTTGAGTAGTGTGATCATTTGTGTTTTTGATATAAGTAACGTATGTAACACCCAAAAGTGCTAAAAGCAAAAAGGGATCGAGTATACTCACAGCGATTGATTGATGGATTGAAGGGAGCGCTTGAGAGTTGGGTTAGCCTGAATAGTTCGATAGCATAACGATGAATACACATAAAAATGGAAGCAAGGGTAAGTGGATCGAACAGCCTGGTCGATCGAACAGCAGGTTCGATCGAACGGGTTGTTCGTTCGGTTGGAAGGTCCGTTCGGACAGTCTGTTCGATCGGCCGGTAGGCTCGATCGGCTGGACTGTTCGAGTGGATTGTCTCTTCCTTTGAGTAGGATGTGTTTGTGTATGATGGTTTGACCTTTTGAAGTTTTCGTTGTAGTATTTGAGAACACTGAAGTGTTCTTACCTTTCAGGTCGATCGATCGAACGGTCTGTTCGATTGGCCGGCTTAACCGATCGGTTAGGAACTTCAGTAGTAGTCCTCAGCAGGATGTCACTCGATCGAACAGTATACTCGATCGAACATCATGCTCGATCGGGTGGCATTCCAATACGTCGAACGAATTGAAAATCGAATAAGGGTTGAAGCATAGTATCTCATGGTCCGATGAGTAATGCTATCAAATAGCTCGTTCGATCGAACATCACCTCATTCAATACTATACTTCATAGAATTGTCAAAATGTGGGGCCTTATGCTAGCCGATCGGATGGCCGGGTCGATCGGCTGACATGTCCGATCGGTTGGGCTGTTCGTTCGAACAGCCTAACCGTTCAGTCAGCATCCTGACCTGGTCGGCCTGTTCGTCTAACACTTGGTTGTTCTGATTATTTGACGTTATATTGAGGTAGTTTGACAATGAGCTGAACCATGGAACCTTCGTTCTTACTTGTTTCCCCTACTCGGACAGGAATCACCCAAGTCCGGTCGGTAAACTGTTCAGAACGGTAGTTTGATATTTAACCCGAAATCGGTGATCCTCGTAGATAGAATCTGAATCTTGAACCACTCATCCACTAGAATGTTTGGTGAGTTGACTCAAGCTCCGTTTCTACCGGTTTGAAGGCATTGAGTGTAAAAGAGTTGAAAGAAACTTGGAAATCTTCCTTTCAATCCTTTACATCATGTAAATGTTTAGATTCGTGATAGATCTTAGCTTGTTTATGTGGAAATCGGTTAGATCCGAGCTATTCATGGTAGATTAAGGCCAAAACATGATGTTCTTGAAGAACACCATGATGACATCATCCTAGAATGCTTAGATCTTGATGATTTCACGGTTAGAAATCAAGATTTGAAAGATAGAAAGGTGTAGGAGCATGTTTTGATCAAGAAAGTACAAGATTTAGGATGAAAACTTACCGAAATTGGAAGAAATATGAGAAAAGAAGGGGAGCACGAGCTGGCCGGTCAGAGAGTTCCCAAAAGTGGAAAGATTGACAATGACAGCCCTATTTATAGGCTCCAAAAGAGGAAAGGGTTGGCCGATCGGCCAGGCATCCCGATCGGACAGTCCGTCCGATCGGCTGGGCTGTTCGATCGGCTGACAGCCTGATCGATCAACAGCCTGGTTCGAGTGCTCGGTGCGACGATTTTCGATATTTCGATTTCGATTGAAGACGATACGAGTACGATGGAGTTTCCTATTCAAATTACTTTCAGTCCCAATCACTATATCTAACATACAATCATCTACATTTCACCCTATCCTTACGTTACCATTCGTCATAATTCAATTGCATTTGATTTGAGTTTCGAGTTTCGATTGGTTCGATTGATCACCACACAAAACATAAAGTAAACACGCACAGGTAACACATAAGGCACACACACACGTATAATAACAACCAAAGTTCGCGTAATTCGAGATTCGAGTTCGATGATGGTTAGATCGGTTTGATTACTGATCAGTTAACTTTATCACATTGTTACTTCCTACTATTCACAGTCGTATATCGGTTCGCGTCGATTACACATTCGATTACTTCGATTCATTCTGATTAACAACACTTACTCCACATAATACAAGTAAAACACAGAATAGACTAATTACAGTCAAGAAGTCAAAGTTGACTTGGACTTTGACTTTGACATTCGAAAACACGGGGTGTTACAGAAGCGTCGATCAATACTCAAGTCTCAACCCGCCATTCAATTCAGAAGTACAAGATCCTACTCAACCCCCCCCCATTGGCCATCGTTATTTGATTTCTCCATCGCCACTCGCCAAGACGCCAACTCGATAGGGTTTTGCTTCAATCGGTTCATTCAAATTCAAACTTCTGATAGAACAAGGGTATGCTTCGATCGGTCGACGATTTTTCTTCCCGCTCAGTTAATCTTGATATAACCAGTTGAATGTTTTTATATTCCTTGTTATTTGTTAAATTTTTACTTGAGTTCTAATTAGACGAAACCTCAGGGATAGAAACTGCACTTTATTCTGATAACTAGCACCCACATCGTCGCATTTCCTTTTTTGTTTTGCGACGCTTGATACTCGTTCAACCTTCGTTCGAAAAATGCTCGGATCGAAAGACGCTCGCTCGACTTTGGATCGGTTGAAAAAAACGCTCGGTTCGGTTCGGTTTGTAAATGAAACGAGCACGAGCAAAGGTCTGATCGGTTCGGCTCGTGAACAACCCTAGTGGAGATGGGGTTATGGAATCGTCTGGGAAGAGACAGTGGCTTCATGATGGTGTAGAAATAGACAATTTTGAAGGTGACGGTTTCACGGTGGCGGATGTTTGTATAGCTTGTGGCGTGGTTTGGCTTACGATTGAGTGGATTAGGTGGAGATTAAAGTTTGGAGGGGTGGATTAAAGTTTGGAGGGGTGGATCAAAGGTTTAAGGAGTAGTGAGAGAACAATTTGAGTGACCGACGTCGAAGTGTCATTCAGAAATTGAATTTGAAAGTGTTTTTTATTTGCATTAGCAAGTAAGGTAAGTAGGGTGTCGAATCACAGGGGGTTAGTAAGAGGTGTTTGTCTTTAACTAGTTACTTAACATAGACATCAAAATTGAACTTAATTTTTGATTGATTGGTTTGAATGTTTGCAATAACGAAAACGAAAACTTAACTTAATTTAGAATAATAATTAAAGACAAAATGACAGTGCACGTCCTTTAGGTTTAACTAAAAGTACAGTGCATGTCCTTAACGTTTAAAAGTTGCACTGCAAATCCTTTAACTTTATTTTCGTTGCATTGCAAGTCCTTTATGACAAACGGTGTTAATTTTCACCATTAAATCCCCCACGTACCTCCCACGTGAGGGGTAGATCTGTCCTTGCCCTTCATTTTCCTCCTTTAAAACCCTAGTTACCAAAAACCTTCAACCTTTCACTACATCCCCTTCCTCTGTATTAACCCTAACACCAATATTCCCAGAATCGTTCCCCAAAAAACGCAATCATCTACGAGGGATCCCGATACTGTACCTGTAGTGGAGCCTGGTGGTGTATTTCATATACGAGGCGAAGATGAGGATTTCAACGATGATGTCCTAGGTATGATTTAAAGTTAAAATTTTGGTTATACATCGAGGATTTCTACTGATTGGGGTTTGTAATCATTTGCAGATTTGTATCCTGAACTCTTTTCTATAGTATTGAATCACGGGGGTTACTTCACAAACTATCCGGGTCGTGATTACATGAATGGAAAGCAAAGTAATATAGATCTTTTGAATGTTGAAAGGTTCGGTATTCACGAATTGCAGCTGACTAGGAGGGAGTTAGGTTACGAAGATGAAATTCCGACATTTTTCCATTTCAGAAAACCAGGTTCTATTGATTTAGATGATGGCATTGTCTCCTTAAATGATGATTTAGGGATACTAGAACTTCTTCACTTTGTTAAAAATAACATAAGGATTATTGATATGTACCTTGAGCATGGCAACACAAATATCCATCCTTTTCCTGGCACACAATCAAGTATGGTTATTGAAAGTGGGGGGGATGCTGAACACAGTGATCAAAGTGGGCAGGAAGATGAAGACAGTGATGGAGATGAGGACAGTGATCAAAGTGGGCAGGAAGATGAAGATGAAGACAGTGATTACATTGTAGATTTGGAGAATCAGATGGAAGAGAATGAGGTTGATATGAGAGATTTCGAGTTTCTTGTTGAGCAAGAGGATGATCCAGTGCAGATTGAGTCAAATCTGGATTTAGATGTGCTAGATAATGAAAACTTTGATAGTGCAAGTGATGATGACAATATTGGGAGTATTAGGAGCAGGACATTAAAATCACTAATAAAAGCTCATGGAAAAGCTTCTGGTTTCCATGTAGGTCAACAATTTGCAAACAAGCAGGAGGTAAAGGCATTTTTAAGAAAGTATACAGTGGAATCAAGAAGGCTATTGAAAACAGTTAAAGATGATAAGGAGAGGTTGAGGGTTGTATGTGATGGTGATGTGCCTGGTTTTCAAAAAATTAAGGTGGAGAAACCTAAAAGAATTAGGAAAAAGAAGTGTGAGGCTCATGTGGATGGTGGACCATCAAGTCAAAAAGGTAAACAGGTTGTTGCTGATGTGGAAGGTGTAAGAACCAGTCCAAAAGGCAAAAGGACTAAAGCTGAAGCAGCAAGATTACACATTTGCAAAGTTGAGGGTGCAAAAAAGAAAAACATTGGTGGGAGGGGCTACAAGACAAATCCAAAAGAATATGGTTGTCCTTTTGTTTTGTTGGTATCCAAAGACAAACACTTAGAAAGTTGGGTGGTAAAGACTTTAAATGCAGAACATAAGTGTCTAGAAAGTAGGACAATTTGGCAAGCAACTTCCACTTTCTTAGCTCAAGATCTAATGGAGCAGATCGAAGAGAATCCGCAAATACCAGTGAAGGCTATAAGAGACCAGTTCCAAAAGAAATACCAGATCTGTATATCAAAGGTGAAGGCTGTGAGAGCCAGATCTAAAGCACTGAAGCAGTTACATGGAGATTACAGGTTACAGTATGGCTTACTACGAGATTACATCCAAGAGTTGATGAGGACCAACCCAGGAACTACTGTACATGTGGAGGTTGAACCTGTTGCAGATGTTAATTCGTCCACTAGGCAATTCAAGAGGATATACATTCGCTTAGGGCCATTAAAGCAAGGTTTTAAGGCAATTGGAAGAGATTTAATTGGGCTAGATGGAGCTTTTATGAAAGGCCCTTTCCCTGGACAAATTCTAAGTGTTGTTGGAGTTGATCCAAACAACTGCATCTACCCTTTAGCATATGCGGTTGTAGAAGCTGAAAACATCGATTCTTGGACATGGTTCCTAAAGTGTCTTGGTGATGACTTGGGTCTTGCAAGCAACTCTAATTACACCTTCATGAGTGATAGATAAAAGGTTAGATTTTTATGTGATTTCACATTTTTAATATCATACATTGACTAACTATTGATCTAACTAACTTTCAGGGAATTCTACAAGCAATAACTAGCCTTTATCCAAGTGTTGAGCACAGATATTGTCTCAGACATATACATGAGAACATGAAAGCAACAGGTTTTAAAGGGAAAGAATATAAGGATATGCTCTGGAAGCTTGCAAGTGCCACTACTGTTGTACATTTTCAGAAAGAAATGGATGAGCTTAAAAATATGAACACTGAAGCACATCTCTGGTTGTCCAATATAGATCCAAAACACTGGTCAAGGTCTCACTTTTCAGGTAACACTTTTAGTATACTCTCTTTTAAAGTTGTTGGGTAAATTAGGAATTAATATTAATTTAGTATCTGTTAATTTGATTAAATAGGAAGGGCACACTCAGACATCTCCTAAAGAATATGTGTGAAGTTTTCAACTCTAAGATCATAGATGGTAGAGATAAGCCTATAATAACAGCACTTGAGTATATTAGAGAATATCAAATGAGGAGGATAGTTAATGTCTTGCAAGTGCTTAATAAAAGTAATGGCCTTTTGACACCATATGCAACTTTGCAATTTGATATCATCAAGCTTGAGGCTGCAAAATACAGTGTTAGTTGGAATGGAGGGGAAGAATATCAAGTTTCTCACAAGGGTGATCAGTGTGTTGTAAATGTTGTCCAAAAATGGTGTTCATGCAGAAAATGGGAAGTTAGTGGAATCCCTTGCAAACATGCCGTAGCAACCAACTGGAATATGGCTAATTTTGGGCAAAAGGTAAACAAATTGTAACAGTCTTTGACTTATATTTTGTACAACTTGTTTGTAATTTAAGGTTGAGATACCAGAGAATTGGGTGCACCAGGTTTACAAGTTAGACACTTGGAAGAATGTTTACGACCACAAGATTTTCCCAATCAATGGTAGATCTATGTGGGCAAAATCCGGGGTGGCAACCACTTTGACTCCACCTGTGCATCACAAGCAAGTGGGCAAACCAAAAAAAAAAAGAAATAGGTCAGCTGTTGAGTTAGAAGATGGGACTAAGCTTACTAAACTGTCAAAGAAGAATGTGACAGTTACATGTCTTAACTGTGGGGAGAGGGGTCATAACAGCAGAACTTGCAAAGGCCAAAAAGATGAAGCTGAAGTTGTTGGTGCACCTACTAGTGGGACTGGGGTGAAGAAGGGTAAAACTGGAAAGGCTAACAAGGGTGCTGCATGTAACAAGGCTGATGCTGCAAGTGGGAAGGGTAGGAAGGCTGTTGGAAAGAAGGCTGTTGCTGCAAGTGGGAAGGGTAGGAAGGCTGTTGCTCCAAAAAAATAATTTGTAGTTGTTTTTCTTTTGTTACACTTAAACAATGTGTATTTGGTTGTTGTTGCTACTTTTTAAACTTTTGGTATTTTGGCATCTGTTGACTTTTGGTATTGAACCATTACAATTCCATTAACACATTTTTAAACCAATACATTGAACCATTACGCAAACAACTTGGTATTGAACCATTACAATTTGTTAAACCATTACATTCCATTAAACATTTTTAAACCAATACATTGAACCATTACACAAACAACCTATTCATTGAACCACTGATACAGCAATGACCATTACCCAACTACCTATTCATTGAACCACTAATACAGCAATGACCAATACCCAACTACCTATTCATTAAACCACTAATACAGCAATGACCATTACCCTAACAACCTAGCCATGACAATCACAATAACAGCAACGACAATAACAGTCAAATACATCCTCAATTTCATATTTTTAGCTTCAGTTTCTTTCAGTTTTTCCTCAAGCAAACGGTTGGAAGTTAGCAGTTGTTTGTTAGAAGATTCAAGGAAGATTATAGCCCTCAACAATGTTGGCATTATATCTAACGGTCCATCAGTTACCCACTGAATGAATCCTCGACAAGCCTGCGAAAAGAAAAATTAATTATAACGAACATGCTACCTGCAGTTAGTCGACAACAAAAAATCACATACCTTTTGAGGGCATCCATAAAATCGACGTCCAGGATTGCGATTTGTGCTAGATGTCATAATTGTAGCTTCTCTCCCACAAGAAAATACACAACTGACATTGAATTGGATAAATAGGGTTTTTTTTATCTGAGTTAGGGTTCCAATTTTTGTTGAAGGGGAAATACGTATTGGGGTTAGGGTTACAGAGGAAAGGGATGAAGTGAAATGTTGAAGGTTTTTGGTAACTGGGGCTTTAAAGGAGGAAAATGAAGGGAAAGGACAGATCTACCCCTCACGTGGGAGGCACGTGGGGGATTTAATGGTTAAAATTAACACTGTTTGTCATAAAGGACTTGCAATGCAACAAAAATAAAGTTAAAGGATTTGCAGTGCAACTTCTAAACGTTAATGACGTGCACTGTACTTTTAGTTAAACCTAAAGGACGTGCACTGCCATTTTGTCTTAATTAAAAGAAGGATCAAACCCGAGTTTCAGGTATGTGAAATAGATTGAATAACCTAGTTTATCGATTGAAATATCACATAGACATGCCTTTGTTAAACTACATGACTTGATAAATAATCAAATGAAAAATTACTTGATTGCGATGATTAACAATCCTAGACCGAATAATGTCACAATAAAAGATCCATCAATAAATTACCAATTCAATTTCAAGAACACAACCAGTTCCCATTGTTATTTATGATAAAAAAAAAACCACTGACTGATATTCAAGTTTTGGTAAACCAAACCTTTAACCAAACAAATATTGTATACGATGATGCCAATATTTTGGGGGAATGGTCGGCTCATAACATTGCAAACCTGGTAAGGATCCTTCGGGTTTTTTACATGTGTTCGAGGCTGAAAATCAACCTTGAAAAATCTAACATTTATAGCATTGGAGTGGGCTTATCGGAGGCAAAAGAAAAGACTGGGGTAGTAGGTTGCAAGATCCCCCCCCCCCTCCCCAAGTATCTCGGGTTAATGGTGGGAGCAAACATGAATCGGATAAACAATTGTTAACCAGTATACGACATATTTGAAGCGAGACTATCGTCATGGAAGGCCAACATTCTCTCTATAGGAGGACGGATCACGCTTATTAAATTTGTGCTTTAAAGTCTCCCAAACTATGTTTTTCGCTTTACAAGGCTCCTTCTAAAGTGATAACGGATTTGGAAAAGCTCAATAGAAGATTCTTATGAAGGAGGTCGGGTGAAAAAAGTAAAATGCATTAGATGGTGTGGGATGGGTTCCTATTGCAAAAGAGGAAGGGGGTCTTCGATTGAGTAGATTGAAGAACATCAATTTTGCTTTCTTATCTAAGTGGAGATGGCGGTTTAAATTAGAAAGAAATAAACTTTGGAAGAAAGTGGCTGAAGCGCTCCATACTAGTAGAGGCAATTGGGACTTTCTCTCAGCGAGAAAGAACCTTAACGGGGTTTGAAATAATATTGTGAAAACGTTTGCGAGAACCATCATAGGTAGGACTCCCTTACGTGATTTCTTTAAAGGAGAGTTGGGGAACGGTCACAACATCTCTTTTTGGTTTGATCCTTGTTTAATAAACGAGTCGTTAAAAGAGGTTTATCCCAACATATTTAAACTTGAAGTTGAAAAAAGATGTTGTGTGGCAAATCGGGTCAAGAAAGTTAGTGGCAGCACCGATTTATCGCGGATATGGTCAAAAGGGCCAGCCTCTTTCATTGAAATCATGGAGATAAACTAGTTAATTAGATCGTTGGATTCGGTTACGGTGACAAATCAAATAGATCTAAGGAAATGGATAGGAGAAGTGGCGGAAGAGTACTCAGTTGGGGCCGTTAAACGACTTTCGTCTAAAGGAGTGGATCACAGCAATAATTATGTGATGACTTCGTGCAAACAAGTTCCATTAAAATGCAATGTATTCGCTTGGAGAGCCGAAATAGGAAGAATTCCCACAGCTGTGGCGTTAAAGAATCGCAACATCGACATTGAGGATGTATCGTGTTCTTTACGCAACTCAGGAGAAGATACTATAAACCATCTATTCTCGTTTTTCATTTTTGCGACTCGGGAGTGGCAGCATGTTGGCGTGTGGTGTAAGGTGGCGTCTTTCAACACAATGTCCTTGAGAGAGCTTATGGAACTTCATAACCAAGTTGGGCTTAAAGGAGCTGCCAAGGAAGCTTTCGAAGGGATCGTGAAGGTTGGATGTTGGGGTATATGGCGCGCAAGGAAAAGACTGAAGTTCGAAAACAAGCAAGTTCAAGTGAAAGATATAATTAGTGAAATGAAATCTATTGGGTTTTTATAGATTAGTAGTAGATTGAAAAATAGGTCATTGTCGTGATTGATGTTACTTTGTAATTATTTTGTAAGTTAGTTGTTGTCGGTCGTTCGATTTTGTCGGTTGGTTGGTTTTTAATGAAGTTTACGTTTAAAAAAAAAGAGGGACTGAAAACATAATTTACTCTTGTTATTATTAGGGAAATTGGATTCGAATAATCCCTAGTAGACGTCATTAGCCATTAGTAGTCCCACTTTTGCTTATTCTCACTGGCAGTCCCACCTTTCAAATATTTTGTCTCCACCGGTCCTCAGTTAAAAAAATTTAGCGGGGTTAGGTTTTTTTTTCCGAATTACAAACTGATGTTTTAGGGCTTTTGATCAGAACGAGGATACGAGTCGATCGATATAAAACTTACCTCGAAACGGTGCACCAAACAACTTGATTTGTGTTAATTGGAAGTTTAAACACTCGAATTGAAGCATCGATTTCGTCGTTTAGAGCACCGTTCAAGATAAGTTTTACATCAATCGACTCGTATTCTTGTTTTGATCAAAAGCCTTAAAACATCAGTTTGTAATTCGAAAAAAAACTTAAGAGAACCGGTGGAGACAAAATATTTGAAAGGTGGGGCTCCCATTGGAAATAAACAAATGTGGAACTGCCAATGGCTAATGACATCTACTATGGGTTGTTATAGGTCAATTTCTCTTATTGTTATCATCCAATCATTTTGGTACAAACGAGAGTGACAATCGCATTATAGTCGAGGTAACAATGATGCTGGTCGAGAATTCCTTTCGAATTAAATGCATAAAGTGATATGATGGTGATCTACCGTTGGTAGGAATCGAACCAGGTACGAACAACATGACCATGACAAGGAGCCCATTGACAGTTTTAAATTGATGGGACACAAAATCTTAGGCGGTGATACTAGTACGATTGTATGAACTGCTTCTATCATTATAAAACACGTGTCGAAGCAAAATCGTGCATCTTAAACTTGTTTTTTACTAACCAATGTGTATGGTCTAGAAACCAAAGCACATATGTACTTTAATGTTGTTTCTAACCTTAAAGACTGGACCACCAAACCACATTGCTATACACTCGTGTAATGTTATGATTCTACAAAGTACGAACACATGTGGAGGCATATATAGCTAGGGTTAATAAAGTGAAAATCTTGTTTACTCATTATCAGGTCGTGTACGGCATGGTATGCGGGATATATAAGCAAAGTTTGATTTGTATGTTTTCCTAAAAGACGTATATCCTAAGTTGAGCGTAAAAACCATCTCTTTACGTCCATCTAGCCATGTAACTTCTTGTACTGTCTAGTTGTTTGCTAGTTGGTGTTGTTTTGTTATATATTGAGTTGTTAAAAAAATAATAAACGGCAACAAATTGTTTTGATGATGATAGAGAAGTAGATGTTAAATATAAAACGTGAGATCCATGCTGTTCAAAAATAGGAATGATTAACCTTTGTTTAACTGTGTCTGTTACTGCTATATATTATTTTTTTAGAAAATCAAACCAGTAATTATTTTGTGACAAATGGAGTACTTATCTATTTAAACTTATATGCAAACAAGAAGATATGAATTTTCGATACAAGACATCAGTGTGGTATACGTCAAAAACTTTGAGATGGTGGCTTTTTTTTGTTATTGATAAGAGTATTAATCATCTAAGATATGATAGCGATTAATTATGGGATTTGTGATGTTTAGAAAAGACAAATCAATGTAATTTGGCTTTGTTGAAATGAAGAATTCACATGATAAAATGTGAGATATAAAGAAAGACTATATAATCATGAATCATGTGATGGAAATTCAAATATCTAAATAATAACACTTGTTGTAATGCTTTGAGTTCGCCTCTGAATCAGTGGTTATATTTCAACGAAAGTTATCGTTGAAACACTCGCTTTCAGTTCAGGCTATAAAAAAGACGATGAATTTAAAATATGTATATGTATATGCTTGTGTATTATGGGGCATCATATGACATGTAAAAATAGAATAAAAAAAGTGTCAAATTATCGAACTCAAATTATGAAACCCCAGTTTTTCACTTATGGATTTCTTTTGTTTTAATTCTTTCATTTTATAACAGCAAAACACTTATATAGTGAATGATATTTATTCATCCGTTTATTTAATTGTCCAATTATTCTTTATTTTTTAATTATAAAACTTTCTGTTGAGGTTTACTTTTCTCTTTAAGAGTTTGTTTAGGAATTAATCTTATATTTCATTAAAACCTTAAACGGATTGTATAGAAATTAAAAGAGAAGTAATCGTACAAGTTAAAGCTATGGAGCAGAGACCAAGAAAAACCGTCTTGACAATTGTAACCAACTTAAGCTATAAAGATACGATAACTAAATGTCTAGAGTTTCAATTTAGGAAGAAATTAAACGTCTATTTTGACTATATGATACGAGGATACAAATTATTCTATTATTCCATATATAACTTTGCAACTTTTTTGTGCTTTTACATTGTGTTATGGGTTGCATGGGAGAAGGTGGCGTCGCCGAAACGGTTTGGTGGGTTGGGTATTTGTAAACTAAGTTTCTTTAACTTAGCTTTATTGAGTAAATGGGGCTGGAGATATAAACGGGAAAAAGGGAAGCTTTGGGTTAATGTGATCGATGCTCTTCATGCTAACGGCTCGAAGTGGTCTTTCCTTCCTGCTAAGAAATCCTTGGGGGGTTTATGGAATATCATTGC
Organism: Helianthus annuus; assembly: GCF_002127325.2. Lineage (NCBI taxonomy): Eukaryota > Viridiplantae > Streptophyta > Magnoliopsida > Asterales > Asteraceae > Helianthus > Helianthus annuus. The sequence continues at coordinate 171,205,602 of NC_035446.2, forward strand.
TTCGGTCATTACCAAACCGATGTTGGGTGGTTTCCGTTTCCGGGACCTGTTTAAAGGGGTGGTCGGGAATGGCAAGGTGATTCTCTTTTGGCTCGATCCTTGGTTACGAGATGTCCCGCTTAGGGAAGCGTATCCTAATTTATTTGCTTTGGAGGTTCTGAAGTGTTGTTCGGTTAGTGACCGGGTGTACGGGGATTGGCTTTGGAAGCACGACCCGGACCAGCCGGATGAAGTTGCAGAGCTGAATGCTCTCCTTGCGGAGATTGCGGCGGTTGTGTTGTCCGATAGAACGGATTCGTGGAGGTGGCTAGGCGAAAACTCGGGCTGCTTCTCCGTTAGCTCGGCTCGCCGGCATTTGGAGAGAAGGATGGTGAATGAAAACAGTTTTGTGCTTGAGTGGTGCAAATGGATCCCAATAAAATGCGACGTTTTTTCGTGGAGAGCGGAAATGGGCAGAATTCCCACTGCGGATGCTTTACGAATGAGAGGGATTTCGGTTGGTGATGGCTTGTGCCCTCTTTGCCGGTCGGAAGAGGAGACTTCTGTCCATCTGTTCACTTCTTGTCTGGTTGCTTCGGTTCTATGGCAGAAGGTGAGTTCCTGGTGCCGTATTCCCCCTATTTTCGCTTTCTCGGTCCGTGACTTGCTGGATGTTCACAAAACTGGTTCTCACAAGGCTGAAGCAAAAAATATGATTCAGGGCATCATTCGGGTAGCTTGTTGGAGTATTTGGTTGGCGCGCAACAATGCTATTTTTTCGGGAAAAGAGGTTAAGGTAGAGGAGATATTTAGCGAAGTTAGATCTTTGGGGTTTTTATGGTATAAACATAGGATCAGGAACAACCCGATCTCGTGGTCGGATTGGTGTAATTTTGTAATTATTTAGTGTTGTTTTGGTTCCCGGCTCGGTCTTCGAGCTCGGGTGTTTTGTGAATGAAGTTAACCTTTCAAAAAAAAAAAACATTGTGTTATGGGTGTTTTTCAAAAAAAAAAAAAGTTTATTTTTTACTTTTAAACCAAAGGTTTTTACCTTTTACAATTTTAACCCTACATAATTTGTTTTTTTACTTTAACCCAAAACTTTTCATTATTTGCAATTTAATTTCATAACTTTTGTCACTTATACTTTTCATCTTTCGCAAATTTTCGTTTTATGTATAGTTCTAAATTTTTTGAGTTAATACGACGCAACGTGCATGTGTGGTTCAACGTTTTTACCTCTATTTTTCCATGTTTGACATCTTCGTCGCAACACGCATATCCTAGGTCGAGTCAGTGCTGGTGGTCGATGACGGTTGTGTGACATTAATACTATTTGACACTGTTTTACGCCCTGCCGCAACGCGGGGTGTGCTTTGAGGGTTTTCAAAGAAAAAATGGTTATGCATATGGTTGTCGTAACGTTGGCTTTGGGGGTTTTCCAAAAAAAATGATTTTTTTTACTTTTCACCCAAAAGTATTTCATAAATTACTTTTAACTCCAAACTATTTGTTTTTTTACTTTTAACCCAAAACTTTTTATCTTTTGCAATCTATCCTCATAGCTTTTTTTACTTTCAACTTTGGTCCTTTATAGTTTTCATTTTCCGTAAATTTTTCGCTATATGCTTGGTTCTAAATGTTGTGACTTAACACATCGCAATGTGCGTCTTTGGTTCAACGTTTTTACATTCCGTTCTAAATTTTTCGAGTTAACACGACGCAACGTGCGTGCGTGTGTGGGTGGACGTTTTTACATCGTCTATTTTTCCCAGTTTGACAAGTTTAACATAACATGCGAGTCATAGATTGACTTAGTTATAATTAAAGAATCCCCGCCGCATTGCGGCGGGTCGCAATCCTAGTTAAAACAATTTCTAAAATATCATTAGAGTTAAATGTCATTTTAGTCCGTGTAGTTTGAGCCACTTTGTCAGTTTAGTCCAAAGGTTTCATTTTTCGTCTGTGGGTCTAAAAAGTTTTCACCATTGCCATTTTAATCCACTAAGTTAACTTCATCCATTTTTTCTGTCAACGAGAAAGGCAATTCGGTTATTTTAAATGTAATTCTGCTAACTAAAAGACTAAAATGAGCGAATTGCCCTTCTCGTTAACAGAAAAATGGATAAAGTTAACCTAGTAGGTTAAAATGACAACAGTGAAACCTTTTTAGACATATAGATAGATGAAAAAAGAAACCTTTAGACTAAATCGGTAAAATGACTCGAAGCTCATAAACTAAAATCACATTTAACTCGTATCATTAATATAGTATTTATTCCACTTTTAACTCATTATATTATTTGCCTTTATTGCATTGTCTTTTGAGATATTTTTTACATTTTAATTTATGTATAACAAAAGGAAACTGAAAAAAAAAGAATATGTTTATATTTATATTACAAAACCTATATTTACTTTTGGTGTACGTTTGTGGTATGACATATGTCACTAATTGGTATACGTCCTTTTTGACCCATTCTATAAAAGGTGATATAGAAGAAAAACACTATTTTGGTTTCTACTATTTTTGTCGTGTAGATAGTTGAATAATTGTGAACAAAGATTTTGTTTTTGAGTTGAATACCAATACCGTTGCTTCATGTGGACCAAGGACTCTTTGGATTCACACCCAACAATTAAAATACGGGCCGGTGTGTCCCCATAATACAGTTAAATTCCCAAATCTAATAAGGGAGCATTCGTGTAAGATATATAGTGTTTGAAGTTACGTATAACGTTCATCTAGAAGTCATGTTTACATATTACATACTTTATATGTCGGGACGGCTCAATAGATAAAAATATAGCTAGCAACACTCTCTTCGTTTGTCTGTATAAGGACGATTATTAAGAGTTAGGATCAAATACAAAGTCTACTAAAAATAAGAAATCGTAAAAAATGTATCAAACGGACTCCGATTGACCTCATTCAAACGGCATTGAAACCGTCTTATCGAACTCTACGATGTGTGATTTTAGATTTTTGTTTTTAGATGTTTAGCTTATAGATTTTAGACTTTTTATTTACATCATTGTATCTTTTTACTTATCCATGTGTTTTTTTATATTTGCATCATTGTGTTTTTTTTTTTTGTGACTCGTGTATTTTTTCTTCGACATTGTGTTGTATTTTTTCGATATTATGTTGTATTTTGCTTGACGTTGTGTTATATTTTGTGATTTACTGTGTCTTTGTACACTTTTTGTTTTTAGGAAATTTTGTAGAATAACCTTATCTCCATTATTAGTGATAAATTAAAATGTTAAAAAGTTGACCAGATTGGAAGTTATATCTTAAATTATGTATGTAAGAGATTAAAAATCATATAACATAATATATTGTTAAACAATGTGAGGCCCTTAAGTTTAATAACAAAAAACCCTAGTAACCTTTTTTTTACTCAGTTGATTATATGTTATGAACTTTTCACATACTTTGAATCTTGAAAATGGCACAAGGTGAATACCATGCCTTGTGTCAATATATTTAACAGAAGGTAAATCTCATGCCATCTATCAGACAAATTTGCATATTTCATGCCATTATTTTTGTCATATACGAATCCATTTGTCATGAGTCATGACAACATCCTCATGTCAGTCATTATGCGATCTTATCTCAAAACTTATGTTAAGATTTATTCCAATTCCTAACAGTTTTCATATATTAAAATTCTCTATAGATGAAACTGATTTTCATTAGACAAATTACCATTCAAATTTTTGTCCTTTGCTAAGCCTGTTTTTTATTGGAGAAACGTGCCCTAATTAATTCAAATTAGCTAGTATATACACACACATACATATATACACACAAATATATACAAACATAATCAAGTGGTGATGTCATTTGAGACAAATATGTAATAAAATCTCAATTTTGTATTCTCATTTACACTTTTGACTAAGAAGTGGAACGATATTGCTTGCATTAAAATTAAGCTAAGAAATATATATATAGAAACCTAAGTACGTAGTAGCAATACTCGAGTTGATGTTTTCTCATAATGCAACGGTGGATCATATATGTTTTCTTTTCTATTTTAAAATGTGGTTTACATTACCATTACCTTTAACTTATATTTTTTTTATATGTTACGGAAAATTGCAAAAAAAAAATGTTGAGGATGTGATAAAAATTCAAATAGATAGGAATATACATTAATGCATCTTACCTTGTATGCATAGGCAAAGTGTATATTCCACTTATGGAATGTGCAACTTAGCCAACCCAACCCAGTCATTAGCAAACTGAATTGATACTTTTATTAGTCAATATAATTAATTTTATTATTAGTCAATATATTTAAAGTTCACACTTACGAATTCTTTCAATTTGCACTTTCTTTAAATATCCTTAAACGTCCATGCATTCAAACGTAGATGGCCAAATAGACTAATAGTAGGGAAAAGTAACATAGTAGTAACTTTCTGTTGATATGGTCATAAAGTTTTTTCTATCCTACTAAAATTATTAATATTTTAAACTATCCTACGAAAGTTATTAATATTTTAAATTAAATAGTATATAATTAGAACATAACAAACATGTCACTAAACTTTTATCAAAGGGTAACTTTTATACCCTCTCTCTCCTTCAACTCATCATCTATATCTATGACACAAATTCACCTTAAATACATTACATTACATTGTATTGGGTTTGGTCTTAATTTCACATACATTATTTTTATTTTTCTATTAGTTCTTTTCTTCTTTGCCCCTTTCTTCCTCCCCCTATATACATTTTACTAAAACAAAAATATATATATCTCGAAATAACAAATTATACAAATATGTTGCTAATTAATGCAAAAAGTTGTCACAAGGTCGTGTCTTATAAATCGGGTACGACTAAAAAACGTGCCTCTAAATATAAATTTATATATATAAATCACCAATAGGTCGATAATTGTTTAATTGGGTATTTTCTTTGTTGGCATTCTACTAGCCTTGAATGTTGATATTATTTAGTTGGATATTAAATCATTTGGGTATAATTTAGTGTTTAGTTAGGTCATGGCTTGTTATTGGTAATCTCAATTTGATTCACCACAATATTAGAATAAAACTAATTTAATTACCTAGTAACATTATTTGTGCATCGAAATTTGATTTACACAATACAGGGCTTAAAGTAAATCAAAATTTAATTCACTATTGGATAAGGTAATTCAATTATATGTTATTTATTTAAAACCATTTACATATAAAATATATAAGAAAAATTAGATTTAAATAATTCCAACCTTTTTAATTTGGCCGATAACAATCTTAACTCAGTTATTTGCCGATAATAATCCGAACTGGTCCATTTTTAGCTGATAATAGTCCGCCATTAAAATAGCTTAACGGAGTTAAGTTTTTTTTCCGAATTACAACCGATGTTTAGGGATTTTGATCAGAACGAGGATACGAGTCGATTTATGTAAAACTTACCTCAAAACGTTGCGCCAAACGACTTGATTTTTGTTAATTGGAAGTTTAAACACCCGAACTGAAGCACCGTATTAGTTGTTTGGGGCAGTATTTCGAGGTAAATTTTACATCAATTAACTCGTATCCCCGTTCTAATCAAAAGCCCTAAAAAAAGGTTTGTAATTCGGAAAAAAAAAACCACCGTTAAGCTATTTTTAACGTAGACTATTATCGGCCAAAAGTGGACCAGTTCGTATTATTATCGGCAAATAACTGAGTTGTAATTATTATCGGCCAAATTGAGAAAGTTGAAATTATTTAAATCTAATTTACCAAATTAAATTTTCAAGCCCCAAAAGAGTGGGCCATGAGCAGTCGCCCACTATGCCCCTTCCTATGGCGGCCATGCTACTTTCGTTGGTATAACTACACAAACAAGCTATTCTTTAAGACATGGGTTGATTTAGATAATTTTTCTTGTAAAATGAGTTGATTTCGATCACTAAAAGTACACAATTGGTCAAAATGGATAGTTTATAAACTTGCTAACTCAAACTGTGAGAGTATGGAAAACAAATTTTAGAAGTTTTACTTTCCGTATAGATTGAATTACTAAATTGATTTGTTTCATGTTTGCTTTTATGACTAAAACATGTGACATGATATATAAAAATCTAAAATTGATATGTATCACAAAATGAGTATTAAAATATATAATGCTTGACACGTATCAACCTCTCGATATGCCTGCCAATGCCATTGACTTATAACTTGCCATTAAGACCCCCAATATTTATGATTTGACTCTTTCAAACCCTTTGGCGAAAAAGTAAACCCCACTAACGATACGCGTCCAAAACAGTTAGTAGAAAGCTGGGGCAATTTAAAGTCGGCCATTATTTTTCCTCCCTTGTTGACTTGGAGTATCATGTGGAATTTGGACTTCGAGTTTCTTATGCGTGAATCCAAGATGCACGGTTACGTCGTCTATGATTTTTGACCCTTTCTTCCACTAGTTTTAACTAGTGAGAACCTAAAGAAACACCAAGCTAATCCAGTGATTAGTTTGTAGTTAGTGTCTTGTCAAACAAGATTAATCTTCATTCTATCTCGTCTAAACTGTTATGAAGATCCTGCAAAACAATTAACGCACCGTAAGCTCGTTACAAGGAAGAGAATAGAGGGTTCTCCTTGTACCACCCTCCGGAGTGAGAATAAGTAACTGTTTTGAGGATATTAGTGTGTGTTAAGTGAGAGAGCAAGAGAGCGATCCCTAAACCTGGAGGTGAAGTTCCCTATTTATAGTCGAGGTAGTTTGTGAAGTAGATGGGTTGATGGGCCTTGGGCCTTCAGACGACAACAAGGAATATCTCTTTTGTCCCCTCTGCCACGGCCGTTAGTGATTCCAGGAGAGAGGGTAGCTAGCGCATGCTGAATGGATCCACGTGTCCTGATGATTGTCCTTGTTGTCTGGTCTATCATCAGCAGCTAAGTGGAGATCGTGGAGCAGTGGTGAGTGCACGCTGATTGGTGCCACGTATGCGTCCTTGTGTACCTTTTTATCTCATGTACGATTGCCCATCGTGCAGCACGATCAGGTACAGCCTATTGGACGCTTATTGGCCCACTGCCCTGCCACTTGTATCTTTTATACTTGTCCGATGTTTACTTGCGCTTCTTACCTCCGCGCGACCCCGGATGTATCCTTTGCTGTCGACGCAAGGTCAAGGAAACGAGGTCTTTAATCTAAGGAGCTAAGTGTCAAAACTGATCTTGCTTTGGTCCTGACCTCACGCGCGACTTGAAACACATCTGTTTAGTCGGCGCAAGGTCGAGGAAGTTATCAATTTGATTTAACTGAAGAGTGGTCTCGCACGCGATCTGAGGTTGACTTGTATGGTCGGCACAGGATTTAGGACCATACCCCTTCAGAACCTGTCGACAATTTACAATGTTGTGCGCTTTTTTTTGTTTGTTTATCAATTGTTTCGATTTTTATTTATTTATGAATTACTTGGTTATCAATCGTTTTGATTTCTATTAGGTAATGAATTACTTAAAGCAATTAGCAATAACATAAGTAATAATGTATTTATTAAATAACAAACATCGGTGAAGTCGACTATTTACAACGTTGTGCACAGGGACGGAATTATATTGTTGTTAGAGGTTGCACGGGCTACGACTCAATCTCGTCTTTATAGTGTAATTTTTTTCGGTTTTATACAAATGATACCTCTGAATAAATACAAGAATACTTGAATTTATTAAAATACTTAATTTTTTAAGCCCGAACATTTTATAACCCTGAACTTGTATAATTTATTAGGCCAAATGATAAAGTTAGTCGAAATTAAGAAAATCTAATTGAAAAGAGACCCATTTGATAAACTTAACAAAAGCCCCAAAGTTCAAATCAATAAAATCTCTATTTTTTATTAAGGGCGGCAATTGGACGGTAAATTTTTTTTGGAATACCCCTAAATTAATGGGCTAGCTCCACCACTCGTGCATATTTTCCTTTTGTGTATCAATTGTTTCGAATTTTATTAAGTTCTGAATTACTTAAAACAATTAATAATAACATGAGTGATAATGTATTTATTAAGTAACAAATATCAGTGAAGTTGACAAATTACAGCGTTGTGCACATTTTCTGTTTGTTTATCAATTGTTTCAATTTTTGTTAGGTTTTGAATTACTTAAAACATATAGTAATAAAGTATTTATTAAATAACAAAATTATCTCCTAAATACATAAAGTGTCCCTAGCAGGTGTCTTAAAATTCAAGTGAAATACCAATTTTATCCTAAGGAGTTTTATTCGAAGGTAGAATACATATGTTCGATTTTAGTTTCTTCTTATTTTTTTATACTTAATCTCATTTATAGTTTAGAAGTTAAGCCCAATCACTTAATTTTTAATAGTGGACTTTAAATCATAAAGGCCCATGTTTGATTTTTAAGTTTTTTACCCAATAACTATTTAAGGCGCATGTCCAATTAATCAATTTACAATTGTTTAACCGAAATTAAAAACAAGGCCGTGTATCCCATCTATAGAGTATTCGATGGTATACTGAAGAGTCGCGATGGACTCTATGCGTCTATCAACAATGAAGTGTGAAGACCGATTCTAACCAAGCACAAATCATAAATGCACAAACGATGAATCGGTTCTGAACAACCAGTGTCACAGTCGTCAAACACAATCAATTCTGATCAAAGACCGAGCCAAGGATAATTAAACATGACTAAATGTTAGTTTTTTTCAATCTTTGAATTCAAATCAGACATGAATAGATGTTTAAAGTTGAAATTATGGTGTTTATGTCCCTTGAATACTTGGTTAAAGTTATGTGATTTTAGACTTCAATACTTGATTAAAGATTTAAAATTGAAATTAGTTAATTAAATGTGTAATTTGTTTATATGACTGTAGAATTGGTCACTTGGTCATAGATTACAACGATACCTGTTAGAGCATATGCAATAAGACATTTTTAGCACATGTTTTTTTTTCCTAGTTTTTCCACATCATGTTTTTTTTTTCTAGTTTTTCCACATCAGACGTATGTCCTTATTGTGAGTACATTTAGACATTCATATTTGGAGTATGTTCTTGGCTAAGAATGAGGGTTGGAGCCATGGTACTTTTTAACTATAAAATATTAATAACTAGTATTAAGCACACCCGCGTTGCGATAGGGGTGTAAAATCTTGCCAAATAGTATTAATGTCACATCACCGCGAGTTACCACTAACACTTAATTTTCAGCGTGTTAATACGGAGCAATTAGTCCGAAACGTAAAACATAGAAAATAATAACTAAGTCGATCTAGGATCCGCACGTTATGACGAACTTGTCAAACGGGAAAAAATAAACAACGTAAAAACGTTGAACCACACACGTACGTTGCGTCGTGTTAACTCGCAAAACTTAGAACGAAACGTAAAAATGTTGAACTACACACGCACTTTGCGCCGTGTTAACTAGCAAAATTTAGAACGAAGCGTAAAACGAAAATTTTGCGAAAGATGAAACGTATAGGGAACCAAAGTTGAAAGTAAAAACGTTGTAAGGTTAAATTGTAAAAGATGGAAAGTTTTGGGTTAGAAGTAAAAAATTCAAATAGTTTGCCCTAAAAGTAATTTATCAAATACTTTAGGACTAAAAATGAAAAAAATCAAAATATTTTTAAAAAACTCCCCAAGCATAAGGTACAACTCCTATATGCATTAGTATTGAAATGGATTTTAATAATCCTAACTATTAGCTGCTGGCCGGCAACGGTCCTAACTTTAAAAATAACCGATGGTGGTCTCATCTTTTCACATAATTGTAAATCAATGCACCTTTACTAGCAGAACATTAAATTCTTTCTCATTTTCTTTTTTATGTTATCAAAGGTCCATTGGTTTACAATATGTGAAAAGGTGGGACCACCAATGATTATTTTTGAAGTTGAGACCGTTGACGGCCAACAGCTAATAGTTTGGATTATTAAAATCCATTATTCCAAAAATAAAAGAGTGGTGATGATGTGGCAATATTTAGGAGTGTTTTTGGATTTTCTTATTGGATGTGTTTTATGTGTTTTTGAAAAATGAGTTTTTTCTGACCTGGCAGGTGACTAAGCATGTTTTTAGGCGTTTTTGTGTTTCCTTATTGTGGATGGTCTTATAGGTTATTCATTTAAAGTTGTACTTGTTATATTGAAAAAATGGAGTTATTTGCGAAAGTTGCAATTGAATACGTTATGAAATGTTTTCAAAACATGAAAATCCGTAGGGAGCAACTATAAAATGTGTTTTTATTACTTCGAATGACTTTATATTTTTATTATGTTTTTAAGGATATTGTATTTTATTATAATATTGGTTTTATAATGTGATTCAACACGACCTGATCTAGGGGTGTTTATCGAATCGAATAACGAATTTTTGAATTATTCGAATCGAATTTTTCGAATTTTTATTATTTTTACCCGAATTCGTATTCGATTCGATTCGATTAATATTTGAAACTCGAATACGAATCGAATTCGAACCGAATTCGAATAAATTCGATTTAATTCAAATTCACCCTAAACAATAAATTATTTTATTTTCATTTTTTAAAATACTACAAACTAATTATATTCAACATAAAATATAATATTCTGCAAAATTAATTAACTATCAATATATCAAAACACCAAAAATTAGAAGATAGGTTGGTTACTGGTAGCGATTTAAGTTAGGTAAAAATTTAGAAATAAGTAGCATGGACTATTTGTCAGTAGGTTTGGTAATGTTATGAATAATAAACTTATCACTTATGGAGGTAGTTCATATTTTGGCCATGTTTAGAAGTTATATGTGTGTATATATGTTTGTGTGTGTCTATACATATATCAAAAAATTTATATATAAATTGAATTCGAATTTCGAATCGAATCGAATTCAAAATCATAAATTCGTATTCGATTCTAATTCGATTACTGGATTCGAATACGAATCAACTCGAATTCGAACCTTTTTAATCGAATTCGAATCGAGTCGAATTTCGAATTTTTCGAATTCGAAACGAATTCTGAACACCCCCGACCTGATCAACCCGAAAGTTTTTTGTCCGGGTTGCTATAAATCCGAGTGTCGAAAAAAATGACACTATAGAAATATATTATTGGCTCCGCCATTGGGCTTGGTACAAAGAAATTGTGTTAAAAGAGAGAAGAATGAACTTTAAAAAAAGGTAAAAAGAATGTGTGTTTGAACATTTAATGATTCTGTTTTGTTGTTGAACTACATAGTTGGACTTGTAGTTAGGTGGAAAATTCTTGTTAAGCTGGAATATTTAAGATGGAAGTTTCTGTTAAGTAGATGACTTTTCATTGATAAAATTTTCTATGAATTGGGTTTTACCGTTTCTCATTCAGCCGAGGAAGTATTTTTCAAAATAAATCAAACATGATAATTGGTTATACTATCGTGATATTGACCGTTTATTTCATATGACATAAATCATGAACATCTTCTCATCTTTTAGAATAACAATAATGTCGATGATCCCAAACTAATGCTCCAATTCTAGATAGGGATATCCCAAATAGCACCATACATTACTATTCTAGTTGTAAACGTACACCTTGTGAAACTCTTAGTGTCTTTATAGTACTCATACCCATACCTTTTCAACTCAATTTGAGTCATCCCATGTGACATAAAACCAAATTTCTAGGAAATAATCCTACCACTTTTATTTTGGAACCGAGTTATATATGCAAAACAAGTCATTTTATTAGGGTGAGCGGGGCACTCCCCTAAGAGGGGAGTCCCCTCTCTTACGTACACCCAATCAGGTTATGCCACGTCAACTCCCCTCTTAAACTCCCCTCGCACCCCAATTTGATGGCGGCACTCCCCTCTTAGGGGAATTGTTTTTTTATTCAAAAAAAAAAAAAAAGAAAAGAAAAAAATGTTGATTGGTTGCTACAAGCATGGGCCCACCGTTCCACCTCCCCACACCCACTCCCCTCTTCGGTGTCTTCTCCCCGATTACTCTCTCCGCACCACCTTCCCGCACCGATGGCGGCGGTGTTCCCGAGCGGTGAATGGGGTCACTGATCCCCCTTCCCGCTGGTGCCCCGCTCACCCTTATAGGTTTTAAGGCCAAATTGGATTTAGTTTTTTTTTTTCAAAATAAAATAAAGTCCCAAGATTGTTGGAAATAGTGAAGATATGGAAAATTTAGGGCTGCAAGAAACTCTCAGATATATACGCTGTTTGGCAACTTCTGAATTCTTAAGTGTTGAACCAATAAAAGGTCTGAACCATTAAGAGCCAGTATAATGTTTAATCGTTCAGAGGCAAATATCTGATCAATTCAGATTAGAGGTCTTAACTATCCAGACTCAGTATAATGCTTAACCATTCAGACGCAAATGCCTGAATCATTCATATATCAGCTCGCGAAACAAACAATCTGAACCATTAAGTGCTGAACCAGTAAGATGTCTGAACCATTAAAAGGTAAACAAACAACCCCATAGATATGCACTGACTTTGGCCATAAATAATCATATGCAATTGTTATCAATATAACTATTATTTGTTGGCTTGCCTTCTCTATGTGAGGACATCAAAGTGAACCTAATAGTTTCTAAAAGAGAGCTAAGAAAAATGAGATATTAATACTCAAAGTTTTGAGTTTAAAATGCTCAACGTGAAGAAAAAAGAAACTTATTCTACATTAAAGATGTGTAGAAACATGAAATGGTATATAATTAAAAGGCTTCTTATAGTATTGTTTCCATGGGCATACGAAGAAAAGATGGACGTCCTAGAAGGTGTGACGCATACATTTCATGAATGAGTGATGAGTATAATATGTTGTTTAGATGTCACACTTTGCACTTCGCATCACCGCGAGATGCTTGTGAGCCCGTTACCACTTGAGATCCTCGCATGAAGCGTTGCCCCAAGAACCCCCCATCAATCTAAGCCAATTACACTAAATCCAGGGTGACACCCAGAGCGCGCCCGTTTTTTCAGGGGAAGCCCATGCCAAATGTACAATGCTCAATAATGATCCATTTTTTTGGTCCGTCAACCACGGATTAAATATGAGAGTTACTTCAAATTAGGATTCTAGTGTTGTTTAATGATCTAGCTTCAATTATTCGGGATACATCATCCGCAACCTAATATAATTACATGGCTACACTTTGAGACGCATGAGGAGTTTAAACCCTTCAAAACTTTTTAAAAAAGGTCAATGCTTTAGAAGTTGAATGCCTTTTTGTTCAATGAAAACTGAAAATATATATATCATCATCAATCAGCATGACATAATAAACAACATAACTAGTTGAAGTTTACACTTACAGATTACAAAAGGCCATCTTTACCATTAAATACATGCAGAATGATGTATCCAAGTTTCACTTATTTATTCAATGTTTTCATTATGGCCGTTAAATACTTAATTTATATATAAACATTGCTTTGATTTTAATAGATTGTAATGTATCTAATTATTGTGTATCACATTGAACGGGTTTACATGTTTTAGGTTGGTGAGTTGAATTGTTTAACCAGAACACGTACCACATCGTGCCGAATACACTCAAATCATGTCGTGTTTCAGGTCAACCCGTTAAATGTTTATTTGCGAAAATGATTAATAATTAATGGTTTATTTACAAATTATAACGGGCATCCAGATTATTTGCGAAAATGATTAATAATTAATGGTTTATTTACAAATTATAACGGGCATCCAGATTATTTTATTATTCCTCATTCCGGATTAACAAATTTGGTTTCATATAATTGACTCAAAAAGGGATAATGATTTAAAATGGATAGTAACTAATGAATAAAATTGTTGAAAATTAACTGGTGATAATGATTTTAAGTCGGAAAATTAATTTCACTTTTGAAAATTTATTGTTAAGACGTAAAACTTACAATTGATAAATCATTAAATATTAACTATTTTTTTTTTAAATAAAAGGCTTAAAAGGGGATTAAACGGATTAATAAATAATATATCAACCCACTTATTAAACAAATCATTTTGGGTTAACTCGTTTATTAAAATGATATTATATTCAAATAACCTCAACTTTCATCATTTGACCGATAACACTCCTAACTTACGAGTTGTACCACGTCACTTCCAACTTTAAACTTATTTCCTCTGGCCTCTGGGCACTCGAAACTAATTAACCAAACCTTAACCCTAAGTGTTTTTGCTGACGCGGCATCTAACATGACACTTTTTGCAAGTGTGGCATCTGACATTGCACGTTTTTGCTGATGTGGTAGCTGACATGGCTTATTTGATGACTTATCATTTGATGTGACATTTGTTTAGTGACATGGCATTTGATGTCAGTTAACTAGGTGATAGTTCAATTAGTTTGGGAGTGTCAAAAGAAAGAGTAAATTACGTTTTTGGCCCCTGTGGTTATATCAGTTTTACTATATTGGCCCAAAATAAGAATTTTTAACAGATTTGCCCCCGTGGTCCCTATAACTAACCATTTTGGCCCCTAAATCTAACCAAACCCTAACTCTGGTTAATTAATTGGCACATGACTTGCACATGATGGGTAAAATTGTAATTTCCCTCCCCTTTTATGAATAAAACCCAGATCTTCATTATCATCTTCAACCATCATCATCCCAGATCTTCATCTTCAATTAAATCTAAAGATCTTCATCATCTTCAACCATCATCATCCCCAGAACTTCATCTTCAATTAAATCTAACCCAGATCTTCTTCATCATCATCCCCACATATTGAAAACTAGAAACAAAATGCATCACAAAGCATGAAATCGAATCGTTTTTCTGCTATAAGAAAGTCTAATTTGACTTTTGGTTCTTTAAACAGTCAAACAAAATGCATCACAAAGCAGACTAAAAACTGACCAACACTTTTCAAGATTTAGTAAAGTTCAAAAAAATCCAAACCATTTCCTAAAACATGCCTGACAATCACCATATGAAATCAAACCCAAATTTGAAAATACAATAAAAACACAAAAAATAATTAAAAAAAACAACTGAATATGTTTTTTTTTAGAAAACAAGCAGATACTCAACATCATAGACCAAAAATTGAAATTATTAAATAAATTAAATCATAGAGATGTAAAATTTGTAATTTTTATCATAATCCCAGATTCAAAATACCCATTTGAACAAATTAATATCCAATAAAAAAATAAATTAACAGTTAACAGAAACAAATTCAAAAATCAAGATCCAACACATGCGATGAACAAGATCTAACACATGAGTCGCCGGAGACCAACCTCCACATCTTCAATGACTAGCGGCTTGTTAGGCTCATACGCCACTGCAGTTGCATCGGAATTTAAAGGGGATGAGGGGATGATGATGATCAGTCGATTCGCTCATATAACAGAAGAAACAGAGCAGTACAGTCAACAAGCACAAGCAATCGGAAGATCAGATGATATGAGTTCAATCCCAGATGTAATGGGGGAAATCGAAGATCATGGGCTGCGGATGAGGGGATGATGATGATGATGATGATGGTTCTTCATCTGGATTTGCAGTGCAAAAAGTGGAGGATGAGGGGATGATGATGATGATGATGGTGGTTGAAGATGATGAGATCTGTAAAAAGTGGAGAACAGGGATGAATGTGTTAAATCAGTTTATTTATTTAGAGTAAATTACATTTTGGTCCCTGTGGTTTTATCAATTTTAAAGAGGGGGAGGGGAAATTACTAATATGCCCATCATGTGCAAGTCATGTGCCAATTAATTAACCAGAGTTAGGGTTTGGTTAGATTTAGGGGCCAAAATGGTTAGTTATAGGGACCACAGGGGCAAATCTGTTAAAAATTCTTATTTTGGACCAATATAGTAAAACTGATATAACCACAGGGGCCAAAAACGTAATTTACTCCAAAAGAAAATAATAAAGAAGTTGAGAGTGTCAGAGGAAACTAAGTAGGAAGTTGAGAGTGTCAAAGGAAAATAAGTTGAGGTAAAACCTACAACTTATAAAACATTAAATGTTAATTTTTTTAGAAAAGGGGTTTAAAAACGATTAATATGTCAACCCATTAATTAAACATATCAATTCAAGTTGACTTATTTATTTATTTATTCAGGTTGACTTATTTATTAAATGGGTTGTGTTCGAGTAAATAAAGTTAATAAAGCGAGTTCTATTGGCCCACACAAAACAGATTATTTTTGCGACACTCGAATCGTGTGAGAAATGAACACCCTTAGGCAGGTGGAGGCGGTGCGTTATAGCACCGTGATACAAGAACAATTCCCACCGCCACCTACTTTTTCAACGCGTGAAACATCAAGACCGTGATAAAATCAACGCGTTATGGCTTGAGCGTGATAAATGGATGTGAGGGGGTGTGGGGGGTTTATTGTTGGATGTTGTTAGTGATGACCATTGCCACCAAAAAAGGTTGTGAGTGATGGAAAAATGGTTGATGACATGGCGGAACTTGATTGGGTGCTTGTGAGTGATAGAATTCTATCACTAGTGAGCACCCCACTCCCCTTAGACTTATTATTTAAGGCACAAACTATCTACACACTTGGTGTGTAGATAGTCATCCCAAAAAGGTGGTTTTTGTCCTTATATACACACCTTGCAGTGTCGAATTGTGGTCAAAACGTGACGTTTTGGTCCGGTTAACCAGATAAAGACTGACGGGTGTCTGACGGGTCTGTTGACCGGTACAAAACGCGGAGCTTTGGCTGCGTTTTGGTCCTGCAACCAGACCGGGTGTCAGTCTTTTGTCTGGTTGACAGGACCAAAACGCGGCCAAAGCTCGATGTTTTGGTCCGGTCAACAGACCCGTCAGAAACCCGTCAGTCTTTTTCTGGATAACCAGACCAAAACGCCGCGTTTTGGCCACAGTTCGATACTGCAGGGTGTGCATATAAGGACAAAAAACACCTTTTAAGGTGTGTAAATAGGCAAATGGGTGTGCCAATAGGTACACCCTTATTTAAACTAAATTTATGAATAAATTTTTAGAAAACCAAATAAAAAGGGAAAGTATGTCGTGGCAAAATAAACAAGAAAAGGGCGGTGTCGGTTTTGCGACAGGGAGTGGCGTGTTTTGGAGCGGCCGCCCGCCGGTCAAAACGTGGTAAAAAACCTTAGTATGTCGGCCAAAAAGCACAATCTTAATTTTTGTTCTGTAACGGAGGAACATGCTATTGGGTCGTCTAAGCATTTAAGTTTATCCATAATAACAACTCATATTATGTTAACAATTAAGGTAGTGTTTGGTATGTAGGAATGAGGGGTGGAATGGAATGGATGATTACGAGGGAATGAAGAAAAGCGTGTTTGGTTGGTCAATGAAATGGAATCACCCATTCCAAAATGCATTCCATTCCCTCAAAATCATTCCTTTCACCCCCCATGTTTTTTTTTCCATTCCATCCCCCCTTGCACCATTCATCAACAACACCACAACCCACCACCTTCGCCACAACCCACCACCACCACCCACCACCGACGCCATCGCCGCCACCCGCCACTACCTGACCCCGACAGCCACCACTGCCGCCTCCACCCACTCGCCACCGTTATCACCCACAGCTGCGACCAACCGCTAACGGCACTCGCCGCCGCCGCCCACAACCATCGTCGACGCCACCACCACCGCCGCCACCAACCGCCGCTGCCGCCACCAACCGCCACCTCTGCTCCCACCCACCACCAACGACCACCTTGCCACTATCACCACTCGTCGTCGCTGCCACACCGCCACTCGCCGCCACCACCACCACCCTTCGCTGCCGCCGACACCCACCACCGCCACCTATAACCATCCACAATCACTACCACCGACCACCACCACCACCACCACTCACCGCTGATTTTATTACTCCGTTGTTCTTGCCTACGAAACAATACACAATAATAACTCATTCCATTCACACATGGTAACCAAACAAGACATGGAATGGTAATGATCCATTGCATTCCCTCGTCCATTCCATTACCTCGTCCATTCTATTCCTTCATCCATTCCATTACCCCATACCAAACAGACCCTAAGTGTCGTCACACTGTTTAACTTCATTCACCTACCACCCCTCCAAACCTTATTTTTGTCCTAATCTTTGTCTTTCTTTTCTCTCAATTGTTTATTAAGTAAGCGGCCCGAAGTTTTAACATTATGATTAAAATTCAAATTCAAATATCAACTCAATAAGTGTATTCTTAAATTCTTTTCACGTTTTAATTTAATAGCATAATATATATATATCGTTATTATTTAATCTAAAATATTTACAGTAGTGTTGCTTGTATATGTTGAAGAAAATGAGGAATATTATGGTTACTTCACTTAACAAAAAAAAAAAATTAAGGTTAGCTAGCGTCATGGATCAAATATGTTATAATTAACTGAACTGTGGTCAATTGTTGCAAGGAAGGCAAAGACTATGCATGGGTCGAGTTGTGAAAAGATGCTGAGAGGAGGGGTGTCTTAGGGCCGGTTCTGAGCATGTGTAGGATGGATGACCATACATTTGCAAGGAAGACAAAGACTATGCGTAGGTCGTGTTGTGAAAAGGTGTCGAGGAGAGGGGTGTCTCAGGACCGGCTCGGAGCGTGTACAAAGTAAGTGACCATACATGTCCCAAAAACTTGGGCCTTGGGGGACCATTTTCTTTCCCTTTTTAGAATATCATATTTTGTGTTTTTTTTTTAATTTTTTTCACTCTTTTAGAACAACAATCTACCAACCTGCAAGCTTAAGTGCACAAAGAGAGATTTTTGAAGTATAAACAAATACCACTTAGTCAACTTAAAGATACTAAAAGCAAATAATTGCATAATATATATTTTTTTTCATCATTTCCAAAAAATAACATATATTGTATATGCTCTAAAATTGCAGGGTGTGGGGCTCATCCCTGCCCGTCGACCTTCAACGCGGACCAGTAAGACTGCCCCCTTGGGCCCGTCATCATCGCCATCGTCTGGAGCTAGCCGCCTGCGACGGGGCTGTTTCCTTTTATCTCTCACACACATATACATACATACACACATATATGTATTGAGGTCCATCCCTACACCCTAGGTCCATTCCTTTACTCATCCTCAGATCCGCAGACGTGGACGCTATGTAACGGATCATCCTTTGAAGACTACTCTCATCCACACATAATAGCCTAAATAAAAACCCATAAAAATACATAATATCAGAGAGGACGAAAAAGGAAATACGTAAAAACAGTGTTGATAGCACTACTGTTCAAAGCCGGTCAAAAAAGGACACTTTCTTTCTTGTCAAAAATGCAATCTCTCTCAAATGCCTAATTACGATAATAAAAAGTTATTTTGAATACTTATTTTTTTATTTCAAAAATTAAAAATTGACATATATAGAGATGTATAAAAAGTCAGCCGTCCTTCTAAATCCATAAATACCCACCACGAATCACAAACTCTTAAACCTCCCATAAAAACCCCATCTCCCCTTCTCTCTCTACACTCCTTTTCTTTTCTCTCTCTAAAACTAAAACCTCACGCTTAAGAAAAAAAAAAAAAAAAAAACAGAGGTTGGTTTCAAAATTCAAAAATAAAAAAATGTGTCAGCAACCTTCATCTCCTCATTGCAATTGTAACCCAGCCGACCAAGACACAAACATATTCGACCCGTTTTTGCTACCAAAACCCATCAAACAATCCCCAGAACCAATCACACCAACTCTTGGTCATCACCAACAATTCAACAAGCCACACAACAAGAACAAAACTCATCTTTCATTAGCCATAAATGAAGCCATTTCAATAGCCAAAATCGCTATCCCGATGATCCTCACGGGTCTCTTGCTCTATTCACGCTCAATGATATCGATGTTGTTCTTAGGCCACCTCGGCGAGCTAGCACTCGCAGGCGGTTCGTTGGCAGTCGGGTTCGCTAACATCACAGGTTACTCGGTTCTATCCGGTTTAGCCATGGGCATGGAGCCCATTTGTGGCCAAGCTTTTGGTGCCAAAAGACACACTCTTCTTGGTCTTTGTTTACAAAGAACCGTTCTGTTATTGACTCTAGTGTCGTTACCGATTGCGGTTTTGTGGCTTAACATGAAAACCATCTTGCTTTTTTGTGGGCAAGATGAAGAAATTGCAACACAAGCTCAAACTTATCTTTTATACTCTCTTCCTGATCTTTTGGCTCAATCTTTATTACACCCATTGCGAATTTACCTCCGTTCGCAATCGATAACTCTGCCGCTCACATTCTGTGCATCGCTTTCGATCTTTCTTCACATGCCCATTAACTATTATCTTGTGAAGTATCTAAATTTGGGGATTGAAGGTGTTGCAATTGGTAGTGTGTGGACGAATTTCAATCTTGTTGCTTCATTGGTGGTTTACATATTAATTTCGGGTGTTTACAAGAAAACATGGGGAGGTGTTACGAGAGAATGTCTTAAAGGGTGGAAATCGTTGCTAAATTTAGCGATTCCGAGTTGTATATCGGTTTGTCTCGAATGGTGGTGGTACGAGATCATGATATTGTTATGTGGGCTATTGGTTAACCCGCGAGCCACCGTGGCTTCGATGGGGATTTTGATTCAAACGACCGCGTTAATCTACATATTCCCGTCTTCGTTGAGTTTCAGCGTGTCGACTCGGGTTGGTAACGCATTGGGCGCGGGTCAGCCCGATAAGGCGAAACGGGCCGCCATTGTCGGGCTGTCGTGTAGCTTTTTCTTGGGGTTTTCGGCTCTGTTTTTCGCGGCTAGCGTGAGGAATATATGGGCGACTATGTTCACGCAAGATAAAGAAATCATCGCATTGACGGCCATGGTTCTTCCGATAATCGGGCTCTGCGAGCTGGGAAACTGCCCGCAGACGACAGGGTGCGGTGTCCTAAGAGGCACCGCTCGCCCGAAAATCGGAGCGCATATTAATTTAGGGTGTTTTTATTCGGTGGGTATGCCAGTGGCGGTTGTGTTGGGATTCTTTATGGGCTTTGATTTCGAAGGTTTGTGGTTGGGGATGTTGGCGGCGCAGATGTCCTGCGTGGTTGCGATGTTGGTGGCTTTGGGGCGTACGGATTGGGGGTTTGAAGCCGAAAGAGCGAAGGAGCTGACGCTCGGCAGCGACGGCGACGACAGTGACAAAACTGTTGTAAAAGTTGTTACTGACGACGAAGAAATTAAGAAAGAAGAGTACAAGTTGATGCAACCTCAAAACAAGGAGGAAGAATCTCTGGGTTTTGGGCCAGATTTAGTTTAATATTTGTGAATTATTCGCGAATGTTGGGAGGTTTAGCATACGTTGTCTTAACTGTGTCCATGCTAGAGAGCCCCTCGCACGATAGATTCTCAATTTAAACCCCTCAATGAGAAACCCCCATCATCCAGACTCGAATTTGAGACTTGGAGGGAAAACTCACCCGAGCCCACCATAGATAGAACTTTATATAATTTTTATTATTTTTTTATTTTTGTAATTTGGGTAATGTGTTGTACAGTAGTAGCATATAGGGTGGATCAATTTGCACCATGGTTTAATTAAAGACAATCAATTTTTAGAATTTATTTTTACTGTTTCTATAATTTATATTTTTCCTTCAAAAATTGGAAATGAGGAGAATATTTGATACGGCTGATATAATGTTTAGTTCACACGCCATGAAGGAAAAGATGAAACTGTGTGACAAGTTAACCACTATCAAAATATTGTTTCTCATTTAGCAGTATATATAAAAATAAACATATACCTCAATTGTAATAGAATATTGTGCATATGTATCTTATAAGAGTGTTCAAGTTTGGGTGGCATTAGAAAAAATATCAATAAAACAAATTCTGATAAGTAAAATATGTGGGCCCTATCACCTTCTTCCTATTCACCTCTGTCAATTCTTTGGCGGAGGCCATGGATAGCCCCCTCCCCCTCCCCCCCTCCTAACGGAGGCAGACGGTGTTAGAGCGCCACCCAGTTAAGATGACTGGAGTGTCAGGCGCTAGCCCACACCATTTAGTCTAACCCATAAAAAGATATGTTGGTGCGTATAGACATGAAATTGACCTAATATAATTTTAACAACTACAAGTCATGTTATTAATCACACAATGTAATTTCTCTTTTATAAAAGGAAGAGTAAACTGTCATTTTGGTCCCTGAGGTTTGGTCACTTTTGCCATTTTAGTCCAAAACTCAAACTTTTTGCATCTGGGTCCCTGTGGTTCCAGTTTTATTGCCATTTTGGTCCAAAAATGAAATCAGGTCATATTTGTCTTATAAAATCCTGCACTTATGTCATTTCTCTCAGGGGCAAATCAGGTCATATTTGTCTTATAAAATATGGTATTTATTTATAAAAAGAAATGATCATTTGCCCCTGCGGAAAAGGACAAAATAGCATAATTTTACAAGACAAATATGACCTGATTTCATTTTTGGACCAAAATGGCAATAAAACTGAAACCACAGGGACCCAGATGCAAAAAGTTTGAGTTTTGGACTAAAGTGGCAAAAGTGACCAAACCATAGGGACTAAAATGGCAGTTTACTCTAAAAGGAATATTGGATTTTAATAACCTCAAATATTCGCCATTGGCCGACAACAGTCTCAACTTTAAAAATAACCACTGACAGTCCTAACTTTTAACATATTGACATTCAATGGACCCTAACATAACCCTGACGCTGTTAGTCTCCGACCATCGGAAAACTCATTTTTACTGGAAAACTCAACATTTTTGTCCCGAACCTTTTTGTAACCTTATTATGGACCTTTGTGAACCTTTTTCTAGTAAAAACTCAATTATTAAAGTCACCGGAAAACTACTTTTTCGCCGGAAAGTTTCTTTTTCACCGGAAAAATCAACTTTTTGGCCGGAAAACTCAACATTTTCGTCCCAAACCTCTTTGTAACCATAGATCGGACATTAATTAGAAACCTTTTTGTGGACAAAAACGGTTTTCCGGCGACCGGAGACTAACGACGTTAGGGTTCTGTTAGTCAGATCCATTGATGGCCAATATGTTAATAGTTGGGACTGATAGTGGTTATTTTTTAAGTTTGAACTGTTGGCGGCCAACGACGAATAGTTGGGATTATTAAAATCCCATATTCCTTTATAAAGAGAAACCACAATCCAAAATTCATATTTATTGGTTGAAAATTGAAACATAGAGAAATAACAATTCAATTTATATTGGTTTAAAGTCCGATTCCATCCAAACATCAAACTGTCTATGTAATTAAACGTAGATAGTTACAATGAAATGTATAACATTATGTAATTAGAGGCATTTTTATGTAATGTTTCTACCAACTCAGTCACTTGATTTAATATATTTTGAATAATCGCAATTATTGTCCATAAACAAGAGCTGACATTTTGCTGAAAGTCAGATTCTTAACTTCTACTTTTATTAATATTTAAACCAGTCAGAATATTGTTTTAATATTGTCGCTACTTATATTTAGAATATTGTTTGGAAATTAAAATTAGAATATTATGCATAAAGTGTTTTTAACACTTCACACGTTCAAAGAAGCCATATTACAAATACATATATCCTTTTTAACTTGGCCGTTAGGCGCATTATTTTTTAAACAAAAACATTGAATAATAATAAGTCTCCTGTTATTAGTATATGCATTTTTTTCATTTTTTGACGAGGGGTATAACTTATTTAGGAATGCAGCAAGTCAAAGTCAAAGGTTTGACTGTAACCTGGCATTTTAATTTGTTAGAGATTGCCGCATGTTTGCATATGGAAATGGAATGCGGCCACGAAGAAGATAAGAGGGCCGGCTCTCATCTTAACAATTTATAATTTTATTTAATTATTTATTTTTTTGTTGACTTTTTATGTCAATTAGTTATAAGACATATTTCTTCAATATAGGAGTAACCTTGCAGGCACTGGTATGATAATTAATATATAATATACCTTTTTTACTTACGGAGAAGTCAATATTATATTATAATCAATCGGCCTAGCAAGTTACTAGAGTCAACCAAACCAAACCAAAATATAAAACATCAAAGTTTGCCTCTAGGAGTCCATGGCCTTATACAATGATTACAGAATATCAAATTTGCACCATTTATCTCAATTAGTTGATCCTAGTTTTGCAATTTGTCTCCTCATATTAAATGGTTTGGCCGAGAGTACGAGGTTGCTCCCAACTTTCCAGATTTGTAAAAAATAGCCTATTATTATCATTCACTTGGGTTATTTTATTGTTGGGCTGTTATGTTGATCTGTTTATGATCATTTATTATTTGGGCTTCTCTTATTTGGGCTTCAAGCCTGGTTGTTATGTTGCAGAAAATATCTAAGGGGTGTTTTGTAACTTGGAGGGCTGTTCGTGATCTTTGCTGATTGTTATGGACTTATGTGAAAGTTTGGAGTATAAAAGGCTGCTTTCTCTCTCTTCATCATTCAGTTAGCTTAGATCTCATCTTTGTTCTCTCTGGATTCTCCGATTAGGGTTTCTGTTGTACTTTGAAGAGTTTTGTGATAGTCTCTCACCTGTATCTGAGAGATCTATCTTGTTATGTTGATGATCATCTGTGGATGATCATCATAGTTTGTATTGTTGTTTGTATCTTGTACTTGATCTTACGTTTGTAAGATCTGATCTCATTATTGTGAGATCTTTGGGTATTTTGGGGGGTAAAGCTTTTGGGTTGGTTAAATAAGATTTTGGTCACTTGTTTTGTCGCTATTTCTGCTGTTCATTTGTGTTTGTGTTCATTCCATAAAATTCTACATGGTATCAGAGCTTTAAAGCTCTTGGTACTGTTTATTTCCGCTGTGTTAATCTGATTCTGTTGATTGTTGTGCAGATCTGGTGTTGTGGTGGTTAGATCTTCTGGATCTTGCAAGATTTGTTGACTCTCAAACCCTAGCTAGGGTTTCTTGTATCTGTGTGAAGAACTGTGTTGGTCTCTAAACTCTCGAAGGTTTAGGGCAAACTGACCAGTTGATTTGTTCTTGATATTGTTTGGAACTTCAGATCCGTTTAAGATCTGGTGTTCTTGGATTGCTTGCACCCACTGTGAGATCCTTCTATCTCCCCTCTTTACTTTCTGTTGGTTGGTTGATTAGTTGAAGTCGGGGTAGTGAGGACCGGCACTTGATTGTTTCTTGGTTGTTGTTTTTGTTTAGTCTTGGCTCCTGTATAAAGACCTGTCCAGGCACTATAAGTGACGAACCTGGAATCTGGACACTGATACAGCTTCGCCTTAGGGTTTATTTGTTTCATTCTTGTGTTGTTCTTTTGTGTGATTATTTGTTCTGTCTACCATGAGTGATAAAAGTGATAGTTCTGGGCCGTCCCAGACTTTGATTAGTAAACTTGATATTGGTGATCCCTTGTTTTTACATCCTAGTGATTCTAGTTCTTTAACGATTGTTGGTATAAAATTAAAAGGAACAGAAAACTATAGGGTGTGGTCTAGTGCTATGAAATTAGCTCTTGAAGCCAAAAATAAATTTGGCTTCATAGATGGTAAGTGTAAAAAAAAATACTGAAGATGATGTTTTAGGAAGTCAGTGGGACAGGTGTAACTCTGTTGTGCTGAGTTGGTTGTTAAACTCTGTTTCTGAGGAGTTATATCTAGGACAAGTTTTCTCTAAGTTAGCCTCTGAAGTGTGGGTTGATTTAAAAGAAACTTATGACAAGGTTGATGGCTCTGTAGTTTATGATTTGTATAAAAAAATTAATTGCATTACTCAAAATGGTAGTTCAGTTTCTGAGTATTATCATAAACTTAACACTATGTGGAAACAGTTTGATTCTGTTGTTCAACTGCCCACATGCTCTTGTCAAGCTGCAAAAGATTATAATGATTTTTCTATGCTTATAAAATTGATGCAGTTTCTTATGGGTCTAGATGATATATATCAACCTGTAAGAACTAACTTGTTAACTAGAGAGCCATTACCAACTGTCAAAGTTGCTTTTTCTATTGTGTCTAGAGAAGAATCACATAGAAATTCAAGTACTGGAACTAAAAGTCAAAATGTGTCATTTGTTGCTAAAGGAAGTCAATCATTTGATCAAAGGAAAAAAGAGTTTAGAGGTCCTAATCCTAATTTCAAATGTACACATTGTAATAAACTTGGTCATACTAATGATAGGTGTTATGAATTGGTTGGGTATCCTCCAGGTTTCAAAAAGAAACCTGGAGGTCAGAGTGGAAAAAGTGGTTCTAATAATAGGTCAAATGTTTCATCTGTATCTGCTCCTTCTTTGTCTCCTTTTACCCCAGAGCAGGTTGCAAAGCTTCTTAGTCTTGTTGGTGAGAAAACTAGTTCTGATCCTCAAGGATCTAATATGGGAGGTGAGTTTAGTAATTTTTCTTCTGTCATGAGTAAATTTGTTAGTTGTTCTAGTTTAATAAACTTTGGTTTTGATAGTAATTGGATTTGTGATTCTGGTGCTAATCAACATATGGTAAAATCTGATAAGGATATGTTTAATTGTGTTGATGTTTCTGAGTATGACTTAACTGTGTCACATCCTAATGGAACTAAGGCTAAAGTTTCTAAAATTGGTTGCATTAATCTTGCAAAAGGAGTTGTTTTACATGATGTCTTCTATGTTCCTGATTACAGTGTTAATCTCTTATCAGTGCATAAACTGTCTAAGGATAGTAAAATCAATGTTGTTTTTAATGAATATTCTTGTTTACTTCAGGATTCGAAATCAGGGAGAATCCTGGTGACTGGTAAACAGGATAATGGGCTGTATTTTGTGAATAAAAATGGTAATAATTCTGTGAATTTGTGTTTCAATAGTGTTAATAATTGTAATCTTTGGCACAGCAGATTAGGTCATCCTGCTGATCAGGTCTTGTCAATTTTAAAAGATGAAATAGGTGTGGTTGATGTGTTTAAACATACTTGTGAAGTCTGTCATAGAGCCAAACAAACTAGAATGCCATTTCCTCTAAGTGAACATAAAACTAAAAATGTAGGTGATGTTATTCATTTAGATGTCTGGGGTCCTTATAAAGTTACTAGTAAAGATGGTTATAAGTACTTCTTAACTGTTGTTGATGATTATTCTAGAGCAGTTTGGTGTTATTTGTTAAAAAGTAAGATGGAAGTTTTTGAAAACATTGAAAACTTTTATCAACTTGTGTTAACTCAGTTTAAGAAGAAAGTTAAAATCTTTAGAAGTGATAATGGCACTGAGTTTGTTAACAATAAAATGGATGTGTTTTGCAAAACAAAAGGTATTCTACATCAAACATCTTGTGCTTATACACCTCAGCAAAATGGTGTTGCTGAGAGAAAGCATAGGCATCTTTTAAATTTGGCAAGATCCTTGTTGTTTCAAAGTGGTGTTCCTCTTAGTTTTTGGGCTGATTGTGTGTTAACTGCTGTTTATATTATTAACAGGTTACCCTCCTCTGTGCTTCTAGGAAAGAGTCCTTATGAGTTAATGTTTGGATTTAAGCCCTCTTATGCTCATCTTAGAGTTTTTGGTTGCTTGTGCTTTAGCACTGTTTTAAATGATTTAGATAAATTTGCTTTTAATTCTGAAAAATGTATCTTGATTGGTTATTCAAATGTTAAAAAAGGTTATAAGCTTTGGAGTTTAGATAATAAAAGAGAATTTTACTCAAGAGATGTAAAGTTTTATGAAACTGTTTTCCCTTATAAGTCACAACAATTAACCAATCAAGATAAGTATGTTTCAGAAAGTGTAAATCAATTAAACTTCTTTGACAGTGTTGAAACTTCAACCATTAACTCTATAAATCCCAATGATGAAGAGGGGAACAATGATTCTCATGAGGTTGCTGGTAGTGATCAGCAATCATTCCCCTCTACATCTGCCACTCCAACTGATGCTGAACAGCCTTGTTCAACCAGTGGAGTTGAAAGTAGTAGTAGTAGTGAAGGATTTGATAGGGCTGAGAACACTGGAACCTTAAATGATGAGAATAACCTATCTGAGGGAAATAGATCTAATGTTAGAAGGTCAATTAGAAATCCTACTTTACCAAAAAGGTTTGAAGATTTTGTTCTTAACAGCAAAACCAAGTATAGTTTAGATAAAGTTGTTAAATATTCCTCTTTATCTGCTGAAAATTTGTGTTTTACTACTGTGTTAAATAAAACTTCTGAACCAACTTGTTATGAGGAAGCAGCCAAAGATCCCAGGTGGGTTGAGGCTATGAACAAAGAAATGGAAGCTTTGTTCAGAAATAACACCTGGACTTTAACTGATCTTCCTCAAAACAGAAAGGCTATAGGATGTAAGTGGGTCTATAGAATTAAGTATAAGTCTAATGGGGAAATTGAAAGATTTAAAGCCAGGCTTGTTGCTAAAGGCTTTAATCAAAGAGAAGGGTTAGATTTTGGAGAAACCTTCTCACCTGTTGTTAAAATGGTAACCATTAGAACTGTTGTTACATTAGCTGTTCATTATAAGTGGCCTTTGTATCAATTAGATGTGGACAATGCATTTTTGCATGGATCCATTACTGAAGATGTATATATGAAACTGCCACAAGGGTATTATTCTAAAAATGAAACTAAGGTGTGTAAATTGATTAAATCTTTATATGGCCTTAAACAGGCACCTAGGAAATGGAATGAAAGGTTGACTGATGTGTTGTTAAAATCTGGCTTTATTCAAAGCAAGTGTGATCATTCCTTGTTTATTTTTAACAAAAAAAGGTGTTACTGTTTTCCTACTTGTATATGTTGATGATGTGGTGTTAACTGGAAATTCTGTTGTTGAGATTGAACGTATTAAAAAGATTTTGAATGACACTTTTAAAATAAAAGATCTAGGTGTTTTGAAATATTTTCTGGGAATTGAAGTTTTATATGATAATGATGAGGTTTTTTTTAGTCAAAGAAAGTATTGTTTAGAACTTTTAAATGAATTTGGATACTTAGGATGTAAACCTGTAAATACTCCTATTGAACAAAGTTATTTGGTTACATCTAAAGTTGATAAAAATCATGAGCAGCTAGCTAATGTAACTGGGTTTCAAAAACTGATAGGCAAACTGATATATTTGTCTTTAACAAGACCTGATATCAGTTATACAGTTCAATTTTTAAGTCAGTTTATGCATTCTCCAAAAGAGGTTCACTTGTCTTTAGCATTACGATTATTAAGATACTTAAAGCTAAGTCCTGGTAAAGGAATTAGTTTTCGAAAAACTGATGAGTTGAATTTGTTTGGATATGCTGATTCTGACTGGGCTAAGTGTTTAAATACTCGAAAATCTGTTACTGGTTATTGTGTGTTTTTAGGAACAAGTCTTGTTTCTTGGAAAAGTAAGAAACAAAATATTGTTTCTAGATCAACTGCTGAAGCCGAATATAGGGCTATGTGCTCTATTACTTGTGAACTTATGTGGATTAAAAATTTGTTGTCTGAACTGGGTGTTAATTGTTCAATACCTATGCCTCTATTTTGTGATAGTCAAGCTGCTTTATCTATAGCAGCTAATCCAGTGTTCCATGAAAGAACCAAACACTTTGAGCTTGACTTACATTTTTTAAGAGAAAAAGTTGCTGATGGTATTATCAAAACTGAAAAGGTTGATTCAGAGAATCAACTTGCTGATGTGTTTACAAAAGGTCTTAGTGTTTACCAACATGAGACTGCTTGTAAAAGACTGGGATTGGTTGACCTGTTTCACCCAACTGAATGAAGGGGGGATGTAAAAAATAGCCTATTATTATCATTCACTTGGGTTATTTTATTGTTGGGCTGTTATGTTGATCTGTTTATGATCATTTATTATTTGGGCTTCTCTTATTTGGGCTTCAAGCCTGGTTGTTATGTTGCAGAAAATATCTAAGGGGTGTTTTGTAACTTGGAGGGCTGTTCGTGATCTTTGCTGATTGTTATGGACTTATGTGAAAGTTTGGAGTATAAAAGGCTGCTTTCTCTCTCTTCATCATTCAGTTAGCTTAGATCTCATCTTTGTTCTCTCTGGATTCTCCGATTAGGGTTTCTGTTGTACTTTGAAGAGTTTTGTGATAGTCTCTCACCTGTATCTGAGAGATCTATCTTGTTATGTTGATGATCATCTGTGGATGATCATCATAGTTTGTATTGTTGTTTGTATCTTGTACTTGATCTTACGTTTGTAAGATCTGATCTCATTATTGTGAGATCTTTGGGTATTTTGGGGGGTAAAGCTTTTGGGTTGGTTAAATAAGATTTTGGTCACTTGTTTTGTCGCTATTTCTGCTGTTCATTTGTGTTTGTGTTCATTCCATAAAATTCTACAAGATTCCCCAACAAGCCGTGTACTAGATAAGTTCAGGTGCTTGTGACATTACAAAACATCATGAACTATCACGAATTGAAAAGGCAATAATTGGAGAAATGTTGCACCACGAGGCAATCCACTGCCAAATTATGGTTGCCGAATAGCATGATGATAGCAAGTGTTTCAGGGTTTTGTTTCCTTCGTCACACAGGGGGCACTCAACAGTAGGCACCTGTATATTTCTTCTAGCAAGGGCCGTCGTTCCATAATTTGGAAATTAATAACGTAAATAATAATTTGCTATATATATTTTTTCTATATGCATTTACTCAATTTGGAAATTAATCAAGTAAAAAAGAGTAAATATAAGGATAAATTAAAGCAACAAGAGCATGTAGTTATTATATCATAAGGAGAAAAACTTGAATTGTTTCAACTTGTTTTATATTTAGACTACACTTGAATTATTTCAAAAATAAGAGTAAATATAGTCTATTTCAACTTGGAATTATTTATATCATAAGGAGAAAAACTTATAGTTATTATATAAAATAAAATAAATGCAGAAAATCGCATTTGAGTTTATGACGAAAGATCTTTATTTTATCGTTATATTAATAATAATATCCCATTATCATTATAATAATTTCTGAAATAATTGAAAGGTTGTGAGTTGTGACATGTAAATACAGAACACACGGTTTCAGTTATTCTTCAATCCTCAATTCGTCATCATGGTTGAATAAGACTTAACATGAATTTTGTTTAAATATTATTTTTTCTTGATCTTTTCTCGCATTCCTGTGTCCCTTCAGCTTCCCAAAAATATTGGAAACAATTGCATGATTCAAATGTTGCCCCCGCATGCATCACTAACATTAACATAGATAATAATGAGTTATATGGGCACAAAATATATACATATTATATAAACTATGCATGAAAGTCTTAAGATAATGTTTAATAGCTTTTTGAATTGAAAGATGAATTATTGAATTGTATAATAGCTCGAACCATGCATTTTTATTCAATTAGCTATTGTTTATTGCTAGCCTTTTGCTAGTTTTTATACAACATATACACAACCATCTTAACGACGCCTACTATAAGGTGTTGTTTATTGTTTCAGAGGTAAAACGTCTACAGTCTGCGGACCACATCTGCAGACATCTGTAGCAGAAGAGGTAGACCAAACCTCTGCAGTCTACAACAAGAAGACTGTTTTTAACTTCTGCAAAAATTAACATCAAACAATCACAACAATTAACATCAAAGAATCTGAACAATTAACACCAAACAAATTGAACAATTAACATCAAACTCAAAAGATTAACATCCTACACAAAAGATTAACATTCTACACAATAATTCCCACAAAATTACAAGAAAATCATGAACAAAAACAGATAATTCATACCCAAATATAGCTTCTTGAAGAAACATATTAAACAAAACAATTAGAACATACCCATACCAGATTTCTTAAAAAAGATCAAAGCTTTGAAAGAAAAACTCAAAAGATTAACATCCAACACAACAATTCCCACAAAATTACAAGAAAATCATAAACTAAACTGATAATTCATACCCAAATATAGATTAGAATGATATTAAACAAAACAATTAAAGCATACCCAAACAATTCCATAAAAAAGGTCAATTTCACAAACCCACTTGTCAAAATTGAATCTTTACTCACTTTTCGCACTTTAATTTGGGCTCTTTTAGCATAACTGAAGTTGGGTTTTCTTGATTTTGTGTGTATATTCTGTTTGGTTTGTGTTCAGGCAGATACAACAGCAGTTTTAGGATCCCTTTGAATGTAAGATCAATGTAAGATCCCTTTGAAGGCAGCGACGGCGGGGAGGGGAGGGGCGGCAGAGGTGGAGGGGGTGGCGGAGAAGGTTGAACGGCTGGAGGGGGTGAACGATGGAGAAGGTTGAACGGTTGGAGGGGGTGAACGACGGTGGAAGGGCGGCGGAGGTGGAGGGGGTGGCGGAGGAGGTGAGGTGTCGCTGGAGAAGTGAGATGGGTGTTAGGGTTTTGGGCCTTGAAAGAGAGAAGTGTTTTGAAGAGTTTTGAAGAGGTTGGTCCAGATTTGCACGAGGAAGACCTCTAGAAGAGTTTTTTTAGTGAAATCTCTTCCAAAAAACAAACACGGTGCAGACCCAAAGGTCTGCGCGTGGTCTGTGCGCCGCAGACATAAAAGGTCAGGAAGTACTTCTTGCGAAAAACAAACACCCCCTAAGTAATACAAGTTGAAGGCTCTAAAAGTAGATAAAGATCGAGTATATGGTTCCATAGATAAAACAATAAATAACTTAATTAAATGCTCCTATGCTTTCATAATATATGATTTTAGAACTACATAATAACTTAATTAAATGCTCCTATATTTTCATTTTCATAATATATGATTTTAGAACTACATTATTTAATTATTGTTCATGAAGGGTATCTTCTTACTGGATCAGGTTAAGTTTAATTATTATCATTGATAATTTGTTAATAGCATGCATATCCATGAATTATTCAAATGTTAGGGGTCATGTTTAGTTTAGTCATTGTTTACTCTTTGATAACCAATTACGTCCCTTGGAACACCTCTAGTTTGTGCCCTTCACTTGCTACAAGGGGTCATGCATCTTTTTAAGGTTGATCCCGGCCATCAAGGAACGATAACATAAACAAAAGTTTGGCTCCAATATAATAAAAGATTACAAGACATGTAGTTTTCATATTAAGGTAAAATACAGAGCCGGCCCTATGTGTATATAAACCTAGGCCCAAGCCTAGGGCCACCAAATTTGAAGGGCCACCAAATTTTCTAATAGATCAGGCCCAAATCTCTCATCTATGAACATTATATAAACCTAATAACCCAATTCTAATAGATCAGGGGTGTATTTGCCAATTTGAATCTCATGTTTAGGGATTATGCTTATTTCATTAGTTGCTGATTTTAAGTTGTTAAATTAGGGCTAATTTGATGATTTTAAGTTGTTGAATTAGGGCTAATTTGCTGATTTCAGTTTGTTATTTAGGCCTTTAGGGCTTATTTGATTATTTTAAATTGTTGAATTAGGGTTGATTTTAAGTTGTTGAATTAGGGCTAATTTGTTGAATTGGGGCTAATTACGATAATTTCATCAAACAATTTGCCTCGGTTAAAGCTAGAAAAGTAGTTTTTATTTAAAGATATACTATAATTATAGAAAACATATGACTTTCAAAAAAAACTATGCGAATTATAAACTTTTTAGTTTATAATTGCCGGTCCCAAGCCCGGATAAATGAGGAGGGTTTTGTTACTAAATATGTTGAAAATGATAATTTTGCAAAAGGGCCACCACTTCGTAGTTCGATTAGGGCCTCCGAAAACGTAGGAACGGCACTGGTAAAATATGCCTAGTAATATTATTAATTATGATGCCCGTACCATCTAACATTTATAATTGATGGATACAATTAAAAACATGACATTTTGCAAATGTGAATAAGTAAGATATCGGTATAACCTTGATCTGGTGTTAAAAGTCAAGCAATACATGTTGCAAATAAAGTTTTATGCATGTTTAAGTGTTTGCTTTGGTATAATTAGGGATTGTTTAACAACTTCTGAATGAGTAAGTGCTAAATCAGTAAGAGTTAAGAGTCAATAGTGCTTAACCATTCAGATGGAAATATCTGACCAATTCAGATAAGATATTTTAACCATTCAGACTTAGTATAATGATTAACCATTCAGAGACAAATGTCTAAACCAATAAGACATCTGCTCGCGAAATAAACAGTCTGAACCATTAAGTAATAAACTAGTAACAGGCTTGAATAATTAAAAGTCCATTAAAAACTTAAACAAACAGTCGTTGCTTTGGTATCTTCTAAAGAGATTCAACATCAAGATCAACTCTTTCTCGGGTCAAACTAGAGATTCCATATATTCCTACAATCACGCTAATGATTTGAAAGGGAGTTATGACACTTGAGGGGATAAAAGGATATATCCGATGTATAAAAAATTATTAAAGAATATCTAACGTATAAAAAATTACACCAAGAGTCACTTTAAGAAATTTTAATTGAGGTAATACCTAGTGTATATAAAATATAATGACATTTATCTGTTATCCTTGTTGTCATGACATGTCATAGCAAACTCCATGAACCATGCCAACATGCTTTACAAACCATAATGACTATTTTTGAAATTAACTCATATTATAATATACTCACGAAACCCTTCACTTTTTTTCTTGTTAATTTATAATCTTATTTCTAATATGAAAAATGTTTAAAGGTGTATATATATACATCACCAAGAAATGTTTACAAAAATGAAAAATAAAGATTGTGGTGGTAAGTTTTTGTGAAAAGCTTGCTTAATAAATATACAAAGTGATATTGGTAAAGGTGGTTAGAAGACACATAGTTATAACTTAGAGTAAATTGGAATTTTCGTCTCTGAGGTTTGCTTAAAAATAACAGATTTCGTCCATCCTTAACATCTTTGCTCTTTGGTGTTTCATGTTTAAATACTCTGATTCCTTGGATTTGACGGTCATTCATTTTTTTTGTAAGGTTTTGTGTGAAATTACTAATATACCCTTCATCTTCTTCCCTAACCAGCCCTCACCAGTTGCGGTCACCCCTGCCTGCCACTACCACCACCTGACCACCCCACCCGTTAGTTTAATCAAACCTCTGGCTGGGAAGAAACCTATTAGTTTAGTCGGGGCCTTTTTGGTTATAGAACTGAAATGTATTAATTAGTATATTTTAAATTATTAATAACACAAATATTACAGTTTACTTCTGGTTGGACATAAAATAACATTAATGGATTAAATCAAGGGGAATTTACTATAAACAATCAAAGTTAGACAAAGAATTTTGAAAACAAGTATTGACTAAGGTTAGTCGACACTTTTCACCAAAAAAGTAAAGGCTTAGCTGACACTATTTACCAAAATGTGTAGGCTAAATTCTAGTCGTCTCCGTCGACAGAGATGATGTGGTAGTTCTGTTCGAAGGAAATGAGGTGATTACTTTGGCGAAAACTAATTCCATGTCTATTTTGAATTTTTTTTTGGTCAACTTTGATTATTTTATTAATTATTCCTCAAATCAATTTTATCAATAGTCCGAGTATTCATTTTTAGCAATGTAATTGTATAAAAAAGCTCGTCTTTAATGTTATTATACTAATGTACGTTTTTCCTAATACAATATACAATATGGGTGATTTTTCAGAGCACTAACTTATTGCAAGAATAAAATGTCGGAGTCATTTGCGTATAAAAATAAATAAAACTTTTTTATTGATTACAATACAAGAAATAAAAAGAAGCACTAAATTACAAATACTTTTACAACTGAAACAAAACAAGATACAAGAATTTAGATGAAACAAAAAGGGTAAATGGCCGAGGGTTGTGTTTGACACAAGGCCTAAAACAAGGCCTAGGGTACAACAACCAAATAAGTTAGTATTGCTGGGACTGGCACGAGTACCCAAAGAATACCTTGAAACAAGAAGTAGAAAGATTAGAGAGTAGCAAAGAATATTTTGCATGTGTTGGTTTTTCTGGTGTATTTTGCAACCAAGTTTCACATTGGTTTTATAGTGCAAGATTGAGTTGAAATAGCAAAAACGAACTATAGGAAAAAATAAAATTGTCTGAACATCTTTAGACACACCCTTTGTACTGAACCACGTGAACGTGGCCAACAAAACAAATGCGGGTCTCAAGCGGCGTGCGAAGTGCAAAGTGCGGCATCAGAACACCTGTCGCCCGCGTGTGTGCAAGTTAGAGTCCACACCCTCGCGACTTCACTAATGTGTGTTTCCATGGAACGGTAAGAGGGGAGAGTCCCCACTTATATACCACCTCAAGTTTTGTCTCCCCTCTTATGGAGTTAGGGTCCGCACCCTCGTGACTTCACTAGTGTGTGCTTCCATGGAACACTAAGAGAGGAGAGTCCCTACTTATAAACAAGCTCAAGTTTTATCTCTCCTCTTATGTGGGACAAAATGTCATTTTTCCATTTCACTTCAATATTTCAACACTGTTAGAACACAAACCCAAAAAGATATATATATATATATATATATATATATATATATATATATATATATATAAAACGAAAAAGTCTAACGCACAATAGGGTTTATCATACGAGCATACGCGACGTGAATTCGCATGTTATAAAAAAAGGCGCGTGCATGGAATTTGCAAAATCGCATGTTGGTACATATGCAATGATATCGCATGGGACATACTATTTTCGCATGGGGTGTGAAGATGATGAAATCGCATGGGATAAACACGAAATCGCACGTTGAAAAAGCCTCGCGTACGCTCGTATGATAAGCCCTATTGTACGTTAAACGGTCTGTGTATATATATATATATAGGGTTTAGGGTTTAGGCCTGTATATCTATATATATATATATATATATATATATATATATATATATATATATATAGGGTAAGGTTATTGTAAAAAACGTTAAAAGTGTGAGAAGTATGAGAAATATTATGGAGATGACATGTGTCCTCATTGTAAATTAATTCAAAAGGGTAAACAAGTAATTTTATCATTGATTTAATTAATTGATAACCTTCCATAACCGCCACCCTTATTTATAGGAACATGATTTTTTTAAAGATCTCTAAAAAACACAACAAATAACACTGCAATCACTATTCAGCACATATATAACACCATTCAATAAGTATATTACACCATTCAATAAGTATATAACACCATTTTAAAGTTCTCTATAAAAACACAAAGAATAACACTGCAACCACCATTCAGCACATATATAACACCATTCAATAAGTATATAACACCATTCAATAAGTATATATCACCATTTTAAAGATCTCAATAAAAACACTACGAATAACACTGCAACCACCATTCAGCACATATATAACACCATTCAATAATTATATAACACCATCCAATAATTATATAACACCTAACACTACTAAAGACACTACAAAACACCATTCAACAGTTTATAACACTGTAATAAGTACATAACACTACAAATCACTATAAAAACACTATGAACAGTATATAACACCATATTACCCTATTATAACTCTGTATAACACTACAACCTCGTCGTTCCACTGCCACCACCACCACTGTCGCCCGCCGTCGTGGGGAGGTGGCCCCAACGCATCCCGTCTTCTCCCATTGCTCGACACAATCTCTATTAAACCAGAAATTTCAAGTAAAGGAAACACTAGTGCTTTAAAAAGGAAATTAAAGTAATGTTACCTTATAATATGTGTTCACATTGTGAGTGCTGCTTCTTTGGTAAGTCTGAAGAATGTACAACAAAGTCAAGTAATGAAAAGAGACTAATTAACTAACACGAAGATTATTTGATTTATTTGAAGTTTGAGCAGTTTGGTGAGATTCGACTGTATGATTGATGGTGAAGAAAAAAATTGAAAGGAAAAAGAAAACGAAAAAGATTATGATGATGATTCGAGATGGACTGATGATGATAATTCGAGATGGACGAATCTGGAGAAGAAGGAGATTCGAAAATCTGGAGGAGAAAGAGGATTCGAAGATCTGGAGAAGAAAGAAGAATCTAAAATGTAGGGATTTGATTTACAGTTTCCTATTTCAAGTGGATATAAAAGACTCTATTGCCCCTACAATTTTCAAATCAGTCCAAAAAATAAAACAAATTTTACAATTTGGTCCCTATTGACCTCAACCATTAGATTAAAAGATCTAACAACTGAGATTCTTTCTTACCATTCTCACACTTTTGGTATTTTTTACAGGAACCTCAATCTATATATATATATATATATATATACAGAGAGAGAAAGTATAATGTACAAAAGCCCTTATCATACTTCACGTACGCGACAATACTGACCGTCAGATTTTGTGTCATTATCACGCATGGAGCAGATTATCACGCATGGATCAGTTTTTTTATTATCACGCATGGAAAAATAATCACGCATGTGTATAATAAGCCACTGAAGTAATTACGCATGTGTTAAATAATCACGCAAATGACTCATGTATTAAACACTGAAAAATAATCACGCATGAATTTGAAACTGAAAATAATCACGCATGGATCTGACGGCCAATATTGTCGCGTACGTGAAGTACGATTACCCATAATGTATGTTAACCGCTCTCTCTCTCTCTCTCTATATATATATGTGTGTGTGTGTGTGTGTGGGTGAAAGTGTAAAATACAATATTAGTTAACGTACGATATGAAACGTACATTATAAAACGCAAAACCTTAATCACACATGTTGAAAAAACATAATCATGCATTGTAATGATTTCTCAAGATGCGTGATTAGGGTTTTAAGTTTTATAATGTTCGTAATTTCATATCGTACGTATCATGCGTTAAGGAGTATTGTATAATGGTACAAAATTAAGAGAACAAGAACTGCATTTCCTATATTTTCGAAAATTACATTATCACAAAATATCCAACATAAAAAGAATAAACTATAGTCGTTCAATTTTTTTGTTAATGGTTCATACTCTTTCAGATTTTTTGTTTTTACATATACATATACATGTGTAGATAGAGGATCATGTACATTAATCCAGAAGTGTGAGAAGTGTATTATAACACTATATAACACCATATAAACACCGGGTAACACTATGTAACACCATATAACACTAT
The DNA here is from genome assembly GCF_002127325.2 of Helianthus annuus. Classification (NCBI taxonomy): domain Eukaryota; kingdom Viridiplantae; phylum Streptophyta; class Magnoliopsida; order Asterales; family Asteraceae; genus Helianthus; species Helianthus annuus. The sequence goes on from NC_035446.2 coordinate 171,244,468, forward strand.
GTAACACTATATAACACTATATAACAAATGTAACACTATGTTTTGTTTGATAGCATGTCTATGATAGATGTATAGTGTTATATATTGTTATATAGTGTTATGTAGTGTTACATAGTGTTATATGGTATTACATAATGTTATACGGTGTCTATATGGTGTTATATAGTGTTATATATAGTGTTATAATACATTTCTCACACTTCTCACACTTCTGGATTAATGTACAGGATCCCTACCCTACATTATGTTATATATATATAAATCATTAAAATAATTTATTCATACTTTTTGTAACTTATAAACGTTTACACATAAACGTGTAGGTTATCTCTAACCGTAGCATTCTAGACGGGTCCCTTATGATTAACGAATCCATTGCATGGTTGGGACGGGCTAGACGAAAAGGTATGCTCTTTAAAGTGGACCTCGAAAAAGCTCACGACTCGTTATGTTGGAAGTTTTTACTCTTGATCCTTGAGCAAATGGGTTTCCCTTTGAAGTGGCCGAATTAGATTTGGGCAATTCTTTCTTATACTATTGTTACGTAATTTATCTTTTTTTCATTATTCAGAGTAGCTTTTTAGAAGAAAGAAATACTAAAGCAGTAAAGCACATTAAAAATGGAGGCATTGCACTTTGCAGTTTGCGCACGTAACACATCTTTCTGATTTTTTGGTTGTTGATTGGCCAAGCAAACTTTCCAACTTTAGGAAATGTAGAGAATTTACACTTCATATCCCTGCACCACTTTAATATTTGATTCCAAACCCTTAGAACTTCTTCGACGGGCTCATTTAGAAGGTGCATTATTTGGGTGATGTGGCATATCGTTGGATAGGGCTACATTGGAGAGGATGACATTTGGGGGTGAGGCCTTTGTAGAAGGCCAATGCATTGAGAGGAAATGAGATAGAAAGAGAAGAGAGAGGAGTTAAAATTAGTAAAAAAAAAGTAGAGATAAGAGGTAAACATATATTTGTATTATAATTTCCATATATATTGTTTAATATAAATATATTATCAAAACAAAATTGGTGTCAAACAAAGTTTAAGTCATGACACTAGAGTTTTTAGGCCACCGCCTGTTAAAAGGTTCGTGCTAGGGTCTCATGCCCCTATGCAATCCATCAGAGGAGAAGGGCAATCAAGGGTCGTGGAATGTGGGATGATGAGTGTTTTATGTTTTCTTATAACTTATTTTGGAGTTAATTAATAATATGTACATCATATGCTTTAGTGGCATGTAAACCACATTAATTTTTCACAAGTCTAAGCTCATGTGTTGTGGGGTTGAGGACCTGAGGTCGTAAAACTGTACTAAATGGCATCTGAATGACAACTAAAAGTGGGAGAAAGTGTAAAATTAAAAACCACGAATTTCTAACACCAAGTAATTTACATGACGTAAAGCGTAAACAAAGTCAAATTTGTACTGACACGTATTAGAAAGCCGATGAGACCAAAGTGATACTGTATAAAGTTTTTATAAAATGGGGGCAAAGTTGACAACTTTGAAAGTTGAGTGGAAGGAAAAAAAACCTTTTACTAAAAGAAAAAAACCTTGGGGACCAAATGTTAGCAACAAACACCATGCTAAGTAGCAACGGAGCAACGACCAAATCTCGAAAAAAGGATAAAACAAAAACATTAATTTCTAAGTCCAAGTGACTTCAGTGACGTTACACATAGACGAAGTTAAATTTATAATGACAGGTAATAGTAAGTCGAGGAAGTCAAACTGATAATGTCTAATTTTTTAGAAAATAGAGGCAAAGATGACAACATTGAAAGTTGAGGGAAAGAAAAAAAAAATCTTTCATTAAAATATTTATTTACTAAAAAACTATTTTTTAAAATTATGTGGTTTTGTATAAACAAATAATAGGATTTTAAAAGGTAAAAATTGAAAATGTAAGTATTTGTAAGGATATTTGTAGAATTAAAGAGAAAATGCATGTTTTGAAGAATTTGTAAAAATTTATATAAGAACTAACTAAAGGCATTTTTAAGTGTTTTTAGCATTTTACGTTGATAATGGACATGGTTTTCAATTTAAGAGAGCTCGAGCCCGACTCATCTAGAGCTTTATTCATAGAACTCAAACTCGGCTCTTTCTAGTTTCTTAAATTTGAATTTAGCTCGGTTATTATTATTATTATTATTATTATTATTATTATTATTATTATTAATTTTTTGCTAACTATTTATTAACTACACACACTTATAGTTTTTATACAAAATATAACATATATAATTTAATTATGTTTAATATAATAATTTATATAATAGTAACTATTATATGTGTGTATATATAGTCTTAGGATCCTGTAAAAGGACATTTTTCGTGAGAAGGCATAAAAATTCATACGTAGACATCATGTTTTGGACTTGGGCATAATGTTTTAAGTTGTTTTGGCAAGAAAAACACCAAACATAACAATTTAAGACACAATGCAGTGAATTCTAGGCTTAAAACTTAAAACACCATGCCAAGAACGTTAAGTAGTGTGTTTTAAATTTCACGCCCATAATACGTTGCATTGTGTTTTAAATTGTTATGTTTGGTGTTTTTCTTGCCGAAACAACCCAAAACATCATGATTAAGTTCAAAACATGATGCCGACATGTTAATTTCTATGCCTTCTCACACTTCTCACGAAAAAGATCCTTTTTACACGAACCTCACCCTATATATATGTATGTATATTTAAGGTATTCAATAAAAGCTTTATACATAATGGACACCTTTAAACTTGCAAACCTGATCAAGCTCGATAAGTGAATTTCAAGCTCAAACTCGTTAATTTATTAATTAGAATAGCTGCAATATAAGCCCGGGGTCGTTTTAAGCTCAACTTGATAAAAGCTTTTAGCGATCTCAATGAACTTACGAACATCTCGGCTCGATTAGATTCTAATTTTGATTCCAAAACTTTATTTTATATTGAAGTGAATGCCAAACTTGGAGTTACAAAATGATTGAATACTAACTAATCAGTGAAAATGGTGTCATGTTGAAAAAGCATGTGATGAAAAGGCCAAGATCACATATAACAAGTGTGGATGTAAAAAATAATCACATATAATGAAAAGATTTTAAGCACATCAGTCACATAGAAGGAGAAGATTTTAAGCACATGGATAAGGGTACCCAAATTAGAAAACCCTAGCCCGAAACATTATGCACTGAGGATAAGATATATGCCCCTCACGAGGACTTATCAACTACAATACAAGATATATGAGTGACTGACCATATATTGTAAAAGAGATAAGGGCCATATATCCCTCAAGCTAGCCTGTCTTCTAGTTTTGTTGTCATGGTTCTAAAATGTCAACACTACAACAGTGCTGCAACAAGAAGAAAGATTCCTATGGATTCATGCCTCAGTGACAGACGATTTTAGTGCTATCGATATCTTTAATCTTGGCCACAGAATGGCTAAACTTATTTCTTGTCTTTTTAAATATTTTTTTAGCATAACCATCATTTCACCTAAGTTTTCATAGTCAGTTTATTTTAATAAATTCATGACTTGACATAACAATATAACATACACATGAATAAAAATATATAAATTTCTCTAAAATAAGAAATTTTGCAAAAGATAATGTCTTTAATAGACTCACAAACTCAAGTTTAGGAAAGTTATACGTTTTTAAATTTGATGGCTCGTATTCATTGTTTCCTTTTTCTATGTTATAGAGGTGATGAGGTATCCATGTTAGATTGTGCGTTGTGGTCACGCGAGCAGCCTACCGCGAGCCACGTCAACAAGCGATTGCTCGCGAACACTGTAAAGACGTGCCACAAGCGCCAATGCGATCAGCCCTACACGAGTGTGAAAAACATCTCGTACTCCCACATTTCTCACATATTTTCTATCTCTCACTCTCACAAAACCTCTTTCTATTTTATTGTGATATTTTATATGAATTAGTTTTGTATTTATTTTCATTTACACATTTAGAAAGAATAAACATAAAATAAATAAAAAATAAAAAACTCGCTGAAGGCACTGCTTACCTGGATCACAATAGGGTAATGACGCTTCAGCATTGACTTTATCCAGTGTCCAGTAAGCGCCAGATAGACAGGGGCGGTTCTTAGAAGGCCTGTGCCAGGGCCACGGCCCTGGCAAGTATTTCGGCCGTAGTGCTAATTTTTCGCATTTCGATCGAAATTTTTTATATATACTATGTTCGGCCCGGGCATTTTTTAGTGCCCGTGTCTTTCGGCCCTGGGACGTTCAACGGGCAAGATCCGCCACTGCAAATAGAGCAATACTACAGGATGAAATGATGAATCCTTGTGTTTGCTTGAGCCACGACGCATAGTCTTAGACACCTAATTTGGTTCACGTGTGAATAAGGCAGCCACATTTCAAACATTAACTGTTTCTATTTATCTTCATCACATTGTCTTGCCCCAGTAAATTTGATAACTATGAACCATATTCAAAACCAAATGTTTATGAGTCTTCAATGTGGATGATTTCACCACAATAGTTAATCAAGACTAATACATTATGTTCCTGAAAATGGATTATAATATAAGAGTGTTTTTCAAATACACATATTACAAATCAAGATTGGGTGGGGAGTTTTGTTAACAATTTTGTTAGAACTTATTGAAATCTATGTTGTCAAGGCTCGTTCAGGCGCACGCCAGTGCCCACTTTTCAGGCCCAACCCAACCTTCCCGCTTCGCTTCAAAAGCCTCACTTTCAGGCCTACAGGCGCATTTTCAGGCAAACTTCACTTTTTAAATACCTTGCATTGAGGCCCTAGATTCACCCTTTTATGCCGTTGATAACCATGATTTAAATTATAATATAAATTCAGGTGATAGCATGTTTGGTTGGACACAATATCAAAATTGAAATAAACTAGGTTTATCACCGTCGCCGTGTTGCGGCGAACTTCTTTTATTATTTAGTTTGTGTTTACATGTGTTTTGAAATCACTACGAGCGCGTTGCACACGTAACCGTTGACAAGATAAAAAGAAAATGTAGAAAAAACACTAAAAGATAACCGAAAGAAAATTAATAAATAAGTTGTATGGTAATGATGTTGTTCGTATAAAATCCGTGGTCAAAGATAAGCAAACGGTATTGGGTACCGGTACTGAATTGTCCGAACCGAAAGATGTTAAGTACCAATTCGGTACCGACTTTTGGCGTTCCTGGTACCGATTTTTACCTTCATATACCAGTACTGTAACCGGTATTTTCGGTACCAGTATCGATTTGGTATCGGTTAGCACCGACCTCATCCCTACCCTTGAAATTAAAAAAAAGAAATCATTAAAAGTTGAAGAAAATCTACGGCACCCGTGATCAAGGATGAGCAAATGGTACCGGGTGCCAGTACCGAAATTCCCGAACTAAAAGATTTTCAATAACAATTCGGTAACGACTTTTGGCGTTTTTTATACGAGACTGATACCGGTTTTTACCTTCTTGTACCGATATCAAACAGAACCGTACATGTATTTAATTATAATATCAAACAATAATAATAATAATAATAATAATAATAATAATAATAATAATAATAATAATAAGAGTAAACTTCTGTTTTGATCCATGTGGTTTGGTCATTTTAACGGTTTTGCTCCAATAGTTTAAAAATAGCCATTTTCGTCTTTGATTTTTCTAACTTATCTTCATTTTGCTCCCAGTCTCTAACTCCATCAGGGAGGAAACTGGCGACAAACTCGAAAGATGAGGGAGCAAACTGGCTACAAACTCGAAAGATCAGGGAGGAAAATGGTTATTTTTAAACTATTAGAGCAAAACCGTTAAAATGACCAAACCACAAGAAGCAAAACGAAAGTTTACTCTAATAATAATATATTACAATAACTATTCATTCAGTTGTTTTATTATCATATATGCATATGAATACCCTAAAAATACAAGCCATGATCATTCTAGTCACCACATTTCAAATTCCTTTACCAAACATAAAAATCCAAATTTCATTGTTATGTCGGCTAAACACATCGCATATTATAGTTTCATCAAATTTCCGTTACTATAATAATATTTTATTTCACTTTCTTCAAAATTACAATTTTTTAATAATTTCAATTCATTTGAAAAAACATTACGTACCTGTAAAGGCTGCATGTTTTGTCCAAAAAAACACTATATATTAAAAAACATGAGCGAGAAAATTGACCAACGTAGATTTGCTGAACATGTTCATTTGCCGGTTTACGTAGTAAAAATTTTTGACTTGGACTAACACAACGTAACCACTACTTCAACCATACAATTATATTTATATCTTTTTTCTTCTGTTCTTGAAATAAAAAACAAGCGTACGTAAAAAAAAGCCAAAAACATCAACTCATGTTTTAATTCAAACTTGAACCAAACACTCTAGGTGCATGTATGAAGAATTTTATTCTATATCAATTCAAAAGCAGCCATTTTTTTTAGTTCACATGTATTATAGTTTATAACTATTTATTTCATTTTGTTAAATTGTAGTAGAGTATGCGTATATAACAAATGTACAACCGCTAATGCATAAGTTACTAGTAGAAACGGTGGTAAAAAAAAGTGGATACACGAAGATAATGATGAGGTCGTTGTCAAGTAATGTGTGAAATGCGGGAAAAAGGGCAACTAGAACCCTTTGTGGAGGCAGTCACGCGTACAGTTGCATGAGCTAACCACGTATTCTCTCATTTAATTTAATTAATATTGATAACGAAATATGAGAAACAACTTCAATTATTATGATATTTATTTTAAAATAAATATGCTCAAATTATAACAACAATAAAAACTTTAATCTATTTATAAAGACATAACTAAATAAGGTTTCTTTTTTTGAAACTATATTTATAAAAGGGATATTAGATGTAAATAACCTTAACTTTTAACAATTAACCGACAACACTCCAAACCCAAACTAACCCAACACTAACTTGTTTTCCTACATCACTCCTAAACTAACCCAACACTAACAAGTTTGCTCATGTCAGTTGTCACATTACCAAACCAGTGTGATATCAGCTGCCATGTCATCAAAAACCCAAGTCGAATGCCATGCCATAAAAACGTCACGTTAGATGCCACGTCACCACATCAGCAAAATACTAACTGCGTTAGTGTTCGGTTAATTTGGGTCTGCCAGAGGAAAATAAGTTGAAAGTTGGGAGTGGTATAGTATAAATCGAAAGTTGAGAGTGTTATTGGCTAATTGGTGAAAGTTGAGGTTTTTAAATTCAATATTCATTTATAAAAAAGATATTGAAAAACTTGCTTTACTACATTGTATCTGATGTCTGGCAGAACCAGGAATATTTTTTTGATGTTGTAAAATTTTTTCAGTGCTCCATTTCATAACTTGACGTCAAAACTTATCAAGTTAGGTCTGATTACATAATACAACCAATACCATAACAAATGTATTGATTATAAAAAATAAATTTAATCAAGTCTACAATCATATAAAGAAGGGAATTTGGTCTGTAATAATCTCACCTAAACCTTATTGGCCATTAATAATCCCATCTCAGAATATTCCCCCCACCAGTCCCACCTTTCACTTATTTTTCCTACAATGGTCCCCCGTTAAAAAAACTTAACGGAGTTAAGCTTTTTTTCCAAAACACAAACAGATTTTTAGGGCTTTTGATTAGAACGACGATACGAGTACATTTATGTAAAACTTGCCTCGAAACGGTGCTCCAAACGATGAAAACGGTGCTTCAATTCGGGTGTTTAAATTTCCAATTATCCAAAATCAAGTCACTTAGAGCACCATTTCGAAGTAAGTTTTATATCAATGGACTCGTATCATCGTTTTGATCAAAAGCCCTAAAAAATCTGTTTGTAATTTGGAAAAAAGCTTAACTCCGTTAACTTTTTTTAACAGGGGACCATTGTAGGAAAAATAGGTGAAAGGTGGGACTAGTGGGGGGAATATTCTGAGGTGCGATTATTAATGGCCAATAAGGTCTAGGTGGGATTATTACAGGCCAATTCCCCTATAAAGAAATCTAATTTTATTTTTAATTAAATCTACAATCACATAAGCAAATCTAATTTGAATATTCAAGCTTGAAAAACAATAAAAAAATAAGAAACTAAAGAAACTAACATTTACTCGTGTTTAAAACTTTAATCTATTAGTTGCTTGATTCCTCGACAGTCATCCATCATTAATCTATTACTGGTCAAAAACGGTTTTCCAATGACTGGAGACTAACGACGTTAGGTTTCTGTTAGTCAGGGTCTATTGTTGGCCAATATGTCAATAGTTGGGACTGTCGGTGGTTATTTTTGAAGTTGAGACTGTTAGCGGGTAATGACAAATAGTTGAGATTATTAAAATCCAATATTCCTAATATTAAAAACCAACAATGATGAATGTCAACAAGTCCAATTAAATTTAAACATGTACCTGTTTTTTATACAGTATTTCATTTATCATTTAGTTCGATCAAATTTTATTAATAACTTGTGTTTGTTAACTTTTTTTTTAAATCCAAATACAGTTATATTTAAGTTTTTTTATCAATATTCTGTAAATATATCACTAAAAAATGAGTTGTTTTCAAAATATTTTATTTTTGGTGTCGTAAATATGTATTAGCATTTTTACCGGGTACGAAATACCGAATTATACATCGGTACACATACTTACACAATTATATTCATTTTTATAGTTTCAGGTCTTAATACGGATCTACTTTGGTATATCTATTTAATCAATAACGAAAAGCTTCATATCTTAAAAAATCATAAAAAGTTGGGTATATCTCTCTTTATGTAACTTGGTCATTTATTAATTACTAATAGTTTGCTTTCGAATTGGTAAGCAAGACCATTTGACATCCCACTTGTGCATGTGTCGAACCCCAATACATTCTCTCAAATCTATATAATAATGTGTTCATAATCTCATAATACTATTATAATAACAAATCGCAAGCTAGCACTACGTACTTTTTATTGTTTACTCGAGTGTGAATCTAGTTTAGTTATTTAAACCCGCACGACTTGACTAGATTTCTTAAAAAGAACATTAAAAAGAATAAAAAAAAAACAAACGTGTAAGTTCAAATGAGAGATCGTGCGAGATCCACCTTTTTGTTGGATAGCATAAAGTCTAAAGAAAGCAAGATAAACATGCATGGGTAACAAACAACATCGTCATTAAGCAACAAGCTAAGCTAGTCTGGAATTCATGTTACAAGACGTAATCTATAATAATAAATCATCGATAAGTTACGAGGTTTAGTCGTCATGTTAATTCTAGAAAGATTTTTATTTCAAGTTATTGTTACTTATGAGGTGGTATTACTATAAAAAGTGATAACTTGATTAGTGAAGTTTGCTACTAAAAAATGATTTTAAGATTATAATGATGATCGATCTAACTACGTACTTTTATATTATAATACCAGGCCATGATTTGATAAAAAGTGATAATTTGATTTTTTTTAATAATAATAAATATTAAAGAATGATACATTTTTTCAAGCTCGAACAGGATACGTGAATTTTGAGAGACGCCTCTGGTTAAGCACATCAAGTAGGGCGTCTCTGAGAATTTAGGTATCCTATACGAGCTCGAAAAAATGTGCCCTTATGGCTTAACGACAAACATAAAAATTGATTAATGGGCCTATATTTAGATCGTATCTCTTATTTCAACACAGCTATTTCTAGCCCAAAAAAAATAATTTGTAAATGGGCCTATATTGGAATTGTTAATTTGATTTCTACGGCGTTGTGTGTGGGCTGGGAGATTCTTCACCGGCGTGGGTGGCAATTTGGTTGGTGATGTGGTGGGAGTTGGAGATTCTTCATTGCCGTATTAGTTATTCATTATAAAATCCCTCAATTAGAGTCGCCATTATCATTATTATTTTCTCATCTGTCTGCTGCCAGCGAATCGCTGACCGTTATGACTTACAGTGATTTTAGTTTATACTCTTAAATGCATGTTTTTTTTCCTAAAATTATACGAATTTAAAGGTTTTCACTTTGTATTTCGCTTAGTGACTCCAAAACATTGAAACGGCCATGTACCATTCCCACGTGTTGGTACCATTGGACAACATTGCCCTTAGCAACCATACATTTTTTTTTTTAAAGTGTAATTGAAATTATGAAGGTGATGGAGTTTAATTATATTATTTTATTATAAAATAACGTTTAGAAAATGAAACCTTAAAGTCTAAGTTGGGGTGGCAAAATTCCAAATCATGGTCTATTCCATGAAACGAGAGATTGTTCCATTAATTGTTTCATATCTTCTTTGGTCTTCGCAATTACTGTAATCTAACTTATAAGCATTGTCTACTTAACTCATACGATACCCTTTGACCCTTTGGCTTTTGCACATCTTAATTCCCTACATCTTCACTTCACTTTGTCCATAAAATAACTCACATGAGTCATGTTACAATCGACGAAATTATCAATTCTGATATTACAAATCCTTAACTTTTAGAAGCACGATCAATTTTTGTTTTCGGTTACTTTTTTGTGTTAGTCAACCGTCGCCTTGAAGGTCGTAGTACAATTCAATTAAGTAGATGAAATCAAAGTTAGAACTCAAATGGAGCTTTCATTTGTTAAATAAAAGTGAAATTAGTTGCAAGTTGGTCACGAGAGGTAAAGGCTTCTCTCCCAAAAGCAGCAGCTCACGCTTGGATTAATTTGAAGTCAATTGAGGGTCATATTTGTATACCGGTTATCCTTTTAAATTAATTATTATTATATATGCTTTTCGTTGTTAATTATGGACTCACTCAATTCAACTTTATGTGACCTTGACTTGAATTTTATATCTTTTTGGGGATTGACAATGACTCATTAGGTCGGCTTTTGTATAACAAACACCCAATTTATATTAACAAGTTCGTGTTCTAATTTATTAATACATATATGTTAAGTACTTTTATAATCTATTACTTTCTTATAAAAAAAAAGTTAAATGTCATTTTAATCCCTGTGGTTTGGGCCATTTTGACAGTTTAGTTCAAAGGTTGAAATGTTGCCATTTTAGTCCAAATAGTTTCAAGCGTTGCCATTTTAGCCTACTGGGTTAACTCCGTCCATTTTTTTTGTCCGCTAGAAGGGTAATTCAATCATTTTATATGGTCGAATTGCCCTTTCGAGTTAATAGAATTACAAATAAAATGACCGAAATGATCTTCTAGTTAACTATATAAAGGGATGGAGTTAATCTAGTGGACTAAAATGGCAACGTTTGAAACTATTTGGACTAAAATGGCAACATTTCAAACCTTTGAAATAAACTGGCAAATTGTCCAAACCACAAGAACCAAAATGACATTTAACTCAAAAAAAAAAAAAATACTAGATTGATGATTTCCTTGAAACAATAATACTTTTGGAGAGAATGAGATTTGCGAGGTTTATAAAATCCGAATATACTTGTGATGATAAATGAACATTATTAACTTGTTTGATTCGTTTCCGAAGAGAATGAGTTTTTGATTTTTTTTTTTTTTTTTTGACATTATAAATGATGATTATTAACATGTTTTATTCATTTAGTTTGTAGTTTAACACACTAGAATCAAAATTAGTTGAAGTCTGAAAATTAAAATTACCACATGATCCAAGTACAAAATAACCCAATTCTCGGATTGGGTCACAAGTCCAGTTACAACGTTTGGGTTTTATTTTGCACAACAAAGCCCATATATTTCATAATTTATATATTGGGTTGGATTATTAACTAGTGTGAAATATATCTCCATTCTTTTATAAACTTAGAACACTAATCTTACTTAAACTATCCTATTGATCATACATATTTAAAAATACAAGAGGAATCAAAACAGCATATCATGAATTCTTTAATGACCGTTATATCAAAGGTGGTTATAACCTAAACTTAAAAAGCACGTTTGTTTATTGGAGAAAATTATAAACAAAACCATCTATGATGTAATTATCACCTAAAAGCAAGCAAGTCTAGTCATATATACATCAACTATCACTTTAATTCCTTCTTTAAGCATCCTTATCTTTTCTGTATCGATACCATATATATTTCATCACCAGTTTATTTATTATAGTAATAATTATATACTTTTTCTATTGTATAAATAAACATGATAAGTTACATTTAAATATTACATGATAAAAATAAAACAAATTAGAATATATTTAATGACATAAAAGCTTATAAGTTATAGTTGTTACAATTATTAAAAACTTCATAACAGTTGGTAGCTTTTTATGGATTTTACAAATTTTTAAAAATCTCACAAATTTTACAAATTCTTATAATAAATATATACAAATGTTAAAAAAATTAAAAATTAAAGTTAATTAACCTATATTAAAAACATGGTGATAAGGAAAAGAGAAATAAAAACAATTGAGTCCTCTGGTTCGTCGTCATTTGTCCCATCGGGCACCAACATCACAAACGCCAACATATGTAGCAGCGTTTGTGGGCCTCCCTTTCTTTGTCTGCTTGCGAGACATTCTTTATTGTACGTCAATAGTAATAGCAGACCCTAGAAATATTTTTTACATTGAGGTCAATAATTTTTTTTGTTTTTGTATGTCTATTAAAAGAGATTAAATTGCGTCGGGTTATTGAGTGTCTATTAACCAAACTGAGTCGGGTTATTGAACTTTTTTACTAAATTGTGTCAGTCACCGCAATATTTCAAACTTTTGAGTGTAGATCTAAGGTTTAGCCCCTGTTTGGTGAATTAGAGCCTCTGACCGAATAAGAGCTTGAAATTCTCTAAATGGTTCAGCAACTCCACAAATCTGAATGGTTAAGAGCTTGAAATCCCCATTCAGATGCCATTCAGATGTCGAACCAAACACCAAAACCTCTGACCGAATCAGAGGTTGGCTCTGATTCACTCGATTCAGATGTCATTCAGATACAAACAACCAGGACCTTATACTTTGGTTCATGACTTTATTTTGTTCTTTTTTTTTTTTCATATTACGTAAAACTGACAACTAACAAGTTCACACTTAACCATTAAGTACGGGTGAGCATGGTTCGGTTATCAGAAAATCATAATCGTTTGGTTTCGGTTAATTGGTGGGTATATCCTTTTCAGTTCGTTATAGATCTTTTTTTTTTCATTGTTTCTAAAGTTAGGCTTTAAATGTGTGAGTCATGCAAAATTAATCCAGAAAAAATAAATGTAAACAGGTAAAACATCTAGAATTATCAATTATATATAACTACCACAAGCATATTGAACTCGAACATCTTTAAATTAAATATATAATTCTAAGTATATTTTAGATATTGTTCTTTCCTATACGGAAAACAGCATGCTTCACATTGCTTCGTTTCTTGAGATATTGTACGAGTTTAAAATCTTCTAAGATTTACATTGCTTCGTCTCTTGAGATATTGTACGAGTTTAAAATCTTCTAAGAGAGTGAAGAGTTTACAATGATAATTTAACAAACTTTATTCATGTTATCATTTTATCCTTTTGCTCTTAACCCAAATGCAGCCAGCCCAAAAAGTCTGATTTTTTTTTAAACGGGCTTGCTGCTTATTACTGTATATATCATTGGGCTAACCTTTTCCACCGTATGTTTATGAGGAACTCGGTTCAATGAGAATGTATGGCTATATAGAGTTTCTCTAACAAATATGTCCAAATGTCCAATATGATCAAATGCCAAACAGATGGTACTTTGTTCTAATTGTGCCAAAAACAAGAGCCTAATATAGAGATGATGTGACATGTTTTTTAAAAGCCCCAAAAACAAGTTATAGGAGATGCTCTACTGTAAAATTGCTTCAAATTTTTATATAACCAACCCAAAATATGGCAAGAACATAAAACGTAATATAGAAACCCGAACAATTGTGACAACCCTATAACGAGAATAACATAATAAGACCTTTATGAAATAATAGACCCTTTGCAGCATAACAATTAAAGATACACACTCGCAAGCATTCTCAACCACACAGACCTCCATCGTGAAGGGGACCAAACAGGGCATCGGAGTTGACTTGGCATTAGCGGGTTCATGTCACACTGGAGCGATCCAATATATGATTCTGCACGTCTCATCACTTTTCCAGTTATTTCCAATACTGGTCGTGATAAGACTAGTTGGATGTCGAGGTCCGAAATTCGAAGTAAAACAATTAATTTGCTAGTTCCTAATCATCATGGAAAAGAAAGGTAGAAATAAAAAAAGAAATTACTCCTCTTTTTTCTTGTCCAATACTACTACTTCACTCTCTCTCAACTTTCTATATATGTTATTGTCCAAAATCTTTGTGGCCCACATGATTTTGAAGATCCTTTGGTGAAGATTGTGGACACGTACACCATAATTTCCAAATTCCTTAGCAGCTTTTGTTACATGTGCAAGATGCAAAACCCCTTCAAACTTATGAAAATAGCAAGGCATCAATATGATTGTGACCCCTTGGACCACTACACCCTGCAGAAGACTTATTATCATCATCCTCATCATCACACATATAAATACATAATTAAATTAGCCTGCATATATCATTCAATATTCAATAATGGACATAAGTTGAAACCCGAATGTGTACATAAATACGGAATGTGAAACCCGAATCCTTCATACCAAGTTGCATACCACATGTCAATATGTTTATATGTGCTCAAATGATACCAACATAAAATGAAAATGGCATTTTGTATACTTTTTTTTTTATTAGTAATCGACGACGCCGTTTATTTGTAAAAGGAACACAAAAACTCTAGGTACATCAAAGAATAGAGCATAGATACCAAACCAAAAGTAAGAGTGTTTCACGCTACACCAGAATATTATTTATTTATTTATGTTATACTATTATATTATAAAGTATATTATAAAGTCTTTAGAGTAAATCCCAGCTGAATTTGGGATGTGTTGTATTGGTGCTGCTTGATGGTGGTGCTGGCAAAGGCGTCGGCGTCGAATCAAATGTCTCCCATTGTGTGGTTACCACAACTTCCCCTGATGTCGACTTCCTCGATGATGGTTGTTGTTGTTGTTGTTGTTGTGGTTGTTTAAGCGCTGCTGGAATGTGTGAAAAATTCCCAACTGACCGTCTGGATTTAGGGAATGACGGTGGCTGGTAGCGGTCATGTTGATTTGGTGAGGCGGTGTTGATATGTCCGTTTGAAATTATATGCTCTTGGCGCTGTGAAGCCGGCGGCTCCTGGACTTGTTTCGCATCCACGTTCTCATTGGTCCCGGCGGTTGAGTTCTTAATCTTTAACACATCAAGTGTTTCCACGTACTTCTGAACCCTTTTCACCTAGAAAAATTCGATAGAACACGTTAACATAATCATGTTACTAAGTATGCTAAAACTTTAAGTGACCGACATACCTGCATTTTTCTCTGTAGTTTGACATCTCCATCCGCGGTAATTCCATCCAATTTAAGTAGTTGGTTCATCAATAACTCGATCAGATTTAACAACGTCTTCTCCGCCACTTTCCCTCCTTTTGAGATAACCGATTCAAGCGCAGATACCTACCCGCATTTAAATTCACAAACATTAGTGTCTTAACTAATAACCGAAAGAAATGAAAAGGAGAACAAAATGACATTACCAAAAAGGCGAAAAAGATAAAGCTAACCAACTAATAACAACTATAATAGATAATAAACTCGTCTAAGAATAACAATTATGATTCGTGTAACGATGTACCTGGCCAGCAAGTCTATCGACTTCCAAGCTAATCTCGGATATTGATTTAGCCGCTTTCTCCATCTGGGCATTCTTTCGCATCTCGATATACCTCTTTTCTTGGCTAATCGGGTCTTCCACCAACACCATTTTCGACCGGTCCTTCACACCGACAACATCCAGATACGTTTTCGAGCTCCTCTCTTTATCTTTGTACATCAGTTTCTGATCCTCATGGTGTAGTCCTGTCGGCCCCGATAACATCTTCTTCAATTCCCCTGCATCACAAAACCAAAATTAAAAAAAAAACAAAACAAAATTGAAAAAAAATATATAAAAAATTCAAATTTGAAAAAGAATAAATTAATTAGTTACCAAATGTAGCTTGAGAACTAATATTGATCTCATGGTATATGGACCCGAATTTGACCCGAACCCGAATAGTTGGTGGAGGCACACGGTTTTGTTCTTCGGTTGGATCGCGTCGCTGAACTAGCAATCCACCCGGCCGAACCTCCCATTCGTTATCACCGTTGACCGGCTCGGTTGGCTTGGTGTTCCTCATGGGCATCATCTTTGATATTATTATGTTCTACTTAGGTTGGTTTAAATTTCAATTTAAAACACCACTCTGATCATAGATAACAAATAACAATAATACTAATTCAAACACCCACAGGAAAACAAAAGAAAAAATGGAAGTTTTTTTTTTTTTTTTTTTTTAGGTGAGATGATGAGAAAGAGGGTGGTGAGATCTGTTGAGGAAAGTGAGAAGAAATCTAAATAAAAGCTGCCAAGAAAATATTTAAGACTGAAAACTTCAGGCTCTGATTTGGCGCAAGGAATCAATGCAGATGCAAATAGAAAAAAAGGAAAGTGGCCGAGGGGTTAATTAATTGAATTAAATGAATTTTCTTTTTCTTTCAAAGGGTTTAATGGTCTTCTCCTTCTCTCTCTTGTGAGAAAATGGAAAGAGAGATGAATTTAAAATGTATGGACGGCCCAACAGAACATGAGAACAAGAGCTGAGAATAGAATAAAAAATAATATATCTCGATATAGATGTACAATCATATACTTATAATATGAAATAAAAAAGTGATTTTTTTTCAAAAGGCATTATGGATTGGATATGGTTCACTTCATATGATTACAATTTCATAATTAATTTAATTTAATTATAAGAGGGTAGAAGAGTAAATTCGCTTTGCTTACTCTTTCTTTATTAATAATAAAGAAAAGTGTCTAAATAATCCCGGTGGTTTGCTTCATTTTCATATATAATCCGTACACTTCTCAAATTATAGCTATAGTCCTTAATTTTTTGCACTTTTGTTCTCAAATAATTCCTGACGTGGATCGGGGTTAGTTTTCTCAGCTAAGTGGCTGTCAAATGATGAAATTACCCTTAGACAACCTGTAATGGTTGCCATTTGGGCGGTTTTCATGCTCAATCACGCTCAAAAATGCCATTTAGCCACTACGCATGGGCGTGTTTGGCAATATTTGTGTGCAGGCGTTTTTTAAATCACGCCAAAGGGGGGAGGGCTTGTCCAATCATATTTCAGCTTACATTATTTGGCCAATAAGATTTTTAAGTTTTTTTAAAATTTTATTTTATTACAAAACGTAATGCCCAATAATGCCCCATCCCCACTACACCCATTTTAGAAAACGCCCAATAATGCCCCATTGCTAACTGGGCTGCCACATGGCGCAAAACGCCCAATGGTGAATATTGCCCACTACGCATTGGCTTATTATCAATAAAAATACTAAAACAATAAACCAATTAAAATATTAAAAAAGACGTGGGACCCGCCTTTTTTCTACCTCACCCCCTCTCTATCTCTATCTCCATCTCCTTCTCCCTCTACCCTTTCTCACTTTCTCTTTCTATTTTTCTTAGGTAAATTACAGTTTTCGTCCTTTATGTTTGTATCGAACTACAGTGGATAGCCTTTAATTTTAATAATTACAATCACAATTATTTATTTGGAAAACTTATCACACATTTCGTCCTTTAACACTAACCAAGTTAAAATTTTATGTTAAGTCAGATCATGTGCAAGGCACATGAGGGTATTTCAGTCATTTTTCCTACCCATTTATCTAAATGTATATTTTATAATAAAAACATCCAACTCTCTCTATCTTAAATCCAAAACCCCACCTCTCTTTCTTCCTTTTCCGGCTAAGCACCACGGCAGATTAAATTCGTTTCAAAATGTAATTGATGAAATAAATTAGCCACAAACAACTATTGTGTTGCTGTCATCGAATTTTAGAGAGAGCAACAGATGGAGTGTACGAAGATTGTCATCTTCATCGTGTTTTCAGACCTGCACGTGTCTGTGTTTTAGAGAGAGCAACAGATAAAGGAGTGGCCGTAAAGTTTGCTTCTAGATCTGGGTGATACATACACATATCGCAAAAAAAACCTTCCGGATTTGTGGTTGAGAAAACGATGGTGGCTTTAGGCAGTGGTGGTTGTGAAGATGGTGGTAGTTGCGGAGACGGTGGTGGTGGGGGTGGGGGTGTGGGGGAGCTGAATCTAAGCATAACAGAAGGTGGTGGTGGACGTTGGGGGTTATTGGACGCCGGAGGTACGGAGTGGTGGTGGGCGGTTCTGCCAGTGGTGGTAGCAGAGAAGATGGTGGTGGGGACGTTGGCGGCTAAAGTATCTTAGATATGTCGTTGGTGATTTTCACAACTCCAAGTGTCCCAGATTTTTCGGAGATGGTGGTTTTCGTCGGTGGTGTCTGTGATTGTCAGAGATGGTGTCGGTGCCTGTCTGGGTGGTGGTGGTGGCTGGATGATGGTGGTGGTTGAGAAAGCTAGATAGAGAAAAAGAAAGAGTGGTTTTGGTTCTTGATTAAAAAAAAAACTGGAAATGTTGATCCCTATATCTTAGTCACCCTAAGGAGATTTAATAAGAATCGGTAGGTAGATAGAAATCAAATTAACCATTTTTCAGTGTATAATTATAACCATTTTTCAGTGTATGATTATTAGGCGAATTATGTTTTACCAAAAAAAGAAAAAAGAAAAGAGAGTTGTGATAGAAGAGAGTTATAAGGGGATAAATTAGGGTGTGAAAGTTCATAAATGCCCTCATGTGCCTTGCACATGATTTGTCTTAACATAAAACTTTAACCTGGTTGGTGATAAAGGACGAAATGTGTGATAGGTTTTCCAAATAAATGATTGTGACTTTATTATTGAAGTTAAAGGTTATATACTGCAATTCGATTCAAACATAAAGGACAAAAACTGTAATTTACCCATTTTTCTTTCTCTCTCCCCCTTGTTTTTTGTATGCATCACCTTCAACCTAATGCACCACCTTCACTACCACCATATTAACAAAACCAAAATTAATAGAAACTAGATGTGCATGGATTACACCAAAAACGATTATTTGGTGGTATTTTCATGTATCACACCAACAAAAGGCATTTATATATAATAAATTTCTAGGGGTTGCAAATATAAAGGGTTAAACCAGATGCACCGCTCAAAAGGTGAGGAGAGCAGCAAGAAAAGGTCGTCGGAGCGGAGCAGTGACGGTGCTGAGTAAAGTCCCTCGGAGGATAACTGTGTTGAGTTGAAATCGAAGGAGAGGAAATTGGAGAAATTTGGATCAGAGACGAAGGAAATTGGATTAAGTAATATCAATTTGAAGGTGATTCTGCCATTTTTTCCGGTGAGAGACTAGTCTTCCGTCCGGCTGTGGTGACTTGCCGAAGCTCTTTTTACAGATAACATAAGAGGTGGGAAGGTGGGCGGGCGTCGCTGGCTCAATCTGTCAGAGAAGATCTGCCATTGCTTCAAACACCAACACACTGTCATCTCCGACCAAAACCCTTGGAGGTGGGGTATTGAGAACTCGGTCCGACTCGTTTAATTTGAATACTATAAGGCCCGAGTCACTCAGTTTCAACATAAATCGGTATGAGTCTTACGATCTGCCTTACAAAGTCCCTGTTGTTGGTGACTCTCCTTATGTCCGAACCAAACATGTTCAGGTACGATTATATAAACGGAATGTTCAATTTTTTATTATTTGTTTTGTTGAATTTGTATTGAGTTTTGATTGTTTATGTAATTGGTTGAGAAGGATCCAGAAAGGGTGATATAAATATTTTGGGTAGCGATTAACGCAGGAGATCGAGTTGATAGTGAGTTGAAAGATATGGCCACTGTTATGAGAGAGAAAGAGAAAGAGAGAAATGGGAGAGGGAGAGGGGGTGGGGTAGGAAAAAGGTGGGTCCCACTTCTTTTTTTAAATTGTAATTGGTTTACTGTTTTAATATTTGAGAGTCCAAGATCCAACGGGTTTAGACAGGAGTTTGGGTAAAAAACGAACTAATTTGGTAGAATATTATTGAGAATAATGGAGTAGAAGCAGAATAGTCGAAAGCTTCATTCATACCAAAAGAGTATACATCTTTTACAAGCTTGAGAAAAAATTTCTCCAGCATTTCCCCTCTGTGAACCCAAAACCTCACCTCAACTCTCACTCACAACTCCTATTTACAGGTAAACATTTCCGTGCGAGTGGCTTTGTGCAAATGGCTTGGGACGAATGGGGCATCTTCCATTCGTGCGAGTGGCATGTGTCCCTTCGCGCGAAGGGCTCCTTTGTGCGAAGGGAACTTTACATTGCAATTCCGTTTTTCAAACACACACTCTATCTAACCTATTCGCACAATGATGGACACACTGAATATGCACTAACAATTTCCGCCTTGTACGTCACTGTCGAAGCTTGATCTTTGAAAAATAGAGCCATGTTTGAATATTCTGCAACTTCAATCAGGCATTTGATATCTTCAGATAATTCCCCCTTGATTGATGATTCGGGCTTGCGTTCCCCCTGAAATGAATCTTCAGGTCTTGGATTGCACGGTTTCCAACCTCCTCTGATTTGCTATATTGCAATCTTCATAATAATCACTAACTTGAAATAATACAATGCGACTTCTCTGTTTCGACTTTAACCACATCCGCGTTCGGTTTTAGCGCATTCCCCTGCATGATCCTCTGATCTTCAAAAACAAAATTGACAATTGATAGAAACTTCGAATCACCACATCTGTAAACTTCAAGTCTATGAATACCCACGAAAATCTGAAATCTCGTTTTCCGTAATCATCTTCAATCACACTCCTGAAAGATTGATCAGTGTAAACGGTAATCTCCACAATCAGCAAATCTTCATCGGATAACAAATCATCTGGTAACACATTCAGAACTCATAAACATTCTTTCACGATCAGATGCACATTCTTCCTCTTCGGTCACAATAACAGATATATAGTCTTTTCCGTTAGTTCCTACAACAACTTAATCAACAAACATCATCATTCATCGGCGGTTAGTCTGAAAAACAATTCCTCTACTCGAATATTAACCATTCTGATACTTTAGACTATCACAAAGTTGTGATATCTTGTAAGTATCGACAATATAGATGCATCTCCTGATGCTAATCCTGCTAACCGGCTTGACGAAGACATGGGACTCAAACCCTAAGACATCAATCTGACCCCGATCTGTAGACTCTGAACTTCCTATGATCATGAATTAACGAATCTGGATCCTATGTATCCCCGGACAATCTGAAGTTGGAAACCACCCGAGTACCGTTGCATGTCACGAATTTCAAAAATGTCGAAATTTTCAATTTTCTGATGAAATTTTTTATTCCCCCTCATTTTTGCAAATTCTGACCTCTCTAAACTCATCACTGAATTTCCCCCTCAAACTAGGCAATTAATCCTTTCTTATCTCTGAAAAACTCCACTATGTGGAAAATGTGTCATTTTGATCCATAAAAGTGCGTTTTTCATCATTGCAAATCTTTCGATTTGGCCCATTAATAGTCAGATAACCTAGATGATAAACAATCTGTATAGGTATCATGACTACCCCATTATCTTCAACATACTGTGATGGTATCTTCAACATAATGTGACTCATTTTGAAAATAGTTTTTCAAAAATAGTTTAATACATAGACAAATCCGTAGGTAACCATTTAATAATTTTTGGGATTTTATGTTGTCACCATATTTACATATTTGTCATACAATGGGAACCAGATATCAAATCCGGTCATTTTTAGTGCTATAATGATTAAGGTACACACCAAAGTTGAATAACGTGTCTTACAGTCAGTATGCCTACCCCGGCACGTTATTTTGTATGGCCATAATAGTTCATGAGTCGGGACGCCCGTACACGGTACCAATAACCCCCAATTGTTTCAGTTATCAAATATAACGGATTAAACCGGGTTCTTACATTTATGAGCAATCATAGACAGCTCATTTATGTAATACCCGCTTCAAGTGGCGTATTTGCCATACCCCAAGTTTAAAAACAAAATAAGTTAAGAGTATTTTCCTTTTAGCTAGCTTCCAACCGATAACGGTTTACATATAGTAAAAGCCGTAAAGACAAAGTATTAAACTCAAGTCCGATTATCTGGGGGTTTTATAGTCCATAGTTGTCACACCCCGATATTTCCACGTATTACCGGTGGGCCCGGTGGGGAGTATCGTGACGTAGTTGATATCATCATAGTCAAACAACACAAATTTTATAAATGCACAGCGGAAGCAAAAGACAGATTCAGTTCAACCAAATAAATTGTAATATTAAGTATCACAAAATAGTTGAAATAGATCCACAGGCGGATCAATTAAAAAAGAAAACTGTTCAATAGACTTTGACAACTAGAGTTTGCGAGACTTGATTATTGATGCCAGGAGTAGCCAGCCTATTACGTATAGCACCTGCACTTAGCCTTTTTGGAAAATACGTCAGTTTATACTGGTAAATACAACCTAACTGACTCATTTTGAAAAGAGTATGAAAATTAGTTTGAATGCCCTTAGGCAAAAATATCTTTTATAATTTGGGACAATTATTTAAAAATAATCTTGTATACAGTTTTACTTATTTGTCGTCCATCAGGGCCGGTTGGTAGGGCCGGTCTAGATTAACTGACACGCCACAAATATAATACCCACAAGGCTGATTCCTTTAAGTGGGCTACCAGTTTTTACATATGCAGCTGTCAGGTGTACGCCTACGCCCCGTGCTTAGGTCGTGGCCATTTCTTTGAATGATGCCAAGGATATCCGGGACATGGTCATTTAACCCCCAAAGGCCATACACCAAATAATACATATTAAACGGGTCATGTAAATACATAATCACAATCCGATATAAATAACTACACACCCGACCAAGCGGTACTTTTATAGTATCGTATCCCAAGCCCGTATAGGGAAAATAAGTTAAGAGTATTTACCTGAGCAAGGTATAAATCAAATACAGCAAGTGCACGTAGCTTTTACTGGGCTCCTAATCTGGAACAAAGATTTTTAATAACCTATTAGAATCCTAACGGGTCTTTAATTAAGCTTAGACTTAGACCGGTTAGTTTTCAAAAAGAAAGATACGGTTCAAACGCATGATAAAGCGAAGACCGGTTTAGAATGTGGTTTTGACCCGACAAGCTTGTATGCTTGTTTAATATGGGTAACTTAAACACGTTCTGGATTTTGAGATGAAAACGATATGGTTTGACCCGTTTCGGCTAGTTTATGCAAACTAGTCACATAAGCCAATCCGAACGCGAAAATGCGTAACGGGTAACCAAATGAATCATATGAAGGTTTCCTAAGTTAATATGCCTTAAATATGTTGTGACATCAGTAAGATATCTTCTATTATGCCCCATATGAATTTAAACTCAAATTATGCCTCGTTAGGGCATTTTGGTCATTTAAAAGGTTATAAAAGAGTTTAAATATAATTCTGAGTTCCGGGTCTGATATAATCAGTAAAAATACTTAATTTACTAAGTTATATCAATAGGGTATAACCTGTACGTGAAATTTATCATTTCTAACCATACTATGCACCGAAGGGGCATTTTGGTAATTTCACCTAAGGTTTAAAGGTCAAATCTGGAAATCTGAGTTTAAAACTTTTGCTTACTGCTAAAGTGTAGAAATTCACTTAAAACATCAGTAGGTATCAAGTCTTATATATCTAAAATGGTTTTAATACATACTATGCGCTAAAAATGCGTAAAAAGACGATTTTGAGCTATTTCTGGGTTTTATAAGAAAAGCTGATATTTTTATTATTCCAGAAGGCTTAAAATGTTCTATTTATCATATTAGATCAGTAGAAAAAGGTTTGGTATCAAAAGGTTTGGTAAAACTCATTTTATAGCCTAAAAGGGTAAAACCGACAACTACCGAATTAAGCTTAGAACTCTAGGTTATGGTCAGCCTAAAAATAAATAAAAATCTCCAAAAATCCCAAAATATTATTTTACATCAGTGGATAAAAAGTTTGGTATCAAAAATTTGGGTTTAGATAGGCTATATGCTAATTACACCGTTTAATTACTAAAAAGCTTTCTAATTACGCTATAGAGCGTAACTCTTAATCTAGACCTCAAACTGATGTCAAATTTTGGGTACACATTAGTCGAATTCTCGTACAATAATAGTTGTCATACCAGCATCCAGATGGCACCATTCGAGGCCTTATATGGAAGAAGATGTCGATCGCCTATTGTATGGCACGAGATCGGTCACTCGCAATTAACCGGTCCTGAGCTAATGCAAGAAACGACTGACAAAGTCCTCCAAATCCGAGACAACTTGTTGAAAGCTCGAAGTAGACAGAAAAGTTACGCCGATAGAAGACGCAAGCCCCTGGAATTTGACGTTGGCGACTACGTACTCCTAAAGGTATCACATTGGTAGGGTGTGGTCAGATTCGGCAAGAAAGGAAAACTAGCTCCTCGATATATTGGACCTTTTAATATTCTAGAAAGGATCGGAAAAGTCGCCTACAGACTCGAACTACCGGAGGAACTTAGTAACGTCCACCGACTTTCCATGTGTCAAACCTCCGAAAATGCCTGGCTGAGCATGATCTAATCGTGCCTCTCGACGACCTTCAAATAAACGAAACGCTACACTTCGTGGAGAAGCCTGTCGAAATCATGGATCGCCAAACCAAGCAACTCAGACGCTCGCGCATTCCTATTGTGAAAGTCTGATGGGAAGGCAAACGAGGCGCAGAGTTCACTTGGGAACTCGAAAGCGACATGAAGGCGAAGTACCCGCAGTTGTTTAAGTGAAAGTCTAGAGAGAGAAAGTAGCAAAAGGTGATTCACGGTGTTGTGCGGCTTTCAGCCTAATTTCGGGACGAAATTCCCTAAACAAGGGGAGGCTGTAACACCCCGTGTTACCGAAAGTCAAAGTCAAGATTGACTCCTTTGACCGTAGTTAGTCCATTTTGTGTTTATGTTACGTTAGGTGTATTATGTGGATTAATTAATTACAATCGAATTAATCGAAGTTTATTTATCAACGCGAACCGCTTTACGATTGTGAATAATAGGAAGTAACAATGCGATAAAGTCAACTAATCAATAATCGAGCTAATCTGATCATCATCGAACTCGAGACTCGAATTACGCGGATTTTAGTGTTAATATACGTGTGTGTGTGTGTGTGTGCCTTATGTGTTACTTGTGCGTGTTTACTTTATGTTGTGTGTGGTAATCAATCGAAACGCGACTCGAAATCGAAACTCAATCGAAATCGAATCATGATAATTGGTGGAGAAGAGACAGCGCGAGATATAGATGATTGTATGTTAGATATAGCGGTTCGGATTAAAAGTAATTTGAATACGAAACTCTATCGTATACTTATCAATCGCAATCGAGATCGAAATATCAAAAATCGTCGCACCGAACACTCAAATCAGGCAGCTGAACGATCAGGCTCTCAGCCGATCGAACAGCCCAGCCGATCGGACTGCTGTCTAATCGGACAGGCTGTCCGATCGGGATGCCTGGTCGATCGGCCAGCTCTTTCCTCTTTTGGAAGCCTATAAATACCCCTGTCATTATCATTTTTACCACTTTTGGAAAGCTCTGACCGACCAGCTCGTGCTCCCCTCTTTTTCTCATATTTCGTCCGATTTCGGTAAGATTTCATCATAAATCTTGTACTTTCTTGATCTATACGCACTCCTACACCTTTCTATCTTTCAAATCTTGATTTCTAACCGTGAAATCATCAAGATTCAAGTGTTCTAGGATGATGTCATCATGGTGTTCTTGAAGAACTTCATGTTTTGGCTTCAATCCACCAAGAATAACTTGGATCTAGCCGATTTCCATATAAACAAACAAAGATCCTTCATGGATCTAAACATTACACGGTGAAAAGGATTGAAATATGGTTTTTCCAACTTTCTTTCAACTCTTTTACACTCAATGCCTTCAAACCGATAGAAACGGAGCTTGTGCCGACTTGCAAATCGTTCCGGTGGTTGCATGACTCAAGATCCGGATTCTATCCACGAGGTTCACCGATTTCGGGTTAAACGTTAAACTCTGTTCCGAACAGTTCACCGGTCGGATTTGGGTGATTCCTGTCCGAGCAGGAGAAACAAGTAAGAACGAGGGTTCTATGGTTCAACCTGTTGTCAAAGCACCTCGATATAACGACAAACAATCAGAACAGCCAAGTGTTAGACGAACAGGCTGATCATGTCAGGATGCTGACCGATCGGACTGCTGTCCGAACAGACAGCCAGCTGATCGAACAGTCAGCCGATCGACCAGTCCAGCCGATCGGCTAGCACATGGTCCCTCACTTGAACAATTCATTGAAGTCTAGTATTGAAAGAACTGTTGTTCGATCGGACTACCGTCCGATTGGATTACTCTTCGGATCATGAGATACTACACTTCAACACTTAGTCGATTTTCAACGTGTTCAATGCACTAGGAGTGCCACCCGATCGAACAGCCGTCCGATCAGGTGACACCCTGCTAAGAACTTGTCTGCTGAAGTACCTAACCGATCGGTTAGCCAGCCGATCGAACAACCGTCCGATCGACCGAACTGAAAGGTAAAGATACTTCAATGTTCCAAATACTACAACGAAAACTTCAAAAGTCAATCCATCATACGCAAACACATCCTTCTCAAAGGAAGGAACAATCCACTCGAACAGCGATCCGATCGGCTTACCGACCGACCGGACAGGCTGCCCGAACGGAATGCCAATCCGAACGGTCAAGCCGTTCGATCGGACAACCGTCCGATCGACCAGCTGTCCGACCCTCCAACACTTGTTTTCTGTTTTACGCGTGCTTATCCTTATGCTATCGAACTATTCAGGCTAACCCTACTCTCAATTGCTCCCTTCAATCCATCAATCACTGTGAGTATACTTGAACCCTTTTTGCTTTAGCACTTTTGGGTGTTACATACGTTACTTATTCTAAATCGCAATCGAACACACTACTCAATTACTTTAAACGCTAACCGTTACCGCATGTATTACGTGACTAAATGAATGCTTGTTGTTATGTTTACACGTGGAATGTTGTCTACCTGCCTTAACGACGATAGTACTATCGTTTGGACTCAGCACCCGTTCACACAGGGGTTGTTAAGGACAATTACTTGCATGGATTACGGTGGTAATCATGTATTGCGAACTGCCTCGGGCAGTCAACCCGCAGTCATTGGTATCGATAGATCCATGTCGATAATTAACATGCTTCATTTTCCTCTGTGTATGTGCTGGTTATGCGTAATCTATTTCGAACTCTATTATGCTATTATCAAACTTGTATGCTCACCTTTACATTTTATGTATTGACTTTATTTTAACGTATGTGACAGGTGTTTAAGATGCTTTTCTGCTAGGAAGGTGAAGCTAGAATAAAAGTCTAGAGTATAGTTGTCTGTAGATCTTGCAGCATGAGTCTCTAGACATAGATAAACAATATTTATATTTAAATGTGAGTTGTCGGAACAGAATATATGACTAGATGTTATCTATAATAATTTGTTTGCTATTTGAGGTACGGTATGGGACGTATTATATAAATTGAATAGTAATGATAGTTGTTATGGAAACTTCTGGACAATCTGTTTCGCTCAGTGCCATGCCCCGATGATTCCGCCATCGGTTGGGGTGTGACAGATTGGTATCAGAGCCATAACTATAGGGAATTAGGCTAGACTCAACCTAGTCCGGGTCGAAGTCTTAGAGACTTAGACTATAGTTAGGAACCAACAGACCAAGCTTATGTGCTATATATCCTGCTAATTCTCCTCATCACCGCACTCGAATTTTCAATAATGAGAAGGCGATTTAGTCAAGATTAGGTGTGAAAACCTCAAACTCTCGACTAAACTGCTGGATCAATGCTGTTTTTATCAACTTATCAATGATTTCTTCATTATCTTTCAATTAAGAACGCTTGTTCAACGGGAGATTATACCAAATCAGGAGTGAAATCCATATTTTGATGAATAATCTCCTCAAATTTTTCTAACAACAAGGAAGAAGTTGCTAAGCTAGGGGTGAAACCCTAACCTTGACAACTTGTCCTGACTTTTATATCTCACCAAGGCCTCGACGGACTCCAACGACCTGAACTCACGAGTATGACCTAGGGAATACGTGTTGAGTGCCCAAGAATCGAGGCGGAAACACGATCCCGAAAGTCGAAATGTGACGACAAGTCTATTGAGAATAGTTGAATCGCTTTGGGTAGTCGATGTCTAATAGCCGCAGACAATATATTTCTCGATTTTTATGTGTTTCAATTATGAGCCCGCAACTGCTGACTCTGATAATTCGTCGATTTTATGTGTTTTAAGTGTGTTTACCTGTTTATGTGTTTAATTTTGGTATTTATTCGATTATTGCTCTCACTTCGATCAACACACACACGACTCGCATTGCTCTTCTATCTCAAAACGCTAACAAGTTGCTACAATCTAGACGACATTATGCTACGATATACGCTGATACTATACTCGATATGCCAATACGAATTATACTATACTACTCGATATGCTATACTATTCGATATATTATACGCAATCGACACGCGAGCTTTGAATGTAGGTTTCTGTATTCTGACTGCATCTGTGATTAAATGTGTATGTGCTTCTGTGATTGTATGTCTCTGTGCTCTACGTGCCTACGTGCTTATGTGCTTCTGTGACTACATGAATCTGTGGTTATGTGCTTATGTGTTTATGCGATATGTGTTTCGACGTGTTACTGAGCTTTAGTAATGTAGTAGAGTTGTGAGGTGAGATTCTATTTGGATGTGTCTGAGACCTACGACGATGTCTGTTGCAGACCATGTCGTCATCCGGACATCGAACCCCACTTACTCGCCAAGAAAAGAGAGACAGACGTCTTGCTGCTATCATCGCCAAACAAGTAGCTAAGGTTGTGAGCGATGTCTATGAGAACGTCAGCAAATCTTCTAAGGAGTCGAGAACTGAAGCTCCCAAAGATGCTACCAAGATTGTTTTCAGCTTCAAACAGTTTAAGGCATGCGAACCAAAGGAATTCACCGAAGAAGATGGCCCAACAGCTATGTTTCAATGGTTTGATTCCATCGAAGTCACTCTACGCTAAAGCGGCTGTCCAGAAAATCTTCATACCCTAAACGCAACCGGCGTCTTCCAGTCCCGAGCTCTAGACTAGTGGACGGCCGAGCGAAACAAACGCGGGAATGATGCAGCTTATGAGCTGACATGGAAAGAGCTAAAAGCCATTATGATGGACGAATTATGCCCTCCCCATGAACGCCAAAAGCTGGAGGACGAGTTTTGGAACATTAAGTAGAAGGATGGAGATAATACAGGCCTAACTGCTCGCTTTAAACAGCTCAGCATCATTTGCCCCGATCAGGTCAAGACGTCAGACATGGCCATCAAGAAGTACATTCGAGCTCTACCCGATTGTGTTGCCGATTTTGTTCACGCCGCGAAGACCTCATCAATTGAAGAGACTTACTTGCTTGCCGCCGAGATCAACGACAAGCGAGTAAAAGCTGGTTTCTGGGATAAGCCCTCCAAGCCTCTACATCAAGCTACTACTGCAACGACCGCCGAAACCGCCACTGCTCTACCATCCAAGTCGTCACGCCGCAAGAAGAAGCACCACAACAACAGCTCCAGCAACAAGAATTGTGTTGTCACTACCACTGCCACTCTTCTGCAAACCATACCGGCTCAGCAGCAGTCTCATCATCGACCAGCACCAGTTACTCAAGCGCCGCCAGCAAAACGTGCTTACACAGGTCCCCACCCGCTCTGCCCGACATGCTCATATCATCATCCGGTGGGTCTCGCCTGTCGTTTCTGCGCTTGCAATTTGTACGGCCATTTTACTGCCAATTGTCGCTATGGTCCTCGTCAAGCCCCGGTTCAAGCCACTGCTCATCAAGCTCTACTCCCAGCCCCACAAGGCCAACAAGCGTTTTTATGACTTGCAATTGTCGCTATGTAAATCTGTTGTACACCGCGTAGATGTATGAATTTTTTGAATATAAAGTTTAACTGTTTTCAATTTGTACAAGCGTTTTTATGACTTGCATGTTTGAATTTGTTTTGGGTTAATGTTATTGTGAATAACACTAAGTCTGAATTTGCCCTTTGCATATCTAGGTGGTATGCAAGTATGAAGAACTCTACCGGCTGTGAAGCGCGGTTGAGTATAATACGTTTGTCGTATGAGTATGTCAATTCCTTTGTTTGTCTCGTTAGGATCTAAGAATTGTGAAGGTTTTGTAAAAACCGTGTGTATGTATCCGGCCGGATAGACACTTAATGTTTTGCCTTTGCTGGCCTATTACAATGTTTGTGTGTGGTCACCACTTTGTGTGAGTATCGCGAATGAAGATTTTGTTAATCTGTTTTTGCAGATACCGCAAAGTGGAACACGCATTTGTAATAGTAGTAATAAACAATATTGAATTGAATTGCTCATTTATTTATTTGCCAATGGCCTGCGACCCGGTAGGTTACATGGAAAATGCAAGAACATGGCTTATATGTAACAGCGTCGAAGCTGTTGTGCATTCCATGTGCGTGCGATAGGTTCGCCTTCTAACGTTTGCAATTTATACGCGCCTTTGCCCAGTACCTCTTTGATGAGGTAGGGTCCTTCCCACTTGGGGGCAAGTTTTCCCGGGCATTCAGCGTTAGATGCTTCGTTATCGCGAAGGACGTAGTCTCCCGGGTTAAAGGTACAAACCCGCACGTGTGAATTGTAGTATTTTTCAAGCTTGGTTTTGTACTTGGCCTCGTTGATGGCAGCGTTCTCGCGCCTTTCTTCTAGGAGGTCCAAGTCAAGCCTGCGTGCTTCATTGTTGGCTATTTTGTTGATAGCCAACATTCGAGGTGAAGGAAGACCTACTTCCGCGTGGATTACCGCTTCTGAGCCATAGACCAGGCTGAATGGTGTCTCCCCGTTGCTCGTTTTTGGGCTAGTTCTGTGAGCCCATAAGATGCTTGGGAGTTCATCGACCCAGCCACGCCTGGTTGTTCCCAACCTTGCTTTGATGCCTTCGACCAGACTTTTATTGATACTCTCAACTTGGCCATTTCCTTGCGGGTGTGCCACTGAGGAGAATATGTGTTCAATATGTAGTTCTTCTAGCCATTTTTGAAATTCGTCGGCAGCAAAGTTGGTGCCGTTATCGGTAATGATGCACATTGGTAGACCGAAACGGCAGATGATGTGTTCCCAAACGAATTTCCTCGTTATCATAGCAGTGGTTGAGGTGAGTGGTTTTGCCTCTACCCATTTTGTGAAGTAATCGATAGCTACTATGATAAATTTGACCGCACCTGCTGCGTCCGGGAAATGTCCGACCATGTTAATTGCCCATTTCTGAAAGGGCCATGCGGTGGTGACCGGGATCAAGTTGTTTTTGGGGCGCAAAGTTTTGGGAGCATGTCGCTGATAGTTAATACATTTGCGCAGTTCTTTGACTGCATCCAGGTGCATGTCGGGCCAGTAATACCCAGCATTCATAATTTTAGCCACTACCATGCGTGGCCCTGTGTGTATGACACACATTCCCTCGTGTATCTCTCTGATGAGGTATGTGGTATCTTGGGGGTTGACGCAGCATAGGAGTGGGCCCAGGTATTATTTACGGTATAGGATACCGTCTCCCATTTGATAGTGGCACGCTTTGTATTGCAACTTACGTGCCTCTGACTTGCTTTTGGGAGTAACACCTGATTGCAAGTATGCAATGATTGGTGTCATCCATGATGTTGTACCGTACTGGATGACATTGACTTGGCGCAGGGGTACTGAGGGATTCTGTAGAATCTCAATGCGTATCTTCTTTGCCAGGTGTTGGAAGTTGGTGATGCGAGTTTTGACAGTGCATCCGCGGATTTGTTTTCACTTTTGTTGATATGACGGATATTGAAGGAAGTAAATTTTGATTTTAGTTGCAAGGCTTGCTCGAGGTAGAGGATAATGATATCCCCTTTTGCGGCATAGTCACCGCGCACCTGCCCTGCAACTAACAAGGAGTCGACGTGTGCTTACAGATGTTGTACGCCGAGCTTGACTGCCATACGTAACCCTGGCAATAGAGCTTCTACTCTGCCTCGTTATTTGTGATTTTGAAATCGAGGCGGATTGCATAGGTAAGCTCTTGGCCATCGGGGCTGATGAGTCGTAGACCTGCGCCTGCACCTTCTTCGTTGGATGCACCATCGGTAAAAAGTGCCCATGTTTCTGAAGAAGGTGGTGGTGATGCAGGGTTTTGTTCTTCTTCGCATTCTTAGATGCGATTTGCCGGTACCTCGGCAACGAAATCTGTCAGGACCTGTCCCTTGATTGCGGGGCGCGGCTTGTAGTTCAGCGTGAGCGCGCTCAGCTCAATTGCCCATTTCGCTAATCTCCCAGTGATGTCAGGTTTTGATAGGATCGAGCCGATCCTGTAATTGGTTAGCACTGTGATGACGTGGTTTACAAAGTAACATCGCAACCGTTGCGATGCGTGCACCAGTGCTAATACCAATTTCTCCATGATGGAGTACCTCGTCTCTGGGTCATTGAGCATTTTGCTGATATAGTAGATGAGTGTTTGAACTCCCTGTCATTCCACTATGAGTACCGCACCTACCGCGTTGTCTGCGGCATATAGGTATAATTTAAGTGGCTCATCCTTGCGCGGCACGGTCAGAGTTGGGAGTTGAATCAAACACTCTTTCATCTCCCGGAAGGCGTCTTCGGCCTCTGCGGTCCATTGGAATTGTTCCTTTTTTAAACAGTTCCGCAGTGTTTTGATGAAAGTATAGGACTTAGCCGCATGTTTGGCTAAGAATCTGTTTAATGCGGCTAGCCTGCCGGCTAGTCGTTGCATTTCTTTCATCGTGGAGGACGATGGCATGCGCTCAATCGCCTGAACTTTCTCCGGGTTTACCCTGAATCCATCTTTTGTTATAATGAATCCAAGGAATTTGCCTTCCTCCATTCCAAACGAGCATTTCCCTAGGTTGAGCTTCATATTGACGCTTCGCAGAGTTTGGAATGTTTTTTCGATATCGGTGAGCATGGTGTCTTCCTCCATGCTCATGACGACCAGGTCGTCCATATAGATTTCGACACTTTTGCTGATCTGGTCGCGAAAAGTGTCGTTCATCAACTTTTGATAGGTTGCGCCTGCATTGCGCAACCCGAATGGCATTTTTGTGTAGCAGTAACTTCCGGTAGGTGTGCGGAATGTCGTTTTGTCTTCATCCTCGATTGCCATTTGTACCTGGTGGTAGCCTTTGTAACAATCGAGTAAACACTTCCATCGAAATGGTGCGAGGTTATCGACTTTTTCATCGATCTCCGGAAGCGCGTAACAATCCTTGGGACAGGCTTTGTTGAGATCTTTATAATCGACGCACATGCG
Source organism: Helianthus annuus (assembly GCF_002127325.2). Lineage (NCBI taxonomy): Eukaryota > Viridiplantae > Streptophyta > Magnoliopsida > Asterales > Asteraceae > Helianthus > Helianthus annuus. Next base: position 171,277,947 of record NC_035446.2, read on the forward strand.
CCAGCCCCCGGATGGTTTTTCTACCATGACTGGTAATTGACTTCTCGCAGGATGCCTACGGAGAGCAGTTCTTCGATTTGCTCATGTATCGCCTGATTTTTCGCGGATCCAAGGTGGCGTTGGCCTTGGATCACAGGCTTAATACCTGGCAAGGTATTCAAGAAGTGTTGCGTAACTTCGTGTGGGACCCCAGTCATGTCTGCGGGTGTCCACGTAAAAATATCTTGGTTCCTGAAGAGAAGCTGCTTCAGGTGCGCTCTGATGTTGGGGGACAAAGTGTGGCCCAACGTGACCTTTTGTTCTGGGTATCTTGCGTTGAGGACCCATTTTTCTGGTTGGTTGTTGGGGGTAGGCATTGCTATCTTGGTCAGACGCAGCTCGTCCAACGCCATGACTTCCCTGCGTGCATAGATTATCGCGACCACTGTTTCGGTTGGGAAACCGACTGCAGAATGGGGTATGGACGTAATCTGTAACACCTCGAATTTTTGCGTCCAATAATGTGTTAACACGTGTCATTTGATTACACGTGGCATTTGTATTTAATAAAGGACTAATTTTGAAAAACCTTGAAAGTATATAAATTCGAGGGTTATAAATGTCAACAAGGGTAAATATACTGTATAGTAACCCTAAATAATGCTTGAACCTTCAAACGAATAAATCATAGATCGTACAGAAGCGAAACGCGAAAGAAAGTGAGAGATTTCAAGCTACAGGGGTTAACTGTGTCAACATGTTTAATTATACCTCTGAGTGACCCTTTAACGTTCCCAAGGCTTTGTAAAGGTATTATACACTCACTAAAATATAATATATAAATTTCGCGAAGTTTCGTTATGAAACGAGAAAGTTACGATCGAATTCGTAGGAGAAGGATTAAAAGCGTCAATAATGAAAGTTAAGACTTTCTGAATAATTAATAAACAAACCGGGGACTTAACAACGCGGGTAAATAACACGAGGTCCTTAGTTGTAATTAACCGAGGGCCAAACCGCAAAGTTACCCCTTCAAACCCGAAAGGTCAGGTAAATCATTACGAAAGATTTCGTTATTAATTACCAGGATTTCGTAATCATTTCAAAAGATTTTAAAAATCTGAAAAACAGGCCCCTCGCGACCCGCATTGCATTTGTGGTTAAGTTGAGGCGGGCCGCGAGCCTCCTCTTTTACTCGCCGGATATTTAAATCCCAGGCGACCCGCATTAGAAACGCATGGAACTCCCATGCGGGCCGCATTAGACTCCCAGATGCAGAATACTTGTAACTACATGCCTTTTGGAGCCTTTGAACGACCAACAACCAATTAATGGAGCATGGGCGCCCCCTACTCGACCCATAACACTTAGGGACACCTGCCCATCATCCATGATCAGTTGTAGCATGAGTTGTGATGATCTAAAGACCTTTTGAACATTATAAATAGCCACATTGTGAGCATATGTTCACCACACCTCAAACAACTCACCTCTGATCATTCTAAGGCTCCCAAGCATCCATCTCTGCTCTATAAGCAAGAAATAACTTCTGTAAGTCGTTCACAATCAATATGGTCTTGCATTTTCATAGTTATAGCTTATAAACACAACCGTCGTAACTAACGGTTGTCATTACAATAACTTGCAAATGGTTCAGTCTTATGACGGATCAAAAGTAGATATGAGCTGGTACTTATGTGGGTAATAAACCCCTAAAAGGGTTCCCTCTGATCACCACTCTAACTATGTCAAATATCGAGTCAAACGCGCACTTAAAAAGTCAACAGAAAGTCATTTTGACCGTTTTCTACATAATCTGTAATGTATACGTTATGAAACCTGTTTTGATGTTCATAAAACATGATATTAAGCATATAAACTTGTTTGCGCTCGTTTGAATCGACTATTTGCTATATTGACCCGGTTCGGAGCCGAATGTCGCAAAAGTTTGACTTTTGCTTTGACTTCAGTTCTGACCCGTTTTAGTGAGGTATAGATATGCCTTAGGACCCTCTTAGGACCAGGTCACATGTTGGTATAAACCTCTGTGATCGGTTCACGAGTTATCCGAGTCTTTTACGTGTTTCCGTTAATCGCCTAAAAGTTGACCGTAACGCCATTTTGAAAATAAAACGAGTATTTCGGACACGTGAACGGACCAGAACCTTGCTTACTAAATTATAAGCATGTCCTTAAAGTTTCACGTCAATCCGAGGTCTAGAATGAGAGTTATGCTAATTAGCGCAATTAAAATAAACTTTTGTAATAAACGGCGCAATTAGCATGACGCCTATCTAAACCAAGATTTCGTCACCAAAACTTTTACCCACTGTTATAAATTAATATTTTGGGAATTTTAAAGATTTTTAATAATTTTTACCTCGCTCATAACCTGCGGTTATGGCTACGGTTCGGTAAATACCGAATATGCCCTTTTCGGCCAAAACTTGAGTTCTACAAGGTCTTTTGACCCGATTCCAGTTGCTACTGATTTTAAATAATAAATAAAGTATTTTAGACTTTATAAACTGTTCGGGAACCTCAGATTTCCTGTAGAACTCGAAAAGCTCTTTAAAAGTCTTTAAAATGACGTAAAAGCCCCTACGGGGCATGATATTAACTTAAACTCGTTACGGGCATCACGAGAGGTATCCTACTGATACCACAACCTCTTTAAGGCATATTGACTTAGGAAATAAGCGTAAGACTCCCATGGTAAACCGTTTTGCCTATTGCGCGCACGGTTCGGCTTATGAAACTAGTTTTCATAAATTAGCCGATACGGGTCAAATTATATTATTTGAACCCCAAAATCCAGAGTGTGAACCTTGAACCCATATAAAACAAGTCTCTGAACTTGTTTGGGGCAGAATCACATTCCATTCTCGGTTTTCGCCTTTTCACGCGATTAAACCGTATTCACATATCGGAACCAACCGGTCTAGGCTACGGCCATTATAAAGACTCGTTAGGATTCTAAGAGGTTAATTAAAACCTTCGTTCCAGATTAGGAGCCCCGGTAAAAGCTATCGGCGATTTAATCGAATTAAGGATATATACTTGCAAAGGTAAATACTTTAACTTATTTCCCCTATATGGGCTTGGGTTACGGTATGTTAATACCGCTTGATTGAGCATTATATTTTTCCATCGCTTAGGTGGTTAATTAAATAATATGATCGGCTCATTTAAACAGTTTTGTTTCTTAAAAGCCTTTGGGGGGTTTAATGACCGTTGTCCCGGATATCCTTGGCATCATTTTACGAAATGGCCACGACCATCGACATCCCGGTGTAGGCGTACACCCGGTATATATTGTCGACAATTAAATTAAAAGACGTAGCCGTTGGTTTTTTTTATACTACGGTTTTACGCAATGTGGTGTGTCTATAAATCTTTAACCCGGCACGACCCGGGCTACTGAACGCATAAAAGAACATGTAAAACGTTCACAAGATTTTAATAATTTTCCCAAGTTATAAAAGAGTTTGTGCCTTGTGCATTCAAATCAATTTTAATAAACATTTACAAATGTGTCAGTTGAACGTATTTACCAGTGTAAACTGACGTATTTTCCCCAAAAAGATTAAGTGCAGGTACTATACGAAATGGGCTGGTATAGGCGTCCTAAGCATCGTACATAGTCTCGCAAACTCGATGCTGCATCTGAATGAACAATATTTATTATTTTTGATCCGCTGTGGGTATATTCAACTTCTGTAATACATTTGATATTACAACCAGAGGTTGAAGTTTATATATTTATCTTAAGCTTCCGCTGTGCACTTATATAATTGTGTGGTTTGACTATATTGTTGCCAACATCGTCACGGTAATCCCCCACCGGGCCCACCGGTGAGACACGTGGAAATCGGGGTGTGACATAATCATGTTGAAGTCGCCTTAGGATTCTCTCTCAAGGAGCACGTCATATTTGGAAGTATGAGGTAAAACCATGAAGTTCGCCTCTTCTGTTCGTATGTGCCTTCCGCTGGTGAGGCGCACATGAAAAGTAATTTGGCACAGGGGAAAGACAGTTTCCCCTGAGAACCCGGCCAACGGGTAGTCCACCGCTAGCAACCGATCTTTGTCTTTCTGATCGAACTTGTTGAAGCACTGCTCGTATATGATATCAGAAGTACTGCCCGGGTAGATGAATAATCGCTCGGTGCAATAATGAGCCAGTTGGCCTGTAATAACGACGGCGCGCCTGTCGCGCGGGCCGCCTCGGACTTTTGGAAAGACGACTTGCTCGTCTTTCCAGTCATTGTCCGGTCTTCTCGCCGCCTTGCGCGGCCTTCCTTTGCCTCCGTTGATCATATGGGTTGAGGCCACATACATGGTCCTCTTCCCTGTGGAGGTGCCTTCGCCGTGGGGGGTAATACGCTTGGTGGGTTTTTGCCCACTGGGCAACAGATGTTGCAGCTTCCCCTCCTTTAAGGCTCGCTCAATCTCCAGTCGGAGACTGATGCAGTTGTTTGTTGCGTGGCCTGAGTTCTTGTGATAGTCACAATAGAGTGTGAGGTCCTGGTTTTTCTTGGACTTCATCGGCTGGGTCGGTCGTAAAAAATGCGCGTCCGTAAGGAGGAAGTCGCTTGGTGACTGGGTAATCTCGGTCCAGTTACGGTCCCGAGACTGTTTTTTCGACGTCCGGTTCTCACGCTGGGCGTTGATGGTTGCCATTGCGTCGGGATGGCTGTTGTGTGGGACGTATGGCTTGGAGTCACTGCCGCGATTCCAAGTGTCCCGGTTGCGCTTATTATTATGCTTAGGCTCTTGGCGGGAGGACTGGCCTTCCACCCGGGGTGGTGCCTTGCCAACATGCTGTTTGAGGGACCGCTAAGTTTGGGCGTATGTCTTGACTGTAGTCATGACATCTTCCCATTTTTTTGGCAATCCGTCCTTGCCGGAGATAGTTATAACCATTTGATCGCCTCTAACTGCTACGATGAAGTGGTTACGTGCCATTTGGTCGCAAACGTACCTATCTCTAGGCATTCTTTGTTGAATCGGACGACGAACGCTTCTATTGATTCGTCGTTCCTGCGCCAGATGTTCATGACATCCATGGAATCACGTTAATGGCGTCGTTGTTGGCTAAAGTATGCGAGGAACTTAGCTTCTAAGTCCTCGAATGAGGCCAGTGATCCCACTGGTAAAGAATCGAACCAAGCCCTTGCCAGGCCCGTGAGGGTCTGAGGGAAGAATTGACACCAGGTGGGTTCGTCCCCCTTGCCATTACACCCCGCGCCGGTGAAGATATTTCTGTGGTCGTCCAGATCGGACGAACCATTGTATTTCCCAATGTTCAATGGGAATTTCGTGGTGCTGACATCGGCGTTGGCGATTCTTGGGACGAACTTGGGGTTTTCGGCCGCAGATTTCGGCCCGTAGGGCTGGCTCTCTGGGCGCTTTGCAGCCCGGAGGTATGTGTTGCGGGAGTGAGTGGGAGGAATATAGTGACGTCCTCCCGGTCTGCTGCTGGTAGCATGGGACTCCCCGCGGTATGTATCGGCGTCCGGATCGGTACGACCATACCCTTCGTTATGGGACTGCGGTCCCAACCGGCTATGGATTCCGGAGCCTTGTCGGGCTGTGGACTGCCACCTGTCCTCGTTGTAAGGGCCTAGGCGGCTATGTACTGGGCCCCTACTGCGGGACCCGTATGAGGAATCATCCTCATCAATTGTGCGGACGTCACAGTAAGAGGATCTGCGATCCTCACGCCTAATTCGGGAGGCTGGACGTGAGGGTGCCCTGCCGTCGTATTGTAAGGTACGACCCGCAGGTGTATGTGGTGCCAGGGTAGGCCCGGCTTGTACTTGCGCTTCCGCGCAAGCTCGATTGTATGTTGCGGCCAGCAGGGCTGCCTGCTGGTCATACCAGGCATGAGGATTAATGTCTGGGGGGATCACAGATGCGTACTGTGAGAGATCGTGTCCAAACGTAAGGGATGCGCCCCCTTGCGTTGATGTGCCAGTGTGGCCAGGATTTAGGGCTGGAGGACCAGTCCCCACAGGCCCTGGGTTGGTGGGGTTTAGGGTATCCCCTGTAGTGTTGTTTAGACGATCAGACATGATCTTTTGAGAGGGAGAGGGATGGTTAAAAAAGTGCTAAGAGTAGCGGTGGGCGCCAATGATAAAACAATGGTTAACCGGGCAGGGTTAACTTATTGGTCTCGTCAAGAAGGGTTAATCCCTTCCTCTCGAGGATCGCTGGCTGGATCGTCCGCCGGTTGATCTCCTGCATAAGGAAACAAGACGTGACTCGTAACAAGGAGGATGGAGTGGGGGATGCTCCTTGTTACCACTCTCCAGCGTGAGAATCAGTAGTTTGCTTGGGAAGCAATGTGTGATAGTAGTAGTAGTGAGAGAGTTGTGAAGAGATACCTCAAACCTGGTTTGGGGTTGGTATTTATAGCCGAGGAGTGAAGGAGGAGGTGAACGGATAGACTGACGACATGCTGCACCTTTGCAGGTGTGTCAGGCTTGTCGGTTGTGGAGGTGAAGCCACGTCAGCCTGTCGCTTACGTATGGCCTGACAGGCGACTGTCATTGGTGCCACTTGCTCTGCAGTGTCAGTCCCACTTGCCTCGTGGGCAGGATGGGGTGCTGCGCCGCATCGCTGCCTGCGGTAACTACCGTTGTTTTCGCGTTCTCACTCTGGCTAAGTTTGCGGGATGCGGTGCCAGGCCGCATCGCCACTTGTGGTGACTGTTGTCGTTGCCCAGATCCCTTGTCGTGACGAAAAATGTTCATAAGATGCGGTGTCAGCCGCATCGTTATGTACATCCGTTTTCATACATAAGGTAAGGCTTCTTCTTATCCTTTGACTGATTGGATTCGAAGGATGCATCCGCATGGACGCAGTTCATTGCTGGTGGGGGTTATTTGATAAGGGTAATGGTCACTTGCGGTTTAGCTGGCGCGAGGTTTAGGACCATACCCTTCAATAACCATATATTATACTTATTGTATAGAGTAAATTACGTTTTTGGCCCCTGTGGTTATATCACTTTTACTATATTAGCCCAAAATAAGAATTTTTAACATATCTGCCCCCATGGTCTTTATAACTAACCATTTTGGCCCCTAAGTCTAACCATTTTAGCCCCTTTGGTCTCTGTAACTAACCATTTTGGCCCCCATGATCTCTAGACTTAGGGGCCATAATGGTTAGTTATAGAAACCATGGGGGCAGATATGTTAAAAATTCTTATTTTGGGCTAATATAGTAAAAGTGATATAACCACAGGGGCCAAAAACGTAATTTACTCTATTATATATATATGAGAGTGAGACATATGTTTGCACATGATATAACAGGATTCACATTTAACTCATCATTTCTTATCCTATATTACACTAAAAAATATTATATTTTCTCTCTCATTTTCATTTTAATAATATATTTTAATGCTTTTATCATTATATTTTCACCTCCTTCCACTAACAACCATTTTCAAAATATATTAAAAAATTATAAATGATGAACAGTGTCACCTCAAATTTAGAGATGAATAGTAACATTTTCTCTCTCCTTTACTCACAATTACATATAACTACTTTTCATAAAATAAGAACATCCCTTACATAATTTGAGGGGTTGAATGTGAATGCTCTAAGCAACCTATGTTAAGTATATTTTTTAAGTGATGAACACTCACACCTACACTAAATTAATCCTAAATCTACACTATATGTTCACAGTTAGACTTGAATACTAACCACTTGGGAGGGATATTTTCTTTCTAATACCTTGGTACCATTAAATTATAAACTTTTTCTAAAACCTTTGTCACGAGTGGGAGAGAAATATTAGTTGGTTTTGACGAGAGGGAGAGAGAGTATGGAAAATCGGCATTGTTTGGTATAGTTATTAATGGAGGGGGTGAACCACATGGCCTTGATAACATGGATGACACGTGACGTAAAATGACATTTCACATGTCTCACCACTACTCATAGTATAATAAAGTCTATTTTTGGTTTGTTTGGATTATCTAGTTTTTAGATAGTAAAAGAAATTAATTTAATCTAAAACCAAATAAAAAAATGGTTTATGGCACATCAATAAAAAACCGAAAACCAAATTATACTCAAACCACAATCTTATCAATTGTAAAATTACGATTCATGTATAAATTAAAAGTCATGTATAAAATAAAAGTACCTGAGAAAATTGATTGTGGATTTTCAAGAGGTGGTAGTTCATATAGGGTAAAGTTATCTTACGAAGTCTCTAAAATCCATTAAGGGTACAAAGACACAATGTACCGTAAAATATAACACAATGTCAAGAAATAAAAAGATATGAATCATAAAAAAAAATACATTGACGAATATAAAAGAAAACACAATGTCAAATAAAAAGATACAATGATCTAGACAAAAGTTCTAAAATTCATAAACAAAAAGTCCAAAAGCGAAAACATAAAATCTAAGATTGCAGAGTCCAACGAAACCGTACAATTACCGCTAAAATGAGTTTAATCGAAAACCGTTTGATACCCTTTCTATGACTTTCGATTTTATTAGAATACTACGTATTTTAACAATTTACTTTATATTTCTATTTAAACATTTTCGAGTTCATGTATATAATATTACGCCATCGAAATGTGGCACCGACAGTACTGCGTAATGGAATCTTAAAGCCAAAAACTTGTTAACAACCCAACCGACTTTTTCATATTTTTGTAAAAAAGATAATGTACCGACACTTCATTCTTAAATGCCAACATTTAATCAACTTATTATTCCTTGAAAGTCTACACACCTTTGCCTGTGGTTTCCTTTTAATTACTTAAATAATATATTCCAGTTTTGAATAATAAACTAAACACATGTTTAATAAAAGAGATACTTGATATGTACTAAATATTAAAATCGAAATTATTTCATAGACGATAAAATAACAACAGTAATAGTAATAGTAATAGTAATAGTAATAGTAATAGTAATAGTAATAGTAATAGTAATAGTAATAATAATAATAATAATAATAATAATAATAATAATAATAATAATAATAATAATAATTGGTTCTTTTAAGATGGTTGTTGTTTGGATTTTGATCGTATATGTTCTTGGATTTGAATGAAATATATTACATGTAACAAATAATGTATATTTTTGTTTACAAACAAAAATCGTATGGTAGACCAAAACCAATTTACAAAAGAAAGTTTTAAATAATAACCATTAATATAAAGTGCACCAATCATTTTTACTGATTTGACACCTAAACTATTTAATTAATAGTTAGGGTGAAGGGGGTGCTCACCTAATAGGTGAGTCCCCTCTCTTACGCCAAACCAATCCCCGTGTGCCACGTCAACTCCCCTCTTAAACTCCCCTAACACCCCAATTTGATGGCGCCACTCCCCTCTTAGGTGAATTGGTTTTTTTTTTTTTAAAAAAAAAAAAAAAAAAAAAGGAAAGCTTGTGATTGGTCCCCTCTCCCTCTCTCCTCTCTCTCTCCTCCCCTCTCTCTCGGTGAGCCGCCACCTACAAGCTTCCCCGATTCACTCCCCCGCCTTAATGGCGGTACCCACCTAATCGGCAAAATGCCTCCCCGAGGTGAGTCCCCGAAGACGCCCCGCCCTCCCTTAGTTTGGCCATTTGTTCTTTTGTACGTTCTTATCATTATTTGCAAGTTTCTTTCTCATATAACACTATTATTATTATTACTATTATTGCTGAGTGTTATGTGCCTTGTGTTAAAGGTTTGATGCAAAACTACTATTGAGCGGGGGGTCTCACTGGAAGCAGGCTCTCTATTCCTAATGGGTAGAAGTGAAATTGTCTATATTTTACCATCTTCAGACCCTACCTTACTTTTTCTGTTGGTGGGATTTACTATGATGATGATAAAAATACAAGTATATAAACAAGCTCTAATTCGGTTACTGTTTTGTAAGTTGATTTTGTTTAAGCTTATGATATTGTTTGAAACATGTGTTTGTTTAGGTCAAATTAAACCGGTGAGAGGTCGTGTGCCTATGAAAGAGCAAGGGCAGCTACAACCAAAACAATTGCTGACCGCTGGATTTTGTCTAGAAGAGATGTCCCATTTTCACCTGCCCCGGAACCTTCTTCCTAACCACCAAGTCAACAATATGTGCCAAAAGAAAAGCTTTTGGTATTATATTATAATAATAGTCACCAATAAATGTACATCTTAGGACAACAAAAAAGAAAAGAATAATTCAAAGTACAACCTGGAAAAATATTTAGATTTTTTTTAGGGGACACATAGTTTTATTAAGAGAGAGAAACCTAGCAAGGTGCTAGATGATACAAATACAAACCAAGACATCAAATTGGACATCATAAATTTTAAAATATATACATATATATATACACACACACACATCAAGAGTTCAAATATAGTAGATCTAGTCCCCCTCCCCCCCCCCCCATTTTTAATCCATAGAAATGCAAACCACTTTGTATTGTTTGTATCCACTACTTCTTTTGGGCATTGCCTTTTGTTGTTGCGCATTTTCTGGTTTCTCGCATTTCAAATACACCATATGGAAGTCATGAATATTGCATGATGTACCACCTTCTTTTGGCCGACAAAAATGGCTCAAGAGTTTGGTGCATCCAAGACTTCCATGACCGAACCGCATGTCATCATCCTCAGGAGTTTGCACCAGGCTAAAACACTATACTAAATTAAAGTTGCAAATCGACATGATACTATAAGATGATTCGCGGTCTCATATCTTTCCTCGCAAAGTGCACATATCGGATTTAACATTTACGCCTCTTTTTGCAAGTGTCTAACTTGTTGGAATTCTATTTTGATATCTCAACATAACAGTATTATTCACACTTTGCTATTACTGCATTACATTGGACTAAAAAAGACCAGTAAGAATTCGAGTGAAGTTCTTATAAGCTCAAACTTGAGTTATTATACGTTTCAAACTCGTTATTGGTTTCTCGAGTTTTTTTTTTTTTTTTTGTTAAAAGGTGAGTCAAGTTCAAGGTCAAATAACTCGATAGAAATTTGATTCGATTATAGTGTTAGATGTGTGTTTTCAAAGTGATTATCTAATTTTATTTGTGACTACAAGTTGAAATGATTGGGTTTTGGTGTTTAGATAAACAACTTCACTTGATGATGGACAATAGACTTGTAAAATAAATGAGGCCTGGACTGGAATAAATAGTATGGGCTGGGCTATATTTTTTTAGATTTTAAATATTTGTACGGGTCTAGGCAGGCTAAAAAAATCACCGCACTAAAGGCTTGGAACAGGTCACACACGGGCCCAACGGATGATGAAAAAGTTGACAATTTCTACTTTTCTAGTCTAGCATTTTTTTATTTTTTATTTTTTGACCAAGAGGCAAAACCTATGACAAACTAAAACCATAACACTTCCTCCCTTTTCATATAATTCAAGCTTTGTATTTGTATTCTACTAGCATAAACACAAAACAACTTCCTTAAATGTTGTTGTTCCAACATTGACGGTCAATTACATGGAGCTCAACATGACCAATACTTGAGCCTATACCAACCCATCCTATATATATATATATATATATATATATATATATATATATATATATATATATATATATATATATATATATATATATATATATATATATATATATATATATATATATATATAGGGGTAGGTTAACGTACAAATGACCTTATCATACAATACGTACGCTACAATCTCAGCCGTCCGATCATCTTCCCGCATTGAATTCGCATGTTGTTTTTTTAACAATTTCGCATGTTGGTTTTTTAACATGTGATTTCATCAAAATTACCACATGCGAAATTGTTACAAAAAAACAACATGCTATTTCATCAAAATTATCACATGCGATTTCATCCTGCTATTTTATAACATGCGAATTCACTATATTGTACGTAATGTACGTTAAGAAATATTGTACAGTACTCTTCGCCTATATATATATATATATATATATATATATATATATATATATAAACCAGTTACACTAAAACCGCTACCATACTAACTCGAACTCGCAGGTCCAACCAACTGCTATTTGAGGCGGGTGTACCGGACCTTTACCATTTTTGAGCACCCACTGATGGTCGATAGCGGGGCATCATTCAAAGAGGCAACCTTGGAAAACGAGTGACGCCAAGGGTGGTTCTTTACTACGTGATGCTTGTGTTTTTGTAATGGTTTTTAGGTGATATTTTTAAAACTAAATCAAGGCTTCAAATTTGTAAAAGTGATTATTTCTTTAACTAAATACACGCAATAGGCCAACGGACCTATTGCAGAGTAATATAGTTCAGGTAAGAACCAAGTATCGAACCATAGACACAAAGTAAGGGTAATTTCAAAGTCAACTTTATGCCACTATATGACCCAAAAAAGGGTAGTTTTATGCGGAATATTGATATTTAGGTGGTAATATAGTGGCATAAAGTTGATCCGTTGAAACGGGTCAATTTGGGTAAAGAAGGAAAAAAGGAATAAAAAACCAAGGTGTAGATCTTGGATAATGTTGAATGAAATCAGTTGACACTATATGTGTATAGAATGGTTTCATAGAATGGAAAAAGAAAGTCGGTAAATCCTCTCTTTGAGGTGGTGACAATAATGTTGACCAAGTGTCATTAAAATGAGAAAATGAAATGATTTATGTTTGCAAATAGATTAATACAAATTTGTGTCATAATGTTGTAGGTAAATCCTCTCTTTGAGGTGGTTTTTTTTTTTTTTTTGAAAGGTATATTTCATTAACACAACAGAACGCCTCAAACCGAGGGGACCAAACCACAAACAAACCTTACATAATTACAAATTTACACCAATCATTTCAAGAAATATCTTTAAATCTAGTTCTATTTTTGAACCATAAGAAACCCGTGGCTTTAATCTCTCTTTGAGGTGGTGACAAGCATGGGACAAATACACTTATGCGTTTCCATAATGATACAAGTTCAAACTGGTCAAAAACTTTTGGTTGCAAACTTTTATGCTCAAAGTTCTAGTTGGTATCTAAAGTACACTTTAAACTTATATTTTTGGATGTAAGTATTGATCGTTTAACAAGTAAGATCATGTTTCAAGAATACCCTGGACATTGGCGGAATCAGAGAGCGAATAGAAGAAAAAGTTTCAAGAATGGAATTTGGTTGGTCGGCGACATCTCTGGCAATTGTTGTTGTAGCGACAAAATGATGAAGAAGATGAAATTACGGCCCAACACTTCAACGTTTAACCTAATATAACTGTCATTGGGTGGGCTCTTTAAAGATTCAAGGCCCAATAATAATAAACCTTAACCTCTCAATTGAGTTTTTATGTATTTGAAAAAGTAAAAGGTAACAAACCAAATCTCAGGTGAATATACAAGATTTTTTTTATGTTTATATTTAATTACCTATTATTTATTAGTTTTATTAACTTAACATTAAATATATTGAAAATTTTATATGATTTTCCTTTTATTTAGTTAAGTGTTTAAAAACTTGACGGTTCTCAACACACACATACGTAAGTATTGAAAATTTTATAGCACATTTAGATATTTTTGATACTGTGATAAATTTTTTAGCATATTTAGTTATTTTTGATACTCTGATAAAATAAATATAATTGGTTTAAGTCCTATAGAATACCAGTTAAAAAACAAATTTATTATAAGCTCGACACTTTTTTGTATATAAATGTACGGTAAAAAAATTCATTTATACTATATGATGTACGGTAAAAAAAATTAGGATACCCCTAAATTTTTCTCCTAGCTCTGCCACTGATGGGGACTTGTAAGAAATGCGTAAAAGTTTTAATTTGGAACCAAAATTTGTTTTTATAGTATGCGTCTTGATCATTAAAAAGGTTCCGCCTTTACATTAGAGAAGTTTATTAACATTGTCTGGACATGCCATGATCGTGCTTAGCTGCTGGCTTCTCAATGACTTACTAGGAAGGATGCACAACCGTGCATAAGGTGAGTACAACCATGCTTGTCCTTTCGCAGACAACATCTTTTACTTTTTTCAGTTTTTATCTTGGCATCCCGCATGTACTTGGGTAGACAAGAATCCTCAGTTTTTGTAAGATGTTGCTTCTTGTGTGACAAATTCTCCAACAATAATTGTTAGACCTTGTTTTTGTCTTTTATTTATTTTGTCCCATATGAGAAGTTTCTATCTGACTTTTTGACCAACTGCGGGAGGCATGGCCATGCTTAGGTAAAGTGTGGCCACGCGTATCTGTTGACTTTGTCTGGATCAGCCACATTGAAAGAATCGAATCGAGTGCCACCCACCTCGTCCAATTCTTCCTTTCTAAAGTCGCACGGGGGGGGGGGGGGGGTGGATGCAGAAGAATGGAGAAGAAATGTTGTTGTTTCGCATATGGAAGGCCATTTGGGAGATTAGATGAGTCGTGTTTAGGTTGTGTATATTATAAAAAAGCCCGTAGCTTGGTTAACATGGTTTGCAAAGCAGCATGCACTTGGCCAAAATGAAATATGTGTTGAGCCAAGGCTTCAGACACTCCCCTTCGTTAGTTTGGTTATGAGTGTCCATAATCGCATCGACTCTAATACCATTCCATGTTCCAATTTTGAGATGAGAAAATATAGATATAATCAAGAGATTAAATTATTCATCCATGCTCTAATGTTAAAAATACCTAGTCGATATATAACCTTCCTAGAAATCGACTATCGACTCACCATAGTCAATTCTGGTTTAACCACTATAAATTGTTAAAGGGTTATTGGATTTTATCACCCCCAACTATCGGCCTTTGGTCGTTGCCACCACCAACTAACACTTTAACACCTAACACCTCCAACTTGACTTTTAGTTTGTGCTGGCACCACTCTGTTAACTCATTACTAACAGAGTTAGTTTCTGATCCTACGTGTAACAATCTTGATTACGTGGACAGGATGACATGGCGAATTCGTGGCACTATATATATAAAGCCACATTTTCTCATAACCCTAATCTAAACATAATCAATGAACACAGACACTCCCACAACCATCACCACCTCCACCTCCTGCAAACACCACCTCCTCATGTATAAGAACCCTAAAAAACCACCCCTAAACGCTCTAATTATACCCCGTATATACATAAACGAACTTGAATAACCTTAATTTAATAAAAATCAAATAAAACAAAATCAGTGGGTCGCTCGCGGGCCGTGACCAAGTCTGGGGAGTGGCTCGCAGGGCGCGAGACCCCTATGGTTGTCGGACTTCCCCTTGCGCCATGTGTCGCATGGTGGCAGGTCTATGTTGTGAGAAGGCAACCCTAGCCGTAGCTAGGGTGCCACTCGCGGGGCGCGAAAGAGAGAGGGACGGGGCTCACGGGGCGCGAGCGAGTCCCCGAAGGGGCGGTTGTGTGGTATTGTGCTAGTCGGATTATGTCGTCCGATGAGAGAGACGGTGGTGTGTCACGGTGGTTTGTGGTGGTCATGACGGTAATCGGAGTTTGGTTTGTGGTGGTCATAACTGAACACACTATAAGGAAGGGGTAAGATCATTCTTATGAGCAATGCAAGGTTTTTATATAGGGATACAGTGCCACGTAATTGCCACATAATCATGTCCACGTAAGCTTGGTTGTGACACGTAGGATCAGAAACTAACTCTGTTAGTAATGAGTTAACATAGTGGTGACAACACAAACCGAATGTCAAGTTGGAAGTGCCGGGTGTCAAAGTGTTTGTTGGGGGTGGCAACGGCTAAAGGCCAATAGTTGGGGGTAATAAAAATCCAATAACTCATTGTTAAAATAACTTTTATCATTTTTATCACGTCTATATTATATTATAGGGTTATTGGATTTTATCATTTCCAGCTATTGGGTATTGGCCGCTGCCACCCTCAACTATCACTTTGACTCCCACCACTCCCAACTTAATACTATGTGTGTTGTGTTGTGTGTCACACCCCAACCGATGGCGGAATCATCGGGGTGCGGCACTGAGCGAAACAGATTGTCCAGAAGTTTCCACAACAACTATTATTACAAATTCAGTTAAATGATACGTCCCATACCGTATCCCAAATAAATAAACAAGTTATCATAGAAAGCAACTAGGCAAATAATTCCGTTCCGACAACTCAGATTCAATTATTACAAACCAAATGAATAAAGTACTGCTTGAAGCTCATCAAGACTTATCCGGACAAGATCTACAGACAGCTAATGCCATAGACCCTTAATCGGACAACTCCAACGGCTCCATGGCAATTGTTTATTAGCTTCTAGAGACCCCTAGGTAGACCACTTCCTACAACTATTCATTGGCCTCTAGAGCTTTATTCTAGCCTCGCTCCCCTAGCAAGAATGCATCTTAAACACCTGTCACATACGTTAAAATAAAGTCAATACATATAATGTAAAGGTGAGCACACAAGTTTAATATTAGCATATAGAGTTCGAATAGTTTACGCATAACCAGGCACGTACACAGAGGAAAACGAAGCATGTTAATTATCGACATGGGACCATCGGTACCAACGACTGCGGGTTGACCGTCCGAGACGGCTCGCAATACATGATTACCACCGTAATCCATGCAAGTAATTGTCCTTAACAACCCCCGTGTGAACGGGTGCTGAGTCCAAACTATAGTACTATGTTGCTAAGGCAGGTAGATAGCACTCCACGTGTAAACATAATAAACAGCATTCATTTAGTCAAGTAGCACATGCAATTGGTCAGCGTTCAAATAGTTTGTGTTTGATTGTGATTTGATAGGTAACGTATGTAACACCCAAAAGTGCTAAAAACAAAAAGGGATCGAGTATACTCACAGTGATTGGTTATGGATTGAAAGGGAGCGCTGAGAGTAAGATTAGCCTGAATAAGTTCGATAGCATAACGATAAGTAACGCGGAAAAGTAAACAAGTGTGAAAGGATCGAATGGGCTGGTCGATCGAACGGCAGATTCGATCGAACGGGCTGTTCGGTCGGCTGGTATGTCCGGTTGGACAGTCCTGTTCGATCGGCCGGTAGGCTCGATCGGCTGGACCATTCGAGTGGATTGTTTCTTCCTCTGGTGTGTTTGTGTTTGAGGATTTGAACTTTTGGAGTTTTCGTTGCAGCATTTGAGAACACTGAAGTGTTCCTACCTTTCAAGTCGGTCGATCGAACGGTCCGTTCGATCGGCCGGCTTAGCCGATCGGTTAGGACTTCAGAAGTAGTTCTCTGTGGGATGTCACTCGATCGAACGGCCTGTTCGATCGGCTGGCACACCATACTACGACGAGTTGTAAAACGATTAAGTGTTGAAGTATAGTATCTCATGATCCGAAGAGTAATGTTTACGAATCGAGGAGCGTATTCGATCGAACATCACTTCGTCAATACCATACTTCATGAAACTTGAAAAGTGTGGGGCCATGTGCTAGCCGATCGGCTGGTATGTCCGATCGGCTGGGCTATTTGAACAGCCTAGCCGTTCGGCCAGCATTTCTGACCTGGTCGGCCTTCCGTCTAACACTTGGTTGTTTGATTGTTTGTCATTCTTTTAAGGTAACTTGACAACGAGTTGAACTATGATATCCTCCATCCCTACTTGCTTATTTGGCTCGGACAGGAATCACCCAAGTCCGGCCGGTGAACGGTTTGGAACGTTGGTTTAGAGTTTAACACATTGTCGGTGAACCTTGTACCTAGAATCCGAATCTTGACCCTCTTAACTGTTAGAATGATTAGTTAGCCGGTTCAAGCTTCGTTTCTACCAGTTTTAAGGTTTCGGGTGTAAAAAGGTTGAAGAAAGTTGGAAATCATTCATAAAAATGTTAAGATTTATAAGAATCTTAGTTTGTTTATGTGGAAATTAGTCAGATCTAAGCTATTCATGGTTGAATGAGGTCAAAGTTTGGTGTTCTTCAAGAACACCATGATGACATCACCCAAGAACACCTAGATCTTGGTGATTTCACGGTTAGAATCCAAGATTTGAAAGATAGAAAGATGTAGAATCATGTAATGATCAAAATCGTACAAGGATTAGAGCGAGAACTTACCGGGATTGAGAGAAATCCGAGAAAAGGTGAAGAATAGGAGCTGGCCGGTCAGAACTTTCCAAAAGTGGAAATGAAGACAAGGACAGCCCTATTTATAGGCTTCCAAAAGGGGAAAGTGGCAGCCGATCGGCCAGGAGCTCCGATCGAATGGGATGCTCGATCGGCTGGCAAGATGCTAGCCGATCGGCTGGCCTGTTCGATCAGGATGCCTCCTGTTCGATCCGCGACACACTTTTGAGTATTTTGCGACGATTTTCGGCGTTTCGATTTCGATGGACGATGATACGAATACGATAGAGTTCCTAGTCAGATTACTTTTAATCCCAACCACTATATCTACATACAAGCATCTACATTTCACATTTCGATGTCGGTTTTGATTGAATTCGATTGCTTTTCGAGTTTCGGTTTGATTTTCGATTTGTTCGCTTGAATACCACACCAAACATAAGGTAAACATGCACAAGTAACACATAAGGCACACACACACGTATAACAATACCAAAATTCGCATAATTCGAGTCTCGAGTTCGGTGATTGTTAGATTGGCTTGCTTACTGATTAGTTAACTTTATCGCATTGTTACTTCCTATCATTCACAGTCGTAGATCGGTCGCATTGACTAAACATTCGATCATTTCATTTATACAACACTTACTCCACATAATACAAAAATAAAAAGAACATTAATAGTCAAAGAAGTCAAAGTTGACTTGGACTTTGACTTTGACTTTGACATTCGAAAACGCGGGGTGTTACAGCCTCCCCTTGTTTAGGGAATTTCGTCCCGAAATTAGGTCGAAGGCTATATGACACCGTGATTTACCAATTTGATGCTTCAGATCTGTTTATTTAAACAACTGTTGGTACTTGGCCTTCATGTCGCTTTCGAGTTCCCAAGTGAACTCCGCGCCTCGCTTGCCTTCCCATCGGACCTTTACGATAGGGATGCGTGAGCGCCTGAGTTGCTTGGTTTGGCGATCCATGATTTCGACAGGCTTTTCCACGAAGTGCAAGGTTTCGTTGACCTGAAGATCGTCGAGTGGTACGATTAGATCATGATCAGCAAGGCATTTTCGGAGGTTAGAGACGTGGAAAGTCGGGTGGACGTTACTGAGTTCCTCCGGTAGTTCGAGTCTGTAGGCGACTTTTCCGATCCTTTCCAGAATCTTAAAA
The DNA here is from genome assembly GCF_002127325.2 of Helianthus annuus. Lineage (NCBI taxonomy): Eukaryota > Viridiplantae > Streptophyta > Magnoliopsida > Asterales > Asteraceae > Helianthus > Helianthus annuus. The sequence goes on from NC_035446.2 coordinate 171,297,123, forward strand.
GGTCCAACATATCGAGGCGCTAGTTTCCCTTTCTTGCCGAATCGGACTACACCCTTCCAAGGTGATACCTTTAGGAGTACGTAGTCACCAACTTCAAATTCCAGGGGCTTGCGTCTTCTATCGGCGTAACTTTTCTGTCTGTTCCGAGCCTTTACCAAGTTGTCTCGAATCTGGTGGATTTTGTCAGTCGTTTCTTGTAGGATCTCAGGACCGGTTAGTTGCGAGTGACCGATCTCGTGCCATACAATAGGCGATCGACATCTTCTACCATATAAAGCCTCGAAAGGTGCCATTTGAATGCTGGCATGATAGCTGTTATTGTACGAGAATTCCACCAAGGGCAGGTGTTTGTTCCAACTACCCCCAAAATCTATGACACACGCTCTGAGCATGTCTTCAAGAGTACGAATCGTTCTTTCAGTCTGTCCGTAGGTTTGAGGATGGAATGCAGTACTTAGGTTAAGCGACGTACCAAGGGCCGCTTGAAACGTTTCCCACAATCGCGAAGTAAACCGAGCGTCACGATCTGAAATGATATCACGAGGCGTACCATGATTACAAATGATCTCGTCGGTGTAGATTTGGGTTAGTCGCTCCACCTTGTAGTCTTCTCGTATCGGCAGAAAGTGGGCTGATTTCGTTAGACGATCGACTATGACCCAAATACTGTCGTGACCTGATGGCGTGGGCGGGAGTTTTGTTATGAAATCCATAGCTATACTCTCCCACTTCCATATGGGTATCGGAGGTTGTTCGAGTAAGCCAGAAGGTCTTTGATGTTCAGCCTTAACTCTTGCGCAAGTCAAACAGCTTCCAACGTAAAGAGCGATATCTCGTTTCATACCCGGCCACCAGTACTTATAACGCAGGTCCTGGTACATCTTGTCCGCACCGAGATGAATAGAATATCGGGACTTGTGGGCTTCATTCATGATAATCTTTCGCAATTCGGTCCGCTTAGGGATCCAAATTCGGTCCAGATAATAGAATATCCCATCGGATTTGCTTACCAATTGAGCTCCATCGTGATAGATTCTCTCTTTCTTCAATGTACGCTCGTTAAAGCAAGCATGTTGAGCTTCACGGATAAGGGTTTCGAGGTTGTGCTGGGCTTGGGTGTTTCGGATACTGAGCACGTAACTCTTTCTGCTGAGCGCGTCGGCAACCACATTCGCCTTGCCTGGGTGATAACGAATCTCACAGTCACAATCATTGAGAAGTTCTACCCATCGGCGTTGACGCATATTAAGCTCTCTCCGATTAAAGATGTGTTGTAAACTCCTGTGATCAGTGTAAATTGTACACTTGGTGCCATACAGGTAGTGTCGCCAAATCTTCAATGCAAAGACAACCGCGCCTAGCTCGAGGTCATTGGTTGTATAGTTCTTCTCGTGGATCTTGAGCTGACGAGATGCGTAGGCTATAACCTTGTCTCACTGCATGAGGACACAACCAAGACCAAGGTTAGAAGCATCACAGTAGACAACGAAATTGTCGTTTCCGTCGGGCAGCGTAAGAATCGGAGCGTTGCACAGCATATGCTTGAGGGTTTGAAAGGCAGTCTCTTGTGCGTTGCCCCACACAAAAGGCTTATCCTTATGAGTAAGAGCGGTAAGTGGCACTGCGATCTTGGAGAATCCTTCAATGAATCATCGATAATAGCCCGCTAGTCCGAGAAAAGAACGAACTTCTGACGGGTTCTTAGGCGTAATCCAGCTTTTGACAGCTTCAATATTCGCAGGATCAACATGGATACCCTGACTATTCACGATGTGACCCAGAAACTGAACCTCCTCCAACCAGAATTCGCACTTGGAGAACTTGGCATAAAGTTGGTTCCCCTGGAGCAACTCGAGAACCAAACGTAGATGTTGCGCGTGTTCGGCTTTCGTATTGGAATAAATCAAGACATCGTCGATGAACACGATGACGAAACGGTCAAGATAAGGCTTACACACGCGATTCATAAGGTCCATAAAAACCGCTGGTGCGTTGGTTAGACCAAAGGGCATAACCACAAATTCGTAGTGGCCATAACGGGTTGGAAAAGCGGTTTTGGGAATGTCTTCCTCTTGAATCCGTAACTGATGATATCCTGAGCGCAGATCGATCTTAGAGAAACATGATGCACCTTATAGCTGATCAAACAAATCGTCAATTCGGGGCAAGGGGTATCGGTTCTTGATGGTTAGCTTATTCAATTCCCGATAATCGATGCACATCCGGAACGACCCGTCCTTCTTTTTGACGAAGAGGACTGCCGCGCCCCAAGGAGAGGTGCTTGGGCGAATAAAGCCTTTTTCGAGTAATTCCTGGAGTTGGTTCGAGAGTTCCCTCATTTCGGATGGTGCGAGTCGGTAAGGGGCTTTGGCAACGGGGTTAGCTCCAGGAATGAGGTCGATGCGAAAGTCGATATCACGACTGGGTGGTAGTCCGGGAAGATCGTCAGGGAACACCTAAGGAAATTCACGAACCACTGGAACGTCCTTCACTTCAACTTTATTTTTCTTTTCCTTCTCCGCTACTACAATGTTGGCCAAGAAAGCTCGGTATTCCTTGCGGAGATACTTGCTAACTTGGACACAGGACATAAGCTTGAGACCTTTCGATGCTGTTTCACCGTACACACATAATAGATCACCATTCGCAAGCGAGAATCGAATCATCTTTTCAAAGCACACAACTTCAGCATGGTTTTCACGAAGAAAGTCCATGCCTATTATGACATCAAAGCTTCCAAGTTGCATTGGAATAAGGTCGATTGGGAAAATGTGATTGTTGAGTTCGAGAGTACAATCACGGAGTACTGAATTAACAGCAATAGTTCTTCCTGTAGCGACTTCGACTTCGAATGACGAGGATAGATAAGAGCGCTTACGACTAAGGAGCTTCTCGAATTCAAATGACACAAAGCAGTTATCGGCTCCAGTATCAAACAAACATGATGCATAAATACCATTCACAAGGAACGTACCATTAACCACGTTGTTATCCGCCTGAGCCTGACGGGCATTGATGTTGAATGTTCGGGCATGGGCTGCTTGCTGCTGTTGTTGAGGCTGCTGTTGTTGCTGTTGCTGCTGGGGCTCTTGCTTAACCACCCTGTTCGGGCACCTGTTTGCAAAGTGGTTAGGGTCACCACATGCAAAGCAGACTCGAGCATTGGCTGCTGGTGCTTGAGCTGCTTGTTGGCCTTGAGGGGCAGGGAGTAGAGCTTGGTTGACAGTAGCCTGAACTGGGGCTTGACGGGGACCATAGCGACAGTTCGCAGTGAAATGACCGTAAAGGTTGCAGTGAGCGCAGAAACGACAAGCCAGACCCACCGGGTGATGATAAGAGCATGTCGGGCATAGTGGGTGAGGGCCTGTGTATGCACGCTTTGCTGGCGGTGCATTGATCACTGGGGCTGAGCGCTGGTGTTGCTGCTGCTGAGCTGGTACAGCTTGAAGAGGAGCAGCAGTAGTTGTCACAGCACAGTTCTTGTTGCTGGAGCTGTTGTTGTTGTGCTTATTCTTTCTTCTTGATGACTTGGAGGATTGAGCAGATGAATCAGTGGGTGCTGCAGTGGCTTGGTGCAGAGACTTTGTTTGCTTATCTCAGAAACCAGACTTTACCCGTTTGTCATTTATCTCAGCGGCGAGTAGATAGGTTTCTTCGATCGTTGCTGGCTTGGCGGCGTGAACAAAGTCGGCTACATAGTCGGGTAGAGCTCGAATGTACTTCTTGATGGCTTGATCTGAGGTCTTGACTTGATCGGGACATATGATACTAAGCTGCTTAAAGCGAGCAGTGAGAGCAGCGTTGTCTCCGTCCTTCTACTTGATTCCCCAGAACTCGTCCTCCAGCTTTTGGCGTTCATGAGGAGGGCAAAATTCATCGATCATAATTGCCTTCAGTTCCTTCCATGTCAGCGCATAAGCTACATCATTCCCACGCTTGTTTCGTTCAGCAGTCCACCAGTCTAGAGCGCGGGACTGGAAGACGCCAATAGCATTGAGAGTGCGGAGATTTTCGGGGCATCCGCTCTGGCGCAGAGTGACTTCGACTGAGTCGAACCAGTGAAACATGGCTGTAGGACCATCTTCGCCAGTGAACTCTTTCGGTCCGCATGCCTTGAACTGCTTGAAGCTGAAAGCAGCCTTGCTTGAATCCTTAGGGATTTCAGCTCGGGATTCTTCTGACGACTTGCTAGCATTTTCATACACCTCACTCACAGCTTTTGCCACGGTTTTGGAGATGATAGCAGCGAGGCGTCGGTCTCTCTTTTCTTGGCGAGTAAGTGGGGTTCGGTGTCCGGACGACGACATGGTCTGTATTAGACATCGTCACATGACTCATCACATCGTAATCGAATCTCACCTCACACGTCTACTACTATCTAAAGCCTAGAATCACGTCGAAACACACATCATGTAAAAAGCACAGAATCCACATAACCACAGAAGCACGTAAGCAAGTAGAGCACAGAAGTACGTAGTCACGAAAGGCAAATACGCATTTAAGCACAGAGGTAGTCAGAAAACAGAAACCTATCCTTCAAAGTTCGCGTGTCGTTCACATTGCATATGGAATGGCATCGTATTCGCCTAACTTAGTCGTATAGCATATTATAATATAGCATCATCTAGATTGCAGCAACTGGAAATCGAATGAGGTTAGAATAACAGTACGAGTCGTGTGTGTTGATTGAAATGGCAGTAAAATCGAATAATACCCGAAATATAAACACGTAAACAGGTAAAGTTCACAAAAACACATAAAATCAACGAGTGTATTCGATGACTCGTCAAATTCGAAACACATAAAATCGAGAGATAGATTGTCTGCGGCTACTAGACATCGACTACCCTAGGCAACTCGACTATTCACAGTAGACTTGTCATCACTTTCGACTCTAGAGGTCGTGTTTCTGCCTCGATTCTTGGGCATTCCACACGCGTTCCCTAGGTCATACTTGTGAGTTCAGGTCGTTGGAGTCCGTCGAATGCCTTGGTGAGATAAAATAAAGTCCAGAACAAACTGCCAAGGTTAGGGTTTCACCCCTTGGCTTAGCAATTTCTTCCTTGTTTTAGTAAAAATTGAGGAGATTATTCATCAAAATGTGGATTTCACTCTTGATTTGGTATAATTCTCCTCGTATGTTATTGAAAATACTATGATAAGCATGAGCAATGGATAACATCATCATAAGTCAGTCAGTTTAGTCGGGAGTTTGCGGTTTTCACACCTATTCCTGACTGAATCGTCTGACTTTAATTGAAAATTCGAGTGCAGTGATAGTGAAGGATTGCAGAATAGGCACATAAACTGGGTCTGTTGGTTCCTAACTATAGTCTAGGTCTCTAAGACAGCGACCCGGACTAGGTCGTGTCTAACCTAATTCCCTATAGTTATGGCTCTGATACCAATCTGTCACACCCCAACCGATGGCGGAATCATCGGGGTGCGGCACTGAGCGAAACAGATTGTCCAGAAGTTTCCACAACAACTATTATTACAAATTCAGTTAAATGATACGTCCCATACTGTATCCCAAATAAATAAACAAGTTATCATAGAAAGCAACTAGGCAAATAATTCCGTTCCGACAACTCAGATTCAATTATTACAAACCAAATGAATAAAGTACTGCTTGAAGCTCATCAAGACTTATCCGGACAAGATCTACAGACAGCTAATGCCATAGACCCTTAATCGGACAACTCCAACGGCTCCATGGCAATTGTTTATTAGCTTCTAGAGACCCCTAGGTAGACCACTTCCTACAACTATTCATTGGCCTCTAGAGCTTTATTCTAGCCTCGCTCCCCTAACAAGAATGCATCTTAAACACCTGTCACATACGTTAAAATAAAGTCAATACATATAATGTAAAGGTGAGCACACAAGTTTAATATTAGCATATAGAGTTCGAATAGTTTACGCATAACCAGGCACGTACACAGAGGAAAACGAAGCATGTTAATTATCGACATGGGACCATCGGTACCAACGACTGCGGGTTGACCGTCCGAGACGGTTCGCAATACATGATTACCACCGTAATCCATGCAAGTAATTGTCCTTAACAACCCCCGTGTGAACGGGTGCTGAGTCCAAACTATAGTACTATGTTGCTAAGGCAGGTAGATAGCACTCCACGTGTAAACATAATAAACAACATTCATTTAGTCAAGTAGCACATGCAATTGGTCAGCGTTCAAATAGTTTGTGTTTGATTGTGATTTGATAGGTAACGTATGTAACACCCAAAAGTGCTAAAAGCAAAAAGGGATCGAGTATACTCACAGTGATTGGTTATGGGCTATTTGAACAGCCTAGCCGTTCGGCCAACATTTCTGACCTGGTCGGCCTTCCGTCTAACACTTGGTTGTTTGATTGTTTGTCATTCTTTTAAGGTAACTTGACAACGAGTTGAACTATGATATCCTCCGTCCCTACTTGCTTCTTTGGCTCGGACAGGAATCACCCAAGTCCGGCCGGTGAACGGTTTGGAACGTTGGTTTAGAGTTTAACCCATTGTCGGTGAACCTTGTACCTAGAATCCGAATCTTAACCCTCTTAACTGTTAGAATGATTAGTTAGCCGGTTCAAGCTTCGTTTCTACCAGTTTTATGGTTTCGGATGTAAAAAGGTTGAAGAAAGTTGGAAATCATTCATAAAAATGTTAAGATTTATAAGAATCTTAGTTTGTTTATGTGGAAATCAGTCAGATCTAAGCTATTCATGGTTGAATAAGGTCAAAGTTTGGTGTTCTTCAAGAACACCATGATGACATCACCCAAGAACACCTAGATCTTGGTGATTTCACGGTTAGAATCCAAGATTTGAAAGATAGAAAGATGTAGAATCATGTAATGATCAAAATCGTACAAGGATTAGAGCGAGAACTTACCGGGATTGAGAGAAATCCGAGAAAAGGTGAAGAATAGGAGCTGGCCGGTCAGAACTTTCCAAAAGTGGAAATGAAGACAAGGACAACCCTATTTATAGGCTTCCAAAAGGGGAAAGTGGCAGCCGATCGGCCAGGAGCTCCGATCGAATGGGCTGCTCGATCGGCTGGCAAGATGCTAGCCGATCGGCTGGCCTGTTCGATCAGGATGCCTCCTGTTCGATCCGCGACACACTTTTGAGTATTTTGCGACGATTTTCGGCGTTTCGATTTCGATGGACGATGATACGAATACGATAGAGTTCCTAGTCAGATTACTTTTAATCCCAACCACTATATCTACATACAAGCATCTACATTTCACGTTTCGATGTCGGTTTTGATTGAGTTCGATTGCTTTTCGAGTTTTGGTTTGATTTTCGATTGATTCGCTTGAATACCACACCAAACATAAGGTAAACACTCACAAGTAACACATAAGGCACACACACACGTATAACAATACCAAAATTCGCATAATTCGAGTCTCGAGTTCGGTGATTGTTAGATTGGCTTGATTACTGATTAGTTAACTTTATCGCATTGTTACTTCCTATCATTCACAGTCGTAGATCGGTCGCATTGACTAAACATTTGATAATTTCATTTATACAACACTTACTCCACATAATACAAAAATAAAAAGAACATTAATAGTCAAAGAAGTCAAAGTTGACTTGGACTTTGACATTCGAAAACACGGGGTGTTACATTGTGTCACTCCAGTTGAGTGGATTTTGGCTCCCTTTTCTCTTTTAGGAGCAGATTCACATGTAGTCATTAGTAATTCACAAAGTGTTAGCCTAATATCACCAATAACACAAGTCAAACACTAAGAAATGTTCACATGTGGAGTGACGCCAATATCCAATAGTTAGAGTGATAAAATCCAATAACTTTATATTATAATATAATTAATAGTTACCTTTGTCACCAAGTATCAATTAAATCACAAATTCTAGTTTACACCGCTAATAATATTTTAATCATATTGCTCGCACTCGTTTGACCATATCAACTTTATATATTTTTCCATAAACAAATATATAAATAAGTGGGTTAAAAAATAGTTATCCATTTCGTAACACAATGCGTTAAATTAAAAAAAAAAAAGAAAAACATGAATTTAACAATCACCAAACCACTTGAAATTAATCCAATGAGAGTGTTTATAGTTTATAGTCTTGTCATTAGTCCTAATGATTTTTCTGTAACCGAAATACATATATTCTTTAAACATATATATGTATAGCAGATGAGACGACCTCCTATAGGCAATCCGGTAGGGTTAGAAACCGTCACTAGCCGGTCACTCATCCCGCTAGGTATATAATCTCCCACCCACACTTCCGATCAATGTTTCTTCACTCTTTTGCATAGGGGTAAGATTGTCAACTATTTTTTATTATCCTCAATTTTAATCATCTGATCATCAATTGAACTGTTAAATCACGAAATCTCTTTTCGTTTTGATTACTCTGCTGATTTTTTGTTTGAATTTTAGGATACCAGTGGGTTTTCTTAGGGTTTTTAATATTCTCGCATTTTTATGCAGACAGATTACGAGAATTTCGGTTCGATTTCTTCGGTTTTTAATGAAATGTGATGAAATTGCTTGTTGAAATTATGATATCTGATTGTTATTACGGGTTATTAGGCGGTTAATTTGGATATTTTTCTGCTTAATGTCAGTGTTTTCTTTGTCAGCACGCTATGAGTGAATAAATTAGGGTTTTTCATTTTGTTTTTTCAAATTAGGGTTTCTGAATTCCAAATTTTGTTTTTTCATTTTATCTTTGTTTGAGTTTTTTATTCATAGTGTTGGTGAAGTTAGTGATATTGAAAAGTTTTTTGGTGTCTTTTGTTAGAAATTTAATATTATAATTATATTTATATTTATATTAATCTGATTGTTGGTATTAAAATTTGTTGATATAGAAAAGAAGAATGGTGCATTCTTCACCAAGTTCTGGAATCTTCTTTGAAGGGGATGAGCAGCCTCAAGCTGTAAGAAATTCACATTTAAGCGCGTATGTGAATCCGAATTTAGTTTCTCAGAATATGTACCCGAACATGGTTCCGGTGTCTGGGGAGCTGAGTAATCCGGTTATGGATAATATGGGTGGATCCGGGCCTGGTTCGTTGGTTACAGATGCTAACTCGGGGCTTTCGGGGGGTACTCCATCTTTCAAACAAAGTGCGAGTATCAACACGGAATCTTATGTACGGTTTCCTGCGTCACCGTTATCGTTTAATTCTAATAATATTAGTATTTCCGGGTCGACTGTTATAGACGGGCCGTCTAGTCAACAGGGTCTTCAACAAGGAGGTTCTACTGCCACATCGTTGCCTAATCCAAGAGTTGGGCCGAGTTCAATGTTTCACGGGTCGCATGATAACGCATATCATTTGCAAAAGAAGCCTCGGATTGATATCAAGCAGGAAGATATCTTGCAGCAGCAAACTTTGAGACAGATGTTGCAAAGACAGGAGTCAATGCAGTTGCAAAGCCCGAATCACCAGTTGCAAGCTTTGTATCAGCAACAACAGTTGCTGCAGTCGTTGCCACCTGTGCAGCGGGCTCACTTGCTTCAGCAGCAGATGCTGCATTCTAGGCAAAATGTTCAACAACCTGCTGCTGCAGTCAACCGACCCTATGATAGTGGCGTGTGTTCACGAAGACTGATGCAATACTTGTATCATCAGCGTCAACGTCCAGCTGTGAGTTGATTATCAAGAATATAATATTGCGCTTTTCATTCCCGTTTTTTGTTAATCTTTGTTCTTAAGTGCAATGTAACTTTTGCTTATAGGATATAACTTACTGGCGGAAGTTTGTGGCGGAGTATTATTCTCCACGTGCGAAACAAAGGTGGTGCTTGTCTGTACATAATAATGTTGGGCATCACCCGTTAGGTGCATTTCCTCCTGCAACGACAGTAAGTGCTTTTTAAATACACGAAAACATTCAAACGATTAAATACCATGTAGTTTATTTATATGATATAATTATACGATTTTTCCTTTGTTGCTTCTGTAGGATCTATGGCAGTGTAGCATCTGTGGGTCAAAATCCGGAAGAGGATTTGGTATGTAATTCATATCATATAGAGTTAATTGCCCGGATGGTCCCTGTGGTTTCACGTTTTTTCACGTTTAGTCCCCATCTTTTGAAAATAGCAGGTATGCTCCCTATGGTTTGTCATTTTGTTACTCTGATAGTCCCCTGACATATACTCTGGGGACTATCCGAGTAACAAAATGACAAACCATAGGGAGCATACCTGCTATTTTCAAACTAACTGACATCTACTCAGGGGGCTATCCGAGTAACAAAATGACAAACCATAGGAAGCATACTTGCTATTTTCAAAAGGTGGGGACTAAACGTGAAAAAACGTGAAACCACAGGGACCATCAGGCAATTAACTCATTAATCATATATTATCCAAAGTTTTTGAATTATAGATGTGGTTATGATATCTTATATTCCTTTTTGTCGTGTATTTTGGCAGAGGCGGCATTTGAAGTATTGCCTAGGCTTAATGAAATCAAATTTGGTAGTGGTGTGATCGACGAGCTATGGTTTCTGGACTTGCCTCGGGAATGTAGATTTGCGTCTGGAATCATGATGTTGGAATATGGAAAAGCAATTCAAGAAAGTGTTTACGAGCAACTACATGTGGTTCATGAAGGCCGGCTTAAAGTTATTTTCACCCCTGATTTAAAGGTTGATCATTCATCTTAATCCGATTACTCTGTTTCCTGTATTCTAATACAACATAACTGATTCGGAACCGACACTGTTAAACAACTTTTAGATACTAAGTTGGGAATTCTGTTCACGCCGCCATGAGGAGCTTCTTCCTCGCAGACTAGTTGCTCCGCAGGTAGCATTTTCTTTCTTGAATATAAATATATTATTTAGATTGAATTTCAAGGATTGTCCTTAATCTTTATACCCATTTTCAGGCACTGTCCTTTATATTCAAAATTGACGAGTTTTGTCCTTTATGTTTTCATATCATACACGTTTTGTCCTTTAGGCTAACCCAGTTAGTTTTTTCAGTTAAATTTGGTCATATGCTTTGCATATGAGGGCATTTTTGTTAATTCAAAGGTAAGTTCAACAGCAGATTTACATTCAAAGCTTCTGCAACCTTTGAATTGACAAAAATGCCCTTTTGCACATGACCAAATTTAACTGAAAAATCTAACTGGGTTAGGCTTAAAGGACAAAACGTGTATGATATGAAAACATAAAGGACAAAACTCGTCAATTTTGAACATAAAGGACAGCGCCTGAAAATGAGTATAAAGATAAAGGACAATCCTTGAAATTCACTCTATTATCTATGACGGTCTCTTTTTGCATATTTATTAAGCAAATTTTTGTATATTTCAGGTGAATCAGTTGTTAGAAGTTGCTCAGAAATGGCAGTCTACTATCGCTGAAAGTGGGTCAGGTGGGGTTTCCCAGCAAGATTTGCAGACAAGCAGCAATATGTAAGTGTTGATTCAACGCTGTCGTTGACATTCTAATATAAGTTTGATGGTTGATTGTTTATTCGTATTCAGGCTTGTCACAGCTGGGCGGCAGCTTGCCAGGAGCTTGGACTTACAGTCGTTAAACGATTTAGGATTTACTAAAAGATATGTGAGGTCCTTGCAGGTAAAAAAAATATAGAGTTAAATGCCATTTTAGTCCCTGTGGTTTGGGCCATTTTGCCAGTTTAGTCCAAAGGTTTCATTTTTAACCTGTGGGTCCAAAAAGGTTTCACAGTTGCCATTTTAGTCTACTTGGTTAACTTCATCCATTTTTTCTGTTAACGGTAAGGCCAATTTGGTCATTTTATATGGCTGAATTGCCCTTTTAGTTAACAGAATTACATACAAAATGACCGAATTGGCCTTCTCGTTTAACAGAAAAAATGGATGAAGTTAACCAAGTGGACTAAAATGGCAACTGTGAAACCTTTTTGGACCCACAGGTTAAAAATGAAACCTTTGGACTAAACTGGCAAAATGGCCCAAACCACAGGGACTAAAATGGCATTTAACTCAAAAATATAAGTCTAGTTACTTATATTTCAACTCTTGTTTGTACCAAAGTTGGGCGTATTCGGTATTTCATATTGTTTTCTTTCATTGTCAGATTGCTGAAGTTGTCAATAGCATGAAAGACTTGATGGATTTCACCCAACAAACCAATATCGGCCCCATTGGTAATAATTCAATTAACTTGTTCATCGACATCATATTTTGTATTGAAATATCATTAACAAATACGAAAAATTGAAAACCAACTATATTATTCTATGTTACAGAGGCCCTGAGAAGGTTCCCTAGACAGACAAGTGTAACTAAATTGCAGATGTCGGATAGTCGTGGCGTCATCATCCCAAATGACAGAAATGCCCTCGGTGGTCTTGTTGGATTACAGCCGGGGGTTATCAGCGCAATGAACAATAATTTTCAACTGGGTAGCCGAGGAGCGCTTGCACATTCAAATTACCAGAATACCCTGTTGAGACAAAACTCGATGAATTCAAACTCCTCTTTTAATAACTCCATTCAGAACAGATCTCCGATTCAAGGTCAGCCGTTGCAGATTAACAGCAGCAGTATTCCAGTTGGGTATCAGCGGTTTTCGAGTGGCGTATTCCAAGCCCAGCAGAACAACCAGCAATCGTCTTCTCAAGGTGGTGGTCAGGTGGCACAACATCACATGATTCAGCAAGTGCTCAAGGGTATGACCGATGGAGGGGCGAAACCGAAACCGTCTATCTCAGGACAGAGTGGTGGTGGTGGTGGTCCAACCAGAAGCAACAGTTTTAAAGCCGGATCAGGTTCACATAGCGACTCTTGTGCGGCAGGTGGTGGTGACAAATCAGCTGATCTGCCTCATGTATCAGACATTTTCCAGGATATAGCCAGTGAGTTTTTTAACAATGAAACTGAAGACGGTTTGGGGTATGGGTGGAAAGCATGACCCGACCCGACCCGTGAACGATGAACATGGGAACTTGGTTTTGAGAATGTTTGGTTGTATAGTTTTTTTTTCGTTTTTAACTGTTGAGCTATGGATGGAGTTGGTGGTTATGTGGGCTTGTGTTTTCATGGTGAATGGCTGAATGCAAATGCAATCTATGAGTTTGAGTTTCCTTGCATACATGACCCGAAAAAAACGATCTCGATTATTTGTAAATCCACATACTGTTAACAACTAACACAGCATGATCTTATATAAAAAAGGGAATTTTGTTATTTTGCTACTTCGTTTATAAAAAAAAAAGTTTAAACTATACCAACGGCGTCATCATCATCTGAATCATCATCGTTCCCAACCACCACTCCGCCGCCAAGTAACGTGTTGAGAATCATCTGTTCCCAACCTCTTATACTTGCGGTGAATGAACGAAAACGTGATGGACTGCTACTTGCTTCACCTTCAGATTTTACGGGGGAACAACAATAATCTGCATCCGGGTAGTATTTTAGGGTACACTTTCCTCTCGGATCTATAATATCCACATCAAATGCAGGTGAAAGAGGCCGTCCTACGACTTGCACATGACACACGCTGCATCAAATCACACGAGTTTATCATTTTTTAATAAAATCGTATCGATTTCAACGAGGTGATAAAGAACTTAGTAACCTACCATATGTAGTATTTTTCATCCATTTCTTGTTTCTGAACCCTACCCAGCAACTCTATCTGCATGTACCCTCCGATACATAAAGCAGGTTCCGGTAGTTTAAACGTTTGCAGACAGCTTTCCTGTTCATGATTAAAAGAGCCTCAAATTAAACACACACACACACACACAACTTGAATGCATAAAGCAAGAAGACAAAGATGGCCAACTAGGGCTGTAAACGAACCGAACGATCACGAACAAGGTCATGTTCGTGTTCGTTCGTTAAGGAAATTAACATGTTCACGAACTGTTCACGAACGCAAACCGAACATAAGTTTACGTTCGTGTTCGTTCGTTAAGAAAATTCAGTTGTTCACGAACAGTTCGTGAACACTAATCTCGAACACAAACGAATGCAAGGAAATAAAACGAACGAAAACGAACATTTAACTTGAAAATAAAAAATAAAAACATTGTTATCCATAAACATTATATAAGTAGTTAAACACAACCATCAAATGATAAACCAAAACACAAGAAGTCTACTAAACCACCAAATAACGAATCAAGTTTAATTAACTTGCACATAATTATCCCAAAAAATGGCTTAGAATGTCCAAATTTTAGCTAACTTAGAAAAATAGGGTTTCAAGTTTTCAATATGTTTAGATAAAAGGTTTATTATTTATTATTTTTTAATACAATCAAGCGAACATGAACGAGATATGTGTTCGTGTTCGTTCGCTAAGCTAGCCGAACGAAATTTTTTGTTAGTGTTCGTTCGTTAAGCTAATCGAACGGACATAAACGAGCTTCCCGCCGAACGGTTCACGAACTGTTCGCTGAACGTTTGGTTCGTTTACAACCCTATGGCCAACTGATAAGAATTCAACTCACATGTGCCATTGGAAATGATGGAGATGTATAAGTCCAGACAACATTCTCATTGATAAACCTCAGAGCAGGTGAAGGCTTGTTTTTAGTATCGTTTCCAAATTCATAAGCAGGCTTCAGATGACCCAACCGAAAGCGCACAGCTTTAGCAGAGTAAATCGGAAAACCAAATTGAAAATACGCTGGCAGACCAACAAAACTATTGTCAGTACAGTGGCCCTAGCACTATCTATAATTTGACTATTGACAAATTCCAGTTTTAACCTTGAAACGGATGTATGTGGATCTCAGTAATCACGCACAGATTCGCAGTCAGCTTATAAACTAATGTTTCCGGAACCGAAGGATCAACCGCACCTTCACTTGACCAGTAAGAAGCCCTTTGGTCAACCCTGTCACCTGGTTCTAACGTGTTATGGATGCTTTCTTGAGGGTAGTTATCCGTGCTAGACGCAACAATCGCTTCTAATAAGCAATCTTTTCTCACAAAAGACGTAAAACCCCTTGCTAATAACGCATACACTCTGTTTTCTCGTTCCAAACATGGCCAGTCCATAGGCGTTTCATACCTAATCTGCAGCGGCTCTATCCTGTCGTGCAGTTCTACAACATGAGCGATACTTGATACCTCAGGAAACATTCTTATGCAAAGCTGCTTAGAAAGCCCATTCATGATGACTGCAATTGTTTACATGTTACAATCAACTACATATAACCATGTGAAATCTTATACTGATGCAACAGGGGTGCAAACGAGCCGAGCCGAGCCGAGCCCGAGCTCGACCAGGCTCGAGCTCGAGCTCGTTTAACATATGAAAGCTCGAGCTCGAGCTCGGCTCGATTCGAGCTTTATTTCTGAAGCTCGAGTTCGGCTCGAATGTAATTCTTCAAGCTCGAGCTCGGCTCGAGCTCGACTCGTTTAGTATTTTTTAATTAATTTATATTAATAATAATAATTATTATATATATAATTTAGTAATTTTTTATATTTATATAAATGGTAATTATTATTATATAAATATATGTTTAATATATTAATAGAAAATATATATAAATAGAAAGCTCGATTAGGCTCGCGAAGCGAAGCTCGGGCTCGGGCTCGTTTACTAAACGAGCTTGTTTTTAGGCTCGGGCTCGAGCTCGAGCTCGTTTAAGCTCGGCTCGTTCGAGCTTTTTTTCGAGCCGAGCTAGAGTAGCTCGCGAGTAGCTCGGCTCGTTTGCACCCCTAGATGCAAGGATTGATTTGTGAACTCACCAAAGTGACGCCAAGCGGTTGAAACCGCACTAACGCGAACAAGATCGGTCGGATTGTCCAAACACATGAGTATCTGCATAGACATATCAACTCCAAGCCATTGTATAAAATCACAGCAATCCTCCATCAATTCAAACCCTAGCGGTTAATCTGCAGAGAAAAATAGTTAAATAAATATACCTAAACCTAATCAATGAACTAGTGGTGTGTATTAATGCGTGTTAAGGCAATTCTGAAACACAAATAGGGAATATACAGCTTAAAAAAAACATAAACGTAGATACAATTGTTATAATTAGAATAAGAAACCTAGATGAAAGAATGGTAGTGTAAATTAGGGGGAATAGATATAGATATAGATACAGATACAGATACAATTGGGGAGGAGAGTGCGAACCAGATCGATGCGGTTGTGCGAAGACCAATGGAGCCACAGGTTTTGTTGATTGTGATGATGATGAAGGTGAAGGTGAAGGTGATGGTGATGGGAGGAGTGAAGCCAAAAAGATCAATTAATAATTTGTTGTTGTTTCTGAATCTCATCCAAACTATTTTTTCTCGCCTTTCTTTTTCTTCATTATCTCTATCAATTCAATTATATATATTTTTTAATCTGACATTGTTGTGGTTTGAATTATGTGTTCAATAATTTTAATTTTAAGTGATCAGGTTCCTTCTTAATTATAGATAAATAGTAAAAATCTGAAACATTCTACTCAATTTGGACCCGGTTTGAAGGTCTCGGTGAGATTGTTTCATAAACTTGGTTTTGTAAACTAATGTGTTTATAGAGTTAATTCACGTAGTGTCTTATTGTACAAAACGTACGAAAGACGTGAAAAAGAAAATGCGGTGATATTTTCGTAATTATTTGCTCATAGTGTAATTATCAAAATTACTCTACAAGAAATTTTGATCTTGTAGAGTAATTTTGTAAAATGATTTTGTAGGGAAATTATCAAAATTACTCTACAAGTGTATTAAAATTACTCTACAAGTTTATCAAACAACATACAATTCAAAACTACTCTATAAGATTATTTGTAGAGTAATTAGTAATTACGAACAAAATTACTCTACAAGATCAAAATTTACTTACAAGAACATTTTACAAAATTTCCATATAAGATCAAAATTACCCTACATGATCATTTGTAGGGTAATTTTGATAATTACTTTATTCTACTCATACGTTTTGTATGATAAGGGTATTCGTATTTGATCTTTTGTCTATGTTTATAACCGTACATTAAAGATACCATAATACTAAAATGTGTTAATATAAATTAAAATAGTACCATAGATTTGACAGCGAAACAAGAGATTACTCGTTTTCGTAAGTTGGTGTTAATGTCTGCCCATCGTTTTCTATTCCATAATATTCCCTCTTTATTTCGTTTTCACTCGATGTCCCTTTTTCCCGTTTCAATTGTCAACAAAATTAGATGAGCACCTTCATTCAAAAAGAATTTTATAATATGTCACCTTATCCTTCTATTTTAAAAATATTTTGTATAAAGCTTGGTTGTACCTCTTTTTGTATTAATAAACCATTTTTTTTTTATTGCCAGACCTGCTCAAAGCTAAATATTAAACACAATTTTTACATAACTATGCAAATATAGTGGAAGAATTAAGTGTCGCAACAATTTTTACAGGTTACAAAATTTTAAATAAAAAAAGAACTATTTTTTTTTCTTTTCTTAATGTGCACAACTAAAAACTATCTCATACTTTAGTATGTTTTTTTGCTCTTTTAGTCATTCAACTTTCTTTCTTTTTTTTTTTTTTTTTTTTTTTTTGGAACGGCAAATTTGGATCACTGAAGGACCACTGGAGTATCATCGTGCCACCAGAGGAACCACCCGATCATATCCATCTCCACTAGGCATAATGCCACACCAATTCAGAAGGAAACCCAATAAACATGGGAAAACCCCCTTGTGGGAATCGAACCCAAGACCTATTGGTCCCAAAGCCTTATCCCACCACCAAGATGCCACTAGGCTAGGCTTCCTATTTTTCTTGTCCAAATCTCCGTGATCTATATGCGTTGTTTTATTACGAGATGGGTATTACACCATCGAGCATTCGGTAGCAACAAATTCTTACTGAACTGGACTAACCGTCGGTAACAACTGAGCTCATACCAAACATTACGCCTAGTGTCCACGGTCACAGTCATGATGTGTGTGCGTAAGGAAGCAACAACCATCAAATCTTATTGCTAAGCAAGTAAATGCATCAACAACGAATCATGTTGTCTCATATTGTTTTTTTTTTGGGTAAAGGGTTACCCCGGTGATTCTATTAAAATGCAACCGCAATAAAGTACAAGTAGTGAGGATGTGTTCCACACTAGTTCATATACAGGACATGCCCCATATATGTAAAACAAAACAAATCCAAAGACCTATAAAACCCCAAAGACCTAGTCTCATATTGTTTGAATATATATCTTTTAATTTTTCTTGTTAAATGTTGTCTCATATTGTTTAAATATATATATTTTTTAAAATTTTCTTGTTAAGAAGTAACAACCCTTAATGATTAGAATGGGTCTAAAGTTATATCTTTTTGGTCCATATGTTTGGCGGGCCTCAGTTTTTTCCTAATGGGCCTTTCTTTGTAAAGACTCATGTTTTCACCTGGACTGGACCTTTCCAATGCACAACTAGAGGTAGAGGTGCAAAAAAAAAAAAAAAAAAAAAAAAAACTGGAACCGGAAAAAAGAACCGGGGTATTAAAAAAACCGGTTTTTTTTTTTTTTTTTTACCCAGAATCATACCTGATCCTTTCTTTGTAAAGACTCATGTTTTCACCTGGCGGGGTTAGTTTTCTTTTAGGTTTTTGGGGGGTAGGGGTTAGGTTTTTTGGGGGTTTTTTTTGACGAGGTATAGTTTTTTTTGTGTGTGTGTGTGGGGGGGGGGTATGACACTTGTCATTTTATAAATCCTTCTTACACTTCTTACAATTAGGAGCCTTCGTAGAATAACTTGACCATATGAATTTATATACATTAAAGTGTGAATCTATAATGTACTACTCTTTCTTTACTGTGAGCTTACTCAAAATAATAAACATCTCCATATTTTTAAGTTTTAACATGTGAGCTAACTCAAAATAACAAACATATCCATATTTTTAAGTTTAAACCTTAAAATAAAATCCATAACACCCATCCATACTGTTTATTTATCATTTGAGCATCTTTTGCAACAAAAATAAAAGTTTAGCCATCTTAGAAGTATGTTTTGTCTACAACATAAAATTAAAACTTGGCCATCAGAGATTCGAAGCAGTTTTTTTCAATACTCGAAATGCCTGGTTTATTAATACCTGGTTTTAACGGTTTTTGAAGAACTAGTTTCATACCTGACCCGAAACCGGGTATACTCGGTATGGTTTTTTATGCTAGGAACCGGAACCGGTTCTTTTAATACCCGGTATAAGTGATACCCGACCATACCCGGAACCGGGTATTGAAAAAATCCGTTTTTTAATGCTAGGAACCAAAACCGAAACCGGAACCGGTTCTTGCAATACCCGGTTTAAGTGATACCCGACCATGCCCGGATTTGGTTCTATAACTGGAACCGGGTATTGGAAAAACCCGGTTTGTGCACCTCTAACTAGAGGTGGACAAAAAAACTGGTTAATTAACCGAAACCGGTTATTAACCGGTTAGTAGTTAATTTTAACCATTAGTTAGTAACCGATTATAAATATTTAGTATAACAACCGGTTATTCCGAAAAAAAGGAAAGAAACCTAGCGGAAACTGTTTAATTAACCGAACCAGTCAAAAAAATAATCAATTAAAGTCAAAAGTTAAATTAACCGGTATAACCGATTACCCGAACCAATTATTGAAATTAACTGATTTGTACACCTCCTATTTGGACAACGCCCACAAGGTAATGTACAAGCTATTAATCTTCATGGTGAAAGAGTTATAGGGACGAAATCAAATAAAAAAAGTATACGCTGAAGTTAAGTACGATTAAATGCATGGGTTGGGTTGAATATGTCAAATGAACTACGAATAAATTTTATAGAGTGAATTGCAAGGATTGTCCTTTATCTTTATACCCATTTGCAGGCGCTGTCCTTTATGTTTAAATTGACGGGTTTTGTCCTTTATGTTTTCAAATCATACACGTTTTGTCCTTTAACTCTAACCCAGTTAATTTTTTCTGTTAAATATGGTCATATGCCTTACATATGAGGGCATTTTTGTCATTTCACCTTTAAAAGGACTAATTATGTAAGTAACTTTAAAAATAAAAAAAAAAAGATTAATTTAATAAAAAAATTATATTAAGATACTTTCTCATTCCCTCTCTGTAATCTATATAATTACTTAACCATCACCATAAACCATCTATCACCACCATCCACCTTACCGCCAACACTTACCACCACCTACTGCTATCACCTACAACCCAACCCACTCAAAGTCTCTCTCTCCCAACAGTAACCCAATAACAAAATTTAACAATGAAACCCACCCATCTCCCCTTCTCTATCCTAAACCCCCAAACGATGAACAATCAAATCCCACATCTTAAATTCAAATCAATACACAAATTCATCAGTCCTCGTAGTTTCTCTTAAATCTGACCAAAGTCAAATCAAGACACAAATTCATGAGATACCAATTCGCAGTTAACCACATCCGAATCACCATATCTATCTCAGATCTAGGGAACGAACTGAATACAGAGCGATCGGGTTAAGAGACGAACCAACATATCTCTCAGATAGTCAAATCGAGGGAGGTGGTCGTTTTAACCCTACCATAGATCTGGCGGTGGCCGCCGCTGCCTTTCTTCTCATCCTCAAATCTGGGGCAGTGGGTGGTGATTGCGAGTGGTGTGGTGGGGCAGTGGAGAATTGATGTAGAGAGAGGGGGTAGAGGGTGGCGGTTGTTTGTGGTGGTTGGTGGGAGGTGGTTGTGAGTGGTGCGGTGGGGAACAAATGTAAAAAGAGGGGTGTTGGTGGCGGTTGTTTGTTGTGGTAGGGATGGACACATGTAGAGAGGGATAACAGTAGAGAAGGATAAGGGTGAAAAGACAATTTTACCCTCATGTGCATTGCACATGATCAGATTTGACAGAAAAATCTAACTGGGTTAGGGCTAAAGGACAAAACATGTATGATTTGAAAACATAAAGGACAAAACTCGTCAATTTTAAACATAAAGGACAACGCCTGCAAATGGGTATAAAGATAAAGGACAATTCTTGCAATTCACTCTTTAGATTAAACTACTATTACATAATACGGTTATGACTTATTTCATAAAATGACTCGCTAACCGAAGTACCAAACTTACCGTTATCCAATTCATCTACTTTGCTACGTCTTATCTTCAAGAACTTTGACCGGGGCCTTATAAATAGACATATAATAAATCGGGAGACTAGACAAAATTGATTTAATAAGGATGAGACGCCCACCAAAAGAAAGGGACTTAGCTTTCCACAACTTCAAACGGGATTTATATTTATCGATCACCGGGTCCCAATTGCGGATTCGATTCATATTGGCTCCAACTTTAATACCAAGGTAGTCAAAGGGAAAGGGAACGGACCCATGTTTACACCCGCAAATATCTGCCAAAACTTTAACCTTCTCTTCCTCGGCATTGATACCAAAGATGTTTGACTTTTGCAAATTAATTTTTAACCCGGAGCAAAGGTGAAAAATCCTAAGAATCTGGATCATATTTTTGCAATTATCCAAGGACCACTTCCCCACAATGAGGGCGTCGTCCTCGTATAGGAGATGAGAGAGAGTAGGCACGTGATTACCAATCTTTAAACCTTCAAAAACCCCGTTATCCGAAGCCTTGTCAATAAGGCTCGTGAATGCTTCCATGACAAGAAGAAAAAGAAAAGGAGACAAAGGATCGCTTGTCTCAATCCTTTTTCACATTGAAAAATATAAGTGGGTGACCCGTTCACTAAAACCGAGGAACGCGCCGATTTGAGGATCCCATCTATCCAAAGGCACCACCTATCCAGAAATTCCATTTGTTGCATAATAGAATTCAAAAAACCCCAATCCACATTGTCATACGCTTTCTGAAAATCAATCTTGAACATAAAAGCTTTTCCCCCTTTTTTCTTCAACCACGCCATAACTTCATTGATGATTAAAGGGCCATCTAAAATAAATCGATCCGACAAAAAACCACTTTGGTTTTCCGAAATAAGAAAGTCCATAACCTTTTTAATACGATTCGCCAAAATCTTTGAGATGACCTTAGAGATAATACCAATCAAAGTGATTGGCCTATAATCCGTTAAACCAACCGGATTTTTAACCTTGGGAATAAGAGTAATAAAAGCCGCACTATACCCGTGGTTTATAGATCCCGTATGATAAAAATCTTCCATCAAATTCACAAAATCATCTTCAAAGAAGGCCCAAAATTTCTTAAGAAAAAATAATTTAAAACCATCCGGGCCCGGAGCACGATCACTACCACATTCAAAAACTGCTTCCTTAAAAGAGACATGTACAGCTGCCTAATAATCTTTGCGTGCTCTGCGAAAGAGACAGGTACAGCTGCCTAATAATCTTTGCGTGCTCTGCGATGTTTCAGCAGAATCCACCCTTCATATGTTCACAGGATGTGGATGCTCGTTTGGAGTTTGGATAGCGATCGGTGCGTGGTGTAAGTTGGATCCGATATATGCTTTTGATGTTTCGGATCTGCTTCAGTTGGTTCGGGTAGTCGGAATAAAAAGGCTTCGAAGATTATTCAAGGTATAGTTATGGTCACGATGTGGGTTTTGTGGAACGCCCGCAACGAAAAGATTTTCCAAGGCAAAGAGGCTCAAGTGGTAGAATTAGTCGCTAAAGTTAAGCCCTTATCTTTTCTTTGGCTTCGGTCTAGGTCCAAGTTTAATAGTTTGGCTTGGAAAGATTGGAAGTTGTTCCCTTTGTATATGGTGTAATCGTTTGCTTCGGTCCTTGTTTTGAGGACCGTTAGCGGTGTTTTAATGAAGTTCAGTTTTCAAAAAAAAAAAAAAATGTAATATCAATCATGCATTCATGAGACATATATACTATTCATTTTAATTTTCAACTAACTGCAAAAGTTCATTACAAACAAGGAAGAGTAAAACTAAAATATTTGTGTATATTGTTTGATCAGTTTACACTCACACCATTATAATAGTAAATTTAACGGAGTAAAAAAAATCCACTCTTAACTACATGTTAATTAGATGAGTTATTCTACATGTCCTAACTAAAATAACGACTTTGCATGAGTTATGGGCTTTAGTGGTTTATATTAATTTGATGAAGGTATGATGTTTTGATAACATTTAAACGTTTCATAACCAACTTTAAACACATGAAACAACTTATGCAATCAATCCTTACAAGCATGGTATAACATTTCTTGCATGTCAAGTTTATTGTCGCATATGAACACCGAGTCTAAGGACAAACCACCTTTTTGATGAGTACAATCGATTTGTGTCATCGAGAAGTTGATTTTAGTAGGTTTATACGAGTTCTCTATAACAAAATCCCCAACATGATACCGCAACCATTTCCCTTGCTCATTTAGAAAATGTTCAGATGTTGCATGCTCGCCGTTGGATACTGAAAATTGAAACCGAACGGGCTTGATGTTCCAACCATGGATTTGGTGAGTCGTAGTTGAGCATTGCTTGTTGGATGGTCTCCCGAGTTTGAGACGAAAGTAAAGGCTGTACCTACCCGCTGGAAGTTCAAAATCCACGTCTCCTTCTACTTCCAACCACCATATCTGATGGAGATACGCGATAGTGTGAAATCTACATGAAATACGTTAATAAAATGTGGTAAAAGAATATGTTTTTATTTTAACTTTCATAGGTTAACGATACAAACAAGAAAGTTACGTTAATGATGACCTAAATGCCAAAGAATCAAATTTATTTATTTTGAGATTATTTCAGTATCTTGGACGAAAGGTTAAGTGTTGAGTGTGGGATATAACTCAACATGCAAATAAATAAATAATTAATAATACACCAATTACATTACAATATTAAGAAAAGTTTAACGTCCCAAAATGTGATATCACTTAAACTATAGCCAACCTAACTATATATATTCTTGTTGACTGGGTATTTCTTCTAGAAATTCCTTATATTAGAAAATACTTGTGTATAAATTAATTAATTACTTAATAAAAAAATATCATTTTGACTTCTAAAAGATTCATTTAGATATCATATCAGCCCATAGGGAGCAATAAATTTGTGAGCTGTCGTATAATATCGGGTATTTTTAAATAACATATAATGAACAAATAAATTTTCAATTAAAATTTTATATCGGGTATTTTTAAATAACATATAATGAACAAATAAATTTTCAATTAAAATTTTATTATTGTTTTTAAGTCATTATTTAGATAAATCGACGAGCAACAAAAAAGATATTACATTATTTTAACATATGTTTTCTTCTTCTTCTTCTTCTTTTTTTTTCTTTTTTTTTTTTTTTTGTGATTGTAGAATTACAATTAAGATTTCCTATTCATATTTACTCATCAACAACAACAATAATAATATATACTAATAAAAATTCTATAGTTTGGTTCATGATCTGCAAGCTGTTGCTTCTTCTTTTAATGTCGAAGTTATTCTACAATTTAATACACACACAATAATAATGTCCCTATAAATTTATGTTTTGACTATTCATGAAGTGATATTCATGGATTTAACAACTAAAGTTAAACCAGAAAAATATAAACCACAAATAATCTCACAAGTTATCTTGCGGAAATCACGGGGCGTCCCGACCCCCTAATCATTGATTTAAAAAAGAGTTAATTACATAGTTAGTCCCTGTGATTTGCACAAAATAACATACTTAGGTACTAATAGTTTAAATTCACTTTCTAGGGTATTAACTTTTCATTTTATAACGTTTGAAGGTATTAACTTTTAGGGTATTAACATAGTTAGTCCCTGTGGTTTGCATAAATAATATACTTAGGTACTAATAAAATCTGATTTTAAACCTACAAATAACGTTAATACATCCAAACGTTACAAAATGAAAAGTTAATACCCTAGAATGTGATTTTAAACTATTAGTACCTAGGTATGTTATTTTGTGCAAACCACAGAGACTAACTATGTAATTAACTCTTTAAAAAATAAACTTGTAAAATTTTATTTTCGTCTTGAAAAAAGGAGTAAGAATAGAGGAGTAATCTAGTACATATAACAACTCACAAACTGGTGGATATCAATTGAAAATACTGAACAAAAATCGACTCTAGGACTAGCTTCAGCTATTCGTTTAAAATTTAAATCATCTCATGTATCAAGCTTTAGTTAATGCAATGTTAGGGTTAGGATACACTAGAATCTCACTCTTATTGAGAAAATTTAGGAAACTCTATGTAACAATTTTTTTCTTATGAAATTATAGGGCATGTATCATACATGTTTCCAAGCATGTTTAGTGTTACACACATGTTACACAAAGAACATGTTTATTTAAAAAAACCGTTTGGTGTTTTTTTGATTTTTTTTTCTTGGTATAAAACACTTGAAAAGATATACATCACATGCCCTAAAATTTTCAAAAAAAAAGTTTATTACATAGGATTTTTCTCAATAAATCTTGTTTATCTTTCACCTGCTATTTTAATTCATGATAGAGAATATCGATTGACCATCATAATATACACATGTAACAAATTAGTAATGATAATCGGGTCAAGCCAAACTTAAAAATATAGATTAATTCGTCCACCTTGAGTTCAAGCTCTAGCTTGAAAATACAACCAGATCGACCTAGCTCAAGTCGTGTTCTAAAATTAACTCGAACTCGATATTACAATGGTTTAATTCGACCCAAATTGATGATAATTATATCTTAACCTAGAAAATGTTATGCGCACTTTTCAAACTCATAATGTTATAAAAACTTATACACGCCTTTAATTTATATACAAACTATAATGAAATCCTTGTAAATATATATACTAGGTTTTATGAAAACCACAGTGACAGAAAATTTGTTCATAAGATATGATGAATTTAAATAATTTATTATTGGTTTTTAGATAATTAATAGAAGTAAGATAAAAACCTTGATTGGAGGGTGGGGATGTAGCTCCAATATCTACGATCATCAATGCCTGTTATCTTCATCCCCTTCCAAGAAACCAACATGCAAATCCCTCCTCCTTCTTTATCCATCCACACTTCCTGCATATGATCATCAAGCACCTCCACTGAGGGAGTCTCCATGTGTGAATTGAAAGTCAAGAAGCTAGAGAGAAAATGGTTCTACCTTTCTACCACTGGAGAAGCGAACAGGACAACACAATCCAGCATAGATCTCTTTCTTGATCAAACACTCGCAACTCCCTTTATATGACATCAGTTTCTCACTGAGGATCCGGTAGTTTTCGGGCAGCTTTGGTTCCCATATAAAGTCGGCTGATGAGGCCCGGTGAAAAGACCGACTAGTTCTTGCCAAGTTACATATATCCGGCGGGTCCAAGTAAGCGAGAACCATAGCCAGACAGTTCTCCGGGATGTCTCCTAGACCAAGCGGTCGTTCACTGCTCCTCGTTAGAGATCTGTCGGTGGTAGCGGAAGATAACCAAGACCCCATAGATAAATGGAGTACGCGAAGATTTTTTTCTAGAGCAGCTAAGTCACACACCCATAATAATACTCTTATGATGATTTTGGTAAGAAAGTGTAAAATGTATAACTTAAAAGGAAGGAGGGTAGTGTTGAGGCGAGAGACATTTATTGGCAAATGTGGATCACGCAAACTTATTATATTAACATCTATAGAAAATTTTTATTATTTTCTTTTAACTTTTTATAACATAATAACTAATAGACAACAACATCTTCATTGAATTATGCGTGGATGTATTGTTATCGTTATTTTATTGTTATTTTGAAATTCAATTAAGCAAAGAGAGAAATTAAGGTAACAGTTGAATCCTTAATAATAATAGTATGTCCATCTCTTTATAGTCTAGTGACATCTTAAGGGTGAGATAACACTTTGGGATCAATATGTCATGAGTTCAATTCCTACAAAGGGTTTTCCCATATTTATTAGGTTTTCTCCTGAATTGGTGTATAAGCATCAGGGCCGGCACAAGCCCAAGTCAAATGAGGTTTGAGCCTTGAGCCACCAAAACTATAGGGTCTCTACGATTTGATGAAACCACAGTCCATTTATAAAAGTTTAGGCCTTTAGGGTGTGTGGGTTATCAACAGATTGATGGTTGGTAGTGTAGTGGTTTTGTGTATGTATTAATGTTAGTGAGACCCGGGTTCAAATCCCTGCTTCACCATTTTCTTCCATTTTTTTTTCTTGTTTTTAAATTTTAACACAATCTTTCAAATAATTACACTTGGGTCCTTCAAGTTTAACTTTCAATTACATACGTTTTTTTGGGAAAAAAGGCCAAAAGCTTTTACTTCGCCTTAGGCCACAAAAATAGTCGAGCCGGCCCTTATAAGCATTATGCCTAGTGGAGATGGATATGATCGGGTGATTCCGCTGGTGACACAATGATACTCCAGTGGTCCGTTAGTGATCCAAATTTTCTATAACATGCAATTATGCAAAGGTTGGTGTGAATTAAGCATGTTTTGCGGAACCTGTGTTTCCACTGACACCGCAGAATCCCCCGAGTGATAGGAACCATAGCTTCAATCCTCCATGTGTTCTTTGTTTTTATTCATGATTTAACTCAATATATATATATATATATATATATATATATATATATATATATATATATACATTTTTTCAAAATTCTTTTTATATAAACTTCGCAATCACTTATGTCTTCAGTAAAGTTTTTTTGTTTGTTTCAAATTGTTTTATTGAGAACTTTGTGAAGTAGGGTCCGTTTGATTGATATGGAAAGATCATGCATCTTGTGTTACCTGTTCACAACTTGACACATGCCATCCTACCTAGTGAAGTAAATACCACTAAATAAAATATTATTTTTTTAAGCTTTTGTTAATGATGATCTTTTGTGATTATAATAGTATCTGTGTTTTTACCTAAGTTACTTTAATTATTGGGGATTGATTTACAGGTTGTTTATAAAAGAGGTCAAATTGATGCCATTTTCTAGGCAGACATATTTCGTGGATTTATGGGGAGTGTAAACATAACTTGTAAACACATGCAACAAGTTTATCTTAATTATTTCTTAATATTCTATATGTTCTAACATCGTAATGTAATTCAACTTACTAAATGAACATAAAGTCAAAGAGTAGGAAGGTATAATTTGTGCATAATAGAAATGGTAACTCTGCCAAGTCAATTACACAATACAACATAAAGTCAAAGAGTAGGATGGTATGAAGTGGGCATCTCTCATGATGTGTGAGAACCCTACTTCTTGAAAACTAACGAGATTTTAACATTCAACATATTATTATATAATGTCTTTGTTTGTATTGATTTTTAGTTTTATTTAGCGGTTCGAAATAGCGGCCCCTATGTTCAATTTTATTGTTTTTTTCATAAAATAGTAGTGGTTCGAAAAAAAAAAGACATGGGCCGTTGAATCAAACTTGGTGGGCTTGCCTAAGTCTTAGGACAAGTTTTGGGCTTTTCGGCTTGATTTGGTTTAATGTTATCGTTTAGTTTTTTTATTAGCTTTTACACTTTCAAGCTAAAATCACACCCGTCTTTAAACTTGCGGGGGAAGTATTAGGCTAAAATGATTTATTGTGATATAATAAATCACCACATGTGTAACCTTAAATTAAAAGATGTTAATACAATCACAATATTCCTCCTACATATCCTCCAACATATCCCTAAAGCTTCACACGATGGCTCGCTCCCTATTTTATTCGGTTACCGTTAACTATACTCTTACATAATTGTTTTTTACTTTTTTATTAAATCGTCGTTAAGTTAAAGATATTATATCATTTTGATGTGGAAACATGCTTTTATAGTTTAATATAGTGACATCATTAACGTCCTTTTAGTATGAATTAAAAACTAAAAGGCACCCACATGAATCATGTGAAAACCCATATGGTACGTTATTTTCAAAGTCCACCCCAATCAAATTCACACACATAACAAAGGTAAAAAAAAATAAAATTATTTATAATAACTAGAATTAACCCTGCCGCGACAAGAGCTGCCTTCCAATTATTTCATTACGCAAGTTACGATTTTACTACACAACGTTCACATAAAAACATCTCATTGATTGTCATTAACATTTACAACAAAATTACAACCAATGATTACTAAAGCTAACGACATATAAAAACGCTAAACTCCGCGAACATTATTGGCGTCAGCATGACGCGCATAAAACGTGTTGATCTCAAGCTGGAGTTTAGCTTACTTCTCACGTATCATGGACATTCATTCTGTTGACTCAACCAATTTTTCGTTAATCCTACGGTCCTACTCCACAACCTGTTCAAGAATACGTCCAAGTTGTTCGAAAACGTTTTGCTCCTCGTTTGGGATTGTCATTTTTTTACCTACGAATCGATTTTTGAGCTAGAATTTAGTTTAAGTCTTTACATACACGAAGTAAAATAATATAAAGATAGCAATGTTTTTAGATAAATGTAAACTCGTGCACATCATACTAAGCATTTAGCTAGTTTGATGTTACTTTTCATCACTGATCAAGAAACTAAAAGTAAAAGCACACAAATGAGGAAAAAATACTAAGGGTGTACGGGGTGTTCGCGGGGAATGGCAGCGGTAACCCTAGTCATCGATCGGGAACACCGCCGCCATCAAAGCGGGGACCCGAATCGGTGATAGGGGGCGGTGTGGACTTACCGCGTTGTTTGGCACACTTTTCGAAAGAAGACCGTTTGACAACGGTCATTTTTATAAAAAAAAAAAAAAATTCAACTTTTTTAAACAATATATATCTAACCAACCTAAATCAATTTTTTTACCACACTCACCACTCTCAAACTCACACCAAAACTCTCAAACTCAAATCTTTCAAATACAAAATGGATTCCAAGCTTCCGTTTCTTTCTACCCTACCCGACTTTCCCGACGATGGAGATGCATCGTCAAGCGATAGTAGCTTAATTTTCTTCCAAAATCTCATCCAACAAGCGGAGCTACTAGACACGGCATCGTCTAGTAAAAAAAATTATGTCCGTCGAGATCGTGAGGGGGGCCATGAGACACTCATGGCCGATTATTTTGATGAAAATCCAAAATTTAATGATGATACTTTTCGTCACAGATTTCGTATGTCCAAGTCTTTGTTCCTAAAAATTGTTAGTGACGTGGAAGCGTATGACGAGTGGTTTAAAGAAGGCTTAGACGGGAGAATGAAGAAAAGTTTTACACCGTTGCAAAAGGTTACTTCGGCAATTAAACAACTTGCAACCGGTAACCCACCAGACGAGGGGGATGAGTATTTAAATATGTCTGAAAGGACCTCTCGTGAGTGCCTTGAATATTTCTGCGAGACGGTCTGTAAAAGATATGGCGGTGAATTCCTACGTAGACCAACGAGCCACGACGTCGCGCTATTGTATCAGGCTCATGAGGAGAGGCATCACCTAACCTGGTATGTTGGGTAGTCTGGATTGTACACACTTCGTCTGGAGAATGTGCCCCACAGAATTGCGTGGACAATACATGAGAGGCGATCATCAATACCCGACGGTTATGTTAGAAGCGGTGGCGTCTCAAGATTTGTGGATTTGGCATGCTTTTTGTGGCCCGGCGGGTTCACAAAACGACATCAACGTGCTGCAACAATCTCCATTATTTCTTGCTCAACGAAACGGAACGGCGCCAAATTGTCCATTTCAAGTGAACAACCACTTATACAAACGCGGGTATTATCTTACTGATGGGATCTACCCTACCTGGTCCGTGTTTGTGAAGTCTTTTCCATATCCACACGACCCGAATGAAAAAAAGTTCAAAAGGCAACACGAGGCCGCAAGAAAAGATGTGGAACGGGCGTTTGGTGTGTTAAAGTCGAAGTGGGGAATACTAAATCGTCCAATGCGTTCGAAAACGGTGAGAAAGATAAGGTCCATCGTGTATACGTGCCTTATTTTACACAACATGATTATAAAAGACGACGGAAGGGCGATAGCACCGGTACATATTCAAGATCCTCCAGTCGAACCCGTCTTGAACCCGTCTTCGATGATACAGCTTATACGGAGCTCATTGACGAAGACACGCATTGGAGACTAAAACACGATCTCGTTGAGCATCTCGGAAGTTTAGATCTGCCTCACCTTGAAGTTGATTCGGACGACGAGTAGTTTGTTTTTATATTTTTCTAGTTTGAATGTATTTTTTTTTAATTTAATGAAATGTCTTTTATTTAATTTTTATTTTTATTAATATTTTTTAAATTTGTAAACATGCATAATTTTACAAAAAAAAAAAAAAAAAAAAAAAACCCAACTCCCCTAAGAGGGGAGTGCCGCCATCAAAATGGGGTGTTAGGGGAGTTGACGTGGCACTGATTGATTGGTTGGGCGTAAGAGAGGGGACTCACCTCTTAGGTGAGCACCCCTTACACCCTAATAGTTTAAGACAAACGTTAAAGTGTCGAATTTTATATGTTTTTATATTAGGCTCAAGTTATCTTACTTAAACCCATTGTTTTAAAAACCGGTTTATACGGGTCGGTTAAACCGGATGTCGGAAGCTTGGCTGGTACGAATCATACAAGTAAACTGAGAGAACGACAAAAAAGTTGTACCACCGATAAATTGGGTTATACCGGTTTAAACAACCGGTATACTGGTACCAAGTCAAAGGTTAAAATTTGGAATTTAAATCTTTTATAGGCACAAAAAAGTGATGATTTACCTTTTTAGTAAAACCTAGTGCCTAAAAAGGTACCGATACTGAATATTTGGATTATTTTTTATTATGGATTAACTTTCAGAATATTTTATATTATGAAATGATGTAGTTTGGATTATTTTTTTGAGTAAAAATTGTATTTTATGGATTTATAGGGTTAATTAGGCAACCCAATTGAACCGCTCGGTACAACCCTGTTGAAACATTTCTGAACCTAACCCGATATGATTTAAAACCAATTAAAAACGATTGCTTTCTCTAAGCCATCATACTTTAGTAATTTAAGACGTAATCCATCATAGCCTTTCTAATCGCAACATTTATATACTATGAATTAGCAACATGTTCAAGACATGTAACCACGCAATTGCCATGCCATATAAGTCATAGGTTACCTTAAAGCGTATAAGGACCCCATAAGTGAAAGAGAAACATGGCGGCACAAATGCAGCCGCACCCCAAACAGAAACTTGGTTAATACCCAAAGAATGCATACCATAACTAAGTCAAGTCTCACCCCAATAAACCACAAACCACCCAATATGTCGATTGTCCAAACAAACCATGTCATCGCCGAATAGGAAAGATACAACACGGATTGATTATAAATACCCAAGTCAGAGTACATAGCCACAAGCACAAGTTACAATCCTTTAAATCATAAACAAACCACAAAGCCCTAGTTACAATCTATAACACAGAATTCCATGAACAAATCACAGCTAAACATGAACTAGACAAGAAGCATTTCGGGTTCACAGTATACAAACACGACTATGCTCGTCTAAAGAAGTGCACCAACACCACGAAGGTTAGGTAGCCAACACAAAAGCCAGGCCAAACCCAAGGGTTTGCAAGGAACTCAAATGTTCCAAAATCCAACAAAGAACAAACATGTTGCGAATCCATAATACATAAAAAGACCATCCGGGTTAGACAACCAAAATGCATGTACTTGTACATTTAACCAAACACAAATCAAGCTCAGCAACCTCGGTTGGCTGCATTAAAAAATGTGTCATGCCCAAACCGAAGCACAACCATGCTAGACTCTTGGATAAAAGCCAAATTATCTTCATCAAGCATCAAGTACCATGAACTAAACTCAAACAACCAATATCCATCATACAAAAAACACAGAAACCATATAAGTCTCAGATGAACCAAAAAATATTCATCTTCATCGACATGAACCCAACAAAAAACATTAAACTGTAACCGAAACAAAAATCCTCAGATGAATCTAAAAATCCATCTTCATTCACATATCTTAAATCTCACTTTATGAAACCACAAAGAATCTCACAAGCAAAAGCCAACACACAAAGTGCAAAACAAATCTAGGTTCAAATTGTCCATGCAAGACCATCGAATGGCCAACAAATAGACAACCATCTTCAGAGAATATACCATACGAAGAAGCCTCAGAAGAAGATCAAAGCCTCATTGTGACATCGTCATAGGCAAAGCGTAAACATCAAATTGCCAAAAAACCATACTCCAAAAACAATCATGAAACAACATCACGGCCCAAAAGGGCAACATTTTTTTTGTTTTTTTTCGTATGGCAACATTGGAGCCAAAAAACACAACCAAAATCAATTTCGGCTGGTATGATTTGAAAACAGATGGAGTTCGCCAATTAACGACAACAAAAGCAAACAAATACGTCAGAAACACATCGTAGTAAAGATGTATTACCGGGTTTCATAGAACAATCGGTAGCAGAAGTAGTCGTTGTGGCGAACAGAATCGCCTTGTAATAGTCTTATTTTTTACTTTTTAAAATAATGGCAAGTAAAAGTCTTATTTTTACAAGGCCTTATTTTTACTTTTTCTTAAATGGTAACTAGAAGTCTTATTTTTACTCACAAAAATTTTGATAAAACTCATCTAAAGTGTAATTCTTCTCAATTTAATTTTTACATAGGGTGGAGATACAATAGAAAGTTTATTTGGCTAGGAAGGCTAGGAAGTGATCTTGACCATTCATTTAGTTAATCAAGGGCTAAGATTAAATCAGAGAAATTGAAGTGAAAAAAGAGGCGCGTGAGTTTGCTTAGGAGCATTCTAGTCAATACAAGCCAATAGTTTCTCTCTTTTCCAATTCCCCCCCATTTTTTAAACGTTAATAACTCTTTCATACGACATTATTTTTTTATAAAAATTGCACCAAAAAACGAGCGTTTTTTTATCTTTAAAACGAGTATACTGTTGCTATATTTAAAAAAAAACAGTTGCGTAAAACGCAATAAAAAAACCCTAGTTACGTAAAACGCAATGAAAAAAAACCTAAAAAATGACATTTTTCTAAAACGCAATGCACCAAAAACACATAGAAATGACTTAATTGTAAAACGCAATGTCTAGAAAACACAAAAAATGTCTTATTTCTAAAACGCAATAGCCTAAAAACTCAAAAGAATATGTACTTTCTAAAACGCAATGGACTAAAAACACATAAAAATGTGTTTTTACCTAAAACGCAATGCACTAAAAACACAAAGAAATGTCTTATTTGTAAAACGCAATGGCCATAAAACACTTAAAATGTATGTTTTCTAAAACGCAATGGACTGAAAACACATAAAAAAGTGTTTTACCTAAAACGCAATGCACCAAAAACACAAAGAAATGTCTTATTTGTAAAACACAATGACCATAAAACACTTAAAATGTCTGTTTTCTAAAACGCAATGGACTGAAAACACATAAAAAAAGTGTTTTTACCTAAAACGCAATGCACAAAAAACACAAAGAAATGTCTTATTTGTAAAACGCAATGTCTAGAAAACACTTAAAAATGACTCATTCTAAAAAGCAATTGCTAGAAAACAAAAGAAAATGTTATCTGTAAAACGCAATGGACTGAAAACATCTAAAAAAGTGTTTTACCTAAAACGCAATGCACCAAAAACACTTCAAGAATGTGTTTTTCTAAAACGCAATGGCCAAAAAACACATAGAAATGTTTTAGTTCTAAAACGCAATTGAACCATGACAATAGTTGTCTGTGCTGTGAATTGTCTGTGCTGTGAACTGTCTCGACCAATGCAGTTTCCAGAGGCAATTTACAGAAAATTAATTTTTCTGATGCATTTTTATTACAGCATTTTAATCGACAACAACGCACGGAGTTCGCCAATTAACGACAACAAAAGCAAACAAATACGTCAGAAACACATCGTAGTAAAGATGTATTACCGGGTTTCATAGAACAATCGGTAGCAGAAGTAGTCGTTGTGGCGAACAGAATCGCCCTGAGATGTATTACCAGCTCAACCCCAACCAGGGGCTCTGCCCCTTGGACCCCGCCAGGGGCTGCCGCCCCTGGGACCCCGCTACCAGGGGCGCTGCCCCCGGACCCCCGCCAAGATCGTAAATCGCAATGACTACATCAAAAACCCAGATCGTAAAAGTGAAATTAAAGAATTTCTTACATGGATCGAAGTGATTTCTTCAACAATTGACGATTTTTGAATGATTGAAACACTTATCAGCCCTCGAATCGAACGGATCGAGTGATTATCTTCAAAATCACCCGAAAAAACGAGATTTTGTATGAAATTAAACTGGGTTTTCTTCAAAAAAGCTGAAGAACACGTTGATCGGATGTTTGAATCATTGATTGGTGATGAAAATCGCACTATAATGTTGTGATTATTGAGATAGAAAGTGAAGAAATGGTTGAAGATGGTGGGTTTTGAAAATGGTGAGTTTTGAAGTTATTGAGTTTTGAAAAGGAAGAAGAAATGGTTGGATTGACTAAAATACCCTTTTTCTTTATTTTAAATGTTGCCACATGTCCTAATCCTATTGCTTTCTACACTTCCTAGTCAAAATAAACTTTCTATTTATAAGTCTTAATTTTTAACATATTCTTTAATAATGTCATTACATTTTTTTTTGTTCTAATCACTCCTTTTACAAAGTGTCATTGAAAGTCTTACTCCTTACTTTACAAAAAGTCTCATGGTAGTCTTGGTTTTACTCAACTCTTTTTATAAAACGTCACTAAAAAGGTTCCATCTGTCTAATTTTAATAAATTGTCAATAACATATTTAATTCTGCCCCTCTTTTTACAAAGTGATATTATAAGTCTTATTATTTTTTTTTTTGAACAACGAATTTCTTTAATCCTACCGTTTGTGGGACGGGACTTAAATCCATGACATATAAATCTTAGGCGCTCCTAGAGGCTTTGTCTCTACCATTGGACGAGCCACCCAATGATTATAAGCCTCAAGTCTACTCATTATATATTATAAATTAGCAAGTTTTTGGTGCACAATAAGTTGTACATTGTGCTATGCACATTTTTCAAAAAAAAACTTGATTTTTTATTTTTAACCCAAAGGTTTTTACCTTTTACAATTTTAATCATATATAATTTGTTTTTTAACTTTAACCCAAAACTTTTCATTATTTGCAAGTTAACTTCACAACTTTTATCACTTATACTTTTCATCTTCCGCATATTTTCGTTTTTACGTATAGTTCTAAATATTTCGAGTTAATACGACGCAACGTGCATGTGTGGTTCAACGTTTTTGCCTCTATTTTTTCATGTTTGACAGGTTCGTCGCAACACGCATATCCTAGGTCAAGCCAGTGTTGGTGGTCGATGACGGTTGTGTGACATTAGTACTATCACTGTTTTACGCCCCGCTGCAACGCGAGCTTTCAGGGTTTTTCAAAGAAAAAATGGTTATGCATATGGTTGTCGTAACGTTGGCTTTGGGGGTTTTCAAAAAAAAAAAAAGATTGTTTTTACTTTTCACTCAAAGGTATATCATAAATTACTTTTAACCAAAAACTATTTATTTTTTTACTTTTAACCCAAAACTTTTTATCTTTTGCAATCTATCCTCATAACTTTTTTTACTTCAAACGTTGGTACTTTATATTTTTCATTTTCCGCAAATTTTTCTCTTTATACTTGGTTCTAAATTTTGTGACTTAACACATCGCAACGTGTGTCTTTGGCTTAACGTTTTTACGTTAAGTTCTAAATTTTGCGAGTTAACACTGCAACATGCGTGTGTGGGTGAACGTTTTCCATCGTCTATTTTTCCCTGTTTGACAGGTTTAACATAACATGCGGGTCCTAGATCGACTTAGTTATAACTAAAGAATCTCCGCCGCATTGCGGCGGGTCGCAGTCCTAGTTGATTTTATTTTATAAGGTGTCACTAAATGTCTTTATTATCCAATTGCTCAAAGCACTAGGTAGGTGAATTGCACCATGTTCCCCTGATAAATTGATCTCCATTTCGACCTATTTCTTATCTAGTTAAACGAATGAGCAAGGATATACAGGATTATCGTACCTCTACACTTCTTCCCCTTCTTGAGGTATGTAACACAATTATTGCAACTGATTTGCTTTAGCTTCACAAAATTTATGTTACTAGAAAATGTGTATGTCACTGTAGTGTCTCTAAGGAGCATGAATAGTCACAGTGTCACTAAACATGAAGAGCGACAGAACATGAATAACTTATTGCACATTCTGTAGTGATGTCAAGTCAGCGTCACAAAGGTAGTGGGCAATAACTATCGTGAATTGAATAATTTTTTTTGAACGGCAAATTTCTTTTATTCCTGTCGTCTGTGGGAGTTGAACCCAATCTGATTTGCATGGGGGTGTTAACGGACTACACGTGGTCTACGTTATCTTGTTTATGCTCATTGAATCATTTACATGTAAAACAGGAAGAGTAATTTCAAGATTGAATACCAAATGTACATTTCTTTCTTTGATGCAAAATAGATAAAAGAGTGATAGATGGATGGTATGGTAACTAAACAACCAAATCAGTCACAAACTTAGATGTCCCTTATATAAATCTCTCTAGACCAAAATACACAAGAAAAATGTAACGAGATTTAATCAAAAACATAGTGTTGAGTCAATCCTTAACACGATGATGTTCGTTGTCAAACTCAAACCCCTCTCATAGGTGTTGGCTTCAAGGATGAAATCTTAAACCACCTCCTTTTGACAAACAGGGCAGTTCTGAAACAGATTTATAACCTTAAATTAATCAAAGATAAACCAATAAACATGTCAAATGTTTAAGATACAGAAAAATGTAACCTTTTTATTCTTTAACCATTTGACGATGCATTTCCTATGATATTGATGAACACAAGGCAATGTGATTATGCGTTTCCCAAATTTGAAATTCTCTTGACATATCACGCACCTAAATCTGCATATTTATCAGTGGACGGAACACATAGTGGCGTATGTGATCAAAAGATAAAAAGATTGCAGTTTTGCAGCTTTTTAGGTGGTTCGTGATCCTTTTTCTGTCATTGCTTTTTGAGTTAGTTACTGTTTTCGTCCCTGTGGTTTGTCAAAATCACTATTTCAGTCCATTAGTTTAAAAATTGCGATTTCAGTCCCTGTGGTTTCACTTTCGTAACCATTTTAGTCCCTGTGGTTTCACTTTCATAACCATTTCAATCCATTTATTCTGTAAGTACAGGGACTGAAATGGTTACGAGGTGGACTGAAATGTTTACGAAAGTGAAACCACATGGACTGAAATCGCAATTTTTAAACTAATGGATTGAAATAGTGATTTTTGACAAACCACAAGTACGAAAACAGTAATTAACTCTTTCTTTTTTCTCTTCTACAACTATTATTACTAATCCTAGTATAGTTTTTTTTTTTTTTTTTTTTTTTTTTTGTAGAGTTAATTACTGTTTTCGTCCCTGTGGTTTGTCAAAAATTACTATTTCAGTCCATTAGTTTAAAAATTGCGATTTCAGTCCCTGTGGTTTCACTTTCGTAACCATTTCAGTCCACCTCGTAACCATTTCAGTCCCTGTACTTACAGAATAAATGGATTGAAATGGTTATGAAAGTGAAACCACAGGGATTGAAATGGTTACGAAAGTGAAAACACAGGGACTGAAATCGCAATTTTTAAACTAATGGACTGAAACAGTGATTTTTGACAAACCACAGGGACGAAAACAGTAATTAACTCTTTTTTGTATATACTTTTAGTTACTTATATTTTTATAGTGTGCAAAAAAAAAAAAAAAAAAAAAAAAAACATAGTTTTTTTTTACATTTTTTTTTGAGGACGGCATATAGTGGGATCGAGTCATAGAGGTAAGGGTCGTAAGGTTTATCCTCATCTCACCCTCCCGGGACCCTACTTTAGCATGTTTGTTCGTTTGTTTAGCTTTGATCAATTAAACGCTAAATCTTTAGCGGGAAAAAAAATCTTACGTTTCTTCCGGGTGATTCGAAAACACTCCTGATGTGTAGATGGTGACTGGTAACTGCGAAATATGCGCTGCGGATAACCCTACGTTCTCCACACCAACTGCTTCAGTTAGGTTCAACAATTCCTGCACAAAAAAAAAAAAGCAACAAAATGTTTTCAAAAATCTAATTTCAAAACGACTCTACAAGATTGATCATTTGTACCTCGTATCGCATATTAGAAGGATCAATATCGTCTTGGTTCAAATCCGGAGTAGCATTGAATTCCGCTATGAAGAACTCATCAAACTCCTCCCCTAACTCCTGTAAGGATCTAGCAAAAGCTTCATCCATGGCTTCTTGTGAAATCACACTTGAGGATTCACCCTCATCTTCCGACGAACTCGATTCATCATCATCGTCACCATCATCATCATTAGTACCCACAGCCCTGTTTGCTACACATTCTTGATACGAATGATAGACGCATGCCTGTTGCATCCAGTTTCGGTTAATCGAACCGTACTTGGTTAAATTTGGTTAAAAAATAAAAAGTAAAATTACCTGTTGCAAGATAACTTCTTCATAACTAAGACCTTCTTCATCTTGAGGCAAGAATTCTTTCAAATTCTCCGGTATATCAACTGGTACACGGCCGTTTAGATGATAATGATCATATGTGTCTATGTCTCTACTCATGGATATGATGGTCTGTTTTGACTTTGGTCAATCAAGAGACAAGTAACATAATTTAGGGTTTTTAACAAGAGTTTCAACATCAAAATTAAAAAAAAAAAAAAAAAACAAATGGAAATTAGCCAGAAGGATTTACAAATCTATCCATAACAACATCAATTCCTCACACAAGATTAAAGTAAACAAAAGAAGAGTCAACTCCCCAACAAAAGAAGAGTCAACTCCCCAACAAAACAGATACATGTTTATATATTTAATATGATTTAAAAATTCATGTTATGGGTTTGTTGATTTGATGAGTTCAATTACATGATATTGCAGAATTGAAAGAAAAAGAAGGGTATGGAGTAAAAGAGTTACCCTGAAAGGAAGGAATTGATGAACAGGTATGTGATGGAGAGGAAGAGGAAAGTGAAGCAAGCAGCCATAAGTTGTTTAACATTAAACATAAGCCACTGTTGACTATTGTGAACCTACTGGGTCCACTTTACTTTTCAACTTTTATGATCCAATTTTGT
This sequence comes from Helianthus annuus, assembly GCF_002127325.2. Classification (NCBI taxonomy): domain Eukaryota; kingdom Viridiplantae; phylum Streptophyta; class Magnoliopsida; order Asterales; family Asteraceae; genus Helianthus; species Helianthus annuus. The sequence goes on from NC_035446.2 coordinate 171,337,162, forward strand.
ACTTCAAACTAAAATAAAAATATATATCTGACATAATCATCCGTAATTTCGGATCGCCAAATGAACCTACGTGGATATTTGGCGGATTGATTTTATTAAGAATCTACATTTAAATCCGTTAGAGATGGTAGTGGTGGATCTAGCTAACAAAATATAAGGTATTCTAATTTTTTTTGGATTAGGGGTGTCTTTTATATAAAACCGGAAAAAATAAAAATTTTACACTACATAGACGGAGTTGAGGGCTGAGGGGTATTTTTACACCATGAAGACGAAGTTGATGGGTAACATACACTAGTAACACTACATCCGCCCGTGAAAGATTGAGTATGTTTGATTCATCTAAAAAACACATCTTAATGGTTTATAGAGTATGATATGGAGTTGTTTACAAGTTTTTATTAAGAAGTAACTAACCTTTAAAAATACATATATACCGGAAATAAAGTAGAAAAATAAGGATTAAGTTCATATTTGGGATTGCTTATTGAAACTCCTTATTGACTTATTTTTACATGTTAAAATGGTGTTTGGCAATTTGACTTTTGCCCTTCCTTATGAATTTTTGAAAGTGTTAAAAAGGAGATTTTGAGAAGTTAGGAGATTTTGACTTTTGCAAACTCATTAGTCCCTCTCTAGTGGGTCGCCACCTCCACCTGTAACACCCTATAGTGCCGGCGTACCTACGGGGGGCGCTACAGGCTGAATCTTCCCCTCCTCCGTGAAAATTTTCACAGGAGCCATACCTTCCACCATTTGTTTTTCTCTCACACACATATATATACATACATACATACATATATATATACACACTCAAGTTATATAACCTTCTTTCTTATACAATTATCACTTGTCACATAACCCCTCATTGTAGGGCTCTATGGAGTCTTATGACTACACATAGCCTTATAACTTTTTGCAAAAGTTAATAAGAAGGTTTGAAAAGAAATCCCAAACACACCTAAGAAAGAATAATATTTGAGAGACTTCTATGCTTTTGTGTTTGTTTATTTGATTGATCTTTAAATTGATTCCTAGTTTCTTTATTTAATTATTTTTGTGAACGACAACCCAAGAAAGATACGTATAAATGATTTTATTTTATTTTATTTTATTTTATTTTATTTGGGTGGACAGTGGACATTGTCCTCATAAAACGATTCCATTCGATTTAAACAAAAGTGTCTTAAAAGATAGTGGGTTCAAGTCTCACATACGATAGCAATAAAAGAAATTTGTTGTTAAAAAAAAAAGAAAACAGATATTTAATGCATTCAGCTTTAACAAATAAAATCCCATGTATTTTTTTTATTGTTTAATATGAGAGAAGGATATGAATGTCAATTTTCGCCTTCATGTGAGTAATAAAGTTGGTTTCAGCGTTTGGGCATTGATGATATATACAATATCAGAGCTCTTGAGTGCTAACTAGAGCATCTCACATACGAAGAAAAAATTTAAGTATCTCTCAAGTGTCACATGACGAATATAAGATTGTGTAGTGTAGAGCTATTATATATACGTAGCAAGGGAAAGTCCTATAGCAAAGGTCAATCAAAGGTGTTTTTTGTCTTTTAGTTGTGTTTTTTTTTTCGCTATTTTTTTCTTTTTTTACTTTACATTTTAGTAGCAGAGGACCCAAGATTTTTTTCATGGGGTGCGAAATATTTTTAAAAATTTTAGGCCGCCTAGATATATTAATAAAAAAATCGGTTCGGTTCGGTCGGGTAATGTAAAACAAAAAACATCAACCTAAAATTTATATAATCATCGAAAATACGTCAAAAGTTGTTACAAACATATTTAAAATGTCGCCCTACAGTTTTTAATTTTTGAAATCTATACAAAATAAACAATGATCTTTGAGTATTCAACCATCAATATTCCTTAATTTTCAAGTTTTGAATTTCAACTTTTTAAACCCTATACTAGAATCATATAATCAATAATATATTAAGAGACAACAAACTCATCCTATAAAGACTAGAACAACCCCAAATTATCTCAAAACACAAAAAACCCATCTTATTATTTCATAAACATCAAAATAACAAAAAACAAAACATGTACTGTTTGTGGCCGGAATTTTGCAGTCGCCGTCGGGGGTGGGGTGTCGCAGTGAGGTGAGGCAGAGGGAATGCGGGAGTCGCACAAAGCTGACAGGTCGATTGTGTGCTTTTGTTAACTTGACTGGTTTGTTTAATTAAAGTTTTGGGTTGGGCTTGAATTTTCACGGAGGAGATTAGCCAGAAAGATTTACAAATCCATCCATAACAATATCAATGCCTTACACAAGATTAAAGTAAACAAAAGAAGAGTCAACTCCCCAACAAAAAAGAGTCAACTCCCCAACAAAACAGATACATGTTTATATATTTAATATGATTTAAAAATTCATGTTATGGGTTTGTTGATTTGATGAGTTCAATTACATGATATTGCAGAATTGAAAGAAAAAAAAAGGTATGGAGTAAAAGAGTTACCCTGGAAGGAAGGAATTGATGAACAGGTATGTGATGGAGAGGAAGAGGAAAGTGAGGCAAGCAGCCATAAGGGTGAAAGGGGTGCACACCTAATAGGTGAGTGCACTCTCTTACGCCAAACCAATCCCCGTGTGCCACGTCAACTCCCCTCTTAAACTCCCCTAACACCCCCATTTGATGGCGCCACTCCCCTCTTAACTCCCCTTATTTTTTTATTCAAAAAAAAAAAAATAAAAGAAATAAAATGGTTTGATTGGCTGGAAATATGGGGCCCACCACCTTTCTCCCTCACCGCTCTCGTTGAACCACCACCGTTCTCCCTCACCGATTCGGGTCCCCGCAACGTTGGCGGCGGTGTTCCCGATCGGGGAAGGCGCTCACCGAAGGGGGTTACCGAGTACGCCCCGGACACCCTAAGTTGTTTAACATTAAACATAAGCCACTGTTGACTATTGTGAACCTACGGGGTCCACTTTACTTTTAAACTTTTATGATCCAATTTTGTACTTCAATCTAAAATAAAAATATATCTGACTGAAGGGGTATGGTCCCAAAAAGTCGCGCAAACCTCAGATCAGGTTGCGCGTAAGACCATACTCCTTAACACAACAAGGTGTTAACAACAACCTTGCGCGGCCTGCATCGCTCTACGATTATCCCGCGCGAGGGAATGCACACAACAAACCCAGATATCAGCACTTAACATAAAAACAATGGAAGAAATGAGCCACTAGGTAAAGAAGCGCGCGGCTACCTACAGTGGTACACAAGGTACAAGTGGCAGTAAAAGGAGCCAATGAGCGTCTAGCAGGCTCTGGTCAATCGTGCGCCACGATCGCCTGACGAGAAGTACACAAGGACGCCTACATGGCACCAATCAGAGGACGGAGACAACTGTCCCACGATCTCCACTCGTCTGCTGATGACAGAGGGACAACAAGGCCGACAACAATGACACGTGGCTCCAATCAAGGTGCGCCAGCACCGACGAGCATCTAGAAGCCACTAAGCAGTCGAGGCCAGCGAGGCAAAGAGCATATTCGTTGTTGTCCGTTTCTGGCCCAAGGCCCATCAGCCCACAACCTCTTACACCTCTCCGGCTATAAATAGAGACCTTCATTCCTCAAGTTATTCATTCTATTCCCTTGGCTCTCACTCTTTACACTTAATTACTCTCAAAGCAGTCGCTTATTCTCACGCCGGAGCCTGGTTAAGAGGGAAACCCCCACATTCCCCTCTTAACGAGTAACGGTGTTCTGTTTTGCAGGTTAAGATCACCAAGTCGAAGCTTAAATATCATTAAGAAGATTAACCAACATGAAAGGAACATAAACCAATCTAATTAACTCCCAAATTAGATCACTGTTTCTTCACTGACATAATCGTCCGTAATTTCGGATCGCCAAATGAAAGTACGTGGATATTTGACGGTTTAATTTTATTAAGAAGATACATTTAAATCCGTTAGAGATACCAGTGACGGATCTAGCTCACAAATTCTAAGATTTTTTTCTTTTTTTTTTTTTTGGGGGGGGGGGGGATCAGGAGTATCTTTTGTATAAAACTGAAAAAAAAATTATACTAGTAAGGGTTAAGGGGTATTTTTACAACACGAAGACGAAGTTAAAGGGTAACATACACTACCTTAGAGACAGAGTATGTTAGATTTATTTAAAAGGCACATTTTAATGGTTTATAGAGTATCATATTGAGTTGTTTACAAGATTTTATTAAGTAACTAACTTTTAAAAGTACATATACTGGAAATAAAGTAGAAAAATAAGGATTAAGTTCATATTTGGGATTGCTTATTGAAACTCCTTATTGACTTATTTTTACATGTTAAAAAGGTGTTTGGCAATTTGACTTTTGCCCTTCCTTATGACTTTTTGAAAGTGTTAAAAAGGAGATTTTGAGAAGTTAGGGGATTTTGACTTTTGCAAACTCTTTAGTCCCTCCGTAGTGGGTTTTGGTATAGCGCCACCTCCACCTGTAACACCCTATAGCGCCGACGAACCTAGGGGGGCGCTACAGGCTGGATCTTCCCCTCCTCTGCGAAAATTTTCACGGGAGCCATACCTTCCACCATTTGTTTTTCTCTCACACACATATATATACATACATACATATATATATACACACTCAAGTTATATAACCTTCTTTCTTATACAATTATCACTTGTCACATAACCCCTCATTGTAGGGCTCTATGGAGTCTTATGACTACACATAGCCTTATAACTTTTTGCAAAAGTTAATAAGAAAGTTTGAAAAGAAATCCCAAACACACCTAAGAAAGAATAATATTTGAGAGACTTCTATGCTTTTGTGTTTGTTTATTTGATTGATCTTTAAATTGATTCCTAGTTTCTTTATTTAATTATTTTTGTGAACGACAACCCAAGAAAGATACGTATAAATGATTTTATTTTATTTTATTTTATTTTATTTTATTTTATTTTATTTGGGTGGACAGTGGACATTGTCCTCATAAAACGATTCCATTCGATTTAAACAAAAGTGTCTTAAAAGATAGTGGGTTCAAGTCTCACATACGATAGCAATAAAAGAAATTTGTTGTTAAAAAAAAAAGAAAACAGATATTTAATGCATTCAGCTTTAACAAATAAAATCCCATGTATTTTTTTTATTGTTTAATATGAGAGAAGGATATGAATGTCAATTTTCGCCTTCATGTGAGTAATAAAGTTGGTTTCAGCGTTTGGGCATTGATGATATATACAATATCAGAGCTCTTGAGTGCTAACTAGAGCATCTCACATACGAAGAAAAAATTTAAGTATCTCTCAAGTGTCACATGACGAATATAAGATTGTGTAGTGTAGAGCTATTATATATACGTAGCAAGGGAAAGTCCTATAGCAAAGGTCAATCAAAGGTGTTTTTTGTCTTTTAGTTGTGTTTTTTTTTTCGCTATTTTTTTCTTTTTTTACTTTACATTTTAGTAGCAGAGGACCCAAGATTTTTTTTCATGGGGTGCGAAATATTTTTAAAAATTTTAGGCCGCCTAGATATATTAATAAAAAAATCGGTTCGGTTCGGTCGGGTAATGTAAAACAAAAAACATCAACCTAAAATTTATATAATCATCGAAAATACGTCAAAAGTTGTTACAAACATATTTAAAATGTCGCCCTACAGTTTTTAATTTTTGAAATCTATACAAAATAAACAATGATCTTTGAGTATTCAACCATCAATATTCCTTAATTTTCAAGTTTTGAATTTCAACTTTTTAAACCCTATACTAGAATCATATAATCAATAATATATTAAGAGACAACAAACTCATCCTATAAAGACTAGAACAACCCCAAATTATCTCAAAACACAAAAAACCCATCTTATTATTTCATAAACATCAAAATAACAAAAAAACAAAACATGTACTGTTTGTGGCCGGAATTTTGCAGTCGCCGTCGGGGGTGGGGTGTCGCAGTGAGGTGAGGCAGAGGGAATGCGGGAGTCGCACAAAGCTGACAGGTCGATTGTGTGCTTTTGTTAACTTGACTGGTTTGTTTAATTAAAGTTTTGGGTTGGGCTTGAATTCAAATTACTTATTGGGCTTGATGGAATGAATTCAAGTTTTATTAAAGAGGTTAGTGGGCTAACTTGTTTACATAATTGGGTCGGGTTTCAATTCGTGTTCACAATTTTTTTTTTATATAAATTCCTAAAAAAAATTTCTAAGGGGTGTGGACGAAAATTTCCAAGGGGTGCGGCCAGGATTTTTTGCGGAAAATAACACTAAGATTTTTTTTTCAAAGGATGCGGCCGCCCACCCACGCCAAAGGATAGGTCTGCCCGAGCCTTTTAGCATATATCTCAACTTTCTAAATAGTGTGGGCCCGCCTAAACTTCAATTCTGCAAATAGCCCAATCAGTTGACTTTTAAAATCGAAACAAAAGATAAGTTACAATTCCTAATTTCCTTCTATTTAGAATGGGCCGGTCACAATGAATAGAAAACTACATTTAAATAAGCGGTTAAGAATACATGAAAACTACATTTAAACAACTTTCTGACTCGTGCCTATACTGAAAAAAAATCTTATAATTCACCAATTTGGTTATAAGGCTCAAAATAAATTGTTTAAATGACTGGTTTAGTTATATGAGAACAAATAATGGTTATAAGGCTCAAAATAAATTGTTTAAATGACTGGTTTAGTTATATGAGAACAAATAATGTTGAAAAGTTTAGTGGAAATTTACTTGTCAAGCACACGGTAATCTAATTGAACCAATGTGAAGCTCGAGTGTGTTTTTCAACCATTTTGTGTGTGTATGTAGTGGCAGAACAAACCCAAAAATTCAGGGGTATCCCGATTTTTTTTAGGGGATTAGAGATATTTTTTGTATAAAAAGATAAAAAATTTACAACTACGTAGACGAAGTTGAAGGGTATTTTTACACTACGAAGGGTAGCCCGGGCTACCCCTCCTTGTACATTGGTTCCGCCACTGTGTGTATGTATATATGTAACGAAAGCATATGTGTGTAGATTTGTAGAATTAATATAAAACATAAGAAAGATAATATTGCAATTCGCAACTGAAACTGAAAATTCAAAATGTTGATATATATCAAATTTGATCCCACATAAAATCGGTAAGTAAAAGTATGTTATCGTTTTGTATATATTTTCTCTATAAGACATAAGAGGGATAATGTTTATTAAAGAGACATGTTCTTTTCCTATGTCTCTTGTTTTATTTGTAGGACACCTAGTTAAAAAACAAAAAGAAATGTTTATGTAATTTTGGATTTGTTGTTGATTATAGTTTGGGCCATACTAGTGTACTTTCATGCAATCCACGTTACACTCACATGTAATACTAGTACATTAGTTACATGTTTAGACCCATCCTTAAACATCTCATTGATAGAAATTAATAAATATATCATATAAACACGCTTAATAATTACATACATTTATTAGTAAATACATCATAGAGGGTAGAAGGCATCCATACCATCTATAGGAAAATAAGAGCATATACATAGTATGGGTTTTCTCTCATCTGGATCCGAGCTGGCTTTTAGGTGAAAGACAGTGAGTGAGGAAAATCCGGAAGTTTAGACAAGATGTGAGGGAAGGTGGGTTCATCCGGCTTAGTCCGGTGATGAACATGCTCTAAGCCGTAAGTACTATTAGATTTTGGATCTGAAATAAAAAAAAAAAGATATATATATATATAAAACTACCTAACAAATAAAAAAACGAACTATTTCACCAAACTAATTAAATAACTGTGAGAACTAATTAATAAACTACAACACACAGATTTAACTGGGAACACTCACCTCACTCCTCATCCTGGCCTTCCCCAGTCAGGTTTAATTAAACTTACTTTTTTAATCGAAAAATAAAGGAAAATGTCGTTCAGAGATCAAATTACATGCCACTGTGTCAACTCACCATTCACGAGTTAACTCACTTCCTCTCCTTATATATAATTTCAAACAATGTACGTGCCAACCAACCTTATTGAACACTTTATCAATGGCGGGACAAACTACATCGTACTACACCCATCTCCGCCGTAAAAACAACCTTTTACTAACTTGTTTTCTTTTCTTTCTTTGTTCTTTCTCCTACTTACTCGGTTCATGGCAACCACGCGCCACCACCTCTCCCACCGTCACTTCCACCACCATCAACTGCCCTTCCACCGTACCCGACTCACACAAACCCCTCGACTTCACCACCCACCACTCCGCCGCCGCCACCAACAACAACATCACCCTCAAAACCTACCCACCATGTTCCCTCAAATACTCCGAACACACACCATGCCAAGACCCAAAAACATCCTTAAAGTTCCCACGTGCCCGCCTTATATACCGAGAAAGACACTGCCCGGAGAAACACCACCTTCTTAAATGCCGTATTCCGGCGCCGTACGGTTACAAGAACCCCTTCAGGTGGCCCACCAGCAGGGATCTGGTGTGGTACGCCAATGTACCACACAAAGATCTAACGGTCGAGAAAGCGGTTCAGAATTGGATCAGATTCGAAGGTGACCGGTTCAGATTCCCCGGCGGTGGGACCATGTTTCCTAACGGTGCCGGTGCTTATATTGATGGTATCGGAAGGTTAATCAATCTTAATGACGGGTCGATCCGAACCGCCGTTGATACGGGTTGTGGGGTAAGATTATTTTATTATTTTTATCAACCTATTCGACCGTTTTTTACTCTTATTTTATTTTATATTTTATTAAATTTCGTAGTTTTAAAACTTTAAACAGAGAATATTTGGCGTTATTTAGGTAAACTGTCTTTGTCCTATTTTTTATTATATATAATTTTTTAAAACTATGAGGTCGGATAATTTTAGGTACATATAATGTTAATGTACCATACTATTGAACCTTTTGACAGTTTGCAAGTACTCAAGTAGGATCATTTTAGGTACAAAAATTGTTAGTCATATTGATTCAAAACAGTTACATCACAATTCTATTAATTATTTAAAAGTGTGCTTATTTTTATTTATTTGATCAATACAATGAACAAAGTTTTAAATAAATTGGTAATTGAATATGATGTTAGGTAGCTAGTTGGGGAGCTTATCTTATGTCAAGGGACATCATAGCAATGTCGTTTGCTCCAAGGGATACACACGAAGCTCAAGTACAATTCGCGTTAGAGCGTGGGGTTCCCGCTTTGATTGGTGTCATTGCCTCCAAGCGGCTTCCGTACCCTTCTAGGGCTTTCGACATGGCTCATTGCTCTCGATGTCTTATCCCATGGGGTCAATATGGTAATTTTCTTCCCTCATTTAATTTTTTCAAATTGGGAATTATTGAATGAATGTTGGATTATTGATTCAATTTTAGATGGAGTATACTTGATTGAAGTGGATCGGGTTCTTCGACCCGGTGGATACTGGATCCTTTCTGGGCCTCCGATTAACTGGCAAAAACACTGGAAAGGATGGCAGAGAACAAAGGAGGATTTGAAAGAGGAACAAACCCGAATCGAGAAAGTTGCAAAGAGTCTTTGTTGGAAAAAAATAGCACAAAGGGGTGATCTTGCTATATGGCAAAAACCAATCAACCATTTTAACTGTAAAACAAATCCCAAACTCACCCCAACTCCCCCTTTTTGCCCCGTCCAAAATCCTGATTCCGCTTGGTAAGTTTTTATCTTTTACTTTCCAGTTGATTTTTTACTAAAAAAAAAGTAACTGGAAAGTAACGTTATTTTATAAAACTATTGATTTATAAATAACATGATCAAATACTTATAGGTACACAGACATCGAGACATGTTTAACTCGATTGCCAGAAGTATCAAGCAACGAAGAAGTTGCGGGTGGTGCAATTGCAAAGTGGCCAAAGAGATTAGACATGGTACCTCCTAGGGTCACAAGTGGAAGCATTGAAGGTGTAACACCCGATATTTTCCAACAAGACGTTATTTTATGGAAGAATAGAATTTCATACTATAAAACTGTAAATAATCAACTAGGGCAGCCCGGAAGATACCGGAACCTTCTTGACATGAACGCATTTTTGGGGGGCTTTGCGGCCTCACTCGTCAAAGATCCTTTATGGGTCATGAACATAGTCCCGGTTGAAGCCAAGGCTGACACGTTGGGTGCCATTTATGAGCGTGGACTAATCGGAACTTATCAAAGCTGGTGTGAGGCAATGTCGACGTACCCTCGAACGTATGATCTCATCCATGCCGATTCGGTTTTTACGTTATACCAAGACAGGTTGGTAATTTTTTATTTTTGTTTGTTTTTATAGATTTTTTTTTTTTTATAGATTAGTTGCAATATTTATTTTTGTAACATTTTTGTTGTAGATGTGAGATGGAAGATATAATGTTGGAAATGGACAGAATATTGAGACCAGAAGGAAATGTGATTATAAGAGATGACGTGGATTTATTGGTCAAAGTAAAGAGAATTGCAGATAGCCTAAATTGGGAAAGTCAAATAGTTGACCATGAAGATGGGCCACTAGTGAGAGAGAAACTTCTTTTTGCTGTGAAATTGTATTGGACTGCTCCTGCTGATTCTGACCAAGGGTCATAAAAGTCAAAATATACCTCCTTTCTCTTTTTTTTAATATTTTAGATAAAAAGTTGTAATTTAATTTCTAAAATTTAGCCCATTTAAATTTAAATTTAAATTTAAATTATTATATATACGCAATAACGTGCCGTTTGGTTTTTTGGTATCTGAATATCATGAATCACTGACATTAATTTCTTATATTCTAGTAACTCTTTCGTAAGACCATGTGTAGTGGTGAAGAATTATAATACCCCTATCATTGTGCATTATCCGACACGTGTCATCCTAGTCAGCATAGGGCATTATAGCATAAAGTGGTATAGTGGTGAAGAATTATAATGCGCATATTATTTTTAATGCAAAAAAAAAAAAAAGAGTCAAATGGATGTCAGGTTGAAAAGTGTGGGTGGGCAAAAGTGATTGGAGGACCAAAGTGAAAAGTTTGGGTGGGAAAAAAAATCAAATGGATGTCAGACGATGAAAACCAAATTCACCGTTTTAATGAAAACGCCAACATGCAAAATTGTCAAATATAACGCCCAAAAACGCCCGGTATAATGGGGGGACGGCGTTTTGGGGCGTTTTTTTGAATTTTTTTTTAAAAACACGCCCCACTACGGGTGGTCTAACAACTAGCCTATTAACATTATAGAGATAAGAAAGAAAAATTGAGGAGATAGATATATCTTATTGATGTGTAAAATAGATTATATATGCCTCTATTTATAGGTTTACAAGAATGGGGGTTAAATATATATATTTTTTTTGAACGGCTGATTTCATTAAACGAAAAAAGCTAGCAAGAAGCTAGACAAAACAATACATGAGAAGAAATTTACAAGACATTAAAACTGCACCAATCCGACCATTCTAAAGATTGCATTTTAGCTCTGTTTCTCACCCAAAGGAAGCTTGTGGATTTTATTTCCGCTAGGAGTCTTGATAAATCCACCCGATTATGGGGGTTAAATATATGGAGAGTCATAAGAAAAGTGGATAGCCACACAATTAATACATAATAATTCATAACAGTAACATATTTATCAATTTTCGATTTAGTGGTTTATAATTCGGCCCAATATCTAGTAACATATTTATCTTATCAATTTTCAATTTAGTGGTTTATAATTCGGTCCAATAATAATCTACGGATGCAATTTTGTTTGTACTAAAAAATTAAAATATGTTGTAGTAGTATTTTTAATAAATACGTAAAACTGAGGATAAAAAACAAAGGGGTATAGGGTATTTACTATTTAGTTTGTTTATATGTATAGATGTATAGATGTTTTATGGTATAAATGTATGAGTTGTGAGTTCCCAAGTGGGTTTTAACGTGGAGTAAAAATTATGTTTAGTGGGAAAGAAAGACATTTGGGTAATAGCCGAAACTGTAAACGAGGTGGGACCTTAATTAAAAACGGAAATCACAGTTTAGGATTATGTGGATATTTGAAAATTGTAAGCAAGTTGTTCTTAGCTTTGGTTTTATGGGACTTGATAAAAATGGTCACAACTCAGTAGTCTAAGTTTTTTTAAGGCGAAATTTATTAAAAGCAGAAAAGAAATAAAGAAAAGAAAAAACAAAATTGTACATAGGGATTATAGATAAAAAGATAACTATTGGACCATTCTATTCTGTTGAAACAATGGTTAACACAAGGATAACCAAGAGGGTCGTTTCACGTATGGGGTTCAACCTCTTCTCTTGCTCGTGCCAAAGGCCTAAGATCTGCAAAACAGTAAACACCGTTAGTCTCGTTAAGAGGGGAAAAGGGGGTTTTCCCTCTTAACCAGGCTCCGGCGTGAGAATAAGTACTGCTCTGAGATGAATAAAACAGTGTGTGTATAGAGTGAGTAAAGAGCTAAGATCCTTCACCTGAATGATGAAGGGTCCTATTTATAGCCGGATGGTGAAGAAGGAGGAAGCAGCTGTGCCAGCTGTGGGCGTGCGCCAGCTGTCCGACCAAGGGGAATATCCTCTTGGTTTGCTCTGTCGCGAAGGGTGTAGTGGTACACGTGGCGTCCTTCTATTCGCTTACGCTGGATACCTCGTACTGGTTGCGTCAGACTTGCTCCCTGGATTGTCGCAGGCCTATGTGGCCTTCTCTCAATGGTGACACGTGTTGTCCTTTATGTTGGACGAAGCATCTTTGATGCCAGCTATGGACCGCCTAGACATCTTCTGGAAGCTTCTAGAAGGTCTTGGTGACATGGATGCCTTGTGTGCACAAAAAGTGGTGTGGTCCCTGCCATGTAGGCAGGGAATTGGGACCATACCTCTTCAAGTCCCCCCAGTCCAGTGTGCCTTCTAGTTGAGTTGATCGTCTAGGAGGGATTCTGGACTTATGAGAGTTGTGGTTTCTGTGCATCGCGTTGGAGTTGGTGAATTATAAATTGAGCCGAGTGGGCGCATGCCGCATGGGTCTTGGCCTTTGAAAAAAGTGAGCCAAATGGACGCATGCCGCATGGGTTTTGGCCCTTTGAAAAAAGTGAGCCAAATGGACGCATGCCGCATGGGTTTTGGCCCTTTGAAAAAAGTGAGCCAAATGGACGCATGCCGCATGGGTTTTGGCCCTTTGAAAAAAGTGAGCCAAATGGACGCATGCCGCATGGGTTTTGGCCCTTTGAAAAAAGTGAGCCAAATGGACGCATGCCGCATGGGTTTTGGCCCTTTGAAAAAAGTGAGCCAAATGGACGCATGCCGCATGGGTTTTGGCCCTTTGAAAAAAGTGAGCCAAATGGACGCATGCCGCATGGGTTTTGGCCCTTTGAAAAAAGTGAGCCAAATGGACGCATGCCGCATGTGTTTTGGCCCTTTGAAAAAAGTGAGCTAAATGGACGCATGCCGCATGGGTTTTGGCCCTTTGAAAAAAGTGAGCCAAATGGACGCATGCCGCATGGATCTTGGCCCTTGAAAAAAGTGAGCCAAATGGACGCATGCCGCATGGGTTTTGGCCCTTTGAAAAAAGTGAGCCAAATGGACGCATGCCGCATGGGTTTTGGCCCTCTTGTGCTTTCTTCGGTTGGAAGTTTGGTGGCTATGGGGAAGCGTTTGGTGTGACCGTCTGACGTCCCTGTCTTTTCGGAGGTGAACAGTTGCTTTTGCAGTGACTTTCTGTCATATCAGCAGACCATGTCGCCCATGCTTCCCGAAAAATGAGCCGACGTCTTCTCTCTCCTGTGACGTGTCAGTCATCTATTGGGCGCTTTTTCTGTTCCCTGACGGTTCACTACCCATCGCATTAAATGCGATGGGTATAAATATGGGGCGGTTATCTCTTTCTTCTTTCACTTTCAAATTCTAAGTGCAATTTCTCTCTACCTTCTTCTCCTTTGTTCTATCTTTCACCTTTTTTCAGGTCGTTTTCTTCTTGATTTTTATCATGGCTGATAAGAATCCTACTCAAAAGAAGAGGAAACATAAGAGTAGAGCGCCTCCTGGTCCTGACCAGGCCCAGATTAACTGGAAAGAGGATGAATTCCAGAACCTCGTTAGAGGACATAACTTTCGACCTGAGTGGGGGGCTCGATATCCTCCGTTTGGATCTACTGCACTGGATGCCCCCCCCTGGTTTTATCACTTTATACGCTGCTTTTTTCCGGGAAGGCAATTTTAGGTTGCCCATTACTAAGTTTGTTGCTGACGTTCTGAGAGGTTATGGTCTTCATATTTCTCAAATAAATGCTATTGGGCTCCCCCGGATTACTCACTTCGAGTTTGTTTGCCGGTCTTATCGAGTTGAACCGACGTTTCCAATGTTCAACACTTTTTATAGTGTTTCGTATTCCAGTGGGTTCTACTCTTTCCAAGCTAGGATGGGAGTTGCTCAGGTGTGTTCGGTGCCGATAAAGGGCATTCATGATTGGAAACAAAAGTTTTTTTACATTCGTCGTGGTGTGATTCCGACGGATATGTCGTATAGGCAGGTGGAACAAGGGGTCCCCAGGGTGGATGTTCCTCCCAACTATGGTGATCAAGACTGGTTTAAGAAGATAACTGCGAAGCCGACGGCTATTTCTCAACTGGATGAGATGGCTTTGGTTGGTGCAGGGATGAGTTTGTTGTGGGTTCCTAAACATCCGCTGGGTCAGCCTGCGTATAGCCATAAGGGCAAATGTATTGTTCTTTCATGTCTCATCGCTTGATTATTTCCCTTTATGCTTATTATGTGTCCTTATTTTTGTTTCCACTTTGCAGTTGGTTATAGTTTGCTGAATGCCTTGGACCCGAAATCAGCGGGTGCCATGGTTGAAGCTATCCAGGCTGATGGGAATCCAACGTGGTTGGAGCAAATACATGACCGTTTTCTGCATCCTACCGATGCTAGTTTGAGTGGATACGCCAATGAAGTTCTTGGTGAGGATGATGAGGACGACTTGGTCGACTCTGGTCGAGAGGAAATCGTTATCCTTTCTAGTGGAAGTTCTGACCAGGATGTTGAAGATCTAATATCTCATTCCGCGCGTGCAGGTACCGTGCCTGGTGGTGTTGCTGAGGCGGTACATGGGTTTGCTGAGGGTGATGACGATGTGGAGGCATCTGTTGATCCGTCTGCCCAGTTGGAGACGAGGAAAAGGGCAAGGACGGAGAAATCTGTAAGAAGGGAAGAGAGGAAGGAGGGCGGAGCTGCTGGATCTTCTCGTAAGCAACCTTCTACTCTGCCTTATCTAGATTATGTGGTAGTGTCTGATACGTTGTCTGGCCTAGGCCCTGGGGAGGTGCGTCAAGGGTCAGATCCTGATGATAAAGCCACTTTAACGGAGCATATGAATAAGAAGGCTCTTGATGATCATAAGCGTCATCTTGATGAACAAGCTGCTGCCCTTCTTGCGGCCAAGAGGGCCAAGCTTCAAAAGGATGCCCCCCCAGCCCCTTCTGAATCTGAGGTTGATTTGGGTGTATTTAGTGGGGGTCGAGGGAATTTGTTGGAGAAGATATTTGAGGCCTCTGCTTCCCGCCCTGGTAACTTAGTTTCCGTGTATGTTTCTGTCATCTTTCCTTTGGTCTTTTTTGCTAATTGTAGTTTTATGGCAGAATCTAAGACTAGCAAGAAGCCGCGGCCAGTGGATATTTCTCAGATTACTCCACCTACCTCTCCTCCTTCGAGGACTGTTGGCTTGACCCCTCCTCGCGATGATGTTGATGTAACTGTGAAGGGCGGGGAAGGGTTTGAAGGTATATTTGAGGGAGGTGACGCTGCTGGTGGTGATGTTGGTGGAGTTGATAAGGGTAAAGGTGTTGAAGTGGAGATGGAGTCTAGTGAGACTACTCCGCAACAAACCATTTACACAAAACGCCCTCCCGTTGAAGGTGGAGCCACTTCTGGCTTTGTGCGAAGTCCGCACTTTGAACAAAATCCTGATGATTCCTGGGGTAACCCAGCTTGTGATGATATGCCGCACGTCCCCCGTTGGGGCCTTACTCAGGGCTCTCGGATGACTGACTTGCAGAACTGTCATGAGTTTTTCTCTTTGTCTCTTCCGCCTGCAGAGAGAATGTTTCAGAAAAACCGCAGCCGCTTTGCTCTTTTAGACGATCATGTTAGGGCTGGGGTTAACTTTTTTGCCACTTCTCAGGAGATTCTTCGCGAATGGCGATCTATGGGAGAAGAAACTCTGGAGTTTGAAGAGGCTAAGAAGGCGTTTTCTGAAGAGAGAGAGAAATTTAACACAGAGCAAAAAGGTTTGCAATGGCGGGTTGCTGATGCTGAGCGGAAGCTTGAAGAGCAGAAACAGTTAAACGAGCAAAAACAAAAGGATTGGGAGTCGGCATGTGCTCGTACGAACGCGGAGATGCAGTCGCAGCGTGATGCTATTGTGCGGCTGTCCGGTGAGAAGACGGCTCTTGCGGAAGAGGCTCATCAAGCGCGTCTTGCTGCGGAGAAGAAGGAGAAGGAGTATATTGCGCGGATAGATAAGCTGGAGCTTCTTGTGCAAGAGAAGGCTTCGGAATGTGAGGCTGCTCAGCGTCTCCTTGATGAGAAGACGGCTGAGTGCCGTGCGTCTGAGCTCCTTGCTGAGGAAGCTTCAGCTGATAGTAGGTGGCTGCTATCCCGCGGTGTTCCATTGGTAATGTTCTTTGCCTGTTCTATTTCTGTCTTCCTTTATTTATACTTTTGTGTAGTTATTTCTGCTATCTTATTCGACCTTGTTTTTCATGCAGCTTGCTGATCGTATCTTGAATTCTCCTGAGCTTGCCCGCTATATGTTTGAGTTGGGTGGGGCAGGCTATAATAGTGGCCGCAAGAATGGGTATGCTGAAGGCAGGTGTGCTGCTGCAAACAATGAGAAGGATTACCATTTTGAGTTATTTAAAGAGGATTGCGAGGGTGCTTATGCTGCTAAGCGTCGAGAATTTTCGATGCTTGATTTTGCTGTCGTTCGAGCTGCTGGTAAGTTGGCCCTCAAAGCTGATGGAGTTGCTTTGTTGAAGAAGGCATTGGGAGATGATGGCGCTGGTAGTGCGGGTGGTGCTGGTCCTAGCCATACTTGATAGGTTGCTTCCGGCCTGCGCGCCATGTATGGCCCTGAATGGGTTTGTAATGATTGTTTTTGAGACAATTTGAAATTTCTTACCTGTGGTGTTATGTGTTTGACAGATATGGTGTTACTTTGATTATGGGTATGCAAATTTTGAAATCGTCATAATATGTGCATGTTTAATTACTTTGATTAGGTGTCACGAATGAATGATGGCGCTGACAGGTGATGTTGTGTTACTACAACGTTTTTTATTCTGTCGTTTAAGTATGCGCGCTTGCATGTGATGTACGAAGTGATCGAGTTGCAGGTTATTGTGTGAGCTCAGCTGGGATCACAGCCTTGGGAGCATTACAATGTTTAGTTGCCTTGCTATCGATATTTTCGTGTTTATGTGGGCACGAAGTTATGTTTTTTGGCGTTTTGTAGGCTTTGGTTGTGTTTCTGACCCGACTGTTCACTTGGTTGTGACGAGCCTTGGAGGTCTACAACGTTTCCTATGGTCGAGCCATTGATGTTTTCGTGTACGCCCGAAGTAATAAATGCAGTTGTGACAAAAAATTTGCATGAAATAAAGGTAGCCAAACACTTCTTGTATTAAGTAAATGTGTCGGCGATTCGCCCTATACGATTACATGTTTATATGTAGCATTTTCGTAACTGTTGGGCATTCCAGGTTCGTGGAACCTCTTTGTCGTTCATGGTGCGTAGCTTGTATGCTCCCTTGCCGAGGACCTCATCGATGATGTATGGGCCTTCCCATTTGGGAGCCAGTTTTCCCGGTTTTTCTGCGTTGGACGCTTCATTGTCCCTTAAGACATAATCGCCTGGGTTGAAGGTGCAGATGCGGACTCGGGAGTTGTAATATTTTTCAAGCTTTGTCTTGTATTTGGCTTCGTTGATTGCTGCCATCTCTCTCCGTTCTTCTAGGAGGTCCAGGTCGATCCTCCTTTCTTCTTCGTTATTGATCAGATTCATGGAGAGCATTCTCGGAGATGGAAGTCCGATTTCTGCTGGAATCACAGCCTCGGACCCATAGACCAAGCTGAACGGTGTTTCTCCATTGCTTGTCTTGGGCATTGTTCTATGGGCCCATAATATGCTTGGTAGCTCGTCGACCCATCCTCGTCTTTTTTCACCGAGTCTTGCTTTGATGCCATCAACGATGCTCTTATTGACTGCTTCAACTTGACCATTCCCTTGCGGATGTGCGACCGGCGAGAAGGTGTGTTCAATGTTTAGTTCCTTGAACCATCGTTCGAGATCATCTGCTGCAAAATTTGTGCCATTGTCGGTGATGATTCGGAGTGGAAGGCCGAAACGGCATATGATTTGTTCCCAGATAAATCGTTTAACGACTGCCGATGTGGTTGACGCAAGTGCTTTTGCTTCTACCCACTTGGTAAAGTAATCAACCGCGACGATGATGAACTTGACT
Source organism: Helianthus annuus (assembly GCF_002127325.2). Classification (NCBI taxonomy): domain Eukaryota; kingdom Viridiplantae; phylum Streptophyta; class Magnoliopsida; order Asterales; family Asteraceae; genus Helianthus; species Helianthus annuus. The sequence continues at coordinate 171,355,622 of NC_035446.2, forward strand.
GCCCCTGGTGCTTCTGGGAAGGGGCCCACCATGTCTATGCCCCATTGTTGAAAGGGCCATGCGGTTGTTACTGGCACCAACTCGTTTTTTGGACGCATGGTTTTTGGTGCATGCCGTTGGCAGCCGCTGCATTTTCTTAATTCTTTCACGGCATTGAGGTGCATTCCGGGCCAGTAGTAACCGGCGTTCATTACTTTAGCCACTACCATGCGTGGCCCGGCGTGGATGCCGCAGATGCCCTCATGTACTTCCCGGATCAGATAATTTGCGTCGTCGGCGTCGACACATCTTAGCAGAGGGCCGAGATATGACTTTCGGTACAATATCCCGTCCGCCATTTGATAATGTTCTGATTTATACTGGATTTTCCGCGCCTCGGCTTTATTTTCTGGGAGTATCCCGGACTGTAAGTACATGATGATGGGTGTCATCCAGGACGTGGCTCCTGTTTGGATTACGCTGACTTCTCGGAGTGGAACAGACGGGTTGCTTAAAACTTCTATGCGTACGTCTTTGGCTAGGTGCTGAAAACTTGTTGACGCAAGCTTGCTTAAGGCGTCTGCCGGCTTGTTTTCGCTGCGGTTTATGTGGTGCACCTTGTAAGAATAGAAAGTTTGCAGCAACGTCTTTGCTTGGTTGAGATAGAGTGCCATTATGTCGCCCTTGGCTTCGTATTGACCGTTGATTTGGCCCGCCACTAGCATGGAGTCCACATGTGCCTCAATATGTCGGACTCCCATTTTGATTGCTAAGCGCAAGCCGGCCAGGAAGGCTTCATATTCTGCTTCGTTATTTGTGCTCTTGAAGTCTAGACGTATGGCGTAGGTGAACTCGTTTTTGTCAGGGCTCACTAGCCGTAGCCCCGCGCCTGCCCCATCTTCGTTGGACGCACCGTCAGTATACAGCATCCATGGTTCTTCGGTTTGTTTTTTCTCCGCTTTCTCCATCGCCTTACACTCTCTGTCTTTGTCATCGGGGACTTCCGTCATGAAGTCTGCCAAAACTTGGCCTTTTATCGACGGTCGTGGTCTGAAGACTACGTTGTGTCCCCCTAGCTCTATCGCCCATTTGGCCAACCTTCCTGATATTTCCGGCCTTGCTAGGATATTCCCAATATTGTAATTTGTTAACACGTGGATGACGTGATTGGCGAAATATCGGCGTAGCCTTCTTGACGCGTGAATCAGTGCAAGGACAAGCTTTTCCATGATTGCGTACCTTGTTTCTGGGTCGGTTAGGGTTCTGGACACATAATACACAGGTGTTTGGACACCTTGTCGATCAACCAGCAATACGGCACCTACGGCCCTGTCGGAAGCTGAGAGGTACAAAACCAAAGGTTCTCCTTTGTTTGGTGCGGTTAGAGTTGGCAGCTTGATGAGACAGTCTTTCATCTCGCGGAACGCATTTTCTGCTTCCGGAGTCCATTGGAATTGGGTTTTCTTCATGCAGTTTCGCAAGGTCTTGATGAATGGGAAGGATTTTGCCGCGTGGTTTGCTAGGAATCGATTGAGGGCTGCCAATCGTCCTGCGAGCTTTTGCATATCTTTGATGCTTGCTGGTGAAGGCATCCTCTCTATGGCCTGGACCTTTTCTGGGTTCACCTTAAAACCATCTTTGGTGACTATGAAGCCCAGAAACTTTCCTTCCTCCATTCCAAATGAGCACTTTGCTGGATTCAGTTTGATGCTCACGCTGCGCAGCGTGTTGAGGGTTTTCTGAATATTTACCAGCATCGCGCTCTCCTCCCTGCTCATGATTACCAAATCGTCCATGTATACCTCGATGTATTTACCGATGGCGTCACTAAATGTTTCGTTCATCAACCGTTGATACGTAGCACCTGCATTCTTTAAGCCGAACGACATCTTGGTGTAGCAGTATAGCCCCGTTGGCGTGCGGAATGCGGTTTTATCCTCGTCTTGAACAGCCATCTGGACCTGGTGGTATCCCTTGTAGCAATCCAGAAAACATTTCCACCGGAACGTTGCCAAAGAATCTATTTTCTCGTCTATGTCTGGCAACGCATAGCAGTCACGGGGGCATGCTTTGTTCAGATCCTTGTAGTCGACGCACATTCGCCAACTACCATTCGGTTTCTTTACCATAACTGGGCTTGCCACCCACGTTTGGTACCGGACTTCCCTGATGATTCCTGCGTTTAGCAGTTCTAACACTTGTTCTTTCATTGCATCGTGTTTGATGTCCCCCAGGTGTCGTTTGGCATGCACTACTGGCTTCGCATCCTCTGAAACGTTTAGCCGGTGTTCCGCTATGTGCCGTGGAACACCAACCATATCGGCCGGTGTCCAGGCGAACACGTCCATGTTGTCATGCAGTAATTTCTTCAGCGCCGCACGCGTTAGGTCAGACATTGCGGGTCCCAGGGTGACCGTTTGTTCTGGGTATGCACTATTCAATACCCATTTTTCTGCCTCTCTGCGCGGTGCGGGCTTGCTTGCTTTTGCCGGACTGATTTCGTCTGTTGCTAGCACCTCCTTGCTTGCATATATCAATGCAATGCCTGTTTCGGTTGGAAAGCCTATGGCAGAATGTGGTGCGGAACAGATCATACTGAAATCTCCTTGGGATTCTCGTCCTAAGAGGATGTCGTGTCGTGAATGTGCCGGTAGCACCATGAATGTGACTTCTTCAGTTCTTGAATTTCTCCCATCAGAAAGTAATACTGGGAAAGATATTTGTCCTAGGGGAAAGACGGCCTCGTTGCAGAATCCAGTTAATGGGTAGTCAACTGGTTCCAGGCGCGCCTTATCCTCTTGGTCGAATTGGTTGAAGCACTGTTCATATATGATGTCTGCGGTGCTTCCGGGATCAATAAAGATGTAATCTGTTTGATAGTGGCCGATTACCCCTGGAATGACTATTGGCCGCTTTTCTCTTGGACCTCCCCTGACAATTGGGAACACTACTTGCTTCTCGCGCCATGAATCATCCTGCGCGCGTTTGTTATAGTTTTTTCTTGGTCGCCGTGGTCCTCCTTGCACCATATGAGTTTCTAGCTTTCTGAGCTTCTTGTTGTCTGGACCTTCATCTCTTCGTTGTATCTGGCGGTAATCGCGCTTTCCTCCTTTGACTAAGTGACCGAGCTTTCCGTCTCTTAGAGCTCTTTCAATTTCTTGCTTTAAGCTAAAGCAATCGTCGGTCAAGTGGCCCGTATCTTTGTGGAATTCACAGAAGAGATTTGGGTCTTGACCCCTTTTGTTGCGCATCTGCAAGGGTGGTTTGAATTGATGGTTCTCTGTAGCTAAGACTTCAGAAGGTGTTTTGGTTAGTGGAGTCCACTGCTTTTCTCTGTTTTCGCGCTTTACTTCTTTTCGATGGGCTATCTGATTGATCGTATGGCGCGCGTCGTCCCGCGGGGGACTTCTTTCTCTGTTCCCAGAAGCCCTCCAGGGTTGATTTCTACCCCTTCTGTTGTTTCGATCGTGATGGTTGTGTGCGCGCTGACGGTGATCGTCACCGGTCAGTTGCCTATCTGTCTGCGCAATGGTCTTGGCCGCTTCAATGAAGGTTTCCCAGTCTTTGGGTCCTCCGTCGCGCCCTTTGATTCTTTTAACCAGATCGTCGCATTTGACTGCTCGCATGAAGTGTGCGCGCATCATCTTTTCCGGTATGTCTCCGATTTCCAAACATTCTTTGTTGTACCTCGTAATAAAATCCTCTACGCTTTCGTAGTCTTTTCTGTATATGTTCAAACAATCCCCTGGGTCTCTGGCGTGTCTTCGCTGTTGAGAAAAGTGTGCTAAGAATTTTTCTCGGAAGTCGACCCATGATTTGATTTTTCCAGCTGGTAAATTGTCGAACCAGATGCGTGCCGCACCAACGAAAGTTTGAGCGAACAAGTGACACCATGTTGGTAGGTTCCAACCACCTGTTGCTCCTGCGCCTTTGAACACCTGGAGGTGATCGTCTGGGTCCGTCAGCCCGTTGTATTTACCTACGTTGTGGGGTAACTTTGTTTTATCGATGGCTGCGCACGCGATTTCTGAAATGAATTTTGAGTTTTCTGCCATGTCCTCAGGACGATAGCTCAAAGTGTAATCGTGCTCTGCTTTGGGGTTGTACCCCGCGCGCTTGGTTGGTTTGTATGCCTCGTGCTCTGGAGGAAGTCTGCTGAACACTGTGGATTCTGCCTTGTACGTTGGGTCGTCTTCCTCCTCTTCCCATTCTGTGTTCATGTTACGTGCGCCCAAACGGGTCTGGATTGGTTTTCGGTGCAGGGTGGAGTTTTGCACGAAATTACTCTCTGTTTCAGCATAAGTGTCGCGCGTGTCTTGCACACTGGGTCTTCTTATATTCTGCACTGGCCCTCTTTCTGGACGTAAGTTCCATGCGTTGGTCTGCTGAGCCGTGTGTGTGCTCAGAGACCTTGGCTGCGGAGTTGCAAATGTTGTTTGGTTGGCCTGTGCTTGGAGCAGAGCTTGCTGTGCGCTAAGTTGCGTGTAAACTAAGTTTATGGACGCCATTTGTTCGGCGTACCAGGAGGCTAGAGTTTTTCCTTCTGGTAGCCCTAAGAGTGCAGAGTAATTGAGTTGTGCTTGTTCTGATGGCACCGAAGGGCCTGGCCCATGGCTTACAGTCTGCATCGGCGGTGGGGTTTGATGTAGCATCCCCGTTGGAGGTTGGAGAGCAGCCCCGTTTGTGGTTTGAGTGATGATTCTTGTTGGTGTTTGGAAAATGGGTCCAGTTGTGGTCTGGCTAGCAGCCCTGGACGCACTTCCAAAAATGGACGGAAACTCGTTGTTCAGCTGACCTTCTTGGATGGTCTCGTTCCTTTGACCGCGTTGGACGTGTGCCGTGTCCGAAACGAGTTCAAAAGAAGAGATTTCTCCGTCAGCTGGGTGTGAATGATTCTGGTCTGCCATTTTTCACGAGTGTTTTCTAAAAGAGAGAAAGAGGTGAGAGTGGTCTTGCAAAAAAGCGGATGGCGCCAATGTTGAAACAATGGTTAACACAAGGATAACCAAGAGGGTCGTTTCACGTATGGGGTTCAACCTCTTCTCTTGCTCGTGCCAAAGGCCTAAGATCTGCAAAACAGTAAACACCGTTAGTCTCGTTAAGAGGGGAAAAGGGGGTTTTCCCTCTTAACCAGGCTCCGGCGTGAGAATAAGTACTGCTCTGAGATGAATAAAACAGTGTGTGTATAGAGTGAGTAAAGAGCTAAGATCCTTCACCTGAATGATGAAGGGTCCTATTTATAGCCGGATGGTGAAGAAGGAGGAAGCAGCTGTGCCAGCTGTGGGCGTGCGCCAGCTGTCCGACCAAGGGGAATATCCTCTTGGTCTGCTCTGTCGCGAAGGGTGTAGTGGTACACGTGGCGTCCTTCTATTCGCTTACGCTGGATACCTCGTACTGGTTGCGTCAGACTTGCTCCCTGGATTGTCGCAGGCCTATGTGGCCTTCTCTCAATGGTGACACGTGTTGTCCTTTATGTTGGACGAAGCATCTTTGATGCCAGCTATGGACCGCCTAGACATCTTCTGGAAGCTTCTAGAAGGTCTTGGTGACATGGATGCCTTGTGTGCACAAAAAGTGGTGTGGTCCCTGCCATGTAGGCAGGGAATTGGGACCATACCTCTTCATATTCTATCTATTTTCAATCTAACTTTCCATGATGCGAATATCACTTCGTTTCTCAGCTTTCATATGGCCCAACAAGAAATCGGAATAAGCGCATGGATAGATTGTTTCTTGATGGTCAACCCTATTACGGACCCGTGTGTTTTCATCAAATCTGGAAGTGGGATCCGAATACAGCCACATGAGGGATGTCACACCCATTCAAATATGTTAATTTTCTTCGAAACCCAATTATTCCATTGGAATTTATATCATTGGGTAGTAATCACATTGGAGGATAGTAATTAGTGTAATGACTACACCAAGAAATTAAATCATTTACATGGATTTGTTGGCTTCGAAGAGACGCTTCAAATTTTATAATATTAGACCCCCCCCCACCCCCGCGCGCGCGCCCATATTAAGAGGTAAGAATTCAAATCGACATCGACTGTGGTGAAGAGCCATCAACACACGGTGCCAAAGTCTGTTTTTCTCTACCTTAAATCTGTTGGCAGTAATTCCCGACTCATCACAAGTCGGTGATGTGAAAAGGGTGACAAAAGAGTTCAAGTCACAAGTCGGTGAACTTGAGGGATCAATGTTGACAAGTTGGTCATAATTGGTTAAGTTTCCTAATTATATTAGACCATGTGTAGTGGTGAACTAACATAATGCCCCCACCATGGGGCATTATCCGACACATGGCATCCTAGTCAGCGTTGGGGCATTATAGCAAAAGTGGCGTAGTGGGGCATTATCCAATAATGCCCCTTCCGATCAATAAACAATTATTTTATAGAGAAAAGAAAAAAAAATGGCACTACACTTGGAAGTCTCCCATTGGCCCATGCATTTGACCCATGCACATGCATTTGACCCATCCATATTAAAACGCCCAGCTTGCCTCCAATTTAGCGTGATTTTTAAAACGCCCGGCTTCAATTTGCTTGGGGTTCACGTACAGAAGAAGAAACATAATCTTGTGTTTTTTTAATTTTACTTTTGTGACTTTTCTCACAATTGGAGAAGGTTTCCTTTACGTGGTCACTAGAACAAAAAAGGTTTGGTTTTATATTTTATTAAGTTGAGAGAAAAAAGACAAGACTAGAGAGAAACCGAGTTATGGTTTGAGAGTCTGTAATCAATTTTGAGTTATTTTCTGATTAATAAGATTGAGAGTTATTCGATCTAAATTCTCTTCTTCATCTTTTCAGTTCGGTTTAATTATCGACTGGGACTTGAATTGGTGAAAAGAACTTAGTTGGTTTTTTTTATTATTTGGGTTGAATAAGCGGGTTCAATTCAAGTTTAATTTTTATTCGGTTTTCGAGAGGTATTCGTGACCGGGTTTCTGTGAGCAAAACGCGTTCGTTTCTGAAAAGTTGTTCAGAAATCAATGACGGACGGGAACAGACCACCACCGGTTGTGGTTAAGGATCAAAGTACCACAACTTTACAGTGTCCAATGTTAACCGAAACAAATTACAACATCTGGGCGATTCGTATCAAGGCAGTATTCAAGGTTCATGGAATACAGCAAGCTTTAGAACCAGGCGAAAAGGAGGTAGATGCCAAAAAGGATGACATGGCAGTTGCACTTCTACTTCAAGCAATACCCGAAGAGCTCGTGTTTCAAGTAGCTCAGTTTCAGACTGCAAAGGAAATCTGGGAAGCGTTGAAGACACGGTATGTTGGGGTTGAACGGGTTCGAGAGGCAAAGCTTGAGCAACTGGAAAATGAGTTCGAATCCTTGAAGATGAAAGAAACAGAGACAGTTGATTCTTTCGCGGGCATGATATGTCAGTTGGTTACCAAAGCAGCCAGTTTGGGAACCACCTATGAAAACAAAAAGCTAACCAGAAAGCTATTAGGCTCTGTTCCAACAAAGTATGTTCCAATTGTAGCTTCAATTGAACAATTTGCAGATTTGAAGACTATGACGTTTCAGGAAGCGATCGGTAGACTGAAGACATTCGAAGACAGGATTAAGGGTATCGAGTCTTTAGCAGAAAATCAAGGTAATCTAATGTTTGCCAATGGTGAGTCATCCTCGAAATCCAAATCCTATGAAAATACGCGAGGGCGTGGGCGATGCGGTTCAAGTTACCGAGGTAGACGTCAAGTGTCACACCCCGATTTCCACGTGTCTCACCGGTGGGCCCGGTGGGGGATTACCGTGACGATGTTGGCAACAATATAGTCAAACCACACAATTATATAATGCACAGCGGAAGCATAATTTAAATATATAATTTCAACCTCTGATTGTAATATCAAAATGTATTACAGAAGTTGAATATCCACAGTGGATCGTAAATACAGATAAAGTATTGTTCCATCAGATACTGCAATCAAGCTTGCGAGGCTTATCCCGACGCTAGGGAGCTAATACCAGCCAATTACGTTTAGGTACCTGCACTTAATCTTTTTGGGGAAAATACGTCAGTTTACACTGGTAAATACATTCAACTGACACATTTGAAAATGTTTATTAAAATTGATTTGAATGCACAAGGCACAAACTCTTTTATAACTTGGGAAAATTCATAATGAAATCTTGTGAACGTTTTACATGTTCTTTTATGCGTTCAGTAGCCCGGGTCGTGCCGGGTTAAAGATTTATAGACACACCACGTTTGCGTAAAACCGTAGTATGAAAACCAACGGCTACGTCTTTTAGTTTTAATGTCGACACTTTATACCGGGTGTACGCCTACACCGGGATGTCGATGGTCGTGGCCATTTCGTAAAATGATGCCGAGGATATCCGGGACAACGGTCATTAAACCCCCCAAAGGCTTATAAGCAACAAAACTGTTTAAATGAGCCGATCATATTATTTAGTTATCCACCTAAGCGATGGACGAATATAGTGCTCAATCAAGCGGTATTAATATACCGTAACCCAAGCCCATATAGGGGAAATAAGTCAAAAGTATTTACCTTTGCAAGTATTAATCCTTAATTTAGATCAAGTCACCGATAGCTTTTACTGGGGCTCCTAATCTGGAACGAAGGTTTTAATTAACCTCTTGGAATCCTAACGGTCCTTGTATTAGCCGTAGCTTAAACCGGTTGATTCCGATATATAGATATGGTTAATTCGCACGAAGAGGCGAAAACCGAGAATGGAGTATGATTTGGACCCAACAAGTTCAGAGACTTGTTTTATATGGGTTTATAGCTCATACTCTGGATTTTGGGGTTCAAATAATATAATTTGACCCATATCGGCTATTGCACGAAAGCTAGTTCCGTGGGCCGTACCGTGTGCGCAAATAGGCGAAACGGTTAACCATAAGAGTCGTACGCTTATTTCCTAAGTCAATATGCCTTAAAAGTATTTTGGTATCAGTAGGATACCTTCCGTAATGCCCGTAACGAGTTTAAGTTTATATTATGCCCCGTAGGGGCTTTTCGGTCATTTTAAAGACTTTTAAAAGGGATTTTCGAGTTCTACAGGGAATCTGAGTTTCCCGAACAGCTTATAAAGCTTAAAATACTTTATTTATTATTTAAAACCAGTGGCAATTGGATTCGGGTCAAAAGACCTTGTAGAACTCCCGTTTTGGCCAAAAAGGGCATATTCGGTATTTACCGAACCGTAGCCATAACCGCAGGTTATGAGCAAGGTAAAAATTATTAAAAATCTTTAAAATTCCCAAAATATTATTTTACCACAGTGGGTAAAAGTTTTGGTGACGAAAACTTGGTTTAGATGGGCGTTATGCTAATTGCGCCGTTAATTACAAAATTTTCTTAAAAGTGCGCCTTTTAGCATAACTCTCATTCTAGACCTCGGATTGACGTGAAACTTTAGGGACATGCTTATAATTTAATAAGCAAGTTTTTGGTCCGTTCACGTGTCCGAAATACTCGTTTTAATTTTAAAAGGCCGTTACGGTCAACTTTTAGGCGAATGACGGAATGCGCTAAAGACTCGGATAACTCATGAACCGACCACAGAGGCTTATACCAACATGTGACCTGGTCCTAAGAGAGTCCTAGGGTATATTTATACCTCACTAAAACGGGTCAGAACTGAAGTCAAAGCAAAAGTCAAACTTTTGCGACTTTCGGCTCCGAACCGGTTCTATATAGCAAATGATCGATTCAAACGAGCGCAAACAGGTTTATATACTTATTATCATGTTTTATGATTGTCAAAACAGGTTTCATAACGTATACATTACAGATTATGCATAAATCGCTAAAATAGCTTTCTGTTGACTTTTTAACCGCACGTTTGACTCGGCATTTGACATAGTTAGAGTGGTGATCAGGGGGAACCATTTTAGAGGTTTATTACCCACATAAATACCAACTCATAACCACTTTTGATTCGTCATAAGACTGAACCATTTGCAAGATATTGTAATGACAACCGCTAGTTACGACGGTTGCGTTTATGAGCCATAACTAAGGAAATGTGACACCACAAAGGGTTAGATCACTTACAGAGGTTGTGTTCTTGCTTATGGAGCAGAAGAAAAGCTAGAGAGCTCCTTAGAATGATCAGATAGTGTGTTTTGAGTGTGATGAAGGTTATGAGCCAAAGAGGCCTATTTATAGTCACACAAGACCCTCAAGATCATTACACAACATGCTAACTGATCATGGATCATGGGCAGGTGTCCCTAAGGGGTATGGGTCGTGTAGGGGGCACCCATGCTGCCATAATTGATCAAATGATCGTTCAAGAGCTCAAAAGTCAAGAAAACATCAACTTTCTGCATCTGGGCACTTTACGCGACCCGCATGGACATTCCATGCTTCTTTTACGCGGGTCGCCTAAAGTTCATATAACAGACGCGTTATTTAAGAGGCTCGCGGCCCGCCTCAACTAATGCTTAAACTTCACGCGGGTCGCCTAAGGTTAAGATTTCAGGATTTTTAAATCTTTTTGTAATGATTACAGAATCGGGCCATTAATAACGAAATCTTTCGTAATGATTCACCTGGCCTTTCGGTTCTGAAGGGGTAACTTTGCGGTTTGGCCCTCGGTTATTTACCGATAGGGGCCTCATGTTAATTACCCGCATTATTAAGTCCCCGGTTTATTTATTTAATTATTCTGAAAGCCTTAACTTTCATTGTTGACGCTTTTAACCCTTCTTCTACGAATTCGATCGTAATTTTCTCGTTTCATATCGAAACTTCGCGAAATTCATATATATTATTTTAGTGAGGGTATAATACCGTTACAAAGTCTTTGGAACGTTAAAGGGTCACTCAGAGGTATTATTAAACATGTTGACACAGTTAACCCCTGTAGTTTGTAATCTCTCACTTTCTTCCGCGTTTTGTTTTTGTACGATCTATAATTTATTCGTTTGAAGGTTTAGGCATTATTTAGGGATACTATCCAGTATATTTACCCTTGTTGACATTTATAACCCTCGAATTTATATACTTTCAAGGTTTGTCAAAATTAGTCCTTTATTTATTATAGATGCCACGTGTAAACAAATGACACGTGTTAACACATCATTGGACACAAAAATTCGAGGTGTTACATCAAGACTGGGATGATGAGGACCAAGATGGAAGTCAAAGCCGAGATGGTCAAGATCATGGGTCAAAACAAACGGGTCAAAGAAGAACCAATGATCGCCAGAAAGGAAGGAAAGATAGATCACAGGTTCAGTGTTACCGTTGTGATAAATTTGGTCACTTCGCGTCAGGATGTCCAGATCGTATGAAGAAACAAGATGAAGCTAACTTAGCTAAAAACGATGATTTTGATCCATCATTATTCATGATGAGATGTGATCAAGAGACGGTTTTTCTAAATGAAGAATGGGTGAATCCAAAGCGTTTCGAGACTGAGCCAATGGAGAAAGACACTTGGTATCTCGACAACGGAGCATCGAATCACATGACGGGTAATCGAGCTTATTTCTTTGAACTTAATGAACGTGTCACGGGAAAGGTGAAGTTTGGAGATGGATCTTGTATTGACATACGGGGAAAGGGATCGGTATTACTTGAAGGGAAAACGGGGTAGAAGCGCCTGTTAACCGATGTTTACTACATACCGAGTTTGCAAAGCAATATCATTAGTCTTGGTCAAGCAACGGAAGGTGGATGCGACATTCACATGAAACGTGATTTGCTAACCATTCATGATGATACAGGAAAGCTTATGATGAAGGTGATAAGGACCAAGAACCGTTTGTACAAGATCAACCTCAAGATAGCAAGTTCCAGTACACAAGATAACATGACTGGAATAAAGAATTTTGCGGGTAGGGATCTACAAAGAGGTGAACTGAAAGATGATACGGCAAGTACGAGTCAGAATCTTCTCAAAGATCTAAGTTTAATGAAGAAACCCAAAATTCAAAGTCCAAAGAAAAATGTTCAAGAATTCAAAGAAAAGGTTAAGCAAGGGATTCAAACCCAAGGAGATACATTTAATGATCCAAGAGAGCGGGTGTTTGCTCAAGATCGCAGCCGAGTCAATGGTGGTGCGAGTTCTTATGACCAAAGGACGAGTCTTGGAAAAAGGACTAGTCGAGTACAAGGTCGCAAGAATGTTCGAGCTAGGAAGGAGCCGAAAAACACAGCTAGAGATCAAGATGAGTTCTATGAGAATCAAGACAAAGAAGACATGTTGGAGCCTACCTATTTCGAGTCGGAAATTAAGGGGGTGATTGTTGGCGGTAATTCCCGACTCATCACAATTCGGTGATGTGAAAAGGGTGACAAAATGTAACACCTCGAAATTTTGGGTCCAATAATGTGTTAACACGTGTCATAAGTTTACACGTGGCATTAAATATTAAATAAAGGACTAAAGTTGACAAACCTTGAAAGTATGTAAATTCGAGGGTTATAAATGTCAACGAAGGGTAAATATATGGTATAGTAACCCTAAACGATGCTCGTACCTTCGAACGAATAAATCATGGATCGTACGGAAGCGAAACGCGGAAGAAAGTGAGAGATTACAAGCTGCAGGGGTTAATTGTGTCAACATGTTTAATTATACCTCTGAGTGACCCTTTGACGTACCCGAGGCTTTGTAACAGTTAAATACGCTCACTAGAATGTACTGTATAAATTCCGCGAAGTTTCGTTTTAAAACGAGAAAGTTACGATCAAATTCGTACGAGAGGGGTTAAAAGCGTCAACAATGAAAGTTAAGGCTTTCCAAATAATTAACAAACTAACCGGGGACTTAACAATGCGGGTAAATAACACGAGGCCTTAGTTGTAAATAATCGAGGGCCAAATCGCAAAGTTACCACCTAAATCGATCGCGCATGCACGAAGCATGTCTTCTAGCGTTTGGATAGTACGCTCACTTTGACCGTCCGTCTGTGGATGGTAAGCCGTACTAAAGTTTAAACGCGTGCCCAAAGATTGCTGGAAACTCTTCCAGAAGTGAGATGTGTATCTAGTATCCCTGTCGGAGATAATAGACACAGGTATGCCGTGTAAGGCTACAATCTTATCAACATAAAGTTGGGCTAACATATCGGAGCTATACGTCTCCTTGATGGGTAGAAAATGAGCTGATTTAGTCAGCCTATCGACTATGACCCATATGGTATCGTTTCCTTTCCTGGTTTTGGGTAACTTGGTTATGAAGTCCATAGTTACGCATTCCCACTTCCACTCGGGAAGTTCAGGCTGTTGTAGCAAGCCAGACGGCTTTTGGTGCTCAGCTTTGACTTGAGCACAAGTCAAGCACTTTGCTACATGGGCGGCTACAGACTTTTTCAAGCCTGTCCACCAATAATTTGCCTTTAAGTCTTGGTACATCTTATCAGCACCAGGATGGACTGAGTATTTGGAACTATGGGCTTCCTGGAGAACAACATCACGTAGTCCTCCGTAAACTGGAACCCATATACGTCCATTCAGTCTTAGGATTCCATCCTTGCTAAGAGTCAACTGCTCCTCAGTTACTCCCAGCTTTTCATTTGGATAATTAGCTTCCAACACAGCCTCTCGCTGTGCAGCCAAAATCCTTTCAATCAAATTATTTTTAACTTCAATGCTCTTGGCATTGATTCGAATGGGTTTTACCCTTTCTTTCCTGCTCAATGCATCGGCGACTACATTCGCCTTACCGGGATGGTACCTGATTTCACAGTCATAATCATTCAGGGTTTCCATCCAACGGCGTTGTCTCATGTTCAACTCCTTCTGGTTGAACAGGTGCTGAAGGCTTTTGTGATCTGAATAAATCACAAATTTAATACCATAAAGGTAGTGCCTCCACAACTTAAGTGCAAATACAACGGCACCCAACTCCAAATCATGGGTGGTGTAATTCTTTTCATGCACCTTTAATTGCCTTGAAGCATAGGCAATCACCTTGCCCTTCTGCATAAGCACACACCCCATGCCTGTATGTGATGCATCGCAGTAAACTACGAATTCATCTGTACCCTCAGGTAATGTCAACACAGGTGCGTTGCTTAGCTTTTGCTTCAGTATTTCGAAGGACTCTTGCTGCTTCGGGCCCCAAATGTACTTTTCTTTCTTCTTGGTCAAGGAAGTCAAGGGCGCAGCAATCCTTGAAAAATTTGCAATAAATCTCCGGTAATATCCTGCTAATCCCAGGAAACTACGGATTTCGGTAGGCGTCTTTGGCTCTTGCCAGTTCATGACTGCCTCCACCTTAGCGGGATCCACTTGGATACCACGCTCACTCACAACGTGTCCTAAAAATTGAACCTCTCTTAGCCAGAATTCACATTTCGAGAATTTGGCGTAGAGTTTCTCACGTTGTAGTAATTCGAGAATGCAACGAAGATGCTTCTCGTGGTCATCTTGGCTTTTAGAATAGATCAGGATATCGTCTATGAAGACTATGACGAATTTATCTAGATACGGCTTGCACACACGATTCATGAGATCCATGAACGCAGCCGGTGCATTTGTGAGCCCAAAAGGCATCACTAGGAACTCGTAATGACCATAGCGAGTCCTAAATGCAGTCTTGTGTACATCTTCATCTCTGACCCTTAATTGATGATAGCCCGACCTTAAGTCGATCTTGGAGAAGTAGCTTGCTCCTTGCAGCTGATCGAATAGATCATCGATCCTTGGTAAAGGATATCTATTCTTTATGGTAACTTTATTTAGTTCTCTATAGTTGATGCACAACCGCATCGATCCGTCCTTCTTCTTTACAAATAGGACAGGTGCTCCCCAGGGAGATGAACTAGGTCTGATAAAACCTTTCGTCAGCAGTTCATCCAACTGGCTCCTTAGTTCTTTCATTTCCGTTGGCGCTAATCTGTAAGGTGCTCTGGCTATCGGAGCTGCTCCAGGAATGATGTCAATTCTGAACTCCACTTGTCTATCTGGTGGCAAACCAGGTAGTTCTTCAGGAAAAACCTCGGGGTATTCAGAAATGACAGGAAGATCCTCGATCTTCGGCTTTGGTTCTTCAATTATCACCTGAGCCATGTAAATTACACAGCCTCTGTTCAAACACCTTGAAGCTTTCAGCATAGATACGTCTTCGGGCAATCCGTAATGCGTATCCCCACGAATGGTAAGAGATTCACCACTCGGAGTCTTTAAAACTATTTGTCTCTTGCCGCAAATGATTTGGGCCTGGTTATGGGATAACCAGTCCATGCCTAGCACGATGTCAAAACCCGCAAGTTTGAAAGGAAGTAGAGATAAAGGAAAAGAATGGTTCCTAATGGACATTTCACATCCTTCTAGTACGGTAGAGACGGTTTCTATCGTGACGTCTGCCAATTCTACTTCGTAATTTACGTCTAAGGTTTTGATTGGCATATTTAGTAGTTGGCAAAATTTCTGGTCTACAAAGGACTTGTCAGCGCCAGAATCGAACAGTACTCTTGCAAATATATTATTTACGAGAAAAGTACCTGTAAGCACATTGTCGTCCTTGACCGCTTCCTTTGCATCCAAGCGAAAAACTCTCGCATTTGTCTTCTTAGTCTCTTCCGCCTTCTTGGCATACTTCGGGCAATTACTCTTTATGTGCCCCTTCTCGTTACAATTATAGCAGGTTGCGTCCTTTATCTTTTTGCACTCCACTGTCTTATGCTCCTTGGACTTGCATAGCCCACAGGGTGGAGTTCTTTGTTGCGACTGCGAACCAGACGCAAACCTACACTTTCCGGAGTGAGGTTTCTTGCAGACCTTGCAGTGAGGTCTTCCATCAGCTTGCCCCTCTTTCTTTGCCTCCGACCCTCTTTTGCCCTCACCGTTTCCACGGTGCTTTTTACCGGACTTTCGTGAGGTCTCATCCTCACGCTTTCGCTTTTCAGCCTCCTTGCTCCTTTGTGCCCTCAGACGGACAGCATCAAGTGTAAGAGACAAGGAGAGGTCAGTAACTGACCTGAAGGTCGTTGGCCTAGAGGCCTTTACACTGGCCTTAATCGCCGGTTCTAAGCCCCCAATGAATCGGGCAATTCTTCGTGGTTCTGGTGTCACCAGATATGGCACCAGGCGTGACATAGTGTTAAAACTTGTCAGATATGCTTGACAATCCAGGTTTGTCATCACTAGTGAGACAAAATCTGCCTCAATCTTCTCAACCTCGTGCTGAGGGCAGTAGTTTTCTTTTATGAGGGTAATAAACTCCCCCCATGACATTTTGTACAAGGCAGACTTACCTGAAGCCTGCACCAGAGCTCTCCACCACGCCAGGGCCTCGCCCTTGAATGACTGGGACACAAACTTAACCACGTCCCTCTCAGCGCACCCGCTGATGTCCACAATCGTGTCCATCTCGTCCAGCCAGGTGATACAGTCAACCGCACCTTTCTCCCCTGTAAATTCACGGGGCTTACATGATACAAAGTATTTGTAGGTGCAACCCTTAGCACTGGACGCATCGGTATATTCTCTATCGCGGTGAACGCTGTGCTCAGTAGACGAGTGCTTGTCGTCATCTTTCTTGGGTTCAGAGGGTGGTTTGGAGTGTGTCTTTGGTTTAGAGGGTGGTTTTGACACAGATCTACCTTGAGACTCAGTATTTTGACGATCAATAGCTGCCTGGACAGCATTGTTGATCAGAGCCTTTAGCTGTGCGCCTGTCAAATGTACTGACGCATTGTCATAGTCATCTTCGTTTGTGTGGCTGTTCTCTCCATTGGGATCCGCCATTGTAACTTGAATCTGTTACAGAAGATAACAAAATTTTAATTTAGGAGATTATTATATGATTGTCTTTTATGACAATTTGTCAACCATGGTACAGAGACCATATTCGGTTAACTTATTAACTCATTTCATTAAATATTAGGATTTGAATAGATCCTATTTTAACTATATAAATAGTACTGGCGGCATAAAGCCTAATCATGATGATGTTTTATAATGTTAGCCGAGATTTCATAGAATCAAAGGCATAGAGAGTTGAACCGTAGTTCTTTTATCTCTTTCTGACAGAGAGTCATAGACTACTACTGCCTTTTGTCTTATAAGACAATTATTATGGCCCATAGGCACTACACCTCTAATGGATGTCTTAATATGGTTGGCCCGTAGGCACTACATCACTAATGGACGTTTTGATAATATTGGCCCGTAGGCACTACATCACTAATGGATGTTTTAATAATTCTGGCCCGTAGGCACTGCATCACTAATGGATGTTTTAATAATTCTGGCCCGTAGGCACTGCATCACTAATGGATGTTTTAATAATACTGGCCCGTAGGCACTGCATCACTAATGGATGTTTTTATAATATTGGCCCGTAGGCACTGCATCGCTAAATGGATGTCTTTATAATACTGGCCCGTAGGCATTGCATCGCTAAATGGATGTCTTTATAATACTGGCCCGTAGGCATTGCATCCCTAAATGGATGTCTTTATAGTACTGGCCCGTAGGCATTGCATCACTAAATGGATGTCTTTATAATATTGATCACCTTCATTGGTGATTTAACCCACGATTTATATATCATTTAGTTGGGTTTTGAAATCCTCAAAGGATTATTGTATAAGAATGACGTGCGTGATTTTAACGAATCACATCTGCCATGAATGTTAACATGCGTACAGAGGTTAACAGGGAATCAGAATCTTTTCAGCTAGGTCGTACCATCTTGACTGATCTTAAAAGACCCCAAGCTAGGTTTCACCCCCTTAAGATTCTTTATTTAGGCAGATCAATGTAAAAGGAATGGTTTTGATTTATTTTTATATATATTAAAACAAAACTCATAACATACATTCCGAAATTTCAAATACAATTACATATTGCCCTAAACGGGTCTTTCAAATAATACATACCTCCATAGGGGTTTTAAAATAAGTGACAAGTCCACGCAGGGACTAATACAAGGTAGGTGTCCATGCAAGGACTAAATATAAGTCCACGTAGGGACTGAAATACTATAAGTTGTCCACACAGGGACTTATTTCAAAATAGAAATTACATTCGTACTACTATTAAGGGCTAGTGGTCACGTTTCTTCTTTTTGCCCTTTAGTAGATTCGCCAAGCCCTTGAGAAATCCTCGGTGGCTTTTCTTTTCTTCCTCGAACTCTCTCTCCACACGATCTAGTCGATGGAGTATTTCTTCCTGTTCAGGAGGAGAAAATCGTGGTTGTGGCGCTTGATGCGGAACTGGAGGTCTGGGAGGTATTGGATACCCATGAGCTGAGTAATCCGGTGGTCCCATGTTTCCATGTGGCTCCGTCAGGGTAGCGCGCATTATATCTAGCCGACACCACATATGGGTCGCGCTCATAGCCGTAGTTGTATTGTGCTTGCGACGGTTCAAACGGGTTGTAAGCCGTTGGACCTGTGTAAGCTGGTATGGGTTGGTCATACCCAAATGGTGGCGAATTTCGTGCAGTAGGTGCGGAGTTCGCCTCCTGTATAGGACTTGAAGGTCCTTCTTCATGTAGTGGCGGATAGTGGCTACTACTAGAATGTCGAGGAGTGCTGAAGTGGTTACCCCCTCCTCCTCGTGTAGACATACGAGCATTGGTCCTCCTACGCCTCGGCGGATCAGGTATTAATGGTTGTGCCGGTGGCGGAGGTGGTGGCGTAACTGCCTCAAAGCGTGAATCCTCAGAGGGATCCTGTGGATGTCTCGGTTGCGATGTCTGATGAGATGGTGTGTTGTACCACTCATGTCGGTCAAACAAGGCCATAAAGCTGTCTGGGCCTTGATACTGCGGACCATGATATGAAGATCCATCAGATACTTCTATCGGATGCGTGGGCGTACCACGAGCTGGTTCAGTTGGATCCTCATCTTCCTCCATGGGATCTTCAGAAAAGTGGTCTTGTGGTCCTAGTGGAACAAAACCTGAAGGTTCCTGTATGTAGTCAGCCGGATTGAACTGACCTATGAAGTACGGACTAGGGTCGTCGTAGTTTCGGTGGGATACCGAACGTTGTAGAGGTATGAAGGAAGGTTGTGGGTTGTTGGGATTATTTTCTGAGTCTGGCCCAAAGGAGTGCCGGTAGGATGGCGTCGAGCTGTGCGAAGTGGAATGCCTCGCTGGTTCGTAAAGATCTCTTCGTCGTTGTGGCTCTTCGCTCCGTGTCATCGAAGGATGTCTTGTACCAGATGGTCCAGCTTCTTGATCGTGATGTGTCACGATTTCTCCTCGGCCTCTTCGTCCCCTTCCTCTTCCTCGGAATATAACAGGTGGCATTTTCCTGCTCCAAAACTTATCAAAAATCAATTGAAAATAAAGACAAAAAGGAGTAATAATCCGAATTTGTCCTAAGTTCTTGTCTAGACTCAAGTATGTGCAATTGTGTTATTGAGATTAAACACATTAGGGTAGTGTTTAATTCACTCAATGTTGGCTCTGATACCAACCTGTCACACCCCGATTTCCACGTGTCTCACCGGTGGGCCCGGTGGGGGATTACCGTGACGATGTTGGCAACAATATAGTCAAACCACACAATTATATAATGCACAGCGGAAGCATAATTTAAATATATAATTTCAACCTCTGATTGTAATATCAAAATGTATTACAGAAGTTGAATATCCACAGTGGATCGTAAATACAGATAAAGTATTGTTCCATCAGATACTGCAATCAAGCTTGCGAGGCTTATCCCGACGCTAGGGAGCTAATACCAGCCAATTACGTTTAGGTACCTGCACTTAATCTTTTTGGGGAAAATACGTCAGTTTACACTGGTAAATACATTCAACTGACACATTTGAAAATGTTTATTAAAATTGATTTGAATGCACAAGCACAAACTCTTTTATAACTTGGGAAAATTCATAATGAAATCTTGTGAACGTTTTACATGTTCTTTTATGCGTTCAGTAGCCCGGGTCGTGCCGGGTTAAAGATTTATAGACACACCACGTTTGCGTAAAACCGTAGTATGAAAACCAACGGCTACGTCTTTTAGTTTTAATGTCGACACTTTATACCGGGTGTACGCCTACACCGGGATGTCGATGGTCGTGGCCATTTCGTAAAATGATGCCGAGGATATCCGGGACAACGGTCATTAAACCCCCCAAAGGCTTATAAGCAACAAAACTGTTTAAATGAGCCGATCATATTATTTAGTTATCCACCTAAGCGATGGACGAATATAGTGCTCAATCAAGCGGTATTAATATACCGTAACCCAAGCCCATATAGGGGAAATAAGTCAAAAGTATTTACCTTTGCAAGTATTAATCCTTAATTTAGATCAAGTCACCGATAGCTTTTACTGGGGCTCCTAATCTGGAACGAAGGTTTTAATTAACCTCTTGGAATCCTAACGGTCCTTGTATTAGCCGTAGCTTAAACCGGTTGATTCCGATATATAGATATGGTTAATTCGCACGAAGAGGCGAAAACCGAGAATGGAGTATGATTTGGACCCAACAAGTTCAGAGACTTGTTTTATATGGGTTTATAGCTCATACTCTGGATTTTGGGGTTCAAATAATATAATTTGACCCATATCGGCTATTGCACGAAAGCTAGTTCCGTGGGCCGTACCGTGTGCGCAAATAGGCGAAACGGTTAACCATAAGAGTCGTACGCTTATTTCCTAAGTCACTATGCCTTAAAAGTATTATGGTATCAGTAGGATACCTTCCGTAATGCCCGTAACGAGTTTAAGTTTATATTATGCCCCGTAGGGGCTTTTCGGTCATTTTAAAGACTTTTAAAAGGGATTTTCGAGTTCTACAGGGAATCTGAGTTTCCCGAACAGCTTATAAAGCTTAAAATACTTTATTTATTATTTAAAACCAGTGGCAATTGGATTCGGGTCAAAAGACCTTGTAGAACTCCCGTTTTGGCCAAAAAGGGCATATTCGGTATTTACCGAACCGTAGCCATAACCGCAGGTTATGAGCAAGGTAAAAATTATTAAAAATCTTTAAAATTCCCAAAATATTATTTTACCACAGTGGGTAAAAGTTTTGGTGACGAAAACTTGGTTTAGATGGGCGTTATGCTAATTGCGCCGTTAATTACAAAATTTTCTTAAAAGTGCGCCTTTTAGCATAACTCTCATTCTAGACCTCGGATTGACGTGAAACTTTAGGGACATGCTTATAATTTAATAAGCAAGGTTTTGGTCCGTTCACGTGTCCGAAATACTCGTTTTAATTTTAAAAGGCCGTTACGGTCAACTTTTAGGCGAATGACGGAATGCGCTAAAGACTCGGATAACTCATGAACCGACCACAGAGGCTTATACCAACATGTGACCTGGTCCTAAGAGAGTCCTAGGGTATATTTATACCTCACTAAAACGGGTCAGAACTGAAGTCAAAGCAAAAGTCAAACTTTTGCGACTTTCGGCTCCGAACCGGTTCTATATAGCAAATGATCGATTCAAACGAGCGCAAACAGGTTTATATACTTATTATCATGTTTTATGATTGTCAAAACAGGTTTCATAACGTATACATTACAGATTATGCATAAATCGCTAAAATAGCTTTCTGTTGACTTTTTAACCGCACGTTTGACTCGGCATTTGACATAGTTAGAGTGGTGATCAGGGGGAACCATTTTAGAGGTTTATTACCCACATAAATACCAACTCATAACCACTTTTGATTCGTCATAAGACTGAACCATTTGCAAGATATTGTAATGACAACCGCTAGTTACGACGGTTGCGTTTATGAGCCATAACTAAGGAAATGTGACACCACAAAGGGTTAGATCACTTACAGAGGTTGTGTTCTTGCTTATGGAGCAGAAGAAAAGCTAGAGAGCTCCTTAGAATGATCAGATAGTGTGTTTTGAGTGTGATGAAGGTTATGAGCCAAAGAGGCCTATTTATAGTCACACAAGACCCTCAAGATCATTACACAACATGCTAACTGATCATGGATCATGGGCAGGTGTCCCTAAGGGGTATGGGTCGTGTAGGGGGCACCCATGCTGCCATAATTGATCAAATGATCGTTCAAGAACTCAAAAGTCAAGAAAACATCAACTTTCTGCATCTGGGCACTTTACGCGACCCGCATGGACATTCCATGCTTCTTTTACGCGGGTCGCCTAAAGTTCATATAACAGACGCGTTATTTAAGAGGCTCGCGGCCCGCCTCAACTAATGCTTAAACTTCACGCGGGTCGCCTAAGGTTAAGATTTCAGGATTTTTAAATCTTTTTGTAATGATTACAGAATCGGGCCATTAATAACGAAATCTTTCGTAATGATTCACCTGGCCTTTCGGTTCTGAAGGGGTAACTTTGCGGTTTGGCCCTCGGTTATTTACCGATAGGGGCCTCATGTTAATTACCCGCATTATTAAGTCCCCGGTTTATTTATTTAATTATTCTGAAAGCCTTAACTTTCATTGTTGACGCTTTTAACCCTTCTTCTACGAATTCGATCGTAATTTTCTCGTTTCATATCGAAACTTCGCGAAATTCATATATATTATTTTAGTGAGGGTATAATACCGTTACAAAGTCTTTGGAACGTTAAAGGGTCACTCAGAGGTATTATTAAACATGTTGACACAGTTAACCCCTGTAGTTTGTAATCTCTCACTTTCTTCCGCGTTTTGTTTTTGTACGATCTATAATTTATTCGTTTGAAGGTTTAGGCATTATTTAGGGATACTATCCAGTATATTTACCCTTGTTGACATTTATAACCCTCGAATTTATATACTTTCAAGGTTTGTCAAAATTAGTCCTTTATTTATTATAGATGCCACGTGTAAACAAATGACACGTGTTAACACATCATTGGACACAAAAATTCGAGGTGTTACATCAAGACTGGGATGATGAGGACCAAGATGGAAGTCAAAGCCGAGATGGTCAAGATCATGGGTCAAAACAAACGGGTCAAAGAAGAACCAATGATCGCCAGAAAGGAAGGAAAGATAGATCACAGGTTCAGTGTTACCGTTGTGATAAATTTGGTCACTTCGCGTCAGGATGTCCAGATCGTATGAAGAAACAAGATGAAGCTAACTTAGCTAAAAACGATGATTTTGATCCATCATTATTCATGATGAGATGTGATCAAGAGACGGTTTTTCTAAATGAAGAATGGGTGAATCCAAAGCGTTTCGAGACTGAGCCAATGGAGAAAGACACTTGGTATCTCGACAACGGAGCATCGAATCACATGACGGGTAATCGAGCTTATTTCTTTGAACTTAATGAACGTGTCACGGGAAAGGTGAAGTTTGGAGATGGATCTTGTATTGACATACGGGGAAAGGGATCGGTATTACTTGAAGGGAAAACGGGGTAGAAGCGCCTGTTAACCGATGTTTACTACATACCGAGTTTGCAAAGCAATATCATTAGTCTTGGTCAAGCAACGGAAGGTGGATGCGACATTCACATGAAACGTGATTTGCTAACCATTCATGATGATACAGGAAAGCTTATGATGAAGGTGATAAGGACCAAGAACCGTTTGTACAAGATCAACCTCAAGATAGCAAGTTCCAGTACACAAGATAACATGACTGGAATAAAGAATTTTGCGGGTAGGGATCTACAAAGAGGTGAACTGAAAGATGATACGGCAAGTACGAGTCAGAATCTTCTCAAAGATCTAAGTTTAATGAAGAAACCCAAAATTCAAAGTCCAAAGAAAAATGTTCAAGAATTCAAAGAAAAGGTTAAGCAAGGGATTCAAACCCAAGGAGATACATTTAATGATCCAAGAGAGCGGGTGTTTGCTCAAGATCGCAGCCGAGTCAATGGTGGTGCGAGTTCTTATGACCAAAGGACGAGTCTTGGAAAAAGGACTAGTCGAGTACAAGGTCGCAAGAATGTTCGAGCTAGGAAGGAGCCGAAAAACACAGCTAGAGATCAAGATGAGTTCTATGAGAATCAAGACAAAGAAGACATGTTGGAGCCTACCTATTTCGAGTCGGAAATTAAGGGGGTGATTGTTGGCGGTAATTCCCGACTCATCACAATTCGGTGATGTGAAAAGGGTGACAAAATGTAACACCTCGAAATTTTGGGTCCAATAATGTGTTAACACGTGTCATAAGTTTACACGTGGCATTAAATATTAAATAAAGGACTAAAGTTGACAAACCTTGAAAGTATGTAAATTCGAGGGTTATAAATGTCAACGAAGGGTAAATATATGGTATAGTAACCCTAAACGATGCTCGTACCTTCGAACGAATAAATCATGGATCGTACGGAAGCGAAACGCGGAAGAAAGTGAGAGATTACAAGCTGCAGGGGTTAATTGTGTCAACATGTTTAATTATACCTCTGAGTGACCCTTTGACGTACCCGAGGCTTTGTAACAGTTAAATACGCTCACTAGAATGTACTGTATAAATTCCGCGAAGTTTCGTTTTAAAACGAGAAAGTTACGATCAAATTCGTACGAGAGGGGTTAAAAGCGTCAACAATGAAAGTTAAGGCTTTCCAAATAATTAACAAACTAACCGGGGACTTAACAATGCGGGTAAATAACACGAGGCCTTAGTTGTAAATAATCGAGGGCCAAATCGCAAAGTTACCCCTTCAAAACCCGAAAGGTCAAGTTAATAATTACTAAAGATTTCATTATTAATTACTAAAGATTTTGTTAATTATTACCAAGATTTAGTCATGATTATAAAAGATTCAAAAATCTTGAAAAATAAATCTAACGCGGGCCGCGTAAAGATTGCGCATAAGTTAACGCGGGCCGCGAGCCTTCTGTAATTACGCGTTTGGTTATGAGAACTCAGGCGACCCGCGTACAAGAGGCATAAAACTTTCACGCGGGCCGCGTCAGGCGCCCAGATGCAGAAACATGCTTAACTTGGCTGTTCAGCCTTCTAAACGCCATGAGATGCATTTAAATCCTTCCAATTGACCCCTAAACAACCCCTAAGCATTAGGAACACATGTTGGAAGGTTGTGGTTAGTTGGGGGACTTGTGTGTCAAAAGTTGTGGTGAAACTTTACTATAAAAGGCCATGTTAAGTTCATAAATGAATCACAACTCAAAACACACCTCCTGATCATTCCTAGAGCTCTCAAGCTGTTCTTCTAACTTCCTAAGTCATGCATAAGCTTCTGTAAGTTGCCTAACCCTTTTGTGGTTTAGTTTTTCCATAGTTTTAGCCAAAAGTCAATCCGTCGTAACTAACGATTGACTTTGCGATAAATCACCAATGGTTCAGTAAATTGTCGAATCAAAAGTAGTTATGTGTTGGTATTTATGTGGGTAATAAACCCCTAAAAGGGTTCCCTCTGATCACCACTCTAACTAGCTCAAATGTCGAGTCAAACGCCTACTTAAAAAGTCAACGGAAAGCCGTTTTTGAGAATCTTGCATAATCTGTAATGTATATGCTATGAAACGGAAAGCCGTTTTTCTAAATAGATAACCACTTTTAGATGGTTTTAATGATCGGGCCAATTGGATATACGATTCATATTAGCCCTTATTTTAATACCCAGATATATAAAAGGTAGCACTCCCTTTGGCACTCGAGAATGGAAGGCAGATTAACCAATTCCGTGTCCGCCACCCATACTCCATATAAGCATGACTTCTTATTGTTGATTTTCAATCCAGATGCAAAGGGAAAACATCTCATAAGTCGTGAGATACTCCTTGCGTTATAAGCCAACCATTCTCCCACTATGAGCACATCGTTTGCAAACACTAGATGAGATAAACAAGGGCCGCCCTACGCCTACGGTAGGGAGATGCCATGAATAGTGCAAACATGTACCGCACTTGACACAAAGGATGAGAAAGCTTCTATTGCTAAAATAAAGACACAAGGGATCTCCAACAAAGAGCTTCTAACCTAACAATATCAAGATGTATGGGTGAGCAAATTAACTGTCATAACCGATAACCGAATCATAACCGATATTAACTGACATAACTGATAGTTATGGTTATGAAGCTTTGGTTAACTGAATCCGAAGCGAACTTGTAATGTTAAGTCTATATAATGGATCTATTTTTTATAGTAAGCATGTTGATATTTTTTTTTTACTAAGATAAAGGTATGTTAGTAACAAAATAATCTTAATGTAGATGTTCTTTATTTTGATGAAGAATTGAGGTGTTATAATCGTATAAATCATCTGTATAATAACGAGTGCATAATCAATATATTTAAGTTGATGGTTTTACACAATTTGATCAATGAGCATCACTTTCAGTTAGGGATGCAAACGAGCCGAGTAGCTCGCGAGATCGGCTCGAGAAAAAGCTCGAAACGGACTGAGTCTTATCAGCCTCAGCCGAGCTTGAGCCTAAAATAAAGCTCATTTATTTATCGAGCCCGAGCTAGAGCCTAGCCTCCGAAGTTCATCAAGCCCTATCGAGCCTTAGTGTGATATTAGTATTTATTAATATTTAATAACATTTATCCTTTATATAAAGTTGTCCGGGAAACGAGCCGAGCTTATTTAAACTTGTTTACAAGCCAAGCGCGAACCTAAAAATGAGCTTGTTTTGTAAAGCGAGCCCGAGCTTCACTTATCGAGCTCGCGGGGCTAAACGAGTCTATCATTTATATGATTTTTATTTAATGTAATAATTAATAGATAATAAATGAGCAGAGCTCGAGCTTGAGAAACTACCAACAAGCCGAGCTCGAGCTCTCCTAAGTTAATCGAGCTCGAACCTGGTCAAGCTCGGGCTCAGCTCGACTCGTTTGCACCCCCCTACTTTCAGTGCATTTGGATATGAGAGGCGGAAAACCAAAAAAGACCAAAGCTAACATGTCCAAACTGGCACACCCCTATTTACTCCAACCTTTATTGGCACACCCCTATAAAGTTAAAGACATTGAGACCAATTAAACTCAAAAACACTCGGCAGGGAAGATGTTAATGATTCAATTTGATAGTTTTATTTAAGGTCAAACTATTAGTACCGTCTTTTAAACTATCTAAACAAAAACCAAACAGTGACGAACTTGCTGCCGAACCAAACCAAACCAAACTTTATGAATGGTTCCGTTTAACAGTCTAAATTTATAGTCATTAAATAAACAAATTCAAAAAATGTAGGAGAATAATTATTTCCTAATGGAAATGGTTTTTGTATGCCTCGTTAAGACCATAATGACCCACACGTAAGTTAGGTATAGCATGAGGGCCCAAACCTGACCCATACGTATTTCTCTTAATCTTATGGGCCCACCCAAAAAGGTATGGTGCATGCATAATCAAATATGCTAATTTTCCAACATATTGTTGGTTTAGCATTAGCTAATAATCAATACGTAAGATATATTTGACCATATATATATATACTGTAAAGCAGTTTTAAAAAATATTTTGCTCATAAATTTACGTGTTAAATAGATATTTGTCGATGGCTCTTAGCTTAGTGGCACATTCTGTTTATCCTCACCCAAGTGGTGTGGGTTTGAGTCCTAAAAAATAAGTAGTAGGTGAATTCTAGAAGTATATATTACAGGGCGTGTGTATTCGCCGTTTGATTAATAACAACACCATAAGTACAAATAGTGGTCTTCCCTAAATAATGTGTGTTTAAAAATATGTGATACTTAATACTAATTTTTAACACTCAAAGGATCTTGTGGGTGAAAAACAATTTGGATCAAAGGTATGGATTAAATGACCTCCAAAATCGATTAGGTGATTCATGCAAATATGCATAATTCGGCCTATTTTCTACTATAAAATAATGGAGCAAAGGGTTAAATATAAGCAATATATATTATATAGTGTAGTTAATTAGCCATGGGTGCATCTCGGATCAGCCAAGTGATATTGGTTTCGTTAATAGTAGCTCTTGTGGCTCGAACCCATGGTCAAACATGTCCCAACCAACTCGGTACTCTGAACGTGTGTGCACCCTTTGTGGTGCCTGGTTCCACAGACGCGACCCCTAGCTCAGAGTGTTGTTTGGCTCTTCAGTCAGTTGATCGTGATTGTCTTTGTAACACCGTTCGTATTGCAACTACTCTCCCTACGCAATGCAACTTTCCGGTTACTTGCGGTAATTGTAACAATCCCTTGCCTTTAATTTGTGAATATTATGCATGTATGAAACTTGTATTCTTTTTTTATTTTTATATTATATCTTTTAATGGTATGCAGGAAATTGAAGTGGATACGAAGGGAGGAGAGGGGGCAAGAGGCCAAGAGTTGGTTATCAGCTAATTTCACTTGAGTTTTTTTAATTTGTTTTTGGTTTGTCGTTTGTAAGTTGAAAATGGGAGAATTAGTCAAGCAATGGAGGAAATTAACTAATTTAGTGTATAATGGCCCAAAAAGCAAAACCAACTATGAATAAAAAAATGTTATGGTTTGTTTTATTCTTTTTCCAATCCAACAAATCTTGTATGTATATTACCTTTATTTACAACAAATCTTGTATGTATATCACCTTTATTTATTAAGAAAAAATAAACACTTTAAACCAATTAGATAAAACTATTATAAAAGGTTGATAGAGTCGGTATTATCATTAGTATTACGAAAGTGTATTTTTAACTTACAAGTTTTATAAAAATGACTTTTTTAAATTGTTTGTAATTCACTAATTTCGTGTAATTTAAACCATTAAAAAAGTTACTTGTTATGTTCTACGAAGAATGGGTCACAATAATCACCCCTAGTTGTGAGTTTAATCCGATTGTTAGTTGTTCGTACTTGTATGTTTAAGCATGCCTGTATATGTATTATAGTTTTTGTATATTTTTTTATGTAACTTTGAACGTATAGTAATGTTCTTCTAATGTAATAGTAATGTATTTAAAATCGTATCTGTAAAATAAAACGAGTAGACATATTAAATATGCTAATTACATACAATAAAATTAGATTAGAAACTCGTGTATTACAACGGTTGAATAAAAAGATGTATTATGTAGTTAGTAAAAGATTTAAAAATTATAAATCAACATTTTGAGATAAGATATATTTACAAAGTAAGAGATAAAATACGAAGGAGTGAAATAAAAAAAATTGGTCTCATACAATTGTGACATGTTACGCAACCAGTTACTTAATTATGTATAGGTTAAACTGATTATCAAACGTTAATTTGGATAATGTGAATTTATATAGATAAAGTACCAAAAAACAAGTTGCACTTACAAACATAAGTATTTAAGTGGGAGGGTGAAAAATATATGAAAGGTTAAAATCTATTATCTATATTAAAACAATACATTTTGGTGCCACTTGGCATAATTTTAATCCTCTAATTGCCACCTGTCCTCTCTACAGCTTCTAACTTTACAAAATCCCGCTCAAACTAAAACCCTAAATCAAAACACGCGTAGATGTTTCTGTTCCTTCTCCTACAATCTTCTTTCCCCACCCCTTCATCCGCTCTTTTTGCTGAACATCAATTAATCAAAGATTGATACAAATTCTGGGCTTTCCATAATTTTCAAATCAGTTTCCTTTTAATCTTAATTCCAATTACAAACCCTATGCCAAACGATTTCACCATCAATCTTTCTATCAATTGTTTTCTTCAAACCTAGAATTGATTGTTATTTGTTGAGGCTTGATCTAGGGCTCGAATAGATGATTCAGATCTGTATTTCTCTGCTATGAAGGAACCGCAGAGTTCTACAACGAATCTTCAGGTATGTGGGAGAACATATGGGGAGAAAACATGCATCACGGATATTATAACTCCGACGACGTCGTTGAACTCTCCGATCACCGTTCTGCTCAGATCCGTATGATTGAACAAGCCCTAACGTTCGCCTCTGTTTCAGGTAGTTATCAGTTGATTTATTCTGTCATAGTTTAATTGAATCTGACGGTTTAGAACTTTTAGATTTGTATAGATGAAATTATGAAAAGCGGCTTCTGAAAGGAGTTTTTGATGTTTCGATGCGGTTTTTGAGTTTTATAGTTTGTACTCACTTTTTCTGAATGATTTTATTTCATATTAGTTTCGATGGTGCTATAGTTGATTGTGAATGATTTTATGTCCTATTAGTTTTATAGTTTGTACTCACTTTTTCTGAATGTTTTTATTTCCTATTAGTTTCGATGGTGCTATAGTTGATTATGTGCTCATTATAAGATTTGTAATTGTTACTTAGGTTTTTGAGAACTAAGTTTGAGTTATAGATGATCTACATAAAAGTGAATTACACGGGCTAAATAAATGTGAATTTATATACTAAATAATTATTACACATCTTAGTCAGAACATCATCGTTGAATACATGTTGCTTATGAAGAGATAATGTGTCTTTTGGCATATATGGATTTTCAATTTCTATTCAAGATGTGAAAGCGTGTAAAACATATATTTTCATATAACCATGTTAAACGAGCGGACATCTTTCACCCGTCAAGTAAGCAGACATGAGCAAAGGAAACAATTACTGTCATTGTCTCTATTGCCTTAACATAACTGACAAACGATCTATTTGTGTGATAGTATGCGTCATTAACTTATAATATTTATATCAATTCATATATGTGGATATTGTAATCTTTGCCTGGTGTTGATTGGCATAACTTCCGACCGTCTGATAGGGTTATTGCGGTACAAGTGGTCGGACATGGAGCAGAAGAGGGTTGAGGCAAACAAGGTAAGTTTTCATCAACGATCTTTGGAATCTCGGATTCTTGAAGCTTCTGTTTTAGTCGTATCTCCTCTGTTTTCCGTTATTATTTTAGTTAAATTTAGGTTTACATCAGATGTCCATTCAGTTATCATTTTCCTCCTAAACGGGTCGAATGAGTTAATTCTACTAAACAGGCCCAATGGGACAGTATTCTTAAACGAGTCAACTTGGTCAGCTTTAATGAGCTGATGATGTTTGATAAAAGTCTCATACATGTATTATTTTTCAATAATTTCATTACATATTGAGCTTTTTTTAACAACGTCAAGCCTTCAACAAAAGCACACATAATATAACTTTTCCTCTAATAAAATGACTTTTTAGTTGAACCATTTAGTATGCATTTTAATTATTGCTATTGCTACCCATATAAATATCTCAATCGTATGCATTGAAAATTTTGACTTGGCATGGAGACTAATAAAAAAATGTTTATGTAGTTGGCTTCAGAAAAGAAGACGAAATTCAAGTCTGAATTTAAGCGTAAGATCCCTATCTCTTATTCAGTTTTGGTGTTTAGCTTCTCATGCATATAATACGTTAAGTCTACTTCAATGTTATCATATGTGACTCTCAGTGCAACTTAGTTTTCCGCAGGTATTGTAAGCTATACTGCTACCAAGGTGCTGACAGTGAAGTATGTTCCCAATTTCATTCTGAACTCTACATCTCGACCTGTACCTCTTATGCCCAACCCTGTTATGACCATTACCAAAATGACAATTTTCTAATACAAAATGTCCTGGCTCGAACCCGTAAATATAAATTTTAGCTAACAAGTCAGAATGACCTCTTTTGGGGCAAAAACACACTATTTATTTAACGGGCCAATAGTTATTCATTTTTCGAATACTGCAACAAAACTATGAGTTAACCTTTTTAGTAAATGGGTCAAAAACAGTTCTTAGTGAATGGGTCAAAATCATCACTTTTGTCAAAGTGCTTTGTGTTTTGACCTGAACCAATAAAGCATGTACACTTTTTCTTTCGCGTCTGTACAGATTTGAGTATCAATACGGCTCAGGTCAAAACGAGTTTTAATTGGATTTGGTTACACATATGAACGGGTTCAAGTCATTATATGTTTGTGTCATAACGGGTCAACTCAAAAACGGGTTGTTTTGGTAAAGGTCGACACAGGTTTTTGGGTCGGTATTGGTCGGTCATTATCATATACTAAATATTAAACTTTGATAAAGATAAAAACTAATGAAATAAAATTGGTAAGGCTATAAAAGTTGAAGCTTAGACCAAGTGTTTGATCTTTGTCATCAACTGGTCACTGTATTTCCAAGAAGTCAATTTGCAACCAACAAGAAATTCATGAAGATCCACGTTTACTTTTTATCTATTGGTTGAGTATTTTTTTATTATTTTTTACTGTACTTTTTTTCTTTATATAAAAAATGTAAGGATTTTTATGGGATGAAATGATCATTTAGAAAAAGTTTGTGGGAAAGTTTGTAAGCATTGCTAATGTGTGAGATAACTATGAATCCACGTTTACTTTTTATCTATTGGTTGAGTATTTTTTTATTATTTTTTACTGTACTTTTTTTCTTTATATAAAAAATGTAAGGATTTTTATGGGATGAAATGATCATTTAGAAAAAGTTTGTGGGAAAGTTTGTAAGCATTGCTAATGTGTGAGATAACTATGGAGGTTTAGTTGGGTGCATCTGAGATGTTCCAAGGGTTTTTAGCAGGACTCTAAATTATATTTTTGAAACTGACCATATAAGGTGGTAATGTTTTGCACTTAGTATATATATTCACTCAAGTGTTTAGCTAAGCAGTCAATAGCGGTGCTATAGCGGTTAGCGGACCTCAAGGTGTGTAGCGGTCCAAATAGCGGTGGCCTATAGCGGTTCCACTATTAGCGGCGCTAAATACCGCTATAGCGGTGCTGTGGCGGTACTATAGCGGTGCTATAGCGGTGGCCTATAGCGGTTATAGCAGTAACAGTATTTGATTGTGTTAATTCTTAAATTAAATACTTCAAAGTTACTATTAATATTTGATTTGCAACAGGTTTTTTATAATAGAATGATATTACTATGAATTTTGATGTTACTATTAATATTTTTCAAAGATATATTTATATATATATAAAAATACATAAATTATGCATGGTATAAAAATTATCGCTATATCACCGCTATACCACCGCTATAACCTATATATCATATAGCGGACCTTGACCGCTATTCGATTTTGGATCACTATAACTGCATAGGTGTTTAGTTTGTTTTTTAAACATTTTTGTTAAGTATATTGATAAGTTAAAAATTGCATTGATATGATTAACAATATTCTAAATATGAAACGCAGATTGAAAGTGAACTCAAAGTGTATATTAATACATAAAACTTCCAAATATTTGACCTTTTTTTCCCATTATGTCTCACCTGAAGGCCACCTTCTGATAGTGAGTTACTATGAACCAATATCGATATATATTTAACTAATACAGATTACTTTTAGTGTCTTATTTTCTACTCTTTGTAGTTAGCTTTAGCTCTATTTAAGCCGTATTTATTTTGTAGTTCGTTTATATACCGCCATCAGCCCGATGGCAATGGGTAGTTTAATCATCAGAACTTCGAAGAACCTTCGCACCCTTAAAAAACCTAAATGCATCAGGTGTGGCAACGACACTGTTCCAGGAGGTCCAGTTCGTTATCTTTGAATTCAATTAGTAAATTTGGTTTTAGATGTAATTTTTTTATGAGTTTAGCTCTTAGTCTTTGAACTATGTAGAGGGTGATGAATATTTGTTAAAAGTTCCTCTCATCTAGAAAAAAATTGAAGAAAATTCTCAGGCTTCAAATTTAGTGGAAGGTGATGGTGATACTAATGGTATAAATGCAGTTTCTTTTAAAAGCAAGTTGAAGAAACGAGCCTCGACTGTCACTGTCTCAGTTGCAGAAAACAATCGTGTACATGGTTGAACCCGAGCCCATATAACAAAGTGCTAAAAGGAGCGTGCATTGGTAACAAACTTATTTTTTGTGGACTTTTTATACAGGTACTACTTCAACAACTTTTGCAAGAGAATAGGCACGAGCCGAAGTGAGATATATATTACATGCATCCTTGGGTGTTTAACCAATCCGATTAGCTTCTTTTGATACATCAAAGCTATATATTTAATTAGTTTCCATTTTAGTTTAAGCATTCTTAATGTTTTCCACATTAGCCAAAAGGTGTTGTTAGACGTCTAGGTTAAATCTCAAATGATAAAAACAAACTTTATTGATTTAGCTGAAATACGAGATGGTTATTTTTTGTAGTTTTTAAATATATGCTACTTTTTCTTCCGGCGACTTGACGAGTGACTACGTTTGGTTGGATTTTTAGCTCACAAAGATCGTTTATTAATAAAACGAGTCTGAGTAATCATGATATAGAGAAAGAAGATGCAAGACATGGGGATAAGAAACACGTGGTGTATTTAAAAAATCTTTAATGATTTTTAATTTTTTTTTGTATTTCTTTTTTGGTTCATTGTTATTTAACTTATGACTACACTAAGAAAATGAAATTCCCTGCAACTCAAGGATCAATGGAATGGCATCTGTAGCACCAACCTTCAGACTAATCACTAATGTGCATAGGCACCATTATTAGGGGTGAGCATGGTGCGGTTCGGTTATTACCTATAACCGAAACCATAACCGCACATTGCGGTTATCAAAAAATCATAACCGTTCGGTTTCGGTTAATGCAGTTTCGGTTAATCGGTTATTGCGGTTAATGCGGTTTCGGTTCGGTTATAGGTCGGTTATTTTCATTGTTTCTAGTGTTGAACTTTAAATGGGCCAATAAGGTTGGGTCATGGTTAGTGTAAAATGTAATGGGCCAATAAGGTTGGGTCATGGTTAAAAGTTAAAACATTCAAATACTTCACCAAAGATACATATAGATTAGGCCATGGTTAAGCATTTAAATACAAACTTAAAGACTTATGGTGCTACGGATTTGGCTATTTTAAAATATTCGGTTCGGTTCGGTTATGAAAATAAGAATAACCATAACCGAACCGCAAAAATCGGTTATTAAAAATATAAATAACCAACCCTTCGGTTATTTCGGTTATCGGTTATTTCGGTTCGGTTTTTTCGGTTATTTCGGTTACGGTTCGGTTAATTCGGTTGTATGCTCACCCCTAACCATTATTATAACATAGAAGCTCATGATTTTTTTGAGCATCTTACAGTGTTATTTTTAGCTACATGTATCACTTATGTTATCATCTGATTATGCCATGATGTACAGGGTTGAAAAGAACAACAAAGAGGCTGCTATCAAAGTTATTGATTTGGAAGAATCATGAGTGAAGAAAGGTAGAGGCCTGGAGGCTTGAAAACCGGAAAAATTAGTATTTGTTGTTTATCCCTCATAGGTTGGTTGGATACTAAACTTAGAAGTGAAACCCAATATGTAAGACAAACAGGTAGGGGTCTTGAAAAGCAAGCAGCCACGCAGTGAGCACAAAACGAACTATTCTTTCGCCTTTTGCTATAGAATACCGTGTGCTCGCTACTTCAAGTGACATGCACCTACTTTTGGGAGTCCCTTCTTTTATTAGAAGGCTTCAACTAGAGATGCGTAATGGTTCCGGATACCGGTTCAGAACCAATACTAAATTTACCGAACCGACCTGATTTTTGGTACTGGTTTTTACATCAAATGTGGTGTATAAAGAAATCTCTAATTACTTGTGATTTTTGCGTTGCTTTCTTTTTTCATTTCATTGTAGTTTACTAATTTCATTAGTACTTAAACGTTTATTTCTGTCAAAGGATTATTTCAACAATTTTAAATTATATATTTGTATGTTAGTCCACCCGCAAAATTCGCGGGTTCTAAAACTATTAAGTGTATTACAAATTCAGCTAAATAATGTTTACAAATGTCTCCTTAAATTGGAATGGGATGGTAACTTATTGCATATTAGGCAACTTATATGTATATTTTAGCATAAATAAATCTAATTTTAAGTTGATACACCATGAGTTTTCATATATTCAAGCGTAAAATATAGTGGTATGTTGTGATTTAGGTTCGACATGCTTCATCAATGCTTTATGTTACCTTTTCATTCTAAAGTTTTGTTTGGTGCTTTAATATTTGGTCTAGAAGGTATCAATCTGGCGACCCTTAGACGTGAAGCCTAACTTTGGAAAGACCTAGAACAAAAATGATGATCTACATGGGCTTCAATGCCAGTAGATATTATATGTTTTTGTTAAGCCACCCGCGAAACTCGCGGGATCTTAGGCTAGTAAGATCATATATATATATGAAGGCAGATATGACATTAGGGGATGGATCATGAGAAAACTAATTTAAATGAGAAAACCAAAAAACTAATTCAAAAAGCCTAAAAACATACCAATTTTTTTACATTTGTTTTATAAAAAATCGCTATATTTTATGCATGGAAAAAAAATTTCAAAAAAAAAAATAAAAAAAATATTTTTTTTGTTGTATTACACGTGCACTATTACGGATATAGTGCACATGTGTAGTATACATATAATGCACATGTGGAGTACAACAATTTTTTTTTTTAAATTTTTTTATATATAAAAAATAGCGATTTTTTATAAAAAAATTGTAAAAAAATGGTATGTTTTTTAGCTTTTTTTAGGCTTTTTTAGTTAGTTTTCTAGTTTTCTCGTTTACATGTAGTTTTCTCATGATCCTCTCCCTATGACATTATACTATCATTTGTTGGACCGCTACTCTTCAGCGTCGCGGTTAAAAGATTATTAACAAAAAGGGTGGATCATAGCAACAATTTCATCATGGACTGGTGCAAATGGCTTCCTCTTAAATACAATATTGATGAATCTCCGGGATGGGTAGAAATAGAAAGGGATTCTCAATGCGTGGTGCGCAGAGTTGGGGAGGATTCCTACGGCGTCAGCTCTAAGTTATAGAGACATTGCTATTGAAGACTTGGCTTGCCCGTTGTGTGGTTGCGGTGATAAAAATATTGAACATCTTTTCACAGCTTGTTTGTTTGCTTCTATTCTTTGGCAGCATATTAGTTCGTGGTGCCGGGTTACGAATTTTTTCGTGTTCCCCTTCAGGGACGTTCTCGAGCTTCATAATCATGTGGGATTGTCCGAGCTGGCGAAAGGCGTGTTCCAAGGGATTGTTGTTTTAGGGTGTTGGAGTTTATGGCGCGCTAGGAACAAGTTAAAGTTCAAAGATAAGACCCTAGAAAATGTTGTAAAAATCGCGACTAGTCGGCGATTAATCGCTAGTCGGCCAGTAACTGATTAATTTTTTGTTAATCAGTCAATTAATCGCTAGTCAGCCTAGTCGGCCAGCCAAAAATCAGCGATTTCGGCCAGCGGCAAAAAACCTGTATATTCCGGCCAGTTTCCAAACAATCCATGTGAATTTAAACAATTAATCTTGTATACTTAAAAAATGAATTGAGTAAGAGTTAAAACCGAACTACTTAAAATATTTACCTAAAAAATGTGTATATGTATACATAAAACTAAAAATTACATATAAAAAAACCCGATCCGATTAATTCCGATTAATGCTGAGTAGTCGCCAGCCCCCCACCTCACCGGCCGACTAGCGACTAGCGAGTTCTCCAACATCGGCCTATACAAGACATTATTGTCGAAGTGAAGTCGTTAGGGGTATTTATGGGTGAATAATAGATCGATTCTAAAGTCCTTGTCATGGTCGAATTGGTGTAATTTTGTAATTATGTAGTTATGCTCTTGTGGCCGCCCCGGTTTGTGGGTTAGATGGTTCTAACGAAGGTTACGTTAAAAAAAAAAAAAAAAAAAAGCTCTCTGTAAGACAACATTAATTTTATGTAATCATTAAAGATAGTTAATGAATGTGTTCATAAGTCTTTGACTTTTGCTTATATGCCGATGTGAAACATTTCCGATTCTTTTGGTCAATGGTCCATCCAAGATGAACACAAAGTCTAAATTCGATAGATCATGTACACATATGCTTTACACATGGGTAAAACTAGACCGGTCGGACAAATTTTTCAACGTCGTCGTTTTATATATTAATAAGTGGGTTGCGATTTGTGTTGGGTGTGGCAGACAACAAATGAACAAATCTTGGAGGTGGTTATGTCACAACAGACTAGTAGACGATGGAACCTTAGGCAGCAGTAGGCTACCATGGACAACAGGTTACACACAGCCAGGGGCGTACCCACCCCAAGCCTCGGGTGGACGGACGCACCCTTTAATAAAATAATTTTTAGTGTTATTTTTTGCGAGAAATTTCGACCGCACCCATTGGAAATTTTCACCCGCACCCCTTAAAATAGCTAGTGGCAAAGCAAATACGACTATCTGTCGGTTTTGTACATGTCGGGTTAGAAAGGTAACACTTTATGGCCTAAAAACTTGGATTACCAAGACCTTGATGCAAAAATACCATCTTTATATGCAAATATAAAACATTGTTGTGACAAACATGTGTAATCCAAGGAGGGACTTTAACAAGAGAAACTTGACTATACGAGTCGAGAACTATCATCAGTGGCGGTGCCGAGGGTGTGCGGAGAGGACCACCGCACAAGGCCAGTGATTTCGAGGGGTAGGTGTTTAGAAAAAATCCGATATTTATATGCTATTTTTTTAAATACTATACACATATCAACTTCAAGATAGGCTCATTTACAAAACATTTTTTATGGTTTAGAAGTTAGTCCGTTGGCATTAGGTTTAGTGAGCCCAATAACCATTTGATTTTAAAAAATATTAATAATAAAACATCACGGAATGACACATTTTTTCGAGTTCGAACATGGTACATGAATTCTTAGAGCCGTCACTGTTTCTAAGAGAACTTTTTCAGCAATGAAATTTGAACGTGTAATTATGTCGGTAAAAGTATTGTTTTGTAGAACTTGGTATAATGGAATTGAGGAGTGTATGAAAAACGTGATCAAGATTCAAGTAAAAGAAGAATCTGGTTTTGTAAAATCATGGTCCGTGGATTTGTGGGAAGGAATCACAACATTATGTTAAATTACGGAAAAGAGAAGAAGGTAAAGTTAGGGATAATTTGTGTGAAACATGACAAAGTATCAAAATTTAAGAAAAAAAAAATTAACTCGATAAAACATACTGAAAGGTTTAATAAGATGAAACTTGAAAGCCACTTAAATATCTTACGATTATTTATTTAACAAGTTATATTATTATTGTATTCCTATAATATTTGTAAGCACCTAAAATAATTTTTTTTTTTATCAATTTAGAGAAAACAAAATAAAAAATTAATCCAACTCATCACCTGCATTCAATTTATAATCGGGTCCTACTGTTGACTTAATTATTTTTTTTTCATATCTTTACGATAGTGACTCAAAAAATTAGTTTATTTCTGTTTTTTTTTATGTAATTAACTATTTTAAAAATGAAATCTGAATACTACACCTTCTAGATAAAAGCATTAAATCCAAATGTCATTAAATTTATAAATTCTATTATTTTACTCATAATAAAATAAACATAGATAATACAAACAATGACAAAATTATTAAAGCCATTAGTTTACTGAAATTAACCACTACTTATTTATTTTTTCCATTATAAAATCCATTATAAAAATATGACGTTTTTTTGATTTCATTACCCTTTTTATTGAAACGTTAGCCCTATATATGGTAGTCTAACATTTCAGTTTCTTTAAACAGTCAAAGAGTAACTAATGTTGCAAACTTTGCCATTAAGTGTTTTGAGTCGGTGGCAATGAAACAAAACATTTACAAAAACAAATGTTTTTAACTTTAATACTTTTGTTAGGTTTTTTTAAGCCGTGTGGACCCACATTTCATCTGTCAAAAGTCATCCTTTTTTTTAAACAAAAAACTGGGCCCCAAAATTTGAACTACCGCCCAAAAACTTCATTGTACGAGTGCGCGTTTAAAAGCCGCCTCAATGCTCCCCTCACTCCTATTTTTCTGTACTTTTGTTAACCAAACATATTGAAGCCGCCGGTGATGATAAATGGGTAAAACAACGAGGTGGCTCCGCTCTCTTTTCGCCGGTAAAAAGTCTGTTTCCAGAAAACAACTACCGGAAAACCAACCATCATGTGCTGGTGTGGGTTTGTATTCAAAATCAGGAGATGACAACAAACATGCTATAGCAGTGGCGGCTGCCACGGCTGCGGTAGCCGAGGCGGCGCTGGCGGCGGCTCATGCGGCAGCGGAGGTTGTAAGACTGACAAGTGGTGGTGGTGTTGGTGGTAACAGGGGGTTTTACGACGCTGAGCGGCTGAAGGGTGTGGCGGCTGTGAAGATACAAGCGGCATTTCGGGCTTACTTGGTAAATGTTTTAATTTAATTTTATTATTTATTCATTTTTAAACTAAGTCCCTATAGTTCTACTTTTACTTTATAAGTTAGACCGAGTGTTGTCGATTAACGTCTTTATGCCAAATCTGCATAAGGTGGTTAAAAACCCGAGCGTCATGTCAATGGGGACGCTATTAATATCCACCGCTTTAATTAGAAAGAAAGCGAGGAAGAAGGCGAGACCCACTCAAATTTAACCAATTACATTGTTCTTTTTTAATATGATTGTTTTAATAAATGCATTACACCTATTTATCGGGTGTTTAGTTACTGCTTAAATTTCTATGTGGCAGTAACGTGACGGTGATGTGACAGTGGTTTACTTAATCGACAACACATAGGCTAACCGGAATCGAACCTTGTTCTTCTCCCAATCTGATTTTACTTAATTATCCTTGTAAAGTTTGAATTTTTCAATAAAGTTGAAAACGAAAGGATGTGGTCCAACTTAGCTTTAATAAATTTTGTAATTAACACGAAGAATCTGCATTGATTTTACACATTGGTCCCGCCACTTCACTCATTGGTGGTAGAGCCCCTCTGGCATTTTTTTAATTTCTATTTTGGACACATTCTTATATAAACTACTTTCTATGTATTTGTAGACATACTAATCTGACATAGTGACACACTCACACCCACTAAAATATTTCAATTACTTTATTTTATAATATATGCTACATGACAAAGGATAGTAATTTATTTTATAACAGTCTCTTACAATTTTAGGAGTTAGGATTCCCGTGTAAAATTAAGAAACAAATTCTAAAATGGTATTTTTTATAAAAAAAAATAAGAAGTTAATAATTTTTATACTTTTATTATATGGACGTGCATGTAAATGCTTATAACAACTTTTGAATATTTTAGTAGTTCACTTTATTGGTAACGGGAGTACTAGCAAACCTTGACCAAGAAAGTTGCTTTGCTTATACATAAGAGAAGTAGTTGCTAAAGCAATTCTTAATTATTACGGGTTTTTTTAGCTTTTTACAGTTTCTTTTTCAAAATTGTTTTTTAGTACTTTTATATATTGTATGTTAATAATTTTTCAAGGTTGAGCTACATTTAATTATTATTTATTTATTATAATATTATATATAATAGTATTTATCTTGCAATCATATAATTTATATATTAAACAAAGATTATTACTTTTATGTTCTATGTAGTTAATATTGGTGATATATCGGTTACCAGTCCCATATAAACATCGGTGTCAAAGATCCATACCGATATTATCGGCTATATGATATTGACTGATATAACCGATATTTGACTGATATATCACCGATATTTGACTGAATTGTTAGTGTTAAATTGCACGATATTAAAATTACCAATATCTCACTGAGATAACCTATATCTCAAATATCGGCCCTTGACCGATATCCGATATTTTACCGCATTAACTGCATAGCTGTTTTGTCCTGCGAGTACAATCAAGCTCGGTATGTGAAGGTGAAGTTCATGCTCGAGTTTGTTTAAGCCTCACTTCCTTCGAGCTTTTAGAGAGCCGATCTTGAATTGTTCATGAGCGGCTTGGAGTGTTTACACCTCTAATTTTAGTAAAGTTCATATTAAAATATTAGCATGTACAATTTGTTACATTTTTTAAATATGTTTTTTTTGCATATATCTGTCTTTTGATAAATGACCTTTATGTACTGTTTTTACATTTTACTGCTCGTTTGCTCATGTTTAAGGTAAAAACACTTGGATAAAAATAAGCCAGGAAGACAAAAAAATCAAAACCATTTTAAAAAGTATACAAAATATAAATATTTAAAACGACAAAAATGTTATCTTTTAAAAAGATAAGAAGACAAAATTAAAAAGATTAAACCAATTTTATAAAGACAAAGAAAAGATAAAACCAATTTTGAAATATCTTTTCATGATATAAAAGATTAAAAAGTATAATTAGAATAGAATGATTGAAATGAAAAGAGGATTAGAACCCTTTATGCTTTAACTTGTGGGCCACTTATATAATCCATTTACCAAACTATTGTCTCACACAATTCTTTTTGAGAAAATTATGAAAATAGCCAAAGGTCAGGGTTGACTTACGAAAATAGTCACCTCATGCGTCTTTGGAGTGGCGCATCACGGATTCAAATGCGTGGGATGCGTCTGGAAACAATGGGATGCGTCTTTGGAGCGAAACCCAATAGAAAATGGACATGTGGCGGCATACTCCTCCAAGGGGTCAGACAGACTCCTCTAAGGGGTCAGACAGACTCCTCCAATGAGTCAGGCAGACTCCTCCGAGTGTGAGATCTAAGGCGTCAGGCCTGACCCCTTGGAAGAGTCTGCCTGACCCCTTGGAAGAGTCTGCCGCCATGTGTCCATTTTCTATTGGGTTTCGCTCCAAAGACGCATCCCAAGACTTCCAGATGCATCCCACGCATTTGAATCCGTGATGCGCCACTCCAATGACGAATGAGGTGGCTATTTTCGTAATTCAACCCTGGTCTTGGCAATTTCGTAATTTTCTCATTCTTTTTCCTAGCCTAACTTCAAACTCATTGACCCTTTAATCTCTTTTTTGAACCTCCAACTTTTTATACTAATCACCTTCATAGTTAAATTGTAAAACCATATTTATTACATTCTTTGACATGTTAATTATTACATATACCTGTTACATATGTAATCTGTAGGCTAGGAAAGCATTGAGGGCACTTAAAGCATTGGTGAAACTTCAAGCACTTGTACGAGGACACATTGTGCGAAAACAGAGCGCAGACATGCTTCGACGAATGCAAGCCATGGCCCGTCTCCAGGCTCAGGC
Organism: Helianthus annuus; assembly: GCF_002127325.2. Taxonomy (NCBI): domain Eukaryota; kingdom Viridiplantae; phylum Streptophyta; class Magnoliopsida; order Asterales; family Asteraceae; genus Helianthus; species Helianthus annuus. Next base: position 171,398,362 of record NC_035446.2, read on the forward strand.
ACTCGCTAACCGGGCTTACTTGTCATCGTCACCACATTCAAGCATCAAGTCCTCTCGGTCCCACCGCCATCCTGTGAGTAAAATATTTAACAAGCTTGATTTTGTAACATATATCCGAGTTTTATACTTTTATATATTCTTACTTGAGTATAATGTGAATACGCAGCGATCTATTTCGATGTCAAACTTTAAAGATTCTTTTGGCCAAGAACGACAGCATCGTAACGGGCCAAACTGGTTAGAGAACTGGATGGAAGATAACTCTTGGACGAGTAACTGTGACGATAAAAGTGATAAGATTCTTGAAGTGGATACTTGGAAGCCAAGAAATAGCTCCACTCCAACTAAACCAATTAAACATAAAAAACCGAGTGTGGCCCGAGTTGCAAGCGACATCTCCTCATTTGAGTCAGATTGGGGGAGAGAGAAACCAGCCCGACCAAAGTCTGCATCCTCCAGGCGTAGCCGAAGCCCATTTGCTCCATCTGATCGGGCTGAATACCCACAGGCCCCATTGGGCTACTACCCGAGCCACCCTAACTACATGGCCAACACAGAGTCATCTCAAGCGAGGGTGCGGTCATTCAGTGCTCCAAGGCAGAGACGATATTCGGGTCATTCAGATACCAAGTCTGAGAGAAGTTTCCGTAAGTAGGGTGGTTAACGGTTAACCAAAATGGCGTGCGTTGGTTTGGTTTTGACATTATGGTTGGTGTCTTGTATAGTAACCTTAATTGTGATATGGGTTTAACGTGTTTGTTTTATTGTTTTTGATTTGGGTGATGTAAATAGACGGTATATTTATTAACTAAGTGTTGTTTTGATAACGTCAACTAGTATTATTTTGATTACAAATGTTAGCTAACTACACAAACGAGTTAAGGACAGTTTATGGAGACCGGGCTTAGAACTAGGGCTGTTCATGAGCTGAGCCGAGCCGAGCCAGGCCAAGCTCGGGCTCGGCTCGATTATAAACCGAGCTGGCTCGGCTCGGCTCGGATTTGAAACCAAGCTGAAAATCTAAGCTCGGGCTCGGCTCGGCTTGGTTTGGCTTGATTTTATAAAAAAACTAATATATACCTCTTAAAATTTAATAGCCTAAAATATTATTCAATAATTTAAAAGAATATATTCAAAATAAGTTCAACATAATACAATTCAAACCAAAATCAAGTTTAACAACGTAAAATAAGTTTTAATTTCAATAAAATACAATATTAGTTCATTAGTATGGTAATCAATCTTCAAATATGCCATAAATATCAAATTACAAACCTATATACATGTAAATAATGATCAGTTTTTTGTAATATATTATAATATATTACAAACCTATATACATGTAAATAATAATCAGTTTTTTGTAAGATATGTTAAAAATAATTCGAGCTAAACCGAGCCGAGCTACAAAGCGAGCCGAACCGAGCCAGCTCGGCTCGTTACGAGCCGAGCCGAGCCGAGCTAGGCTCACTTTCTAACCGAGCCGAGCCGGCTCGGCTCACTTTTAAACCGAGCCAAATCGAGCGAGCTTTTTCCGAGCTAAATCCGAGCGAGCTTCGAGCGAGCTCCGAGCCGCGAGCTTTTTGAACAGCCCTATTTAGAATTTTTTAAACCTTCATCCTTTACCATCTCTTATAACCTTAGGGCCGGTTTAACCTAGAGATGGTTCAATATGTAGGGGGGGGGGTAGTTGCACGGACCTCCCATCCGCCGGAGTATTGCAACTCCGCAAGCTAGCATCACCAGAAGAACATTCCAGTCCATTAATAATCTGTAAAAGTTCATATTATACCATTAAGCGCTAAACAGCAAAATAGTAAAACTAGCATGAATGATTTGAAAAACGATTCGAAGAATTCAAATCATACGGTGATGATCATGTCATATGTGTGATTGAAGACGTCGCGTCATCAAAGATTGTTGCAACTGGAAGTGTGTTCATAGAAAAGAAATTTGTAAGAAACTGTGGGAAAGTTGGACATATCGAAGATGTTGTGGTTGATTCGAGTGCTAGAGGGTTGCAGTTAGGGAAAAAAGTTGTCGGTTTTCTTGCTGATCATGCTCGTTTGACGGGTTGCTATAAAATTTTTGTTATGTTGATTTATATTATCGTTCACCTTTGTTTTCTTACAAGTGTCATCAAACAGGGTTCGAGGTTTTATTGTTTTATCGGTTCATCCATCTTAAAACTTCATGTTAAAAATTAAAATTAGTTTAATAATTAACAAACATATAAATCGTAGAAAAATACACAAAAACAAAACTGTGCACAAAACATTTTAAGTTTGAACTAGAAGACTGTTTTCACTTTTGACCCACTTGAACTGTTTTCACTTCACATTAATAAATACTTTATTTAAGCAGTTTTTTGCATAAATAGGGGAGTTGAACCCCATAAATAGGGGAGTTGAACCCCAAAGGATAGGTCAGGAAAATAAATATGCAACCTTATATGTATATGGGATAGTTCAGGAAAATAAATATCAACCTTATATGTATACGGCAATAAAAATAAAGTAGAACTACCCCTGTTCAAATTCTATCAAACTTTTATGTCCATGTGGTTTGCACCGTTCGTTACGGACCTACGCGCGTTACGGACGACTTCGACTAATAATAAAAATATTATATGTTTACGACTTCTTACGTTTCGACGCTCGTTACGGACCTACGCGCGTTACGGACGACTTCAACTAATATTAGTCGGAGTCGTCCGGTCGAAGTCGTCTGTAACGCGCGTAGGTCCGTAACGAGCGTCGAGAAACGTAAGAAGTCGTAAATATGTAATATTTTTATTATTAGTCGAAGTCGTCCGTAACGCGCGTAGGTCCGTAACGAGCGTCGAGAAACGTAAGAAGTCGTAAATATATAATATTTTTATTATTAGTCGAAGTCGTCCGTAACGCACGTAGGTCCGTAACGAGCGTCGAGCAACGTAAGAAGTCGTAAATATATAATATTTTTATTATTAGTCGAAGTCGTCCGTAACGCGCGTAGGTCCGTAACGAGCGTCAAGCGTAAGAAGTCGTAAATATATAATATTTTTACTATTAGTCGAAGTCGTCCATAACGCGCGTAGGTCCGTAACGAGCGTCGAAACGTAAGAATCGTAAATATATAATATTTTTATTATTAGTGGAAGTCGTCCGTAATGCGCGTAGGTCCGTAACGAGCGTCGATTCCGTAACAAGTCGTAAATAGATAATATTTTTATTATTAGTCGAAGTCGTCCGTAACGCGCGTAGTTCCGTAACGAGCGTCGAAACGTAAGAAGTCGTAAATATATAATATTTTTATTATTAGTCGAAGTCGTCCGTAACGCGCATAGGTCCGTAACGAGCGTCGATTCCGTAACAAGTCATAAATATATAATATTTTTATTATTAGTCGAAGTCGTCCGTAATGCGCGTAGGTCCGTAACGATCGTCGAAAAGTAAGAAGTCGTAAATATATAATAGTTTTTTTATTAAGTCGAAGTCGCCCGTAACGCGCGTAGGTCCGTAACGAGCGTCGAAATGTAACAAGTCGTAAATATATAATAGTTTTTTTTTAATTTAGTCGAAGTTGTCCGTAACGCGCGTACGTACGTAATGAGCGTCGAAACGTAAGAAGTCGTAGATATATAATAGTTTTTTATCTAGTCAAAGTCGTCCGTAACACGCGTAGGTCCGTAACGAGCGTCGAAACATAACACGTCGTAAATATATAATATTTTTATTATTAGTCGAAGTCGTCCGTAACGCGCGTAGGTCCGTAACGAGTGTTGATTCCGTAACAAGTCGTAAATATATAATATTTTTATTATTAGTCGAAGTCGTCCGTTACGCGCGTAGGTCCGTAACGAGCGCCGATTCCGTAACAAGTCGTAAATATATAATATTTTTATTATTAGTCGAAGTCGTCCGTAACGCGCGTAGGTCCGTAACGAGCGTCGAAACGTAAGAAGTCGTAAATATATAATATTTTTTTATTATTTGTCGAAGTTGTCCGTAACGCGCGTAGGTCCGTAACGAGCGTCGAAACGTAAGAAGTCGTAAATATATGATATTTTTATTATTAGTCGAAGTTGTCTGTATTTAAGGTATTGGATGCAAACAGCGAACTTTTATACTTCTTACTTTGAAACAGCGGACTTTTATACATCTTACTTTGAAACAGCGGACTTATATAACGTATTGGATCCAAACAGCGAACTTAAATAATGTGTTAGTTTGAAACAGCGGTCTTCAGATAACAGCGAGAACAAACAGAAATCAGAATTGTCCTAGGGGTATATCTATATATGTACATAGTGATGCAGGCTCGATTACGTACGTACGTATATGGCTATCTTTTTACTCGGTGGAAAGAGTGGAGGTATTAAACTTGTTCCTTGGGCTTTGACTTTATGATCAGGTCAACTTTTTCTGCATTTATCCCAAGTATCATATATGTGTCGGGTACAGCCTGAGATTTGAAGTAACGTCTTTTTTTTTGTAATTCATATTTAATGATATGTTATAAATCACGAGAGACGTCTACCATTAAACTAATACGCTTGGCAGTGTCTGAACCAGTGGAATAACACTCCAAGATGTACAACAGCTAGAATCAGTTTAAAAAGAAAATGCGTTGTCACCTGTAAAAAAACAAAACATTAAGGCTATCGCTACATTTTAGAAGACGTTTGACCCGTTTGGCCTCTTAAGACCTGTTTCCTTTCAACTGTTTTCTTAAATGCTAACCATGGCCCTACGGGCAATGGTTATTGGTTAACACTAATTTTTACAACAACAAAAAAAAAATCTCTTTTAAATTTATAATAATAATTATTCAACCATGGTCAGCAACTCATATAAACTTTTATTAACCATCAAAAGTCATTTTTTTTACCCAGCCACCTATAATTGGTTATCATAAGTTAGTTGTTAACCACAGCCCTTAGAGCTATTATAGCCTAGTGGTATCTTGGTGGTGGGATAAGGCTTATGACCATTAGGTCATGGGTTCGATTCCCACAAAGGGGGTTTTTCCTATTTATTGGGTTTCCTTCTGAATTGGTGTATAGGCATTACTAGGTTATTTCCCGTGTGACACACGGGTGTAACAAATAAAACTTGTATAAACTTTAAAGCTATAAGTAATTGAGTTTACACATAAATTCAATAACTGAGATACATAAAAATTATTAAAATTAAGGCACGGACTCAATAAGAATATAAATATATTAAGATAATATACAACGAACTCATAAATTTATAAATATTGTTTTACTGGTAAATGGTGTTGCCCCGTGTTTTATTTTGTAGATCATACGTAACAGATTTCGAAAAATTTGATGATGATATCTTGTTAGAATTTGTTGTTTTAGGTATCATATATTAGATCTATGACAATCCAATAATAGCTTTTTAAATTTAGGCATCTCGATAGCGTTGGTATAAGCATTGTCAGGGGTATAAACTACAAGAAATAAGTTCTTCTTTTGAAAAATAGTCATAATAACTATTTATTTAGGCGGGAAAAGACAATTGAGATCGCCCCATAAACCGTTTTACTTTGTTATACATATATATATTATTAATATTAATAGAAAACATTATAAATTCTTTCATAACATATACATCCGAAAAAAGTTTCCAAGTCTTCTAAATATTGAAATAATATACATCCGAAAAAAGTTTCCAAGTCTTCTAAATATTAAAATAAATAAAAATAATATGATATTATCGGTAAACTTTAATTTCTAATTGAACATGAATATTAAGTCTTCTAAATGTTGAATAAATGGGTAAATTCAAAATAATCGACTTTCAATAATACATATTTTTTAATTTAATATAATCAATAATTTTAGTATTATATAATAATGATTAGATTTGATTTAATATTATCTTTTAGTTGAGAATTGATAATCAACATTTATCCTCAAAATTGTAAATTATTTAATTTAATAAGAAAACAAAAATATAGATAGTCTCAATGAATGACAAGTGTCCCATAATTGGTTTCTTTTATTATATAGTATAGATTGCCTAGTGGAGATGGATATGATCGGGTGGTTCTGCTGGTGGCACGATGATACTCCAGTGGTCCGTCAGTGATCCAAATTTGCCGTTAAAAAAAAAAAAAGAGCTATTGTTAGCAATTCTATGCTATTTTGTTAACATAGCCAACTTTGGTTCCACAACTTGGCTCCTCAACTTTAGTAATAACATATTTAGCCACTCAACCTTAATAATGATATGTTTAGTCCCTCAACCTTAATAATGATATGTTTAGCCCCTCAACTTTGGTAATGAGATACTTAGCCCTTCAACTTTAATAACTACATATTTAGCCCCTCAACTTTAATAAGATTTCCTTTTTTTGATTTTCATTATTTACCCTTACACTTTATTATAGTTACTATTTAGACATATGCTTATTTTTATCTATTTAAACGTCATAAAAAAAATTTAAATATCAAGAAAGAGTAAGTTATTATAAATTATAAAGTTATTTAATTTATACACTGTGCCGAGCCTTCTAAACAACTTCAGGTTTCCTTTATCTGCGATTTTGATACAAAAGAAAACCTAAACAGAGGGAGCCTCTAAAACCCTCCTCTTGTTGCTCCGGCCGGTGAATGCGATGGGAACTTCCGTTCAGGTGACCCCACTGTGTGGAGTATACAATGAAAACCCTTTATCATACCTTGTCTCCATTGATTCCTTCAACATTCTTATCGATTGTGGCTGGAACGATCACTTCGATCCCTCCCTCCTTCAACCTCTCTCCAGGTACATTTCTCTCTCTAAAATTATACTTATATGATGATTTATCTAGGGTTTAGTACTTGAGAATTGAGCAGGCTCTCCCAACCAAAAATGTATTCTTGTAGAAAAAAGAGACTCATTATCGTATTGTGGTGGTGTTTAAACTTACTTACACATAGATTGTATGGTTGATTTATGTTGCAGGGTTGCTTCGACAATAGATGCTGTGTTGTTGTCACATTCAGATACACTGCATCTTGGTGCTTTACCCTATGCCATGAAACAGTTTGGACTTTCTGCTCCTGTTTATGCTACAGAACCGGTTTTCAGATTAGGGCTTTTAACTATGTATGATCACTATCTTTCCCGCAAGGTGAAACATCGCTCCCTTCACTTTTATATTTTATTTTTTTACTAATGGTGTCCAACTCACACATATAACAAAGTAATGTCATGATTCATGAACATCTTCCTGATCTGCAAGTTATTGCAACATACTGTTTATTACTTTTAACTAGAGGTGGCAAAATGGGCGGGTTGGTTGTCGGATCAGAACGGGTTTGGGTTAGGATGGACAGATTAGAAAAGGATCAGGATGAGTTTGGGTTAGGATGGGTTGGGTTATTCATAAAACAAAGTAGCTTGTCATTAATGGTTGTAGCTTATCGCTGAAGTGATGATTTATGAGTCTCCGTCTCAAAAAACAAATTTCAAACCAGAGCTTGTCTGCCATTTCCAGTCACCAAAATCTTATTAGCTGTAAACACACCACACGCATTCATGGTGATCTTCTTCCTTTTCCCCTTCTTTTTTACAAACTCCGGCAACACCGCCGCCGTCGGACGCTGCACCAATCGTTCTTCTCATTGGACTCACCCGCTGTACCTCCGTCGTCATCATCTAAGATATCGTTTACCCCTAACCCAACCACCACCGCATCCCCGCCGGCTGACCAGCCATTTTCTCTCAAACTTCCATCTCCGCCGTCGTCTTCTTTCCCTGCCTATGCAGTTAATGCGGAAAAATATCGGTTATCGGTCAAGGACTGATATATGAGATATCGTTTATCGCGGTGAGATATCGGTGAGATATCGGTAATTTCTAATATCATGCATAAATATATATATTTATATTTATATTCATATCTAGAGCCTATATATATACTAGAAGTCTAATATCATGCATAAATATATATATTTATATATATACAAGAGGTGGTAGAAAGTCTAGGTGTGGGAATGAAAGTCTCAAAAGGTGGTAAATACTTTGTCCCACATTGGTGTGGGAACAAAGTGAGTGGGTGTTTATAAGGTAAAGCATTTACTACTCCATTGTAGCTTTATGACATGTTTTACCACAAGTCCTACCCGCGCGCGCAGGGTGGGGGGGGGGGTGCAAAAAAATGGGTTTCTGAGCTGGAAATTTGGTTGAACTCGTGCGTGCCCGCGCATCCTGCGGACACGAATGCCAGCTCCGAGGCAGTTTTTACACCATATTTAACTTCGTTTTTTTTGCTGAAATCCAAAATTTTTATACAAAATTGGCCCCGCCGAGATATCGCCGAGACAACCGATACGGTTTTGCAAGATATCGGCCGATATTTCGGTGTTGACCACCGATATTATGGTTGACCGATATATGACCGATATCGTTGACCGATATTTTGGTGAGGGGCCGATAACCGAGATATCGCCGAGATTAACTGCATAGTTCCCTGCTAATATTCCTTCCATCAATCGTCCCAATTCTTCATAATCAAAACCGGTTTCATCTAAATTAACTGCGACTGGGGTTACTCTGATTATTGCTCCCGGAATAGACAAATAGTAGTGACAGTTCGTTGTTTATTTGAAAATTCAGAAGCGGAGAAGGTGTGATCTGGTTCTACCGATTTTAGCAATGAAAACCCATCCTGACCCATTGTGTAAAATATTACAGCCCATCCTGACCCGTTTAATTCTTTTCTCACTTTTAAAGTTGCCTACTTTAACCCATTTAAGAATACCCATCAAATTTTATAATCCACCCATATAGACCATAGTTATCAAAAGCGTGCGCTTTTGGCGCCTAGGCGTTTTTTCTGGGCGATTCCCAGTAATTGCGCCTTTGATTCCTAGCTAATTATAGCGCAGCCTAAATCCTATTGATATTTAATATTTTTCTTTATTAAGTCGTAATATCCCCTTTTTCTGCAGTATTTATAGGGATTTTACTAACAAATGATATCACTAAAGATCAAAATCTCGTTTAGTAATATTCAGTTTGTATTAATTCGTAAATTCCACTTTTTCTGCAGTATTTATAGGGCTTTACTGCAGTAATTTTTGCTTACTCTTTTATTACTTTAATGAACTATTTGTTTTCGAATATTAACATGTTGGTTTTGAGTATTTTGTTATCTGAAACTTTTTAAATGGAGTATGAACATTTTTGTTTTGGTTTTGAGTACTTTATTGCTTTAATGAACTTTTTTATTTTTTTTTATTTAAGTGCGCTTTTTTCTTCTCATGCCCATGCTTTTTTTGCGCCTATCGCCTAGGCCCTAAGCGGAGCCTAAGCGCCTTGAGACCTTGAGTGCGCTTCACGCCTTTGATAACTATGATATAGACCCAATAGTAGATGTTTGGGTTTACTTTGCCAGGCATACTTTTAACTACAAGCAGATCTGCAGCTTATCGCCGCTGCTGTTGTTCCGATTCTGTTCAGCAGCCTGTCACATCTGCAGTTCTGATTGGAACAATGCTTCAGTCACTGTCGGAGATTATTTTTTGGACTTTGTTTAATATAATTTTATTTTTAATATTATTTTTTTTTGCCGTACCCGTATCTTGTATTTTTGAATTTTGCCGTTTCCCGTACCCGTATCGTCCCCGTACCCCAATTCCGTACCCGTATCCATGCTACATAGGTAGTAACACATTCTATTACGATTATGTCTCACCTTATAGAAATAACTGATTGATATAAACGTAAACTATGATAACTGTGTTTCTAACTGTATCCATAATATCTGCAGCAAGTATCCGAGTTTGATTTGTTCACATTGGATGATATTGATTCTGCTTTCCAAAATATGACGAGATTAACCTACTCTCAGAATTGTCATTTATCCGGTGAGAATTTTTCTTACTCATCATTCAGTTTTAAGTCCACCTTACATTTATTTTATTGATTCAGTGAACTTATTTCAGGAAAAGGGGAGGGTATTGTGATTGCACCTCATGTTGCTGGTCATCTTTTGGGCGGTACCGTTTGGAAAATAACGAAAGATGGAGAAGATGTTATATATGCTGTTGACTTTAATCATCGCAAAGAGAGGTATTCCCTATACCAACTGCAAATATATTGAACTAGTGGGATTTTCCGCCGCAAACGATATTAGTTTGATTCGTTATGGTATCAACACCCTCTGTAGCTTGGTTTAAAAAAGCGCGAAGCGCTCCGAAGCGTTTTGGTTCCAAAAGCTTTAAGCGAAGCTTCAAGCGCGAAGCGAGAGCTTCACGTATACGAAGCGCTCAAAATTAAAATAAAAAAAAATAAGTATTGTACACATCAATATGACCTATTCTACTTGTTAATCAATAACAAACACAAAAACATGATTAAGAAACACACTTAACACATAAAAAACATAGTTAAAACATAAATTAAAGTCGAAACACACTTAGGGTAAAGAAACAGGCCTCATTTAACCCTAGTTAAAGACTGTTGGGCTTAAAAAATGGCCCAAATGTGACCTGATTGGGCTGAAGCGTCGCTTCAAACCATCATCGCTTCGCGCTTAAAGCTCGCTTCACAGCGCTTCACGTAATGTAACGCTTCAGACCAAAAAAAGCGATGTTTCCAGCGCTTCAGCGCTTCACGCTTAAAGCTCGCTTTAAGCGCGCTTTTTTAAACACAGCTCTGTAGTTTCCGAATAACTGTATCATTGTATAGCTTTAACTCACTTTTTGATGCACTGAATAATTACCTATACGGCTATACCCAAGTTAAAGTTGTAATGCCTCCTGTATCTTTTTAAGCATCTTACCAATGTCAGGTTGTTAATCTGTCTGCAATTGTGTAGTTAGATGTGTTCATAATGGGGAAAAAATATAAAAAAACTTTGTATGTTAATCCTATTTTTTATTTATATTTTTTAACATAAACATTTGATTATCTATAATACTATAACCCACTTTTAAACCACATGTTCAATACATAGATATTTGCATTTTCATTTTCATTTTCATTTCAAACCTTAAATTGACACATTAACCCATCATCTTGTCCTTATCCCACCGGAGACAGAAAGATTAGAAGCTTATGGTTCTCAGGCGAGATCAACAATCGTCGGACGGCTACCGGCGACGGCAATACTCTTACCGAGCTCCACTGACAGCGGTTATACCCTCACCACTGCTCGCCTCGGGACTCCTCCACTCGTCTTCATCACGATCGGCGACAACAGTGGACCAGTGGTGACTAACAGGCACAGCCCAGCTCCAGGGTGAGACATCGCCAAGCCCAGGTTCTCTGTTTACCAAAATTATCGCATTACCAAGCATCTGTCATCCTCCGCCGCACTTCCATCTCGCTCCATATTCCTCCTCGTATCACATTACTAACTGTTCACCAAAATCATAGCATTACCAAGCATCTGTCATCCTCCGCCGCACTTCCATCTCGCTCCATATTCCTCCTCGTATCACATTACTAACTGTTTCCGCTTCTAAAAAACTTGACCGTCTCAACATCTGAAACGTCCTGTCGGACTCCAACCCCAACCCACCTTCAGCTTCGGTTGTTGCCGGGCAGAAAGATAGAGACGTGGTGGCTGGATGTTCGTTCCCCCATGTCTAGGCCCCGTAACCCCAAAACGGAGAATCATCTTGTCGTAAAAAAATGGAATACCATGTGCTTAAGTTATGACTGACAGATGTAGGTCATAAAACTTGGAAACTTGAACTGTAGCTAAGAGCAGACGTAAATTTTATATATTGTATAATTACATTTCCCGATGCATAATGTTCTTACTTGCTGATTTTTTTTTTCAGGCATTTAAATGGAACAGTTTTGGAGTCTTTTGTTCGTCCTGCAGTTCTTATAACAGATGCATATAATGCTTTGAGTAATCAGCCTTCTAGACGTCAAAGAGATCAGGAATTTTTAGGTATTTTTTTTTACTGAAATATGCAGTCTGAAAAAATATGTTTCATTTAGGTATTTGTGTGCACCGAAATTTGCAAGCCGATTCTTATAACATTAACAGTCATATTTTTGCGTGTCTTGAAAATTTAGAGGCTATATTAAACACTCTACGAGGCAACGGGAATGTCTTGTTGCCTGTGGATACTGCTGGACGAGTACTGGAACTGCTTTTGATACTCGAACAGGTTAGTCTGCATAAAAAGTTACATGTTTTCACTCATGGGTACTTTGAAGATTTTAATATCTATTTTACTTGTTATTTTTAAATAGAGTAAACTGCCATTTTGGTCCCTGAGGTTTGGTCACTTTTGCCATTTTAGTCCAAAACTCAAATATTTTGCATCTGGGTCCCTGTGGTTTAAGTTCTATTGCCATTTTGGTCCAAAAATGAAATCAGGTCATATCTGTCTTATAAAATCCTGCAATTTTGTCCTTTTCCTCAGGGGCAAATCAGGTCATATTTGTCTTATAAAATATGGTATTTATTTATTAAAAAGAAATGATCATTTTGCCCCTGCGGAAAAGGACACAATAGCAGGATTTTATAAGACAAATATGACCTGATTTCATTTTGGACCAAAATGGCAATAAAACTGAAACCACAGGGACCCAGATGCAAAAAGTTTGAGTTTTGGACTAAAGTGGAAAAAGTGACCAAACCACAGAGACCAAAATGGCACTTTACTCTTTTAAATACTTTTTTATTGTTGCAGTACTGGGAACAACATCATTTGACCTTTCCCATCTTCTTTCTCACGTACGTGTCATCAAGCACAATTGATTACGTCAAGAGTTTCCTTGAATGGATGAGTGATTCAATAGCAAAGTCCTTTGAGCACACTCGCGATAACGCTTTTCTTCTAAAGTAATAGCTTTTTTTCCGGTGTAATATTTCTACCAGCTTATATCGATATGAAGTTAATGGAGTTTATATATTTGTTTGCAGACATGTTACTCTTTTGATCAACAAGAGTGAACTAGAAAATGCGCCAGAGGGCCCAAAGGTAACAAGTTTAATCCACTTTCATTATTTAGGGAAAATTACAAGTTTTGTCCTTTATCTTAATACCACTTATCAGACGTTGTCCTTTTTAACGAATTTTGACAAGTTTTGCCATTTACAAGGAATTTTGTTGCACGTTTTGTCCTTTAGGCTTAACACAATTTGATTTTCTTGTTAAATCTTGTCACCCAAGAGTATTTTAGTCTTTTTACCCATTTATTTCAAGAGTCAACCCTAAAATATTTCGTTTTATTCTTTTAAATAATATTAAATAAATGTGTAAAAAGACTAAAATACCCTTGGGTGACAAGATTTAACAAGAAAATCTAACTGAGTTAAGCCTAAAGGACAAAACGTGCAACAAAATTCCTTGTAAAGGGCAAAACTTATCAAAATTCGTTAAAAAGGACACCGCCTGATAAGTGGTATCAAGATAAAGGACAAAACTTGTAATTTTTCCCATTATTTAATTACATTTACGGCGATATTGACTGCATTACTTTTTTAGATTGTTCTAGCTTCAATGGCCAGTTTAGAAGTGGGATTTTCACATGACATATTTGTGGAATGGGCTGCTGATGTAAGAAATCTCGTTCTTTTTACCGAAAGGGGCCAGGTACGTTCTGCACTGCATAGTAACTTTTATCTTTTGTGTTTTACGTTGTACAAGAAACATGATTTTATCACTTACAGTTGTATTTTTTAGTTTGGTACTCGTGCAAGAATGCTTCAATCAGATCCACCTCCCAAAGCGGTAAAAGTTACCCTATCGAAAAGAGTGCCGTTGGTTGGGGAGGAGTTAGCTGCATATGAAGAAGAGCAAGAAAAGATTAAAAAAGAGGAGGCTTTAAAAGCCACTCTTGTCAAAGAAGAGGAATCGAAAGCTGTGGTTGGTGCTGATGTCAGTAAATCCGACCCAATGCTCATTGATGGCCATGCAAAAGTCGATGGTAATTTTATCTCTCTCTCTCTCTCTTTTTTTTTTTTTTTTTAATATTTTGTTCTATTGAGTTTGTGTTACCATTTTGAGGTCTTTGTTTGAAGATAATCGATGGATAAAACGTTAAATATGAGATTATGACCTAGGGGCTAGGGTTAAGCGCAAGACATCGAAACGAACTTTGTACTTTTTCTGTATTTTAGCAATTTTAGCAACCGACCTTACATTAGGTACAAAGGGAAAAGATCAAATAGGAAGTTAATTTTGGCTAGGAAGGATAGGAAGCCATAGGATTATGACATGTGGCAAATTTTAAAATAAAGAGAAAGGGTATTTTAGTCAATCTCATCATTTCTTCTTCCTTCTTCTCCCCAGTTACTTCAAAACCCACCATTTTCAAAACCCACTATCTCCAACCTTTTCTTCACTTGCTATCTCAATAATCACTACATTATAGTGTGATTTTCGTCATCAATCAATGATTCAACCACCCGATCAACGTGTTCTTCAGCTTTTTTCGAAGAAAACCCAGTTAAATTTCATTCAGAATCTCGTTTTTTCTGGTGATTTTGAAGATAATCACTCGATTTGTTCGATTCAATTACTGATAAGTGTTTCTATCATTCAAATTTCGTCAATTGACGAAGAAACCGGCTTCGATCCATGTAAGAAATTCTTTAATTTCATTTTCATGATCTGGGTTTTTATTTAGTCATTGCGTTTTACGATCTTGGCGGCGGCAGCCCCTGGTGGCGGGGTCCCAGGGGCGGCAGCCCCTGGCGGGTCCAAGGGGCAGAGCGTACTAAAAACGCATCAGAAAAATTAATTTTCCAGAAATTGGCTCATTTCGAAGACAGTAATTCGTAGACAATTCAGACAGTTCACAGTCACAGACAGTTCCCAGACAGTTTTATGTGTCCATTGCGTTTTAGAAAAAAACACATTTTTAAGTGTTTTTAGTCATTGCGTTTTAGGTAAAACATATTTTTTAGGTGTTTTCAGTCCATTGCGTTTTAGAATGAGTCATTTTTAAGTGTTTTCTGGCCATTGCGTTTTACAAATAAGACATTTCTTTGTGTTTTTGGTGCATTGCGTTTTAGGTAAAACACTTTTTTATGTGTTTTCAGTCCATTGCGTTTTAGAAAACAGACATTTTAAGTGTTTTCTGGCCATTGCGTTTTACAAATAAGACATTTCTTTGTGTTTTTGGTGCATTGCGTTTTAGGTAAAACACATTTTTATGTGTTTTCTGGCCATTGCGTTTTACAAATAAGACATTTCTTTGTGTTTTCTGGCCATTGCGTTTTACAAATAAGTCATTTCTTTGTGTTTTTGGTGCATTGCGTTTTAGAAAAATGTCATTTTTTAGTTTTTTTTTTCATTGCGTTTTACGTAACTGATGGTTTTTTCTATTGCGTTTTACGCAACTGGGTTTTAATTTTTTTTTTTTAAATATAGCAATAGTATACTCGTTTTAAAGATAAAAAAACGCTCGTTTTTTTGGTGCAATTTTTATAAAAAAATAATGTCGTATGAAAGAGTTATTAACGTTTAAAAAATGGGGGGAAATTGGAGGAGAGAGAAACTATTGGCTTGGATTGACTAGAAGGCCCTTGAACAAACTCACGCGCCTCTTTTCTTCCTTTCAATTTCCCTGATTTAATCTTAGCCCTTGATTAACTTAATGGATGGTCAAGATCACTTCCTAGCCAAATAAACTTCCTATTGTATCTCCACCCTAGGTACAAATTAGAAACCAAATTTTCTTTTATTACTCATTTTAGCAACAAAGTTACATTAAATTACCGGTTGTACCATTGTAGCAACGAGTAACCTGCTCAGCGGGTAGAAAGTCATTGTTTTGCTGTTTATTTTTCAAAAAAAAAAAGATGAGGTATCTTATTTGTCATATTAGTGTATATGTATATGCCACATGGCATTGTATTCAGCATTTTTGTATACATTCAACCAGTGCTAATATACATGTAAGCATTAAACGTAAGTTCGGTTTCTAAATTGTCTAATGTTTAACATGATTAGTAAACCATATCGTTGAGATATTAATCCGGTTTTTTGAATAAGACATTTTAGGAGGTTGTTAGCATTTGAATAAAGCTATTATAGTTTCAGATTTGGTATCGTCTTTCCTTTCGAATTCGAATTACTGCAAACGTGATTTATTTTTATTCAATTTTATTTATTGGATGGCAATTGGTTATCGCAGCTGGCGGGGTGCGCGGGGAAGCATATCGTGATGTATTAGTAGATGGATTTGTTCCACCCTCGAGTGTTGCCCCAATGTTCCCGTTTTATGATAACACTTCGGAATGGGATGATTTTGGTGAAGTAATTAATCCAGATGATTATGTAATCAAGGATGAAGATATGGACATGGGATCTATGCCTGTAAGTTTAGTTTCATTTCATTTCATGTAAAGTTTTACCTAGGCGTGCAAACGAGCCGAGCCGAGCCCGAGCTCGACCAGGTCGAGCTCGAGCTCGTTTAACATATGCTCGGCTCGATTCGAGCTTTATTTCTAAAGCTTGAGCTCGGCTCGCAGGTAATTTTTCAAGCTCGAGCTCAGCTCGGGCTCGACTCGTTTAGTATTTATTAATTAATTTTTATTAATTATAATTATTGTTTTACATATAATTTAGTTATTTTTTATATTTATATAAATGGTATGTTTAATATATTAATACAAAATATATAAAAAGAAAGCTCGTTAAGGCTCGCGAGCCGGCTCGAGCTCGATAAGCGAAGCTCGGGCTCGGGCTCGTTTACTAAACGAGCTTGTTTTTAGGCTCGGGCTCGAGCTCGAGCTTGTTTAAGCTCGGCTCGTTCGAGCTTTTTTTCGAGCCGAGCTCGAGTAGCTCGCGAGTAGCTCGGCTCATTTGCACCCCTAGTACTTTTACCCCTTTTATGTATATATAGAAGTGTTTGTAATATACATTTACTTTGATGAGATTAGGTGGGTGGAGATCTTGATGGAAAACTCGATGAAAACACTGCTAGTTTGATGCTTGATACAACCCCATCAAAAGTTGTATCTTCTGAACTTACCGTAAGTTCTTTCACATGAATTTTACCAGCAAGAAATTATTTTGCAGGCAATGATAAGTTGACTTTTGCCATTAATTATTATTCAACTTACGTTTATTATCTTATACTAGGTTTAAACAAATTCGCCGCAATGCGGCGAATTTTTTTTAATTTAGTATGTGTTTACATGTGTTTTGAAATCACTACGAGCGCGTTGCGAACGGAACCACTGACAAGAATAAAAAGAAAATGTAGAAAAAAACACTAAAAGATAACCGAAAGAAAATCAACCAAAAAAGTTGTATGGTAACGATGTTGTTGTTCGTATGAAACCCGTGATCAGAGATGAGCAAATGATACTGGGTACTGGCACCGAATTTCCCGAACCAAAAGATCTTAAGTACCAATTCGGTACCGACTTTTGGCGTTCTTGGTACCGGTTCGCTACTGTTTTTTACTTTCATATACTGGTACCGTAACCGGTATTTTCGGTATCGGTTGGCACCGAGCTCATCCCTACCATTGGAAAAAAAGAAATCATAAAAAGTTGAAGAAAATCAACCAAAAAAGTTGTACGATACCGTTGTTCGTACGTTACCCGTGATCAGGGATGAGCAAATGGTACCGCGTAGCAGTACCGACTTTTCCGAACTAAAAGATTTTCAATATCAATTCTGTACCAACTTTTGGCGTTTTCTGTACCAAGCTAGTGCCGGTTTTTACCTTCATGTACAGACACCGGACAGGACCGTACCGGTATATTTTATACCGGTTGACACCAAGCTTATCCCAACCCTAATACAAAAAAAAATTAAAGTTAAGAAATATATGAAAATTAGGGGTGCAAACGAGCCGAGCCGAGCCCGAGCTCGACCAGGCTCGAGCTCGAGCTCGTTTGTATTTTCTCAAGCTCGAGCTCGGCTCGTTTATTATCTATTAATTAGTATTTTAAATAAAAATAATATAAGTAATAGACTTTTTAGGCTCACGAGCTCGATAAGTGAAGCTCGGGCTCGGGCTCGTATACTAAATAAGCTTATTTTTAGGTTCGAGGTTGGCTTGTAAACAAGTTTAAATAAGCTCGGCTCGACTCGGCTTGTTTACACCAAGGCTCGATAAGGCTCAACGAGCCTAACGAGCTTCACATGCGAGGCTCGAGCTCGGGCTCGATAAACAAACGAGCTTTGTTTTAGGCTCAAGCTCGGCTCGGGCTCGATAAGGCTCGGCTCGTTTCGAGCTTTTTCTCGAGCCGATCTCGAGTAGCTCGCGAGCCGCTCGGCCCGTTTGCACCCCTAATGAAAATGTATTTAATTTAAAAAGTAAGAAAATAGTTATTGGTACAATAGTAAAATAATAAAAGTATTTAAAAAACTATATATTACTATTATTATAATAATAAAGCACTATTCATTACGTTATGTTTTTAATATATGTATAATGTATAATATATGTATAATATAATATAAATGTATAATTAGTATTTTGTCTGCCTCAGGTCCAAGTCAAATGCTCATTGGTTTACATGGATTTTGAAGGGCGGTCTGACGGTCGATCGATCAAATCAATTCTTTCTCATGTTGCCCCTTTGAAACTTGTATGAGTTTTTTTCTTTTTTTTTCTAGCAAATTATTTTCTGCAATTGTTGTTGAACTGTTAAGATATTAACGTCTTCTTTATTAGGTGCTGGTGCATGGATCCGCAGAGGCTACGGAACATCTGAAGCAACACTGTCTGAAACATGTCTGTCCTCATGTATATGCTCCTCAGATCGAAGAAACAATTGACGTCACATCAGATTTGTGTGCATATAAGGTACGTAAAAAGTTCGATAGCATATTGTTTTGCACAATTTATCGTCGAATCGACATTTGATTGGTTTGTTGTTGTCGAAAATAGGTGCAACTCTCTGAGAAACTGATGAGCAATGTTCTTTTTAAGAAGGTTAGGCTATTATTAGAATAATATAGTTTTTATGATCATTTCAGATAATAAAAACTATGCATTTTGACCCGTTTTCACTACAGCTTGGAGATTATGAAATAGCATGGATTGATTCTGAGATCGAGAAAACAGAGAGTGGCACGTTGTCTTCACTTCCCCTTTCAACAACAGCTCCTCCTCACAAATCGGTACTTGTCGGTGATCTAAAAATGGCGGACTTTAAGCAGTTTCTCTCCGGAAAGGGTATTCAGGTAATTTCTTCTCTTTCGCTTGCAGTACAATCATCCGCATCTTACGAGTTATGACATCTTTCAAACTTACAGTTTATGACCATCCATAATGGTGGCTGATAACTCATATTATGCATGTATCGATAAACCATTTCAGGTTGAATTTTCGGGCGGGGCCCTACGATGTGGGGAGTATGTGACACTGAGGAAAGTCGGCGATGCTAGTCAAAAGGTGTGTATTAAGAATATTAATTAAAGTTTTATGTTTTAGTTATATATCATAGGCAAATTGGAAAATAATAATCCCATCTTTCTGAAATTGGCTGATAATAATCCCAAGTCAGTTATTAGCCAATAATAATCCGACCTTGTCTAATTTTTTTGTAAAATAGACCGCCGTAAAATAAGCTTAAAGGAGTGAAGTTTTTTTTCCAAATTACAAACCGATGTTTTAGGGCTTTTGATCAGAACGAGGATGCGAGTCGATTGATGTAAAACTTACCTCGAAATTGTGTTCGAAATGGCTTGAATTTTGTTAATTGGAAGTTAAACACCCGAATTGAAGCACCGTTTTCGTGGGTTGGGGGCAGTATTTTGAGGTAAGTTTTACATCAATCGACTCGTATCCTCGTTCTGATCAAAAGCCCTAAAACATCGGTTTGTAATTCAAAAAAAAAAAAAAAAAAACTTAACTCCGTTAAGCTATTTTAACGGCGGAGTATTTTACAAAAAAATTGGACGAGGTCGGATTATTATTGGCTAATAACTGACTTTGGATTATTATCGGCCAATTTCAGAAAGATGGGATTATTATTTTCCAATTTGCCTATATCATAAACCCGTTCACTTTCTTAATTGTCAATTCTGTGGAGTAGGGTGGTGCTGCTGCGATCCAACAAATAGTTATCGAAGGTCCGTTATGTGAGGAGTATTACAAGATTAGAGAATACCTCTATTCACAGTTTTACTCGCTTTAAGTTAGAATTAAGGGTTTATGTTGTAATTGGCTCGTGGGGCCTTGTAACATTTTAATGACACTGCAAACAGCATCTTGAAGTTGAGCCTCTTTTCGGCTTCGAGCCCTGGTTGGTAATTTACATTGGCCAGTTGGCCCGAA
This sequence comes from Helianthus annuus, assembly GCF_002127325.2. Taxonomy (NCBI): domain Eukaryota; kingdom Viridiplantae; phylum Streptophyta; class Magnoliopsida; order Asterales; family Asteraceae; genus Helianthus; species Helianthus annuus. The sequence goes on from NC_035446.2 coordinate 171,418,563, forward strand.
CTGGTCTGTTTAGCTAGACCCGTTTGCGGGTTCAACAAGAAATGGTTTAGTATCATATTATTATTACTTTTACATTTTATGTTCTTTAAAGATTTAAATTTTCAGGGTGTTACGTATCCTCGAATTTTCTTTCAATTGTTCAAATATATAAAAGAGTAAACTGCCAAAATCGTCCCTGAGGTTCGGGCATGTTTGCCTTTTTTTATCAAAAAAAACTTTTTTTGTACAATTGTCTTCACTTTTGGGATTTTTTGTCATTTTCATCTAAACATCTAATTTGCTTTATTTTTCTATCAAATATTTGGATGAAAATAGCAAAAAATCCTAAAAATGAAGAACTATATGGTACAAAAAAGATTTTTTTAATGTAAATGACAAACATGCCTAAATCTTAGGGATGATTTTGGTAATTTACTCTATATAAAAAAAAAAAAGAAAAAAAAGTGAATAATTTGAGGAGATATATAGAACATGATGTTAATTTTGAAATGTAAAAGTAATAGATATTTTTTTTTTTTTTTTGAACGGCCAACAAACTCAATCCCGAGTACTCTCGGGGCACCCACTGGACAAACGGAGTACTCCGAGAGTAACCCGAGTCCACCACCAATTCCGGGGAAAACCCGGTAACCCACCCGCCCGTAGGCACGACGGTGAAATTACCAGTAAAACCCGTTTGGCTCAAGGATCCAACCCAGGTTTCCCTGGGTCTCCTATCATTGCCCACCAATGCCTCACTCTGCACCAAGTGGGAGTCGAACTTGCATCTCTCAAGAGAAATGCAAGCCCTCCACCACTTGATCTAGAGATCATTGGCAAAAGTAATAGATATTTAAATGAAAATAACAAGGAGACCGTTAAAAGCCGGCTGCCTTAGTTATTGAGAGAATCAGAAGAAACTGATCTTGCAAGATTTTGCTTCATCTTTAACCCGTTTAGAAATGTATCAAACCCAATGTTTTAAATACCGGTATGAACCGGCCGGTTATACCAGTTAAACCGGATATCAGATACGAGTTCGGTACGATAAAGGCCGGTATGTCTTATGTATCTGCGGTAAATCCGGTTCTACTGGTTCAAACCATTGAACCGGTTTGCATTATCTTAAAATTTGATTTCTTAATTTTAATAAAATACAATATTAAAGTAATATTGATCTTCCATATTTCCGATAATTAACCTAGTGTCTTATATTCCAATATTTCGTCGTCGTTGAAATTGTAATTCACCTCGTACAATGCAACATTGTTTATAACAAATAAAAATATTATTAAAATGCTTAGTAATTTACAATAGAAATAGTTGTTTTTAGATAAAACTATGACCAGTTACATAAATCCTACTTGAGATTGGATTGTTTTTTAGATGAATTTGTATTTTATGAAATTTATAGGGTTAACTAGTAACCCGATTCAATCGCCTGATACAACCCGGTTCAACCGGTTGAACTATTTTAGAGCACAACCTGGTATGACTTAAAAATCGGTTTTTAAAACATTGATCAAACCACCTCTTCGTACAAATTGCACTAGAGGGAGTTTTAAATTAATTTGTACTTTAACCTTCTAATTCCAATTACATATGAACTTATATTAACACATGTTTTAATTCAGATTTAGGGCCCTCTAGTAGACCACTCTATGTTAACAAGCACCCATATTTTGAGTCGAGTGTTAAGCTAAGTCTATTGAGCGGTAGTACAATATCCCAACATTTACATAAACATAAGGTAATAAAAAGTTACATGGTCACAATTATGATTCAATTCAGATTAGCACATGTGTTATTTTAGATTAACACATGTGTTAATATAGTTCACCATATGTGTTAATATAGACGTTAATATGTGTTAATATAAACTAACACATGTGTTGGTAAAAATTGTACTAGAGGGACTTTTAAGTTAAGTCTATTGAGGGTAGTTCAATGTTACACAAAAAACATAAACATAAAAAAATCACATATTAATTTGCACTTTAACTTCTAATTTCAATTAAATGTGAATGTATACATTAACACATGTTTTAATTTAGATTTAACAATTTCGAGTGGTAGACCACTATATGTTAATTACTAACACCAGTAAAAATAAATTGAGTTTAGGTAAAGGACATAACATGTTAGAGTTTCTAAACATAAAGTAGATTTTATGTAATTTTCAAAGACAAAGTACATATTTTGCAATATGATGTAAAGATAAAGGACGATTTTTGTAATTTACTCTTTAAACAAAGTCCATCAAGGGGTACTGCAATATTCTTGCATAAGAAAATCTTCTCATTCATACTTTGCCAAATTACATGAAAACATAAGGTAGACAGACAACAAGCTGCGTCACCACCCCTTTCTGAATTGCAAACTCTAATCTACCAAAGACAAATCCCTGCCCCTTTGAGGCTGAACAATTGCTGTGGATGACCCGTTGGACCCTGGTCAAGAATTGGATAGCTTCTGCCGCTAGTGAGCCAAATGTGTCAAAGGCAAAAGGAAACATGATGGTTCTCTACACAAGCTTTAGCGTGCTTATCAACTTTCTTCGATTCTGCCTTTCTTGCTGCTTGTCCAGCTACAAACCCATTTTCCCTTAAACCAACCAGAGGGGAAACCCCCGTGAGGTCCACACAAGCATGTTTCCCCTAGCCCAACGAAGACAAACAGATCCACTGGTCGCAGAGTAGACCTCCCTTCCATAGGGTCCGTAAGGAAATTCACAGGAGCCTCTTTCTTAGCCGAAATCCCAGCTCTTCTCATGATGTCCTACAAAACATCCCGCACCCATTCATGCCGATATTTGAGCCCCGGGAGGTCTTTACAATGCACTGCATGCTCTCCGTATTTATCCATACAAACTTTACGGCATATCGGGCAGGTTTCATCTTCTGGGTACATAGGGATCATCAGCCGGTATTTAAGGATGGCTCTGTATTCTACTGCTGACATATATTGTCCTAGCCCCTCAATTGGGATAACGGTAAAAAAATCCTGAGCATGGGAACCCTTTAGGCACTCCAACACCGGGTTCTGGCGAGATGACAAATAAAAAGTTTCTCCCAGTCTTTGAGCGATTTTGCTAAACACAGCATTCACCAAAGTTTTTTACGCGTTCGAGCGCCTGCAGATAATCCCAGTCGAGCCCGACAACCCCATTGTTTCGAAGGATATGATCCTGTAGTTCCCAAGACTGAGCTCTGGACGCCACAAAAGCATAAATCCCAACATCTCGAGCTGAGATGAGGCCCAAACCACCTAGACGCATTGGCAGAGATGCCAGACGCCATTGGAGGTCACCAAAGAAGGGGCCACCACCCACGACTATGTCTTCTATAGCCTCCCGGATGCCATTATCAAACCGAGATGCCGCATCCACTATCAAATGGGGTTGACAAGTCCGCAACCCAAAAAGTATCACCTTAGCAGAAGGAGTTCACATTGGGGGTGCCTAAGACAGGGCAAGAGTTTCTTGAGGTCAACTGCCCCCGAGGCCCGCCACCTTGCCAACTCACCAATAAAGCTATGGTCACGGCTAACAGCTCCACCAAGGAGCTTAACCCCCCTCTCTGGTGTGCCAATCCCTCTTGGGAAAATCCCGTCCTGAACTTTCCGCCCATCACATGTCGACCAAAAAACCTCTGTTTTCTTAATGTTGAAGTAAAGCCCTAGAGATGGCCCCTCCTCGTTGATGATGTCTAAGGCTATAGCAACCTCAGTCGCATTGCCCATAATCGTCTTATCATCCAAGTACCAAGCATGAAACGAGAGGTTACAGCGGTCCTGCACCCGGAGAATTAGGGGGTGTAAGGCAAGGGCAAAGAGAAGGGGCCCCAAGGGATCCCCTTGTTACACTCCGGTAGTAGCCTCAATACACTCATTACCAAGATACAACCGAGCAGGCTAGGCGTAAAAGAATTGGACCCACCGATAGATTGATGGGCATTACTGATGAACCTTTTTAAGGAAGGTTGTGAGGTCGACCGTGTTGAATGCATTGGAGAAGTCCACAGTAAGCAAGGCCAAGGAACCATCCTCGGGTTTGCTAAAGACCATTACTGAAGTTGTCAACCTATGACTTGGAGGATCCTGCCTTAAGGTGTTGACTAAGTTTGTTGCCTCGACCTCCTTACCCCTTTATTGAAACGCGATAAAAGAATTCGACCTATTGCTGTGGGGGTATCTGACGAAGGTTGGTTTCCTAGGTGACAATGAAGAAGGTTGGGAAAAACATGGCCAGTACTTGAGGGACTTTCAATTTACATAAACATAAGGAAATCAAAATCAACTCGGTCACAATCATGTTTTAATTCAGACTAACACATGTGTTAACCCAAATTATACTAGAGGGAGTCTTAAGTTTAGTCAATTGAAGGGTGTTTCAATGTCTCACCATCAACTTTCATAAAAGAAAATCTAAAATTAATTTGTACTCAACCAAATTTCAATTACATATGAATTATACATTAACATATATTTTAATTCATATTTAACGCCTTCAAGTAGACAACCCTATGTTAACAAACAAACACATTTTCGAGTGGAGTTTTTAAGTTAAGTCCATCAAAGGGTAGTACAATGTCCCAACATTTACATAAACGTAAGCTAATAAAAGCTACTTTGTCACAATTATGTTTTAATTTAAATTAACACATGTGTTAATATAGACTAACACGTGTTAATCCAAATTGTACTAGAGGGAGTTTTTAGGTTAAGTGAGTTAAGTCCATAGAAGGGTAGTTTAATGTCCCACCATCAATATAAACATAAGAGATTCACAAATTAGCTTGTAGTTTAACCTTATAATTCCAATTACATGTGAACATATACATTAACACATGCTTTAATTCAGATTTAACACCCTCAAGCAGAGCACTCTATGTTACTTAACACCCACATTTTGATTGGAGTTTTAAGCTAAGTCCATCGAGGGGTAGTACAATATCCCAACATAGCACATGTTTTAATTTAGATTAACACATGTGTTACTATAGAGTAACAGTAACACATGTGTTACTGTGTTACATGTGTTATTTTTATATTGAGTAAAATGCCCGGATAGTCCTGTGGTTTTGTAAAATAACACATATAGTCCAAAACTTTTGGAAATTACACCGGTGCTCCCTATGGTTTAACAGTTTGTTACTCGGATAGTCCCTAGAGTGGATGTCTGTTAGTTTTTCTCCGTTAAGTCTATCTGAAATTACTTATTTACCCCTCTCTTTAAAAAATAAAAAAAAAACAAATATGGATTATTAAAAGTCTGGGGTCCACCTTATTCACCCCTCCCTTATTCAATCACCGCCTCCACTGCCTCCAACCACCGTCTCCACTACCTCCAACCACCGCCTGCATCCCCCACCATCTCCACCACCACTCACTTCCACCCACCATTACAAATATAAATCACCATTAAAAACCTACCCCATCTTCAACCTCACCCACCTTCTTAATCAACAACCACAGAATCCAAATTACTTTTATCAGCTGCAACTACATTATCAACATATGAAGAAAAACCATTTTCATTACCTGAATTTGACGAAACAAGAACCCTAGACCTCTTCTTCGGTCCTCTCCCAACCCTAGATGGCTTCAGATACGAAGACTGATCCACCGTACGGACTCCATCTGCATCCACAAGAGTAACAGTCAACTCCGACAAATCAATTTCTTCAAAATCATCGTCGTCGTAACCGATCTTGAACAATCCCGATTCGGAATCGTATGATTTCACAACTCCCGAAAAAACCCAAATCCTTCGAACTCTTTCCTCACGGTTCGTCCGACAAACTCCATTTCTTCCAAGAATCAACCCTCATAGGTTCACAATTCTAGCTATTCGGAACAGTCCCGATTCGAAATCGTATGATTTGTACTATCAACAAGTTTCTCTCTCTAGAAGTGGATGAATAAAGAATTCTCACTCTAGAAACTGGAAAGGGGAAATCACGATTTAGCTATATTTTTTAAAGGGATGGGTAAATAAGTAATTTCAGATGGACTTAATGGAGAAAACTAATGGACATCCACCCCCGGGACTATCCGAGTAACAAACTGTCCAAAAAAACCCCAAATCCTTCGAACTCTTTCCTCACGGTTCGTCCAACAAACTCCATTTCTTCCAAGAATCAACCCTCATAGGTTCACAATTCTAGCTATCTGGAACAGTCCCGATGATCGTATGATTTGTACTATCAACAAGTTTCTCTCTCTAGAAGTGGATGAATACAGAATTCTCGCTCTAGAAACTGGAAGGGGGAAATCGCGATTTAGCTATATTTTTTAAAGGGAGGGGTAAATAAGTAATTTTAGACGGACTTAACGGAGAAAACTAATGGACATCAACTGCAGGGACTATCCGAGTAACAAATTGTCAAACCACAGGGAGCATTGGTGTAATTTCCAAAAGTTGGGGACTATAGGTGTTATTTTACATAACCACAGAGACTATCCGGGCATTCTACTCTTTTATATTTATTTTTTATAATTCTCATTCTTAGGGATCAAATCTAATCTGTAAAATAGAACAATTTATATATGATAAAATTTAAACTGAATGAACAGTAATTTATAATTAAATTAAAATTAGAATTAGAATTAGAATTAGATTAGAATTAATTAAAATTAGAATGGAATGAATAGTAACATAATTAAGAGATGAGCAAATGCTATCGGGTATAGGTACCGGTCTCAAATTTACCAAACCGGTGTATTTTCGGTACCGGTTCTGCATAGGTATTCACCGGTTTTTACCTTCAAATATCGGTGCCGTACCAGTGCCGACCGGTACCGAACCGTACCATACTAGGTATATTCGGTACCGGTACCCACTTTCGGGGATTTCGGTAATGGTATTTTCGGTACCGGTTGGTACCGAGCTCATCAAATCATGTACCAACGCATCAATGCAAGTAATTGCACCGTTTAAATTACTTTTCATACACACAGTAAGTAAACTGTATTTCATTTGAATGAGGTTTTATATACACAACAACTTATTTTGCTTTCTTTTTTGTCTTTTTCTGTAATGAATGAATTGTAGCATGTAAAATTAACTTGGATATTTAGAATATTGATGAGCAAATCGTATCAAATCCTGTAAACGAACCGGTATCGTATCGGTACCAAATTTACTATACCATATCATTTTCGGTACCAATTTGGTACCCACCTTTTGGCGTTTTCAGAATCGTTACTTTCGGTTCAACACCGGTCTAGCACCATACCTGTATTTATTGATTTTTACCTTCAAATACCATACCGTATTGTACCGAGCATTTTCGGTGCCGGTACCTAATTTTGATGATTTTCCGAATCGGTACTTTCACTGCCGTTACCGGTACCGAGCTCATCCATATTTTAACGTGTTAGCACCGTAACTGAACTGAAAACAACCGAATTTCCAACGTGTAGGACGTGTGGGTCCTATTATTATATATTAGGTTATTTAAAATCGTTTTTTTATGACGGAGTGACTATCCTTACCACATCATTTTATTTATGTTTTGATATTCGGTATCTGTTTGCCGTTGCTGAGATGCCTTTTGTAGTCATTGGGTCCCGCCGCAACGCGCGGGCAGAAAATAACTAGTTTATATATAAAAATACACTATACGATTTATAATGTAATTTTTTCTCTAGATATTTTAATCAAATCATACCGAATAAAACTATGATATCTAAGCATTTAATACACCACAATATACCGCACACACAGAAGATAATAACCCTCTCTATATATTAACATCAATCCTTAAACGGACAATATTAAATACCGAGTCTCCTTACCCTAAAAGCAAAGTGCATTTCGTCGCCGACTATTCCATAACATTCCCCCAATTTTAACCGAGTTCTTTTTTCTTTTCGCATAACTCGTTACCCTAACAACAACGTTCCTTTCGCCGTCACCCATTCCATAACATTCCACCATCTTTTACTAAGTTCTTTTTTCTTCTAACAAACACAATCATCCAACAATGGGTTCCTTAAGCAAATGTGGTAATTCACGATCGGGTACTCCGGATAATTTCCCAATCAGGTTATCGATCTCCTCTTCCCATATAATTCTATATGTATATTGTTCACTGATTAATAGATTAACATTTTGGCTTTGATTCATTGTTAGTAACATATCAAAGTTACCTTGAATTTCTTTGCTGATTAATAGATTAACTCACGGTTTGTTTGAAGCTCGCTTGAAAAAAACTTGAAAAAAGCTCAGTTGTAAATTAGTTGGCTCAGCTCATGAATTTGCGAGCTGACTCGAATTATTTTATTTTATAAAAATTAATTTAATTTAAATGTGTTAAAATAAAAAAATATGCGAGAGGGGTTGAAGTGTTAACATTTAAAATTTAGTTAATCAATAACATATAAAAATATAAAAAAATAAACAAAAACTATACATGTAATACTTTTAATGCACTATGCCTTTAGGTCTTTAAATTATTAGAAAAATGATATTAATTTTTTTATGTTATCAATATTTGTAAAAAAAATAATATGAAAAAAAATAAAAAAATTAATGAGCCGCCTCGATTTTGTCTCGAGCAAGCTCGAACATTTTACAAGTCGAGCTCGACTTTTCAGCTCGATTAAATAAACAAGTCAAGCCGAGCCAACTCGTTTAAACTCGAGATCAACCTGGCTCGGCTCGACTTGGCTCGATTACAACCTATCTAAATGTGCAAAAAGTATATTATATATATATTTTTTGAACGGTGAACGTTATGTATAAGGTTACCATACTCTCTAAATCAGAGAGCCCCGTATTACCCCATTTTGGTCAGACTATGTTGGCTTAACCCACGCTGGCTTCAAAGTTTGGTTTTTTTGGGTGTTCCCCCGGGAAACCATACCACCAGCTGCCACTTGACAGTTGTTGTGCCACCACAAGAGTAGAACTCTCTGGCGTAACACACAGTGGGACGAAAACCCGGCTGTGCTCGGGAATCGAACTGACAACCTCACACAAGGCCTAGTCCAAATCCTTCGTTGCCTATATCCACCCCAATACAACACAAGTGAGAATTAAACTTTTGAGTGTACATAAAAAAACCCAAACCTATATATGTTTTTGGAGATCTAATCAATGCTTTATTTTCATGTTTTTAACCTCATCATCACCATAAATAGATCTCCGATAAGAGTTGCAACTTTAAATTTGACCATACAATAACTGAATAACAACTGGTCATAAATTACTTTGAACGAATTTAAGAGATATTAACACAACATCATTAATAAAGTTAAAAAAAAATTAATAAAGTTAAAAATATAAGAAACGATCACATTTTGCTATATTTTATTGATTCCATTAAGAAAAAGTTTTTTTTAGTTGTTTATTACTTACTTCGTTATGATATCTTCAAAACCACAACTCCTTTTAACAAAATTTATTCATAGTATTATTTTACTTTCCAAAAAAAAATTAAAAATAACATTTTTTTTTTGTTTTATTACAATTTATAAGGGCCAATGAAGAAGTAATTGCACAACAAGAGCAAGAGCGCCATGAAAATGAGATTCTAAAGCAACAAAATGAAGAACTCAGGCTTCAGAATTTGGCAATGAAAGAATTTCTAAAGAACCCACACAAATCCATTTTTGAACACAAAATCTGTATCGAGAATGCGCGATTGAAAGAGAAGATTCGTGCCATGACTATTCAATATAATCAATCTTATGGGCTAAACGAGACCCGAATGGGCATAGACATGGCCATTCAAACCAAAAGTTATCTTAAGCTAGCACCATATGCAATGGATGAGCTCTTTAAGCTTGGCGCGCTCAATGATCCACTTTGGAATAAAAGCACCCACGGCCAAGGAGAAACACTTGATTTTAATTTATATGAATGGGCTTTTCCGTCTTGTCTTGGCCCGAAACCACATGGATTTGTATCCGAGGCTTCACGGGCTAAAGGGGTCATACCCATGGCTACTTCAGACTTTGTTGAAGCATTATTCAATGTGGTAACTATTCCTTAAGTCTTTCTTAGAAGATTAAACAAAGTTTTCTTTAACTTATATGAAAACTAACACAACATGATTTGGTATATTAATTATTTACAGGATCGATGGCGAGACATGTTTGGGGGAATGATCGGAAGGTGTACTACGAAAGTGATTTCTAATGGCGCTAGAGGTTCAAGAAATGGTGCTCTACTGCTTGTAAGCCTTGTTTTATCCCCTCAAAACAAATAAATAAATGTACCCATTAAAATCTCACTCGTAACAAAAGCTACTAGTGGATAAATAAAAAAATTGGTCCCATTAAGAGTGACCCTAACTTTAAAACCCCCATGCATTTTTTTTTACATTTATGCCCTCAATGTTATTGAAATAAGCAAATGCTTAAAGATCAAAATTTTATGCAGATGAAAGTTGAAATTCAAGTCATTTCTTCCTTCGTGCCGGTTCGAGTCCTAAATTTTATTCGATACATCAACAAACACGCAGAGGGGCTATGGGCTGTGGTTGATTACTCCGTTGATTTTGGAACGGACAGACGGTTAACAAGAAGGTGTCCATCTGGTTGTATTCTACAAGCTATGCCAAATGGGTTCACAAAGGTATAGTCATTTATATTGCATAGTTATGTCTAACTATGTGTTGAAAGATGTTGGACTTTTCATTCATTTGGGTTATGTTATTTATTCTGTTGGGCCGCTTGCTATAATATTGTAAGTGGGCCTGTTCATGTGGGCTTATTGTTACTAATCATTGAGTTTGTTTGGTTTGTTATATGATCAGATATTTTGGAGGGTGCTAATTGTAAGTTGCAGGGGTTTAGATGGATATCTTGATTCTTCATGGTGCAAAGTGTATCTGTTGATCAACTGGGATATAAAAGCTACTCTCTCTCTCATTCGTTCATTATTCACCTCCAATTATTGTTACAACTTCTCTGTATAGATCTAGGGTTTGTTCGTTCTTTCTTCGTTGTATCCTGGCTTCTCTCATCTGTTGGAGAGATTTGTGAAGATTGTTGGTATAGATGATCATCTGTGGATGATCATCAACATTGGTTGTATCGTTCCATCTGTTTAGATCTTACATTTGTAAGATCACTGGGTTATTGGGGGGGCAAAGTTTTGGTTTGGGTTAAATAAGAGTTTTGTCACCGTTTTGTCGCTAGATCTGTGTTTATATTCTTTTTGTTGTTATATTCATCTTCAACCATGATTGTTAACATGGTATCAGAGCTTGAAGGCTCTTTTACCCAGATCTAAGTCTTCCGCTGTTAGATCTTGTATAGATTTGTGCTGATTTTTTGTTTTTTGTTTGTGTAGATCTGTGTTGCTTTGTTGTCTGATCTTGGGAGTTTAAAGGTGTGGATCTTGACACTGTTCTTGGGATTCGTGTGAAGGCTGTGTTGGTCTTTGAAACCCTAGAAGGTTTCAAGGCAAACTAACCAGTGTTTACTCTCTTGTTCTTGGTGTTGACTTGTAACCCTAGAAGGTTACAGTCTTCATCGTGTGTGAAGATTTTGCACCCACTGTGAGATCTTTCTTTTCTCTGTAGTTAGTTTACTGCTTTTGTTGGTTGATTAGTTGAAGTCGGGGTAGTGAGGACCGGCACCATTGTTGCTTGTTATTGTTTGTTCATTGTTTGTCTGTCGTGTGGTTTTCTCTCTTAGGGTTTGGCTCCTGTATTAAGACTTGTTCAGGCACTATAAGTGATGAACCTGAAATCTGGACACTGATACAGCTTCGCCATAGTGTGTTGTATATCTGTTTTGTCTGTTGCTTTGGTTGTGTGTATTATCTGTCTTCTTGATTGTGTGTGTTATCATGGTTCAGCCAGAACCAAGTGCTAGCACATCTCAGACCTTGATAGGTAAACTGGATATTGGAGATCCTCTTTATCTACATCCAAGTGATTCTAGTGCTCTTACTATTGTTAGTGTTAAATTGAAGGGTACTGAAAATTATGCTGTGTGGTCTGCATCTATGAAACTTGCTTTAGAAGCAAAAAATAAGTTTGGTTTTATAAATGGAAAGTGTGAAAAATCCACTGAGGATTCTGTGCTTGCTAGTCAGTGGGATAGATGTAATTCTGTGGTGTTAACTTGGCTTTTAAACTCTGTGTCTGAGGAACTTTTCTTAGGTCAAGTTTTTTCTAGTTTAGCTTCAGAGGTTTGGGAGGATTTGAAAGAGACCTATGACAAGATAGATGGTTCTGTGGTTTCTAGGGAGGAATCACATAGGTTAACTAGTAGTGGATCTAAGAGTCAAAGTGTTTCTTATGTGGCTAGGTCTAATCAATCTAATCAAAACACATCTAGGAAAAACTTTAGAGGACCTAATTCAAGTTTAAAATGTACCCATTCTAACATGATAGGTCATACAGTTGATAGGTGTTTTGAAATAATTGGTTATCCTCCTGGGATGAAAAAGAGAAGTAATGGGTCTTTTGGTAGAAACAGTGGTAATAATACTAGTAGGTCTAGTATGTCTTCTGGTCCTTCTAGTTCTGCTATGTCTGCATTACCTTTTACTCCAGAACAGATTGCAAAGTTGATGAGTTTAGTTGGTGAAAAACCTGATGGGGATCAGGAGAAGTCCAATATGGGAGGTATGTCTGCTTGTGTATCTGGGTTTCTTAGTTGTTCTAGCAGTGTGTGTTTTGATCATGAGTATAATTGGGTTGTTGATTCGGGTGCTAATCAACACATGATTAAAAATGACAAGGATATGTTTAATTGTATTGATGTGTCTGAGTGTGGGTTAAAGGTTGGTCATCCTAATGGGACAAGTGTTAGTGTGTTAAAAATTGGAGATCTTAGGCTGATTAACAATGTCATTATAAAAGATGTGTTTTATGTTCCTGGATATAGTGTCAATCTTTTGTCTGTACATAAGCTAGCCAAAGATAATAAAATAGCTGTCTTGTTTAATGAGGATAACTGTATGTTACAGGATTTGAGGTCAAAGAAAATTCTGGTGATTGGTAGACAAGAGAACGGGTTATATTTTGTTGGTAAAAATGGTAATTTTGCTAACTTGTGTTTTAATAGTTCTATTAGGTCTGATCTTTGGCATAGTAGGTTGGGTCACCCTTCTGATCAGGTTTTGGCTGTGTTAAAAGATAGTTTGGATGTTAAAAGTGTTGAGCATAGTCCTTGTGAGGTTTGTCACAGGTCAAAACAAGTTAGAGTCCCTTTTCCTTTGAGTGAACATAAATCAAAGGAATTAGGGGATCTAATACATTTGGACTTGTGGGGACCTTATAAGGTGTCTAGCTATGAAGGTTATAAATATTTTTTAACTGTTGTTGATGATTTTACTAGAACTGTTTGGTGTTATATGCTTAAAAATAAAGTTGAAGTTTTTGAAAACTTGAAGTATTTTTATGAACTTGTGTTAACACAGTTTAAAAAGAAAGTTAAGATGTTTAGAAGTGATAATGGTACGGAGTTTATAAATAGTCAAATGAATATGTTTTGTAAACAGAAGGGTATTATTCATTAGACTTCATGCTCATATACCCCACAACAAAATGGGGTAGTTGAGCGTAAGCACAGACATCTTTTAAATATAGCCAGAACTTTAATGTTTCAGAGTGGCCTACCTTTGAGATTTTGGAGTGATTGTGTTCTAACTGCTGTATATATCATTAACAGGCTGCCATCTTCTGTGTTAAGTGGGAAAAGTCCTTATGAGCTTATGTTTGGTTTTAGACCCTCTCTGTCTCATTTTAGGAATTTTGGGTGTCTTTGTTTCAGTACTATTTTAAATGAACCTGATAAATTTGCTTATCATGCTGATAAGTGTGTTTTAATAGGGTATTCTAATGTGAAAAAAGGTTATAAACTTTGGAGTATAGATGAGAAAAAGGTTTTTTTCTCTAGAGATGTCAAATTTTATGAACATGTGTATCCTTTTAAGTCTAAACAGATTAATGATGATGTTATTGTTGATAACAGTTTAAACTTGATAAATTTTTTTGATCAAAATGAAACAAATTCACCTGAGTTTTCTTTAACTCCCAGTGATGAAGAGGGTACTACTGATTCTCACGACACAGTCAGTGATGATCAGCAGCCAGGTCCCTCTACATCTGGCACTCCTGGTCTAAGTAGTTCAGGTCATAACTTAGGTTCTAGTGTAGAAGGTAGTAGTAGAAGGGAATCTGGCAGGGCAGAGGACACTGCTGTGTCGACTGATGAGATCAGCCCATCTGAGGGAAATCTAGAAGGTCTTAGACGATCTTCTAGAAATGTGTCTATACCTAAAAAATTCCAGGATTTTGTGTTGAATAGTAATGTAAAACATGATATTAATAAAGTTGTGAATTATGCTTGTCTATCTGCTGACAATGTGAGCTTTATTAGTAAACTAAGTAAGTCAACTGAACCCAGCTGTTATAATGAGGCTTCAAAGGATTCTAAGTGGGTTGAGGCAATGAACCTTGAAATGGAAGCCTTAATGCGGAATAACACTTGGGAACTTGTTGATTTACCTAGTGGTAGGAAACCCATTGGTTGTAAATGGGTTTACAAGATTAAGTACAGGTCTAATGGTGAGATTGAGCGCTATAAAGCGAGGTTAGTTGCTAAAGGGTATAACCAACGAGAAGGGATTGACTTTGGTGAAACCTTTTCACCAGTTGTCAAGATGGTTACTATAAGGTGTGTTTTGAGCTTGGCTGTTCAGTATAGTTGGTCATTATACCAATTAGATATAAATAATGCGTTCTTATATGGCTCAATTTCAGAAGATGTATATATGTCTCTTCCTGAAGGTTATTATAGCAAAAATGAGTCTAAGGTTTGTAAACTAGTTAAATCTTTGTATGGGCTGAAACAGGCCCCTAGAAAGTGGAATGAAAAGCTAACTGATATTTTGCTTGGTATAGGGTTTGTTCAAAGTTCTTGTGATCATTCATTGTATGTTTTATCTAAGCCCTCTGTGTTTGTTGTGTTGCTTGTGTATGTTGATGACATTATTGTAACTGGTAATGATGATTTGGAGATTAGCAAAGTAAAAACTTTACTTAGTAATAATTTTCAAATTAAAGACCTGGGAATACTTAAGTATTTTCTTGGTTTAGAGGTTGTGTATGATAAAAGTGGGCTGTGTTTGAATCAGCGTAAATACTGTTTGGAACTGTTAGCTGAATTTGGGTATCTTGGTTGCAAACCTGTAAATACTCCAATAGAGTTGAGTCATATTGTGAATAAAAGGGCTGATAGTGATAGGACTGAGTTGGTAGATGTTACCAATTATCAAAAATTGATTGGTAAGTTAATCTATTTGTCTATTACTCGTCCTGACATTAGTTATGCTGTGCAGTACTTAAGTCAATTTATGCATAAACCATTGACTGCTCATCTGAAAATTGCTTTAAGACTGTTACGATATCTAAAGCTTAGTCCAGGAAGTGGTTTAGTGTTCAAAAAGAGTAGTGTTTTTGATCTGTCATGTTATGCGGATTCTGATTGGGCTAAGTGTGTAGATACACGTAAGTCTGTCACTGGTTTCTGCATATTTTTGGGTGAAAACCTTGTTTCGTGGAAAAGCAAAAAGCAATCCACTGTTTCAAGGTCAACCGGAGAGGCTGAGTATCGTGCCATGTGCTCAGCCACATGTGAACTTGTGTGGATTGTGAATGTGTTAAATGAGTTGAATGTTAAGTGTAGACTTCCAATTCAGCTGTTTTGTGATAGTAATGCAGCTATGTCAATAGCTGCAAATCCTGTGTTTCATGAGCGTACAAAGCACTTTGAGATTGATTTATATTTTCTGAGAGAAAAGGTATCAAATGGTTTCATTGTTACAAATAAATTTGAGTCTGAGGATCAACTGGCAGACATCTTTACAAAGGGGTTAAGTGTTACCCAACATAATGACTTTTGTGTTAAGTTGGGGATGTTAGACTTGTTTAAACCCAATTGAATGAAGGGGGAGTGTTGAAAGATGTTGGACTTTTCATTCATTTGGGTTATGTTATTTATTCTGTTGGGCCGCTTGCTATAATATTGTAAGTGGGCCTGTTCATGTGGGCTTATTGTTACTAATCATTGAGTTTGTTTGGTTTGTTATATGATCAGATATTTTGGAGGGTGCTAATTGTAAGTTGCAGGGGTTTAGATGGATATCTTGATTCTTCATGGTGCAAAGTGTATCTGTTGATCAACTGGGATATAAAAGCTACTCTCTCTCTCATTCGTTCATTATTCACCTCCAATTATTGTTACAACTTCTCTGTATAGATCTAGGGTTTGTTCGTTCTTTCTTCGTTGTATCCTGGCTTCTCTCATCTGTTGGAGAGATTTGTGAAGATTGTTGGTATAGATGATCATCTGTGGATGATCATCAACATTGGTTGTATCGTTCCATCTGTTTAGATCTTACATTTGTAAGATCACTGGGTTATTGGGGGGCAAAGTTTTGGTCTGGGTTAAATAAGAGTTTTGTCACCGTTTTGTCGCTAGATCTGTGTTTATATTCTTGTTTGTTGTTATATTCATCTTCAACCATGATTGTTAACACTATGATTTAACTTGTAACGAATATGTGTAGGTTACATGGATTGAACATACAGAATACGACGAACAACTGATCCACGAAAACTATCGTGGGTTAATTAGATCAGGCGTGGGCTTTGGTGCACAAAGATGGGTTAGTGCACTTTTGGGGCAATGTAAATGCATAGCTCCCAACCTGTTTGAAAGTACAACACGATGCTTACGAAGTCTAGCACAGCGCATGAGGCGTATGTTCTGTGCTACTGTTTGTTTGACTGGCTGGGAACGATGGAATTTGGTTGCGAATGTACCAGGAATACCAAGGATCATGGCGCGCATGTACAATGATTTTCAGGGAGTATCGGGAGTAGTCATGAGTGCCACCCATTCGGTATGGATAGCAGCAAATCATCGACACTTGTTTGAAATGATGTTGATAAAAGAGTTGAGGAGCGTGTGGGACGGGTTATGCCATACGATTGCTACTCGGGACATGTATAGTTTCCCTTTGAGCCAAGATGAAGCCAACTTTAACTGCGTCTCGATTCTAGATTCGAATGTGAGTTTACAAAGTTACTTTCTATTTAGTCTTAAGTATTATATATAATGATATAATGAAATGCTTATGTTTGTTCAAACTTTTGCCTGTATAGACACTACAGGCTGGAGTGAATCAACCGCTTAAGGTATTGCAAGAGGCTTCGAGTGATACGACGGGATCACTCATTGTTTACGCAATTGTGGATACCCCCACCGTAGCTCTAGTGATGCACGGGGGAGATTCGTCGCGAGTGGGTCTCTTGCCAATAGGGTTGAGTATAGTCCCTTACCATGGGGAAAGTGGTGAAGGTGGATCCATGGTGACTGTGGGGTTCCATAGGTTGCTACGAAATCAAGTTCTCTCAAACATCACAGTGGAAAATATCAACACATTGAACAGATTGGTGGCAGAGACAGTTCAGGGATTAAAAATGTTGGTTGATCCACTCAATGAGGAGGGTATGTGAGTGGTTGAATCCAGGATTAGGATTTAGGGTGTAGGGTTAGTGTCGGGTTCATACACCATTGCTTAGAGTCGGTTCGGGCATCCGCTGTTGTGTCATTTGTACTTGGGCTCTATAGATTTTTAATTTCCAACTTTAAATTAAATCTGGCTAGTTGTTTTATACTTTTATGTTGTATGAGATCGAGTTTTTATTTTCATTTCAAAGGATTGACTTTTACATCACATATGCAAGTTTTGATATTAATGCGTAAATGAATTTAGCTTTTAGCAAAACAAGGCTTGTTGAAGTCGTCCGTTGCGGCGAAACGAAACAAATAATAATGTAAAACAAACATTATTTTAAAATGAATGTTGTTTGAAAGTTAAACCGTCATAATCGATTCAGTTCATTATTGTACCATTTTACAATTCCATTTATACTGAAAGGTCGAGAGAAAAAAAGAAGAAATACGTACTTAAGTTCATTGAAAAAGTTAACGAGCTTAGCTTATTAAATAAACTAGTTTTCTACTATCGCCGCGTTGCGGCGAATGTCTTTTGTTATTTAGTCTGTGTTTACATGTGTTTTAAAATCACTACGAACGGGTTGCGCATGGAAACCACTGACAAGAACAAAAAGAAAATATAGAAAAAAACACTAAAAGATAACCAAAAGAAAATCAACCAAAAAGTTGTAAGGTAATAATGTTGTTCGTATGAAACCTGCGGTCAGAGATGAGCAAATGATACTGGGTACCGGTACCGAATTTCCCGAACCGAAAGATCTTAAGTACCAATTCGGTACGACTTTTGGCGTTCTGGTACCGGTTTGCTACCGTTTTTTACCTTCATATACCGGTACCGTAACTGGTATTTTCGGTACCAGTACCGATTCGGTATTGGTTGGCACCGAGCTCATCCCTACCCCTGAAACTAAAAAAAGAAATCATTAAAAGTTGAAGAAAATAAACAAAAAAAGTTGCATGATACCGTTGTTGTTCGTACGACACCCATTATCAGGGATGAGCAAATGGTACCGGGTAGTAGTACCGAATTTCCCGAAATAAAAGATTTTCAAAATCAATTCGATACCGACTTTTGGTATTTTCTGTACCAGACTGGTGTCGGCTTTTACCTTCATGTACCGATAACCGTACTGGTTTTCAACACCAGTACCGATTAACACAAACTTATCTAACTTAAAAAGTAAAAAGATAATAAAAACATTAAAAAAAAACTATATATTAATATAGTCTTGTCTACTTTTGTACTGTTCAAAAGATCCTTTTATACTGTTCAAAAGATCCTTTTATTAATATATAGGTCAATATCAAATTAAATTAAATGATAAAGGTAGGTCAATATCAAATTAAATTAAATGATAAAGGTGATATGGTTTAAAAAAGGAAAAAATGATTTGAAAAAAAAAAGAAATATTAAATATGAAGGAAATATAACTAAAATAAAAAAAGAAAAACCATAATCTAAAAAAAAAAAATTAAAAAATGTGAAGGGCCATGTACTATTCATGGCCCTTTACCAATAATATATACTAAGTTTGTTGATGTCATATATTGCAACGAAAAGAGCAAATTATAATGTAAAACAATGTTATTTGAAAAGTTTGAAAATGAAACATTTGTTTAGTAAGTTTAGCTGTCAGAACTGGTTCAGTTTATCATCGTTCCGTAAAACGATACCAACTAAATATTCTATTTTGAATACAATTTCATTTTTATCAAAACTCATACCGAAATGTCGCGAGAAAAAAATTAAAAAACTATGTACTTAAGTTTTTAGAGAAAAAAACTAATTAATGTAAGCTATTAAAGAAATATTAAATTAATTAATAAAGAAAATATGATTTAATAAAAGACAAATATCATTCAAAGTATAAAATAAATGATAAAGGAAATATAGATATAAAAAAGGAAAAAAAATAAAAATATTGTAGAAAGTAAAAGTAAATACAATAATAAATTATTACAATATTTAAGTAAAAGATATTTAAAAACAACTGTATATTATTGTAAATTTAAAATCACTATTCATGTTTTTTCATAAATTAAAATCACTATTCATGTTTTTCGCAAATAATACATAATATATAATAGGTTTGTGGTCGTCGCGCGTTGCGGTGAAACATAGAAAATGATAATGTAAAACAAATGTAATTTGAAAATGAAACATGTTGTTTACAAAGTCAAACCGTTAGAATTAGTTCAGTTTATCATCGTACCGTAAAACGATACCAACTAAATACTCTATTTTGAATACAACTTCATTTTTTACAAAACTTAATACTCTATTTTGAATATAACTTCATTTTTAACAAACTTATACAGGAATGTCACGAGAAAAAAATAAACACAACTACGTACTTAATTTTTTAGAGAAAAAAATTAACTAACATAAGCAAAATCAATTTAATAAATACCGGTATTGATATATATATATATATATATATATATTGTTTGGTCTCGGTTCGGTTTGGTTTTGTATGAAGTGACACAATATCCGTCTTCTATAAAATTTATATCACAATGTTGAAAAAACATAAACATAGAACATATCTTATTAGAAAAAATATCAAATACATGATGAATAAAGTGCTATAAAAATTAAGATGATTACTTAAAAAATACATTCACTATTCATGGACACTTTATATTTATTTGGTGAAAAAAATAATATAAAAAAATTAAAACAATTACTTAAAAATTTGCATTCACTATTTATACCCATTTTCAAATTATATTAAATAAATAAATAAATAAATAAATAATATATAATAATAAAATAATAATATAATATAATATAATATAATATAATATAATATAATATAATATAATATAATATAATATAATATAATATAATATAATATAATATAATATAATATAATATAATATAATATAATATAATATAATATAATATAATATAATATAATATAATATAATATAATATAATATAATATAATATAATATAATATAATATAATATAATATAATATAATATAATATAATATAATATAATATAATATAATATAATATAATATAATATAATATAATATAATATAATATAATATAATATAATATAATATAATATAGAGTAAACTTCCGTTTTGCTCCCTGTGGTTTGGTCACTTTAACGGTTTTGCCCCAAACCTTTAAAAATAGTCATTTTCCTCCAATAGTTTGCTAATGTTTTTTCTATTTTGCTCCCCGCCTCTAACTCCATCCAAATTGTATGTTTTTCCATTTAATAGTCATTTTCCTCTAATAGTTTGCTATGGTTTTTCTATTTTGTTCCCTACGGGGAGCAAAATGGAAAAACATACAATTTGGATGGAGTTAGAGGCGGGGAGCAAAATGGAAAAAACCATAGCAAACTATTGGAGGAAAATGGCTATTTTTAAATGTTTTGGGCAAAATCGTTAAAGTGACCAAACCACAGGGAGCAAAACGAAAGTTTACTCTATAATATAGGTAAGGTTACTGTAAAAATGACATATTTTGTACAAAGTGTAAGAATTTAATGTAAGCATGGTGTTTTATATTTTAGGTATGGTGTTTATATTCTTTTGATATGGTATAATATAGAAAAACATTAAACACAACAATTTATAACACAACCATATGTATTCAAGGCATTTAATTTAAAACACATTACTTTAATTCTTTGTATGGTCTTTTAGATTTCATGCCTATAATACATTTAATTGTGCTTTAAATTGTCAATGATCTCTAGATCAAGTGGTGGAGGGCTTGCATTTCTCTTGAGAGTTGCAGGTTCGACTCCCACTTGGTGCAGAGTGAGGCACTGGTGGGCAATGATAGGAGACCCAGGGAAACCTGGGTTGGATCCTTGAGCCAAACGGGTTTTACCGGTAATTTCACTGTCGTGCCTACGGGCGGGTGGGTTACCGGGTTTTCCCCGGAATTGGTGGTGGACTCGGGTTACTCTCGGAGTACTCCGTTTGTCCAGTGGGTGCCCCGAGAGTGCTCGGGATTGAGTTTGTTGGCCGTTCAAAAAAAAAAATTGTGCTTTAATTTGTTATGTTTGGTGTTTTTCTATATAATACCATACCAAAAGAATATAAAACATTATATCTAAAATTTAAAACACCATGCCTATACAAACTTCTTACACTTTATACGAAAAAATGTCCGTCACACAATGTGTGTTCAGTTTAAGTAAATATCATTTTACAAATTTAAAACTCGATCTCATGTTATCAATGATCACCTAAATACAAGGTTGTACAAGTCTCACCTAGGCTCCGAGTACTCCCTGAGTACTCGCTACAAGGTTGGCTGCCGAGGCCCGAATACTGTTCACCTAAGCTGATTACTCCCCAAGTAATCTCCTCCTAAGCCGAGTACTTCCCGAGTACTCTCAAATCCGACTAGTGAGTGCCTAGCGACTTTTGCAACTATGCCTAAATATCACTTCAAAAATACCACACATCAGGTAGCCTTCATATCCATGCCATCCTACATCTGGAGCATACCTAAAGTTAACATGATTTACATATTAAAAGTTTCTAATTGAGTGACTTTTAGTTTGATAGGCATCTTTACAACTTTAACATGCATTATAACCTATCATTTCCTAACATGATGTGACATAACATAGCATAACATATCGTAATGTAACCTAACAATATATCATCATTCCATTTCATTAGCCAAAGTTATGGTGTTCATAGGTGATCGTCATCAGTCCCTTCCCTTAGCGCGAAGCTGCCCTGTTTATGAGCGATCAAATCACTTCATTTCGTTAGTCGAAGCTATCGTCCATTATAAGTGTCGTCATCATTCCATTCTGTTGGTCAACGTTATTATGTTCAATCGTAACATAAATAACACATATCCTGATACCATCAACCACCATTAACGTCTGTCCATACATAACATAACATAGCATAGCATAGCATAGCATAGCATAGCATAGCATAGCATAGCATAGCATAGCATAGCATAGCATAGCATAGCATAGCATAGCATAGCATAGCATAGCATAACATAACATAACATAACATAACATAACATGAATTTCATCTACTTTAATTACCACCCACGGTACTGTCAACCCGACTTGTGGTCATGTTACTACTCACAATGTAGTAACAAATTTTGTATATAAAACCCCAACATACCGACGATAATTGTAGAATACAAATACTCAATCACTGTTTAATATAATGTTAATCATATGAGGTTTTGTAAAAACAGTTGCAAAAAGGTTTACAAAAAGGAGATTACTCACATTGCTGTCTTAGGGTTTCCTTTAAGAGTTCCTGGTGATTATCTATTAATTACACAAATGCACACGCGTTAGTATAATAACCCAATATTTACATTAGTAATACCCTCCCCGAGACGGTATTCCAACGACTACGTCGGGCAGAACCTCGACAGCCGTTACGAAACCCTGGATCAATCGGGCAGCGTATCTAATACGTAACCGTGGTTATGATACTTACAACGAGGCAGGGTTTCGTTAATTAGGGGGGGGGGTATTATACCCGGAAATTACTTCAACTATTCAGAATTTTAGAGAGAAAGTTGATTGTGGGACGACCTCTATATATAATGCTGATCTCGGACTCCTTCGCAGCCCGCATAAGCCGAAGGATGATCCTTCATGGCCCGTGACGTAGGTCTGTAGGGCCTAGTTTCGTCGAATCACCTAACCTAGCTTCTTCGGGTGTCCTGCCACGTGGCGGGCTAGGGTTTCGTCGTTTGGCCTCTCGCTCGCGCCCCGCGTAGACCTAGGGGTGGTCTTACACGGCCCGCCAGAGACCATTTATTTCTGTTTTTATTTAATTTTAATAAAAATAACAGTATTATACGGGGTGTAATTTAGGACGTATTGGGATATTTTAATTATTTTTAGGGTGTCGAAAATATTTTGAGGGTTGTTATAACAACCGAGTCTTTTGACCATTAACCCACGTCCCCTTTTCTCGGTTAGCGCACTTATATGAAATCATACCCATTACCCGGTTATAATACCGTCGCCACTACTTATGCAACCATTCCGTATTAACATAAATCCTCATTTTGACCCGTTTTGTCTACTTAGCGGAAACCTTCACTTCTATATAACCAAACCTTATTAGACTTCGATTATCATACTTAAATAACTAGCACTTAACCTTGCTTAAATAAACTAAGAAGTGATTCGGAAATCACTTACTTAATACTACTTACTTGATATCATCATCAGTAATACATTTCATCACAACTTCTAACAATTATCATACAATTAATCTCTTTTCCTACTAAAGAGGGAGTCCGGAAGTTTACTTACCTCGTGCGTCCGAGTTCGTGCATAGCTTCCGTGTTTACCTTTGACCCGTTGCCCTTCCATGCTTGTGTCCATGTTGACATGACTCCTAACCGTACATGTCGTCACATTCATAACACAATTAGCATACATACACTCATTCATTCGGCTTTCAGATCATGCAATGTTTGACTTTCGTTAGTCTATTAGCGCATAAATAAGATATGTATCATCATACTTCATTACCATCATGCATGACACATAAATTGGCTAGTACATAACACATAAGTTCTTGCATACAAATTTTACCTTCTAACTTCACTTAGACATTTCATCATACACTTGGTGTGCATACTACTTTCTAAGCACATAGTACAAGTAGTTTAAGCATGTTCTTCCCAATTTCATCTCATGAACCGTTTTATTCAAGCAAGATCACATTGTCATCAATTCTACTTCATGTTTACTATCAAAACCTATCACATAACATCTTGTGCATCAACATAATCATAATATCAACATTCACATGCTCATCATAATCATTCTCATACTCATACACATGGGTTTCATTCTAAATCACCAAGATAACTAAAATTCAGCCATGATTCAACTTAAACATGATAACATTAGCAAGCATACAACTCATACCCACTCTACTCTACGTGGGTTTTCACTTCCAACATTGATTAGTCGATTTTTTAGCTTACATAATGTCCTAGATGGTGATCCTAGTTCAATATCATTCTAATTCCATATAAACTCATGGATTTTCTTGAACCCTAACATATTCAAGTTCATCAAAATGTCAAATTCTTCGTACCTTAAGCTTTAGTAAGTCTAGATGATCAAGAAATCACTAACATGCATGAGCAATGGCCATGATTAGGGCTTCAATTGGCTGAATTTGTGTGATTAGAAGGGTTCCCCTTCTTCTCTGGCTCTGGCGTCGAACACATACACACACACACACCTGATGTGTGTGTGTTTTATTTTTTATTTCATTTTTATTAATTTAACTTTCCTGACATGTCACCTTTAGCCCCTTAAGTTTAGTGTAGTAATTGTTTAGTCACAAAACTTTACTACTATTATCTAACTTGTATTGGTAACCAAGTTAAATAACATAGTTGTCACATTTTATTTCATATTCCATGAAATCATATTAGTGAGTTAAACATTTGGGTTTTTGGGCGTTACAAAGATAAATAATTTGGATCCTTTACACATTTTTATATTCGGAAACATTTATAACATCTAACTCGGACCCTATGTAATCAATCACACATGGGAAACTCGGACAACACTAACTAAATCCAAACATATACTCGGATAATTATCAATACTTCGGACTCATATATACATACAAACTCAGAATTATGAATATCATATATGTAAGCTCGGACACCCGTTTTCATTTACATAAACTCGGGACTTGTCAACAAAACTCAGACTCATCAAGTCCACTTAAACTTAGATTCATATCAACACAAGAACTCGGGCTCACATCAAGTAAATCCATACCATTTAATATCGACTTAAACCCGACCCACTTATAATGACATAAACCCAGACCCCCCTTTCTTTTTATAAGGAACTCGGATATAAAAAGAATATTATTTACATAATTCGGCAATAACATGTTACCTCCTAAGCTCGGAAACATCATACACTACGCATAGCTTCAGAAGAATCCATTTAAACCTCTTAAACTCGGAAAATATGTCATAACTCAGAAACATGTATTTGTTAATAAGTTTAGAACATACACTTGTTACTAACTCGGAACATGTAATTTTCAATACCACGGACTTTGTGAACAAAGTCAGACCAAACCCTATTCGCACAGAAGCACGAAACGAACAAATAATAATGTAACCGTTACAGATGATCAACCAAAACTTAATCTCAACAATCAACAGTGCTACGAATCAAAACAACAATATGCAGTTTAACCTGTCAATAACATTCTAAAATCAGACAAACAACCACCCATTCACCAGGCATGATTTTACATTCATCAGGTATGATCAACTTAATCACAGAACAATTATTTTGATCACTAGGGTTTGCATGAAATCAAAAGAACAAAGATACAACGTATAACATAAACACTTACCTTAGTTTGATTTTAGAGTTTGTTCTTGAAGAATTGAAAGATCAAGGATTGCTGATGGTGTGTGAACTTATGTTGCCAGAAATAATTAGAGAGATGATTAGAGAGTTGCAACTGCCTTGCAGTGAGATTGTGAAGGATGTTTAGGGTTTTGTGTTTTATTATAAATTCCCTAATATCCATAAGACACCCTTAATTATATAATTTTTCACATAAAGGACACCACATCTAGTAATCTACAATTAAAGCATATAATTCACGTATTTGTCATGCAACGCAAGTTTCGTATAACCCGTTCGTTTATAATTGTTATTCGAGTCAGTCACCAACGTTCGAGAATGAACTTGTATGTGTATTTCGGTAATTCCCCGAATTACCAATGTAGACTCATTTAACTAACTATAGTTAAATGTTGTGTGTTCCGGTAATTCCCCGAGTTACCAAAGTAGACTCATTTAACTAACCATAGTTAAATGTAGTGCTATGAATGTATGACTAAACTAACTGTGGTTAGGTTAAAGTATTAACCTGAAATTAGGGGTTATCACATCTAAGCATATCAAAATACAAGTGTCGTCACCGAATAGCCAACAAGTGTTAGGGTTAGAATATCACCGGCGTTAATCACATATCACGGGATTCTACCCCTAACACTTGTAGTTAGAGAGTTTAACGTACTAGTCTGCGGTGCAGGTGTTGAGAGATCGCCGACAATCAGAGATATTTGTAGGGAAAGCGGTAACTGCAAGACATTCAGAAAAATAACGGAGAAAAATAAATATGAAGGAACAAAGAACCCTTTACAGTTTCCGGTATTAAAAAACCTCATTATTGGGATCTTTTAAGCAACATGGTCCGAGTATCAGTTGAACTTCAATCGCCATTCAAGAGTCTCAATTAAAGTCTCTAAACTTCTTAAATACTGATGATGATGGCGATGAATTGGAGCAGGGTGAAATCCCTAAATTAACCCTAAAGCGTTTTAAAACTTTACACAATGTCTCAGTTTAGCCCCTCTAACATGGCTTGCTCTCTCTTGTACATGGTGCTTCAAAATTTATACGCGTGGTATACGGGTAGAAAACCTAGTTTCTTTAATAAAGTAGTATAGATATAGATATAATACTAATATAATTTCCGTTAGACTTTTAGAGCATTACTTGTACACTGAAAATACAACAAAACATTTATATTGTGTAATGTTTACCGAATATTATAATTAAAAAACACTAAAATCAAAGTATGATTTTTTTCCTCTAGTGTTTCAATATACTATGGTATACCGCGCTCACAGCAGATTATAACCTAAACATAAACGCTCTGTATATTAGTGTCAGTCAGCAAATGAAAAATGCATCTGATTGTGAGTCTCGTTACCTCAAGAACAAAGTTTCTTTCATTGTTATTTATTCTATAACATTCCACTCATTGTAATGCAATCAAATTGATCTTTTGTCTTCTCTCAAACACATTAGGTGATATCTTTCTTCTCATAAACGTTACCAAAGCCCTTTGACATCCTAATGGAGAGTTTAACAAAGGCTTTTCTATCTCAATATGGTATTTCACATTGAAATACTTGGGTTCATCTCTTCAGGTTATCGATCTCATTCTTCACGTATCATTTACATATATATATATATATATATATATATATATATATATATTGATGCAAGACGACTATCATAATCTAGATTTACATTTTGGCTTCCATTTATTGTTAATAACAAATCAAAGTTATAACTACTTTCCTGGATTACCTGTTGATAACATATCAAAGTTATCTAATAGCGGATCTGTAGAACATGTGTTATATTTCACATTTTATATATCACAAAAAGTGTATTGTTATGCTTGTTGCTAATAAATATTGATCTTCACATGAAGTTAATATCAAAGTTATATAAAAATTTAAGAATCAAGAAACCTTAAAATTTGTAATACAAACTAAATTAATAAATTCTATGATGACTCATAACATCTCAAATTATTTTAATCTTTTACCAAATCTTTAAAATTAAGTTTTAGTTCATTGTAAATTTGTTAAATCTTTGGGCTAACATTATTCACATTATTTAGTTGTTGTTATTACATTTAATATATTTATCTACATTTTAATATTGTATTTGATTCATATTGAAAATTTTAAAACTTCTAGAAAAATTATTTCTTATTAAGATTACAAATGTAAAACCAATGGTATATATTATTATGGGCCAACTTTATATATATAAAAGTAATCAAGGAAAAAATTAGGTTTCAACAACTTTTATGAAAATGAATTATTTTGATAAGATGATAGAAAGACAAATTTAAATCCAATTTACGTTTTTTTTTCTTTACAAGTAATAACTAAACATTACAATATAGACATAGTATTGTACATGGTTAATGAAAAAAGGATATAATATAATGAATTTAATAGTTAATTATAAATGTTCTAAATTTTTATTATAATTCATTGATTTATGCTATAGTAATATCATTATTAGTTATATTTTTCTAAATTTTATGTGTTGATATTGATTTTTTTTTCTTTAGCATCTTAACAAATTGGGTTTTTCTTTAAAACTTATTACAACATAGCGTTTTTGAATCAAAAATTTATGTACAGGTTGAAACATGATAATTGACTTGTACATCAATATATAAAAGTAGTTGATTATGTTATGAGAACTATAAAGAAGATAAATAATTTTAATAAAATGATAAAGGAAAAATAATCAAAATCAGCATGCAATAAATTAGAAAATTTTGTAAAGATATGTAATAATGGGATTTCCATGACATAAACAAATGACGAATAGTCGAAATTAGAACGATTATAGTCAATCAAATTCCTTTTATATTTTATTTTTTCTATTAACTACATGATAATATATTTTTTTTTATTTTAATGAATTACCATTTTAACTGCAAAATTTTATTTTCAACTACTTTAATAAATTACTATTTTAATTGCAAATTTTCATTTATTTGTAGGAACACAAAAGATTAAGTTGTTTATACATTAAAGTTAAATTTAACAAAAAATACCCAAAATAAAGTAAATATGACCACATACATGAATTCAATTTTGAGTAAGATGATTAATTATACAATAAAAGTAAATGCAACACGATATACTTTGAATTTATCTCATAATGTTTTCTAAGATTTAATTATTGTAATGTTTTTATTATTTGTATCAACTACATCCATTATACATATATACATACATTATACATATATAAATATGAATTTATCACATAATGTTTTCAGAGATTTAATCAATGTTTTATTTTTTATTGTTTGTATCAACTACATACATTATACTTACAAATATAATTTTCTAAAAATTACTGCATTTGAATTGGTCAATTATATATATAAATGAAAAAAATGAATTTATACATGATTAACTTTAAATCATATAATAGTATTAGATAGTATCATTAACACTAAAAAAAATAAAAATATAGACTTTATTTTATTTCTCCTAAAAGATTCATGGTAACTATTATATGAGATTTGTTTTACACTTACATGTTTGACTAATTGGGTTGGGTCAAATGCAATGATATTATGAAACGGGATCTATTTTCATAGTGAGGGAGTTGTTAGAATTTCATTTTTGTGTGAAAATCATGAAAAAAAAAATCTCAATTTTAAAATTGGAAAAAAAGAATTGAAAGATGATTTATTACATGTTTTTATAATCACCCCTAAAGATACAACAATGTTCCATTTCGTTCCTCTTCCCTTGCTTATATATAGGTCTTTCATTCACATCACTAACACACAATTCATCCTAGAGTCTCACTTGTTGGTTAATAGGTTTTTAGGAGACAACTCCTTCCTTGATCGACTAATCCCAACAAGTGATAAAGTACCCTCTATGTATGTGTTTTATTTTGTATTTTGTAATTCTTCTTTTAGATTTGTTTGTTAACTATAAATTTGAGTTTGCCTTTGAGCATACCATTATACGTATTTCTATTTCAACTTTGATGCAATGATTGACTATAGTCAATCGTTTTTTAACTGTATTGAAATTGCATAAGTTAACTATAAAAGTTGACTACATTTTTTTTTTGTTATAAAACATATAGAATAATTTATTATTTCACAAGCGATGTTAAGCTTTTTTGAGCATACCATTGTTCGTATTTTAATTTCAACTTTGATGCAATGATTGACTATAGTCAGTCGTTTCTGTATTGAAATTGCATAAGTTAACTATAAAAGTTGACTACATTTAAAAAAACACATGACATAATTTACTATGTCACAAGGGGTGTTAAGCTTTTTTGCATTGAAATCGGAAAATAGAGAGACATAAGAATTCAGGCTGCTTTTTTCGAATCAAGTTACGGGTTGTTGGGTTTCAAACTCAACCAGTTCTAAAATTCAAATAAGGAATACTCGAAATAAAACTCTAATCCTCTTCGGTCTCGCTGCTACATTTTACGTTTTTTTTTCCTCATAATTTGCTCCGTTCGAATTAACATGAATCAAGTTTGTTTTGCAATCTAAATTGTGCTCATTCCAAATTCTTGAATTGGAAACACATATTCGGTTAACCCAAGGAACCCAAAATCCGATTTGACAAACACCCGACTTATTACTTTTTGTTGTTAAATTGAATACCCCATGATAAAAAAATGAGGTTTAATTATAATATGTTTGGAATTAGTTTCGTATAGATTTGAAATGATATATATATATATATATATATATATATATATTATATAATTTGTTTTCATTCTATAACTGAAAAGGAAATACCATTAAGTCTGAGTTATTTATTATAAGATCTTCAAAAAAATAAATTCTTTTACAATATTATATATATAATGTGTTTTCACATTTTTTACATTTATCCCCTCAATGTTATTGAAATAAGAAAATGCTTAGAGATCAAAATTTCAGGCAGATGAAAGCTGAAATTCAAGTCATTTCTTCCACTGTGCCGGTTCGAGTCCTAAATTGTATTTGATATGCCAAACAACAAGCAGAGGGGCTATGGGTTGTGGTTGATTACTCTGTTGATTTTGGAATGGACAGACGGTTAATAAGAAGGTGTCCTTCTGGTTGTATTCTACATGCTATGCCAAATGGGTTCACAAAGGTATAGTCATAAGCAATTCATTATATCATTATATATAATAGTTAAGACTAAATAGAAAGTAACTTTGTAAACTCACATCCGAATCTAGAATCGAGACGCAGTTAAAGTTGGCTTCATCATGGCTCAAAGGGAAACAGAACATGTCCCGAGTAGCAATCGTGTTGCAAAACAAGTCCCACACGCTCCTCAACTCTTTTATCAACATTATTTCAAACAAGTGTCGATGATTTGCTGCTATCCATACCAAATGGGAGGCACTCATGACTACTCCTTATAGTTCCAGAAAACCATTTCACATGTGCGCCATGATCCTTGGTCTTCCTGGTGCATTCGTAACCAAATTCCATCGTTCCCCACCAGTCAAACAAACAGTAGCACATAACATACGCCGCATGCCCTGTGCTAGACTTCGTAAGCATCGTCTTATACTTGCAAACAGGTTGGGACTAGGTGATGTCATGGAAACTATGCATTTACATTGCCCCAAAAGTGCACTAACCCATCTTTGTGCACCAAAGCCCACGCCTGATCTAATTATCCACGATAGTTTTCGTGGATCAGTTGTCCGTCGTATTCTGTATGTTCAATCCACGTAACATACACATATTTGTTACAAGTTAAATAATAGTTAGACGAATATGTGTAGGTTACGTGGATTGAACATACAGAATAAGACGAACAACTTATCCACAATTGTGGGTTAATTAGATCAGGTGTGGGCTTTGGTGCACAAAGATGGATTAGTGCACTTTTGGGGCAATGTAAATGCATAGTTTCCATGATATCACCTAGTCCCAACCTGTTTGCAAGTATAAGACGATGCTTACGAAGTCTAGCACAGGGCATGCGGCGTATGTCCTGTGCTATTGTTTGTTTGACTGGTGGGGAACGATGGAAATTGGTTACGAATGCACCAGGAAGACCAAGGATCATGGCGCGCATGTGCACTGATTTTCTGGAACTATCAGGAGTAGTCATGAGTGCCACCCATTCGGTATGGATAGCAGAAAATCATCGAACCTTGTTTGAAATGATGTTGATAAAAGAGTTGAGGAGCGTGTGGGACTTGTTATGCAATACGATTGCTACTCGGGACATGTTCTGTTTCCCTTTGAGCCAAGATGAAGCCAACTTTAACTGCGTCTCGATTCTAGATTTGGATGTGAGTTTACAAAGTTACTTTCTATTTAGTCTTAACTATTATATATAATGATATAATGAAATGCTTATGACTATACCTTTGTGAACCCATTTGGCATACCATGTAGAATACAACCAGATGGACACCTTCTTGTTAACCGTCTGTCCATTCCAAAATCAATGGAGTAATCAACCACAACCCATAGCCCCTCTGCTTGTTGTTTGGCATATCGAATACAATTTAAGACTCGAACCGGCACGGAGGAAGAAATGACTTGATTTCAGCTTTCATCTGCCTGAAATTTTGATCTTTAAGCATTTGCTTATTTCAATAACATTGAGGGGATAAATGTAAAAAAAATGTGAAAACACATTATATATATAATATTGTAAAAGAATTTATATTTTTGAAGATTTTATAATAAATAACTCAGACCTTAATGGTAGTTCCTTTTCAGTTATAGAATGAAAACAAGTTATATATATATATATATATATATATATATATATATATATATATATATATATCATTTCAAATCTATACGCAACTAGTTCCAAACATATTATAATTAAACCTCATTTTTTTATCATGGGGTATTCAATTTAACAACAAAAAGTTATAAGTCGGGTGTTTATCAAATTCGTCTAACTATTATTTAACTTGTAACTAATATGTGTATGTTACGTGGATTGAAATATGTGTATGTTACGTGGATTGAACATACAGAATACGACGGACAACTGATCCACGAAAACTATCATGGGTAAATTAGATCAGGTGTGGGCTTTGGTGCACAAAAATGGGTTAGTGCACTTTTGGGGCAATGGGAATGCATAGTTTCCATGACATCACCTAGTCCCAACATCTTTGCAAGTACAAGACGATGCTTACGAAGTCTAGCACAACGCATGAGGCGTATGTTATGTGCTACTGTTTGTTTGACTGGTGGGAACGATGGAATTTGGTTGCCAATGCACCAGGAAGACCAAGGATCATGGTGCGCATGTGCACTGATTTTCAGGAACTATCAGGAGTAGTCATGAGTGCCACCCATTCGGTATGGATAACAGCAAATCATCAACACTTGTTTGAAATGATGTTGATAAAAGAGTTGAGGAGCGTGTGGGACTTGTTATGCCATATGATTGCTACTCGGGATATGTTCTCTTTCCCTTTGAGCCAAGATGAAGCCAACTTTAACTACGTCTCGATTCTAAATTCGGATGTGAGTTTACAAAGTTACTTTCTATTTAGTCTTAACTAATATACCATGAAATGCTTATGTTTCTTCAAACTTTTGCATGTAGAGACACTACATGCTGGAGAGAATCAACCAGTTATGGTATTGCAAGAGGCTTCGAGTGATACGCCTGGGTCACTCATTGTTTACTCAACTATTAATACCCCGACCGTAGCGCTGGTGATGCACGGGGGAGATTCGTCGAGAGTGGGTCTCTTGACAACATGGTTGAGTATTGTCCCTTACCATGGGGAAAGTGGTCAAAGTGGATCCATGGTGGGGTTCCATATGTTGCTACCAAATCAAGTTATCTCAAACATCACAATGGAAAATATCAGCATATTAAATAGATTGGTAGCCCGGACAGTTGACAGTTTGGGGATTAAAAATGTTGGTTGATCCACTCAATGATGAGGGTATGTGAGTGGTTGAATCCTGGATTAAGATTTATGGTCTAGGGTTAGTGTCAGGTTCCAGAACCGACAATATACACCATTGCTTAGAGTCGGTTCAGGCATCCACTGTTGTGTCATTTGTACTTGGCTCTATAGATTTTTATTTTCCAACTTTAAATCTTGCTAGTTGTTTTACATTTTTTTGTGTTGTATGATAGTTTTTATTTTCATTTCAAATGATTGACTTTTACATCACATATACGAGTTTTGATATTAATGCGTAAATGAACTTAGTTTTAAAAAAAACTAGGCTCGTTGAAGTTGTGCGTTGAGACGAAACGAAGCAAGTGATAATGTAAAGTAAACGTTATTTTAAAATGAATGTTGTTGTTTTGTTACAAATAATATAATATATGCTATATTATAAGGTCATTCATATAATATACTTTTTTATTTATTATTCTCATATATTGTTGAGTGTTGTAACAGGTAGGGCTTATATACAACTTGTTCTGTACTTTGAGGACTGCGATCATTTCTGTTGGTTGTTGGAGGGCTTGAGTGAAACTTTTCACTCCAACTTGTATAAAAAGAGTGAACCAGTGTTCACTGTGCATTATTGTTAGTTGTTAGTCTGTTCATTCTCTCTTTTTTGTTGGTTAGGGTTTGTTAGAGATTTCTTGGTGTTGATCCTGCGAGATCTGTATTTCTTCTTCGTTGTTGTTGTATTCAATTGATGGTTTGATTAGTTGATTGTATTGAACATTTGTTCATAAAGATCTTACTGATTCACAGTAAGATCTTGGGTATTCGGGGGTATTTTTTGGTTTGAGTTAAATAACATTTTACGTCACGTTTTGTTGCTGTTTCTTGTTGTCCTGGGTTGATTATACCATTCTTAACATGTTTGAAAGTTAAACCATCATAATCGATTCAGTTCATTATTGTACCATTTTACAATTCCAAATAAATACTCTATTCTGAATACAAATTCGATTTTAGCAATATTTATACTGAAATGTTGAGAGAGGAAAAAAGAAGCAAAACTATGTACTTAAGTTTATTGAAAAAGTTAATGAACTTAAGTTATTAGATAAATATCAAATTAAATGATAAAGGTGATATGGTTTAAAAAAAGGAAAAAATGATATGAAAAAAAAGAAGGAAATATAAATTATGAAGGAAATATAACTAAAATAAAAAAGAAAAACCATAATTTAATCATGGCCCTTCACAAGTAATATATATAGGTTTGTTGTTGTCGCAAGTTGTAGTGAAACATAGCAAATCATAATGTAAACAGGGGCGGACCCAAAGTCAGCCCAAGGTGGGCGGGCGCACCCCCGGGGAAAAAAAAAATTAGTGCTAAGTTCCGTCGAAAATCTCGTCCGCACCCCTTGGAATTTTTCGACCGCACCCCTTGAAATTTTTCTTCCGCACCCCTTAGGTAAAAGGTGTTATCAATTTATATTTTAAATTTTTTTAGTAAACTTTTATTTAAAAAAAAAATACTACCTAAATTATACAACTTTTAATACCTAACTAACTAAACCCAAATACTCATACCTTTACCCACTTATAATTCCTAACTAGCTAGCCCACTAAGTCTTAGCCCATTAACCAAACCTAACAATATTTCAAACTATAATAAAATAATTAAAGCCCAAAACCTTTAGAAATTCTCTCCCGTTCTCTCTCTCTCTTGCGTCCCTGCACTGCCAATGAACAACATCGCCCAGCGACAACAGTCCAGCAGCTGGCGACCACCGTAATCAGCCAACATACCACCGTCGTTCGACACCAAATCTAACCGGAATCCGAACACGGGTAAGTTTCTTTCTTATTTTGATGATTTTGGTTGATACTATAAGAGAAAAAAGGGTAATAAAGTTGTTAAATAGGTTTGAAATTTTGTGTGTTTTGACGTTGTTTATGGTTGTTTAGATGATTTTTAGATTGATTATGTTATTTATATATTTTTAGGGGGATTACAACTTACATTATGATTTCTATGGCTTGAATAGTTAAAAATTAAAATTGAAACTTTATGTTATGGAGCGATGAACTTATGTTATCTAGAGAAAGAATTGCTTAAGAAATTAGCTTTAAATGATGTTTTGGAAAGATTTCAAAAAATGAAAACCCGTAGGGCGTTGTCGTTTTAATTATGTTTGTAACAAGGTTTGACATGTTTTTTTATTATTATATAAATTTAGTTTAATATTCGTTTGTTTTACATGACCCGACCCGACCCGATACGAACCGATTTTTTTACTTATATACCTACGGGCCTAAAATTTTTAAATATGTGCCGCACCCCCATGAAAAAATTCCTGGGTCCGCCACTGAATGTAAAACAAATGTTATTTGAAAATTTTGAAAATGAAGCATTTGTTTAGAAAGTCAAACTGTCATAATTGATGCACTTTATCATCGTACCGTAGATACCAACTAAGTACTCTATTTTGAATACAACTTCATTTTTAACAAAACTTATACCTGAATGTCACGAGAAAAAAAAATAAAAACAACTATGTACTTAAGTTTTTAAAGAAAAACATCTACAAATGTAAGCTATTAAAGAAATATTAAATTAATTAATAAAGAAAATATGATTTAATAAAAGAAAAAAATTTATAAAAAGATAAAATAAATTATAAAAGAAATATAGATTTAAAAAAGGAAAAAAATATGTTAAAAAGTAAAAGTAAATATAATAATAAAGTATTACAATATTTAAGCAAAAATATTAAAAAAAAACTATATATTATTATAAATTTAAGATCACTATTCATGTTTCTTCGTAAATAATGTATACTAGGTTTGTGGTCGTCGCGCGTTTCGATGAAATATAGCAAATGATAATGTAAAACAAATGTAATTTGGAAATGAAACATGTTGTTTACAAAGTCAAACCGTCAGAATTGTTTAGTTTATCATCATACTGTAACATGATACAAACTGAATACTCTATTTTGAATACAACTTTAATTTTTAACAAAACTTATCCAGGAATGTCACGAGAAAAAAATAACTAACATAAGCTATTCAAAGAAATATTAAACTAAATTGATAAAGGAAACATGATTTAAAAAGAAAAAAAATATTAAATACTGAAAATAAATCATAAAGAAAATATAGGTTTAAAAAAGGAAAAAAAATGAAAATACGTTAAAAGGTAAAAGTAAATATAATAAAAAGTACTATAATATTTAAAAAAAAAACTATATAATATTGTAAATTTAAAATCACTATTCATGTTCCTTCATAGACAATATATACTAGGTTTGTTTACGTCACGCGTTGCAGCGAAACGAAGCAAATGATAATGTTAAACAAACGTTATTTGAAAATGAAGCATGTTGTTTAGTAAAGCCAAATCGTCATAATCGGTTCAGATCATCATTGTCCCGTTGTAAAAGGATACCAAATAAATACTCTATTGTGAATAAACTTCATTTTTAACAACACTTTATATTAGAATGTCCAGGGAAAAAACTAAGCAAAGCTACGTACTTAGGTTTTTAGAAAACAAATTTTACTGGGTGTTGCCCTTTGGGAGAAACCAATGTCTTCTAGAAGTTTCCTGATCCAAAGAACTTCGCTTAACCCTCGAGCTACGCCTCTGAACTCTGCTTCTGCACTCGACAGAGCGACCACCTTCTGTTTCTTACTCCTCCAGGTAACAAGGTTTCCACCAACCAAGGAGAAGTACCCTGATGTTGACCTTCGATTTCCCTTATCTCCTGCCCAGTCGATGTCAGTGTAGAGCTCAACATTTAAATTTCCATTTGCTTTGAACAACACTCCATGGCCTGCGGTTCCCTTTAGATACCTTAGAATTCTCTGAGCAGCTTCCATGTGAGCAACTTGCGGTTGGTGCATAAACTGACTTACCACTCCAACAGCATAAGCTATATCAGGGCGAGTGTGGGAGAGATAAATTAATTTGCCCACGAGCCGTTGATATCTCTCTTTGTCTGCAAGCTCGCCATTAAGTTCCATGTAAAGATTGTGGTTCACCACCATTGGCATATCTACTGGTTTACAATCAATTAAACCAGTTTCCGCCAGGAGATCAAGGACATACTTCTTTTGGCAGATGAAAATCCCCCGTTTAGACCTGAGAACTTCTATTCCGAGGAAATACTTAAGATTCCCAAGGTATTTCATTTCAAAATTTGAAAACAAATTCTTTTCCAGCCGTGCTATCTCTTCCACATCATTTTCGGTGACAATCATGTCGTCTACATATATGACCAGGCAAGTTACGAGGCCGTTTCTTCTTTTGAGGAACAGGGTATGATCAACGTTACTTTGGTAATACCCGTATTCTTTCATGGCCAAGTGAACTTTCCAAACCAGGCCCGAGGTGACTGTTTTAGCCCGTATAGAGACTTTTTCAACCGACAAACCACCCCATCTTTAACATCCCCTGAAAAACCTGGAGGTGCTTCCATGTAGACTTCTTCCGCTAGGTCTCCATGGAAAATGCATTTGTAACATCAA
The DNA here is from genome assembly GCF_002127325.2 of Helianthus annuus. Taxonomy (NCBI): domain Eukaryota; kingdom Viridiplantae; phylum Streptophyta; class Magnoliopsida; order Asterales; family Asteraceae; genus Helianthus; species Helianthus annuus. The sequence continues at coordinate 171,456,810 of NC_035446.2, forward strand.
ACTGATGGAGAGGCCAATTCTTATTTGCTACCACGGAGGAGAGGACTCTGATGGTGTCCATTTTTACAACCGGAGAAAACGTCTCAGAGTAATCGATCCCATACGTCTGAGTGTACTGTACCCTTTGGCTACAAGTCAAGCTTTGTATCTTCCAATAGACCCATCTGGTTTATACTTAATTGAATACACCCAACGACAGCCAACTGTTTTCTTTCCTTTTGGGAGAATACACTTTTCCCACGTATTGTTTTTCATAAGAGCTTGCATCTCTATTTCCATTGCTTCTTTCCAGTTCTTCTTACCTTGTGCTTCCTTTACAGAGCCAGGTATTTGTTTGGAGTATAGAGAGGTGACAAATGCTTTCAAACTGTTAGATAAGTTCCCATTAACTATATTAGCTACAGGATACCTTGAGGTTCTGGTTTCCCTCTCTGGCGAGTACCATTTTGGAGGGACCCCTCTATTGGCTCTAGGAGGGAGAGGGTATCTTCCGGTTGTCTCTACTGCAACTGATTCCACATGTTCAACGTGTCACACCCCTATTTTCCACGTGTCACCGGTGGGCCCGGTGGGGAGTATCGTGACGTAGTTGATATCATCATAGTCAAACAACACAAATTTAAAATGCACAGCGGAAGCAAAAAGATAGATTTATTTCAATCGAATAATTATTGTAATATTAAGTATCACAACAGTTGAAATAGATCCACAGGCGGATCAAAAGAAAAGGAAACTTGTTCAACAGATTTATTGCATCCAAGCTTGCGAGACTCTAAGAGATGCTAAGGAGAGGCCAACCTATTACGCGTAATACCTGCACTTAACCTTTTTGGGAAAATACGTCAGTTTACACTGGTAAATACAATTTAACTGACTCATTTTGAAAATGTTTAAAATTGATTTGAATGCACATGGCACAAAAAGATTTTTATAACTTGGGATAATTATTTGAATATAATACTTGTAAAGAATTACATGTTTGTTATGAGTTCAGTTTGCCCGGTTCGTGCCGGGTTAAAGATTAATAGACACACCACATGATATAGTCCCGCGGCGGGAAACCAGCGGTTATACCTTAATAAATGTAAATGCACTGACGGGTGTACGCCTACACCAGTGTGCTAAGGTCGTGGCCATTCTATGAATGATGCCAAAGATATCCGGGACATGGTCATTAAACTCCCAAAGGCGTAAAACAAACCAAACAAATTTTTAAACGGGTCATCTTGATAATACTTAACCCCCAATCGATTAAGGTCAAATGCCCGACCAAGCTGTATTTTATATACCGTACCCCAAGCCCGTATAAGGGAAAATAAGTTAAAAGTATTTACCTGAGGAAGTATAGTCACAATAAGCAAGTGCAAATATATTTTACTGGATCTCCTATTCTGGAACGAAGGTTTATAATAACCTATTAGAATCCTAACGGGTCTTTAATTTAGCCTAAGCTTAGACCGGTTAGTTTTAAAGCAAGAATACGGTTCAAACGCATAATAAAGCGAAGACCGGTTTAGAATGTGGTTTTGACCCGACAAGCTTTCATGCTTGTTTAATATGGGTAACTTAAACACATTCTAGATTTTGAGACAATAATGATATGGTTTGACCTGTTTCGGCTAAAATGTGTAAACTAGTTACATAAGCCGATCCGAACGCGGAAAGTGCGTAACGAGTAACCATATGAATCATATACAAGTTCCCTGAGTTAATATGCACTAAAATATGTTGTGACATCAGTAAGATATCTCCTATTATGCCCAAAATGATGTAAAACTCAAACTATGCCTTATAAGGGCATTTTGGTCATTTTAAAGGGTATAAAAGAGTTTAATTAGTAACCTGAGTTACAGGTCTGAATAAATCAGTAAATATACTCATTTTAATGGGTTATAACAGTAAGGTATCATGTATATGTGAAATTTATTAATTATAACCATACTATGCACCGAAGGGGCATTTTGGTAATTTCACATAAGCCTAAAAGGTCAAAACTGGAAATCTGAGTTTAAAACCTTTGTTTACTGTTATAATATAAAAATTTACTGAATATATCAGTAGGTATCAAACCTTATATATATAAACTAGTTTTGATACATACTATGTCGTTAAAACGCTTAAAAAGGCGATTTAGTGCCATTTCCGGGTTTTGTATAGAAAGCTGATATTTTTAAAATTTCAGAAGGCTCAAAATAAGTTATTTACTATATTAGATCAGTAGAAAAAGGTTTGAGGTCAAAAGGATTTATAAAACTCATTTTATAGCCCAAAAGAGCAAAACCGACAATAACCGAAATAAGCTTAAAACTATAAGTTATGCTCAGCCTAAAAATAAATAAAAATCTCCAAAAATCCCAAAATATTATTTTATATTAGTAGGCAAAAAGTTTTGTATAAAAATATGGGTTTAGTTAGGCTATATGCTAATTATGCCATTTATTTACTAAAAAGGCTTCTAATTACGCTAATGAGCATAACTCTAAATCTAGACCTCAAACTGATATCAAATTTTGGGTACAAGTTTATAAATCAGTAGCAAATGTTCCTACTCTTTTACTTTTTCAAAAATCACATTTTAAGGTGACAAGGGCATAATAGTCAACAAATGAGGCAATTAGCGGAAACATGCATATGATTCGGATATCTAATGAACCAAGTTGTATAATCACATAGGGTTATACTAACATATAAATAGGTCCAAAAGAAGCTCTAAGGCAATCCTAAACTTGGCTTAAGCGGGTCAGAACTGAAAGTCAAAGCATAAGTCAAACTATGCGACTTTCGGTTCCAAACCGAGCCTAAACTGAAAATTGTCGAGTTGAACATGTTTAGACATGTTCTTATATTAATTACCAAGTTATATTAATGATAAAACAGGTTGCATGAATCCTACATTGCTAATTATGCATTAATTTGAAAATAAGCATTCTGTTGACTTTTTAAAGTAAGCTTTGACCCGACAATTGACATAGCTAGAGTGGGAATCAGAAGGTACCCTTTTAAGGGTTTATTACCCACATAATTACCTACTTATAGGTATTTTTAATTCGAGATTTGACTGGATAATTATAGCTTAATCTCAAAGTCAAACCTTAATTACGACGGTTTGACTTTTAGCTAATTAACTAAGCTAAACTAAATTAAAAAGGATTAGGAACACTTACAACGGTCCTAAGTATGATTAGGGACTTTAGGAAAATTGATTGCTGTCCAGAGAGCTCCAGAGCAATGTTGCATTTGTGTTTGAATGAGCAAGTGAAAGTTGCAACATGAAGAACCCTTTATATAGTGAACAACATTGCATGATCTTCTTACACATAAGTCTAGGACCGAAACCAGATGTTTCCATGTGTCCCTAAAATGCCAAAATACCAGTTACAAGTCCCTGAATTTGAAAACCACTTAAGTTAGGCGGTGGAACTGGCTGAACAGGCAGCTGTCCATTTTCTGCTGCCAGCGACAGGCTTACGGACCGTAAGCGAAAATCCTTGCGGTCCGTATCCACCTCTTACGAACCGTAAGCCTAGGTGGTTGCGGTCCGTAACCGAACCTGGTCTGATGCGCCCAAACATGATTCTTGCGGACCGTATGCTTAACCGGATGCGGTCCGTAACCGATCCTTGCGGACCGTAAGCTTTAAGCCATACGGTCCGTAACCAATGACCAGAATCTAAAATTTTGCAAACTTTCAAGTTTTGACCATGCAACTTTGTAAACTCCGAATCTCATGCTATCCTTTTCAGTTGAGGGTCCCTTTGCTCAGCCCTTGCATGCTTTGCATGCACTTACATGTTTTGGATCTTGTAGGAGGTTTGAAATTGTCGGAAAACAACAAGAATTCATAATAGACATGAATTTATTCAAGTTCAATTCTTTCTAATCAAGAATCTAAACTCCGAATGTTATAGTAATATTTTTAAGGATCCAATTTTCCATATAAAAATGGAATTTTATTTATTTAGGAATAACCGGCTAATATATATTAGATGTTTATCATAATGATTTAAGGATCTTGGGATTTATAACTTGGATCGCTCAGAGGTATTTTAATAACATGTCGCCCTTCATAAATCCTACCATACATCTTTTATTTGATCCGGGTTCCTGACACGTTTGTCTTACATGACACGTGTCTTTATTTTATTGGGTATGATTTTGCGAGGTGTTACATCCTCACCCCCTTAAAAGAAATCTCGACCTCGAGATTTACTGAAACAATTGAGGGTATTTTTCTTTCATTGTGGACTCTAACTCCCATGTATATTCGGGACCTCTACGGGCATCCCACTTCACCTTGACAATAGGCACATGCTTCATTTGAAGCTTCTTTACCTGTGGATCCTCAATCGACAAAGGTTTTTCCACAAATTTCAAGCTCTCATCTATGTGCACATCCGTGTGTGGTATGACTAGCGATTCATCAGCTAGACATTTCTTCAGATTGCAGACGTGGAACACATTGTAAATACCACTGAGCTCTTTAGGTAAGTTTAACTTATAAGCCACTGTTCCTACACATTCGATGACCTCGAATGGTCCTATATATCTTGGGCTTAACTTACCTTTCCTACCAAATCGCATCACCCCTTTCCAGGGTGATACCTTAAGCAGAACTTTATCACCAACCTCGAACTTCAGAGGTTTTCGCCTTTTATTCGCATAACTTTTCTGCCTATCCCTGGCAGCTTTCAGGCGGTCACGAATCTGGACAATCTTGTCCGTCGTTTCAAAGACTAGGTCAGGACCTGATAACTGAGCTTCTCCTACTTCTGCCCAACAAATAGGCGTTCTGCATTTTCTACCATATAATGCCTCAAAAGGCGCAGCCTGAATGCTGGTATGATAGTTATCATTATAGGAGAACTCAACCAAGGGTAGATGCTTATCCCAACTACCACCTAAATCAATCACACATGCACAAAGCATGTCTTCCTGGGTTTGAACGGTACGCTCGCTCTGCCCATCCGTCTGAGGATGGTAAGCCGTACTGAAGTTTAAGCGCGTGCCCAAGGACTGTTGGAAACTTTTCCAAAAGTGTGACGTGTATCTGGTATCTCTGTCAGAGATAATAGCCATTGGTACTCCATGCAGGGATACAATCTTATCAACATACAGTTGGGCTAACATGTCAGAACTATAAGTTTCCTTAATAGGTAGGAAATGTGCTGACTTAGTCAGTCTATCTACTATCACCCATATAGTATCATTTCCTTTCTTTGTCTTAGGTAACTTGGTGATGAAATCCATCGTCACCATTTCCCATTTCCAAGTGGGAATTTCAGGCTGTTGTAGCAAACCTGACGGCTTCTGATGTTCAGCTTTGACTTGCGCAGACGTCAAACATTTAGCCACATAGGCAGCTATAGACTTCTTCAAGCCTATCCACCAATAGTTCGCCTTCAAATCCTGGTACATCTTATTAGCTCCAGGATGAACGGAATATTTGGAGCTGTGGGCTTCCTGAAGGATGACGTCCCCAAGTCCTCCATAAACAGGAACCCATATTCTTCCATTTAATCTCAGGATTTCGTCCTTGCCATAGGATAACTGTTCTTCAGTTACTCCTAGCTTTTCATCAGGATAGTTAGCTTCCAACACAGCTTCCTTCTGTGCAGCTAACAACCTTTCATTCAAACTGTTTTTGATCTTAATGCTCTTGGCATTGATTCTTATTGGCTTCACTCTTTCCTTTCTACTTAAGGCATCAGCGACTACATTTGCCTTGCCTGGATGGTATCTTATTTCACAATCATAATCATTCAAAGTTTCGATCCAACGTCGCTGCCTCATGTTTAAATCCTTCTGATTAAACAGATTCTGAAGGCTTTTGTGATCAGAATAGATTACACACTTAGTTCCATACAGGTAATGCCTCCACAGCTTTAGTGCGAATACAACGGCACCCAGCTCCAAGTCATGGGTGGTGTAGTTCTTCTCGTGCACCTTTAACTGGCGCGAAGCATAGGCAATGACCTTGCCTTTCTGCATAAGCACACATCCCATCCCGGTGTGTGATGCATCACAATAAACTACAAACTCATCAATTCCTTCAGGCAATGTCAGCACTGGCGCGTTGCTTAACTTCTGCTTCAAAATATCGAAGGATTCTTGCTGCTTAGGCCCCCAATCAAACTTGCTATTCTTGCGAGTGAGTAAAGTCAGGGGTGCTGCAATTCTTGAGAAGTTTTCAATGAATCGCCTGTAGTATCCTGCTAGTCCTAAGAAACTGCGAATCTCCGTAGGCGTCTTCGGCTCTTGCCAGTTCATGATAGCTTCAATCTTGGCGAGATCTAATTGGATACCACGCTCACTCACAACATGTCCAAGGAATTGGACTTCTCGAAGCCAGAATTCACACTTAGAAAATTTGGCATAGAGCTTTTCTTGATGGAGCAGTTTCAGAATACAATGGAGATGATTCTCGTGGTCAGCTTGGCTCTTTGAGTAAATGAGGATGTCATCGATGAAGACGATGACAAATTTATCCAGATAAGGCTTGCAGACGCGATTCATGAGATCCATGAATGCGGCAGGTGCATTAGTGAGCCCAATAGGCATCACTAGGAACTCGTAATTGCCATAGCGAGTCCTAAATGCAGTCTTGTGTACATCATCATCTTTAACCTTCAATTGATGATAGCCCGCCCTCAGATCAATCTTGGAAAAGTAGCTTGCTCCTTGTAACTGATCGAATATGTCATCGATCCTGGGTAAAGGATACCTATTCTTGATAGTGACCTTATTAAGCTCACGGTAATCGATACACAAACGCATCGACCCATCTTTCTTCTTGACAAACAAGATTGGCGCTCCCCATGGAGACGAGCTAGGTCTAATGAAACCTTTGGCTAGCAAATCATCTAACTGCGTCCTCAATTCCTTCATTTATGTTGGTGCCAACCTATAAGGTGCTCTTGCAATCGGCGCTGCTCCTGGGATGATGTCGATTCTGAACTCTACTTGTCTATCTGGTGGCAAACCAGGTAGTTCTTCCGGGAAAACTTCGGTGTATTCAGAAATGACTGGAATATCTTCAATCTTGGGTTTCTGCTCATCAATGGTCACTTGTGCCATATAAATGACACAACCTTTCTTCAGGCACCTAGATGCCTTGAGCATGGACACTTGCTCTGGTAACCCGTACTGGGTATCTCCCTGAATGGTAAGTGGCTCTCCAGACGGTGTCTTGATCACCACATGCTTCCTATTGCATACAATCTGGGCTTGGTTATACGATAACCAATCCATGCCTATTACTATATCGAAACTGGCTAGTTTAAACGGAAGCAGGGACAAAGGAAAAGAATGGTTCCTAATGGATATGAAACATCCATCTAAAACGGTTGATGCGGTTTCTATGGTTCCATCAGCTAATTCCACTTCATATTTCACATTTAATGCTTTAACAGGCAATTTTAATAATTCACAAAACTTATTATCTACGAACGACTTATCAGCTCCTGAATCAAAAAGTACTCTTGCGTAGACATCATTAATTAGGAAGGTACCTGTTATCACATTGTCGTCCTGAACAGCTTCCTTCGCATCCATGCGGAAGACCCTTGCATTGGTCTTCTTTCCTTCCTCAGCTTTCTTTGCAAACTTTGGGCAATTTGTCTTAATGTGCCCTTTTTCATTGTAACTATAGCACGTTGCATCTTTGATCTTCTTACAATCTAGGGTCCTGTGCTCAGAAGATTTGCAAATCCCACATGTCTTTGACTGAGACTGGGATTTCGACTCAAACCTGCACCTCCCAAAATGGTGCTTCTTACAAACTTTACATTTGGGCTTATCACCCGATTGATGACCGTCTTTCTTAGATCCGGACCCCTTCTTGTGGTCATTGTTTCCCTTGTGCTTCTTATCTGATCGTCGTGAGTTGTCATCCTCACGCTTCCTTTTCTCAGTGTTAGTGTTCCTCAGCGATCTCCGCCTGACCGCGTCCAGTGTGAGAGACAAGGATATATCAGCTACGGACCTGAAAGTAGCTGGTCTTGAGGCCTTCATGCTTGCCTTTATCTCTAGGGCTAAACCCCCAATGAAACGAGCTATTCTTTTGGGTTATGGGGTCACCAGGTATGGAACCAATCTTGACATAGTATTAAAGCTCTTAAGGTAAGCTTGACAGTCAAGGTTCTTCATAACCAACGATAAGAAATCAGACTCGATCTTTTCCACCTCATGTTGTGGGCAGTAGTTTTCCTTGATAAGAGTGACAAATTGATCCCATGTCATATTATACAGTGAAATCTTCCTGGTAGCTTGAATCAACGATCTCCACCAGGCTAGGGCCTCACCCTTGAAAGACTGGGATACAAACTTCATGATATCCCTTTCAGCACATCCACTAATATCTACCACAGTGTCCATCTCATCCAACCAAGTCATGCAATCCACTGCCCCTTTCTCCCCAGTGAAATCCCAGGGTTTGCACGAAATAAAGTATTTATATGTGCAACCTTTGGCACGTGGTGCATTATCAAATATTATCTTCTTGGAGGGAATACTGTTTTGGTTTGAAGAATGTCGATCATCATCATTCTTCGATTCCTCTTTCTTAGGCTTAGGTTGGATAGAGGGTGGCTTGCTGTGAGCTTCAGAATGAGTCTTAGGCTTGGAATGTGGTGTAGATAGGGTCCTACTTCGAGTCCCACTAGACTCACTGTTCTGCCGATCTAAAGCCCTTGTAACAGCATTATCAACTAGTGCTTGCAGCTCTGCACCAGTCAGCTGTATCCTAGCATTCTCGTGGTTTTCCACCGGATGACTGTTTACCTCATCCGACCCAGCCATGTAGCTTCAATTGCTATATATAGGAAATAATGGACAAGGTTTTATTTAGAAGCTTTTACAGTATTTTATGATTTATTTAACCATGGTTTTAATAGCCATTTTGGTTAATTTGTTAATTATTCATGTATTCAGGACCTTTATTATAATCCTATATTTTAATTTAATAATAGCACAAAAGGGCATAGTCATAGAGACAAATTTAATATATAAACCAAGACTTTTACGGAGTCAAGGTATTAAGGCTTTAATCAAAGTTTATTGCCTTATTCTAGACAGGGAGTTATAAGCTACCACTGTCTTTAGTCCAAAAAGGACATTAGTTTTAGCCCGTAGGCACTTCATCCTTAAGGGATGGTTATATAATTAAGGGAATTTAAAATAACCCAATTAAAAGATGACCTATGTGATTTTATCGTATCACAGTTTGTCAGAAATGTTAACATGCATTCAGATGTTAACAAGAATTGGAATCTTTTGTGTAGGTTCTACCGTCTTGGCCATATCTGCAACGATATATAGGCTAGGTTTTACCTTTAAGATTCTTTTAATAATTTACGCAGAACAATCCTAAATTGAGATGTTAATATGGATCTGAATCTAATTATGGAACTACTATCTTGGCTCTGTCTTATGACGACACATGGCTAGGTTTTGTCCTTTTTAGATTTTGCCATTTTAATATAATGGTAGATCTTTTAATAATAAAAATATTTTCATTTATTTTATGTTTTATGTTTTTGCACATAATTTTAATAATAAGCAAAATGAAAATTTAAATTAAACATCTCATTAATAATCCAACAAGTACATTTTTGCCCTAAACGGGACTTCTACAAAATAACATGCCCACGCAGGGGCGAAACAAACAACAAACCCACGCAGGGGTTAACAAAAGACATGCCCACGCAGGGGCAGAGTACAAAAAGACAAGCCCACACAGGGGCTGAATACTGAAACAAAAGTCCACGCAGGGACTTGATTACAACTAAATAAAATAAATAAACAAAGGTCTTCAATGACCCCTTCTTTTGGACTTCCCCTTGAGTAGGTCTGACAGACCCTTGAAGAAGCCTTGACGTTCCCTGCGGTCTTCTCGAACTTCTTGCTCAACTTGGTTCAACCTATCGAGAACCTCTTGTTGGCGTTCTGGCGGGATCAGTTGCGGCTGCGGCGGCTGATACAGAGGTTGAGGAGGTGGCGGACGCTGGTACCCATAAGTTGGGTAACCAGTGGTCCAAAGACCACCATAGGGTCCCTCTGGGTGACGAGCATTGTAGTCCCACGCCTCCTGGTACGGGTCCACATTGGCATAATTGTAGCTGTTGTGGCCTGGTAGCTCGAACGGGTTATATGCCGCCGAACCGGCATATGCAGGGATTGGGTTATCAAAACCCAATGGTGGCACCGCAGGTGCAGAGTTTGCTTCTGAGACGGGGTTTGATGGTCCCCCCATCTGCGGGTCTTCTTCTTCTTGGAGTGGCGGATAGTGGCTGCCACTCGAGGGCTGAGGAGTGCTGATGCAGACTCCTCCTCGCACGGACATCCGCGCGTTTGATCTTCTCCGCCTCGGTGGTTCCGGAAGCGGCTGCTCCACTGGTGGTAGTGGTGGCGGAGTGACTGCCACAAATCAGGAATCCTCGGAAGGATCCTGCTGCTGCTGCTGCTGTTGCTGGTACAGAGACGAGTGTTCAGAGGGCGTAAAATACCAGTCCCACTAGTTAAACCTCGCCTGGTAGCTATCCGGATCGCGGTAAGGCGATCCATGAAACGAGGACCCATCCGAGATCTCGATGGGATGGTTTGGGGTCCCGGTTGCAGGCTCCACGGGATCCGTATCTTCATCCATGTCGTTATCACCCGAAAAATGATCTTCGGGTCCTAGTGGGTTGAAACCCACAGGTTCTTGAATATAATTAGCCGGGTTGAACCGGCTCTGAAAAGCAGGGGTAGGATCACCGAACGAATGGTGCGAGTTTGATCGCTGCAGTGGTATGAAGGATGCTTGGGGGTTGTTGGGCTCGTTTTCAGACTGAGGCCCAAATGAGTGAAAGTAGGATGGTGAGGAGCTTAGGGAGACAGATCGCCTCCCGGGCTCGATATATGTCCTCCAGGGCTCCTGAGGACTCGTGCTCATGGTGATCGAAGGTGTACGCCGGTGAGAAGGCCCTCATGGTCATGGCTAGTGAATGGAGCCTTACCTCGTCCTCGTCTCATCCTGGGCGGCATTCTTAAATCTGCAAATATAATTAAAGATAACAACAGGAATATACAAAATAAAAGACAAAATAAAACAAAAACAGAATTTGTCCTATGTTCTTTGTCTAGACTCGGAACTCGAGGAATGTGCAATTTGTGCACTGAGATTAAACACAAAAGGCTAGTGTTTAATTCACTCAGTGTTGGCTCTGATACCAACATATCACACCCCTATTTTCCACGTGTCACCGGTGGGCCCGGTGGAGAGTATCGTGACGTAGTTGATATCATCATAGTCAAACAACACAAATTTAAAATGCACAGCGGAAGCAAAAAGATAGATTTATTTCAACCGAATAATTATTGTAATATTAAGTATCACAACAGTTGAAATAGATCCACAGGCGGAGCAAAAGAAAAGGAAACTTGTTCAACAGATTTATTGCATCCAAGCTTGCGAGACTCTAAGAGATGCTAAGGAGAGGCCAGCCTATTACGCGTAGTACCTGCACTAAACCTTTTTGGGAAAATACGTCAGTTTAAACTGGTAAATACAATTTAACTGACTCATTTTGAAAATGTTTAAAATTGATTTGAATGCACATGGAACAAAAAGATTTTTATAACTTGGGATAATTATTTGAATATAATACTTGTAAAGAATTACATGTTTGTTATGCGTTCAGTTTGCCCGGTTCGTGCCGGGTTAAAGATTAATAGACACACCACATGATATAGTCCCGCGGCGGGAAACCAGCGGTTATACCTTAATAAATGTAAATGCACTGACGGGTGTACGCCTACACCAGTGTGCTAAGGTCGTGGCCATTCTATGAATGATGCCAAGGATATCCGGGACATGGTCATTAAACTCCCAAAGGCGTAAAACAAACAAAACAAATTTTTAAACGGGTCATCTTGATAATACTTAACCACCAATCGATTAAGGTCAAACGCCCGACCAAGCGGTATTTTATATACCGTACCCCAAGCCCGTATAAGGGAAAATAAGTTAAAAGTATTTACCTGAGCAAGCATAGTCACAATAAGCAAGTGCAAATATCTTTTACTGGATCTCCTATTCTGAAACGAAGGTTTATAATAACCTATTAGAATCTTAACGGGTCTTTAATTTAGCCTAAGCTTAGACCGGTTAGTTTTAAAGAAAGAATACGGTTCAAACGCATAATACAGCGAAGACCGGTTTAGAATGTGGTTTTGACCCGACAAGCTTGCATGCTTGTTTAATATGGGTAACTTAAACACATTCTGGATTTTGAGACAATAATGATATGGTTTGACCCGTTTCGCCTAAAATGTGTAAACTAGTTACATAAGCCGATCCGAACACGGAAAGTGCGTAACGAGTAACCATGTGAATCATATACAAGTTCCCTGAGTTAATATGCACTAAAATATGTTGTGACATCAGTAAGATATCTCCTATTATGCCCAAAAGGATTTAAAACTCAAACTATGCCTTATAAGGGCATTTTGGTCATTTTAAAGGGTATAAAAGAGTTTAATTAGTCACCTGAGTTACAGGTCTGAATAAATCAGTAAATATACTCATTTTAATGGGTTGCAACAGTAAGGTATCATATATATGTGAAATTTATTAATTATAACCATACTATGCACCGAAGGGGCATTTTGGTAATTTCAGATAAGCCTAAAAGGTCAAAACTGGAAATCTGAGTTTAAAACCTTTGTTTACTGTTATAATATAAAAATTTACTGAATATATCAGTAGGTATCAAACCTTATATATATAAACTAGTTTTGATACATACTATGTCGTTAAAACGCTTAAAAAGGCGATTTAGAGCCATTTCCGAGTTTTGTATAGAAAGCTGATATTTTTAAAATTCTAGAAGGCTCAAAATAAGTTATTTACTATATTAGATCAGTAGAAAAAAGTTTGAGGTCAAAAGGATTTATAAAACTCATTTTATAGCCCAAAAGGGCAAAACCGACAATAACCGAAATAAGCTTAAAACTCTAAGTTATGCTCAGCCTAAAAATAAATAAAAATCTCCAAAAATCCCAAAATATTATTTTATATCAGTAGGCAAAAAGTTTTGTATAAAAATTTGGGTTTAGTTAGGCTATATGCTAATTATGCCATTTATTTACTAAAAAGGCTTCTAATTACGCTAATGAGCATAACTCTAAATCTAGACCTCAAACTGATATCAAATTTTGGGTATAAGTTTATAAATCAGTAGCAAATGTTCCTACTCTTTTACTTTTTCAAAAATCACATTTTAAGGTGACAAGGGCATAATAGCCAACAATTAGGCAATTAGCGGAAACATGCATATGATTCGGATATCTAATGAACCAAGTTGTATAATCACATAGGTTTATACTAACATATAAATAGGTCCAAAAGAAGCTCTAAGGCAATCCTAAACTTGGCTTAAACGGGTCAGAACTGAAAGTCAAAGCATAAGTCAAACTATGCGACTTTCGGTTCCAAACCGAGCCTAAACTGAAAATTGTCGAGTTGAACATGTTTAGACATGTTCTTATATTAATTACCAAGTTATATTAATGATAAAACAGGTTGCATGAATCCTACATTGCTAATTATGCATTAATTTGAAAATAAGCATTATGTTGACTTTTTAAAGTAAGCTTTGACCCGACAATTGACATAGCTAGAATGGGAATCAGAAGGTACCCTTTTAAGGGTTTATTATCCACATAATTACCTACTTATAGGTATTTTTAATTCGAGATTTGACTGGATAATTATAGCTTAATCTCGAAGTCAAACGTTAATTACGACGGTTTGACTTTTAGCTAATTAACTAAGCTAAACTAAATTAAAAAGGATTAGGAACACTTACAATGGTCCTAAGTATGATTAGGGACTTTAGGAAAATTGATTGTTGTCCAGAGAGCTCCAGAGCAATGTTGCAATTGTGTTTGAATGAGCAAGTGAAAGTTGCAACATGAAGAACCTTTTATATAGTGAACAACATTGCATGATCTTCTTACACATAAGTGTAGGACCAAAACCAGATGTTTCCTTGTGTCCCTAAAATGCCAAAATACCAGTTACAAGTATCTGAATTCGAAAACCACTTAAGTAAGGCGGTGGAACTGGCTGAACAGGCAGCTGCCCATTTTCTGCTGCCAGTGACAGGCTTACGGACCGTAAGCGAAAAGCCTTGCGGTCCGTATCCACCTCTTACGGACCGTAAGCCTAGGTGGTTGCGGTCCGTAACCGAACCTAGTCTGATGCGCCCAGACATGATTCTTGCGGACCGTATGCTTAACCGGATGCGGTCCGTAACCGATCCTTGCGGACCGTAAGCTTTAAGCCATACGGTTCGTAACCGATGACCAGAATCCAAAATTTTGCCAACTTTCAAGTTTTGACCATGCAACTTTGTAAACTCCGAATCTCATGCTATCCTTTTCAGTTGAGGATCCCTTTGCTCAGCCCTTGCATGCTTTGCATGCACTTACATGTTTTGGATCTTGTGGGAGGTTTGAAATTGTCAGAAAACAACAAGAATTCATAATGGACATGAATTTATTCAAGTTCAATTCTTTCTAATCAAGAATCTAAACTCCGAATGTTATAGTAATATTTTTAAGGATCCAATTTTCCATATAAAAATGGAATTTTATTTATTTAGGAATAACCGGCTAAATATATATTAGATGTTTATCATAATGATTTAAGGATCTTGGGATTTATAACTTGGGTCGCTCAGAGGTATTTTAATAACATGTCGCCCTTCATAAATCCTACCATACATCTTTTATTTGATCCGGGTTCCTGACACGTTTGTCTTACATGACACGTGTCTTTATTTTATTGGGTATGATTTTGCAGGTGTTACACAACGACTTGTTCAACCTCTTCCAAGTCTGGTTCGCCCTGTTCCACATCTGGTTCAGCCTGTGGAGTAGGTTCTGTTGTTGTTGGTTCTATGTGTTCCCATGTTGTCTCATGGTTATAAAATGTAGAACCTCTAGGGTCCTCAGTATTTCTTACCTCAGGTATCACGTTGGATGGACTTTCTTCAGTGGTATTGTGCTCCGCAGATTGTGTGGCTGTGTTTGAAGGACCCGCAGTACTGTGATGATTTTCTGTTATTACTTCTTTAGATGAGGGAAGTTGGGTAAGCCAACTCAGGGTGTCTATAGCTTCGTTCTCCCCCTGACCACTGAGTTGGGTGTCATAAAAGTATTTTGTTTCAAGAAAGTCAACGTTCATTATGGTGAACATTTGATGAGTTTTTGGATTATAACACCGGTAACCTATTTGGTCGATCCCATAGCCGACAAATACACATTTCTCAGCACATGGGCCGAGCTTGTTCCGGTTGATTTTGGGTATGTGGACAAATGCGGTACACCCGAAGATTCGAGGTTCAAGCGTAAGAGGATGGGGAATACTGGCAAACTTAGACAGACAATCTAAAGGAGTTTTAAATTTAAGAGCTTTTGTGGGAAGCCGATTCAGGAGACACACAGAGGTTGCAACTGCCTCCGGCCAGAAAGATTTAGGAACCTGGGATTCGATTAAAAGGGCTCGAGTCATTTCAAGAATAATATAGTTTTTCCGTTCGGAAACACCGTTTTGTTCGGGGGTATGAGAACAAGAGGTTTGATGAATTAATCCTTTGGTTTTAAAGAATTGTTTCATGGGTGTATTGATTAACTCTCCCCCATTGTCGGATCGAAGGATTTGAATTTGAGTTCGAAATTGAGTTTGAATCATAACATAAAACGTGATAAATTTTTCGTAAACTTCGGATTTGTTTTCTAAAAAATATACCCATGTCATGCGAGTGCAATCATCCACGAATAGTATGAAGTACCGTAGACCCTGCCCCCCATCACAGGAGCAGGAGCCCACAATCAGAATGGATTAGTGAAAATGGTGAAGCAACTTTCGTATTGCTAGGTTTAAATGGTTGTCGATGGATTTTGGCACGAAGACATGTTTCACAATCTATTTTCCCATTTGAAGGGAAGAGTTTTGGAAACAAAAGGTGCGAATAACCATTGGATGGGTGTCCCAGACGTCTGTGCCATAGCGAGGCTTCTCGATTTTCGGTTCCATGTGCCAACATCACAGTACCCTGTTGAGCCACTTCATCCACGTAGTACAATCCTTGGCGCTCAGTACCACGTCCAATAATCACACCCGTCCTGATATCCTATAGAAGGCAGAAAGTAGGATGCATTAGTACCATGCAATTTAACTCTTTGGTAATATGACTAATTGAGAGCAGTTTGTGCGATAATGATGGAACATAAAGACAATTTGATAATTTCATAGTTGGTGAAATCTCAATTGTTCCTCCTCCTTTCACTTGCATCGTTCCATTGTTTGCAGTATGGATTTGGGTTTTTTGAGGATTGCACATTGACCGTATGTCTAACGGTTCAAACGTCATGGTGTCAGTGGCACCAGAATCGAATATCCAAGAACTGTTTTTTCCATGGTTGATTTCCATTTTTTTGAGCTTTGGCGAAAAAGGAATTGACGAAGAAAAGAGCCGAGAAAACCTAGCCGAGGAACCAACTCTATATAAGGTTAATAGGATTCAATCAGTCAAGCTGCACTATAATGATAGCCGCGACCAATATCAGACCTACTAAGCAATCGAGAAGAGGAACCGGCTCGCAACAGATCCAAAGGGCCAAACAGAACCGAATCCCAGAAGCGAATGGAAGGATTGAAATATTGACTTAGGGTGAGAGGTCAAGCTGGGAGAGATAGCAACCTCGCACACTAAGCCTGTCTTCTCCTCTTCGTCGAGCCACCGGCGACCGGAGAAAGGAATGTTTGTGGGAATGAATGTTCGTGGGAATGTGGAATAGTCGTGGATAAAAGGAACAGGTGGTACCAAGGAATTGTTCGTGTATGATTCTTCGTAATAGGATTGATTAAGGTTTTTTTATTATAACCTAACATTGGTTAACATGGCTCAAAGTCAAGACTCCTGTAAAACTTGGTAGGCTTTAATGCTTTTCACGGCCCAAAGTTAAAATTCACAAAATTTCGCTGGGCTTATGATCTTTGCAAAAAAAAAAAAAAAAATGCTCCAAACTTTGTCCAAAGTTTTGTGGTCACGTGTCTGATGTATGCTTTCTTTACTATTCATTTTTTATTTGTTCACTTCCCCCACACAATATTATAGCAACTTTCGTCTATGATCCAAACACTGACGAAGAATCAAAGGTTCGTGGTCGCTATACACTGACGAAGAATCAAAGGCTCGTGGTCGCTTTACACTGACGAAGAATCAAACAAGGGCGAAGAATCAAACAGAAGGTTCGTGGTCAACGCTGGGCGAAGAATCAAACAAGAAAAATTGTAGATGATGAGTCGTGTTTCTGGTGTGCGGTTGGTTTTAGGGCTTTGCGGATAAGGATGGATGTGGCGGCTGCTGCTGTTGTTGTTTTTTGATACGGATTGGGCGAAGAATCAAAGGCGACAGGTTTGATGTTCAATTTCGGTTTTGGTTTTTTTCTGGTTTGATTTTGATTTTTGTTGTGATTGATTGTAGAAGATGAACAAGATGTTTCACGGATCAAAACTCTGCTCTGATACCATGTTGTTTGGTATAGAGAAAAATACTGTGGTTGGGAATTTTTGTATTGAATTGAATGTACCAAATTAGGGTTATACAAAGATGGTGTTTATATAGTCCACCATATTACACATTAGCCCCTATACTATTTGTTTCCTTCTTTCCGACATTAATGTTGGTGGCTGCTTGTTTGTTTAGAGAGAGAGAGAGAGAGATCAAAGTTTATGAGAGAGAGAGAGTCAAAGAGAAAGGAAAAAGGTATTTATATTTGATCTTATTTTCTTTTATTTATATTATAAATATAAATAATTAAGTAAAAAGACTAAACTGCCCTTAAGTGAATAAAGTTAACTGAAAATTCTAACCTTGTTAGTGCTAAAGGACGTAGGTTGTAATGGGTTTTCCAAATAAAGGATTGTGACTATAATTATCGAAGTTAAAGGTTATCCATTGCAATATGATACAAACATAAAGGACGAAAACTGTAATTTACCCTATGGATTATTAAAAGTGTGGGGCCTACCTTATTCACCCCTCCCTTATTCAACCACCGCCTCCACTGCCTCCAACCACCGTCTCCACTGCCTCCAACCACCGCCTGCATCCCCCATCGTCTCCACCACCACCACTTCCACCCACCATTACAAATATAAATCACCATTAAAAACCTACCCCACCCTCAACCTCACCCACTTTCTTAATCAATAACCACAGAATCCAAATTACTTTTATCAGCTACAACTACATTACCAACAGATGAAGAAAACCCATTTTCATTACCTGAATTTGAGGAAACAAGAACCCTAGACCTCTTCTTCGGTCTTCTCCCAACCCTAGATGGCTTCAGATACAAAGACTTATCCACCGTACGGACTCCATCTGCATCCACAAGAGTAACAGTCAACTCCGACAAATCAATTTCTTCAGAATCACTGTCGTCGTAACCGATCTGGAACAATCCCGATTCGGAATCGTATGATTTCACAACTCCCGAAAAAACCCCAAATCCATCGAACTCTTTCCTCTCGGTTCGTCCGACAAACTCCATTTCTTCCAAGAATCAACCCTCATAGGTTCATAATTCTAGCTATCCGGAACAGTCCCGATTCAGAATCGTATGATTTGTACTATCAACAAGTTTCTCTCTCTAGAAGTGGATGAATACAGAATTCTCGCTCTAGAAACTGGAAGGGGGAAATCGCGATTTAGCTATATTTTTTAAAGGGAGGGGTAAATAAGTAATTTCAGATGGACTGAACGGAGAAAACTAACGGACATCCACTCTAGGGACTATCCGAGTAATAAACTGTCCCAAAAAACCCCAAATCCTTCGAACTATTTCCTCACGGTTCGTCCAACAAACTCCATTTCTTCCGAGAATCAACCCTCATAGGTTCACAATTCTAGCTATCCGGAACAGTCCCGATGATCGTATGATTTGTACTATCAACAAGTTTCTCTCTCTAGAAGCGGATGAATACAGAATTCTCGCTCTAGAAACTGGAAGGGGGAAATCGCGATTTATCTATATTTTTTAAAGGGAGAGGTAAATAAGTAATTTCAGATGGACTTAACAGAGAAAACTAACGGACATCGACTCAAGGGACTATCCGAGTAACAAATTGTCAAACCATAGGGAGCACCGGTGTAATTTCCAAAAGTTGGGGACTATAGGTGTTATTTTTTACAAAACCACAGAGACTATCCGGGCATTTTACTCTTTTATATTTGTTTTTTTATAATTCTCATTCTTAGGGATCAAATCTGTAAAATAGAACAATTTATATATAAAATACACTATACGATTTATAATGTAATTTTTTTCTCTAGATATTTTAATCAAATCATACCGAATAAAACTATGATATCTAATCATTTAATACACTACAATATACCGCGCACACAGAAGATAATAACCCTCTCTATATATTAACATCAATCCTTAAACGGACAATATTAAATACCGAGTCTCCTTACC
Organism: Helianthus annuus; assembly: GCF_002127325.2. Classification (NCBI taxonomy): domain Eukaryota; kingdom Viridiplantae; phylum Streptophyta; class Magnoliopsida; order Asterales; family Asteraceae; genus Helianthus; species Helianthus annuus. The sequence continues at coordinate 171,476,346 of NC_035446.2, forward strand.
CAAAAAGCAAAGTGCATTTCGTCGCCGACTATTCCATAACATTCCCCCAATTTTAACCGAGTTATTTTTTCTTTTCGCACAACTCGTTACCCTAACAACAACGTTCCTTTCACCGCCGTCCATTCCATAACATTCCACCATCTTTTACTAAGTTCTTTTTTCTTCTAACAAACACAATCATCCAACAATGGGTTCCTTAAGCAAATGTGGTAATTCACGATCGGGTACTCCAGATAATTTCCCAATCAGGTTATCGATCTCTTCTTCCCATATAATTCTATATGTATATTGTTCACTGATTAATAGATTAACATTTTGGCTTTGATTCATTGTTAGTAACATATCAAAGTTACCTTGAATTTCTTTGCTGATTAATAGATTAACTCATGGTTTGTTTGAAACTTGCTTGAAAAAAACTTGAAAAAAGCTCAGTTGTAAATTAGTCGGCTCAGCTCATGGATTTGCGAGCCGACTCAAATTATTATTTTTTTTTTTATAAAAATTAATTTAATTTAAATGTGTTAAAATAAAAAATATGTGAGAAGAGTTGAAGTGTTAGCATTTTAAATTTAGTTAATCAATAACATATAAAAATATAAAAAAATAAACAAAAAATATACATATAATACTTTTAATGCATTATGTCTTTAGGACTTTAAAATATTAGAAAAATGATATTAATTTTTTTATGTTATCTATATTCGTAAAAAATAATAAGAAAAATAAAAAAATTAATGAGCCGCCTCGATTTGTCTCGAGCTAGCACAAACATTTTACAAGTCGAGCTCGATTTTTCAGCTCGATTAAATAAACAAGCCAAGCCGAGTCAACTCGTTTAAACTCGAGATCAACCTGGCTCGGCTCGACTTGGCTCGATTACAACTTATCTAAATGTGCAAAAAGTATATTATATATATATATATATATATTTTTTGAATGGTGAACTTTATGTATAAGGTTACCATACTCTTCAAATCGGAGAGCCCCATATTGCTCCACTTTGGTCAGACTATGTTGGCTTAACCGGGCCCACTCTGGCTTCAAAGTTTGGCTTTTTTGGGCGTTCCCCCGGGAAACCATACCACCAGTTGCCACTTGACAGTCGTTGTGCCACCACAAGAGGAGAACTCTCTGGCGTAACACACAGTGGGACGAAAACCCGGTTGGGCTCGGGAATCAAACTGACAACCTCACACAAGGCCTAGTCCAAATCCTTCATTACCTATATCCAACCCAATACAATCCAAATGAAAATTGAACATGAGTCTCCATTAGAAAACCCAACCCAATATATGTTTATGGAGATCTAAGCGATGCTTTATTTTCATGTTTTTAACCTCATCATCACCATAAATAGATCTCCGATAAGAGTTGCAACTTAAAATTTTTTTAGTGAACGGTGACTTTCTTTTTTGAGTGATTCAATGTCACACCGCCTAAATGGCAGGCCTAGTCAAGATCTGTCCAGACTACGTTGTCTTAATCGGACCCGCACTGGTTTAATCAGACTTGGTTACGAAGTTAAAAAGAGATATTACTTTGAACTGGTCATAAATTACTTTGAACGCATTTAAGAGATATTAACACAACATCATTAATAAAGTTAAAAATCTTTCAACTTTGAACGCATTTAAGAGATATTAACACAACATCATTAATAAAGTTAAAAATCTTTCAAAAAAAAAATTAATAAAGTTAAAAAAATTAATAAAGTTAAAAATATAAGAAACGATCACATTTTGCTATATTTTATTGATTCCCTTAAGAAAAAGTGTTTTTTTTTTTAGTGTTATGATATCTTCAAAACCACAACTCCTTTTTATAAAATTTATTCATAGTATTATTTTACTTTCCAAAAAAAAAAATAAAAAATAACATTACTTTTTCTTTTTTTGTTTTATAACAATTTATAAGGGCCAATGAAGAAGTAGTTGCACAACAAGAGCAAGAGCGCCATGAAAATGAGATTCTGAAGCAACAAAATGAAGAACTCAGGCTTCAGAATTTGGCAATGAAAGAATTTCTAAAGAACCCACACAAATCCATTTTTGAACACAAAATCTGTATCGAGAATGCGCGATTGAAAGAGAAGATTCATGCCATGACTATTCAATATAATCAATCTTATGGGCTAAACGAGACCCGAATGGGCATAGACATGGCCATTCAAACCAAAAGTTATCTTAAGCTAGCACCATATGCAATGGATGAGCTCTTTAAGCTTGGCGCGCTCAATGATCCACTTTGGAATAAAAGCACCCACGGCCAAGGAGAAACACTTGATTTTAAGTTATATGAATGGGCTTTTCCGCCTTGTCTTGGCCCGAAACCACATGGATTTGTATCCGAGGCTTCACGGGCTAAAGGGGTCATACCCATGGCTACTTCAGACTTTGTAGAAGCATTATTCAATGCGGTAACTATTCCTTGAGTCTTTGTTAGAAGATTAAACAAAGTTTTCTTTAACTTATATGAAAACTAACACAACATGATTTGGTATATTAATTATTTACAGGATCGATGGCGAGACATGTTTGGGGGAATGATCGGAAGGTGTACTACGAAAGTGATTTCTAATGGCGCTAGAGGTTCAAGAAATGGTGCTCTACTGCTTGTAAGCCTTGTTTTATCCCTCAAAACAAATAAATAAATGTACCCATTAAAATCTCACTCGTAACAAAAGCTACTAGTGGATAAATAAAAAAATTGGTCCCATTAAGAGTGACCCTAACTTTAAAACCCCCATGCATTTTTTTTTTTACATTTATGCCCTCAATGTTATTGAAATAAGCAAATGCTTAAAGATCAAAATTTTATGCAGATGAAAGCTGAAATTCAAGTCTTTTCTTCCTTCGTGCCGGTTCGAGTCCTAAATTTTATTCGATACGTCAACAAACACGCAGAGGGGCTATGGGTTGTGGTTGATTACTCCGTTGATTTTGGAACGGACAGACGGTTAACAAGAAGGTGTCCATCTGGCTGTATTCTACAATCTATGCCAAATGGGTGCACAAAGGTATAGTCATTTGTATTGCATAGTTATGTCTAACTATGATTTAACTTGTAACGAACATGTGTAGGTTACGTGGATTGAACATACAGAATATGACGAACAACTGATCCACGAAAACTATCGTGGGTTAATTAGATCAGGCGTGGGCTTTGGTGCACAAAGATGGGTTAGTGCACTTTTGGGGCAATGTAAATGCATAGCTCCCAACCTGTTTGAAAGTACAACACGATGCTTACGAAGTCTAGCACAGCGCATGAGGCGTATGTTCTGTGCTACTGTTTGTTTGACTGGCTGGGAACGATGGAATTTGGTTGCGAATGTACCAGGAAGACCAAGGATAATGGCGCGCATGTACAATAATTTTCAGGGAGTATCAGGAGTAGTCATGAGTGCCACCCATTCGGTATGGATAGCAGCAAATCATCGACACTTGTTTGAAATGATGTTGATAAAAGATTTGAGGAGCGTGTGGGACGTGTTATGCCATACGATTGCTACCCGGGACATGTATAGTTTCCCTTTGAGCCAAGATGAAGCCAACTTTAACTGCGTCTCGATTCTAGATTCGAATGTGAGTTTACAAAGTTACTTTCTATTTAGTCTTAAGTATTATATATAATGATATAATGAAATGCTTATGTTTGTTCAAACTTTTGCATGTATAGACACTACAGGCTGGAGTGAATCAACCGCTTAAGGTATTGCAAGAGGCTTCGAGTGATACGACGGGATCACTCATTGTTTACGCAATTGTGGATACCCCCACCGTAGCTCTAGTGATGCAGGGGGGAGATTCGTCGCGAGTGGGTCTCTTGCCAATAGGGTTGAGTATAGTCCCTTACCATGGGGAAAGTGGTGAAAGTGGATCCATGGTGACTGTGGGGTTCCATAGGTTGCTACGAAATCAAGTTATCTCAAACATCACAGTGGAAAATATCAACACATTGAACAGATTGGTGGCACAGACAGTTCAGGGATTAAAAATGTTGGTTGATCCACTCAATGAGGAGGGTATGTGAGTGGTTGAATCCAGGATTAGGATTTAGGGTGTAGGGTTAGTGTCGGGTTCATACACCATTGCTTAGAGTCGGTTCGGGCATCCGCTGTTGTGTCATTTGTACTTGGGCCCTATAGATTTTTATTTTCCAACTTTAAATTAAATCTGGCTAGTTGTTTTATACTTTTATGTTGTATGAGATCGAGTTTTTATTTTCATTTCAAAGGATTGACTTTTACATCACATATGCAAGTTTTGATATTAATGCGTAAATGAATTTAGCTTTTAGCAAAACAAGGCTTGTTGAAGTCGTCCGTTGCGGCGAAACGAAACAAATGATAATGTAAAACAAACATTATAATGTTGTTTGAAAGTTAAACCGTCATAATCGATTCAGTTCATTATTGTACCATTTTACAATTCCATTTATACTGAAAGGTCGAGAGAAAAAAAGAAGAAATACGTACTTAAGTTCATTGAAAAAGTTAACGAGCTTAGCTTATTAAATAAACTAGTTTTCAACTATCGCCGCGTTGCGGCGAATGTCTTTTGTTATTTAGTCTGTGTTTACATGTGTTTTAAAATCACTACGAACGGGTTGCGCATGGAAACCACTGACAAGAATAAAAAGAAAATATAGAAAAAAAACACTAAAAGATAACCAAAAGAAAATCAACCAAAAAGTTGTAAGGTAATAATGTTGTTCGTATGAAACCTGCGGTCAGAGATGAGCAAATGATACTGGGTACCGGTACCGAATTTCCCGAACCGAAAGATCTTAAGTACCAATTCGGTACGACTTTTGGCGTTCTGATACCGGTTTGCTACCGTTTTTTACCTTCATATACCGGTACCGTAACTGGTATTTTCGGTACCAGTACCGATTCGGTATTGGTTGGCACCGAGCTCATCCCTACCCCTGAAACTAAAAAAAGAAATCATTAAAAGTTGAAGAAAATAAACAAAAAAAGTTGCATGATACCGTTGTTGTTCGTACGACACCCGTTATCAGGGATGAGCAAATGGTACCGGGTAGTAGTACCGAATTTCCCGAAATAAAAGATTTTCAAAATCAATTCGATACCGACTTTTGGTGTTTTCTGTACCAGACTGGTGTCGCCTTTTACCTTCATGTACCGATAACCGTACTGGTTTTCAACACCAGTACCGATTAACACAAACTTATCTAACTTAAAAAGTAAAAAGATAATAAAAACATTAAAAAAAACTATATATTAATATAGTCTTGTCTACTTTTGTACTGTTCAAAAGATCCTTTTATACTGTTCAAAAGATCCTTTTATACTGTTCAAAAGATCCTTTTATTAATATATAGGTCAATATCAAATTAAATTAAATGATAAAGGTGATATGGTTTAAAAAAGGAAAAAATGATTTGAAAAAAAAGAAATATTAAATATGAAGCAAATATAACTAAAATAAAAAAAGAAAAACCATAATCTAAAAAAAAAATTAAAAAATGTGAAGGGCCATGTACTATTCATGGCCCTTTACCAATAATATATACTAAGTTTGTTGATGTCATATATTGCAACGAAACAGAGCAAATTATAATGTAAAACAATGTTATTTGAAAAGTTTGAAAATGAAACATTTGTTTAGTAAGTTTAGCTGTTAGAACTGGTTCAGTTTATCATCGTTCCGTAAAACGATACCAACTAAATATTCTATTTTGAATACAATTTCATTTTTAACAAAACTCATACCGAAATGTCGCGAGAAAAAAATTAAAAAACTATGTACTTAAGTTTTTAGAGAAAAAAACCAATTAATGTAAGCTATTAAAGAAATATTAAATTAATTAATAGAGAAAATATGATTTAATAAAAGACAAAAATCATTCAAAGTATAAAATAAATGATAAAGGAAATATAGATATAAAAAAGGAAAAAAAATAAAAATATTGTAGAAAGTAAAAGTAAATACAATAATAAATTATTACAATATTTAAGTAAAAGATATTTAAAAACAACTGTATATTATTGTAAATTTAAAATCATTATTCATGTTTTTTCATAAATTAAAATCACTATTCATGTTTTTCGCAAATAATACATAATATATAATAGGTTTGTGGTCGTCGCGCGTTGTGGTGAAACATAGAAAATGATAATGTAAAACAAATGTAATTTGAAAATGAAACATGTTGTTTACAAAGTCAAACCGTTAGAATTGGTTCAGTTTATCATCGTACCGTAAAACGATACCAACTAAATACTCTATTTTGAATACAACTTCATTTTTTACAAAACTTAATACTCTATTTTGAATATAACTTCATTTTTAACAAACTTATACAGGAATGTCACGAGAAAAAAATAAACACAACTACGTACTTAATTTTTTAGAGAAAAAAATTAACTAACATAAGCAAAATCAATTTAATAAATACCGGTATTGATATATATATATATATATATATATATATATATATATATATATATTGTTTGGTCTCGGTTCGGTTTGGTTTTGTATGAAGTGACACAATATCCGTCTTCTATAAAATTTATATCACAATGTTGAAAAAACATAAACATAGAACATATCTTATTAGAAAAAATATCAAATACATGATGAATAAAGTGCTATTAAAATTAAGATGATTACTTAAAAAGTACATTCACTATTCATGGACACTTTATATTTATTTGGTGAAAAAAATAATATAAAAAAAATTAAAACAATTACTTAAAAATTTGCATTCACTATTTATACCCATTTTCAAATTATATTAAATAAATAAATAAATAAATAAATAATATATAATAATAAAATAATAAAATAATATAATAAATATAATAAATATAATATAATATAATATAATATAATATAATATAATATAATATAATATAATATAATATAATATAATATAATATAATATAATATAATATAATATAATATAATATAATATAATATAATATAATATAATATAATATAATATAATATAATATAATATAATATAATATAATATAATATAATATAATATAATATAATATAATATAATATAATATAATATAATATAATATAATATAATATAATATAGAGTAAACTTCCGTTTTGCTCCCTGTGGTTTGGTCACTTTAACGGTTTTGCCCCAAACCTTTAAAAATAGTCATTTTCCTCCAATAGTTTGCTATGGTTTTTTCTATTTTGCTCCCCGCCTCTAACTCCATCCAAATTGTATGTTTTTCCATTTAATAGTCATTTTCCTCTAATAGTTTGCTATGGTTTTTCTATTTTGTTCCCTACGGGGAGCAAAATGGAAAAACATACAATTTGGATGGAGTTAGAGGCGGGGAGCAAAATGGAAAAAACCATAGCAAACTATTGGAGGAAAATGGCTATTTTTAAATGTTTTGGGCAAAATCGTTAAAGTGACCAAACCACAGCAAAACGAAAGTTTACTCTATAATATAGGTAAGGTTACTGTAAAAATGACATATTTTGTACAAAGTGTAAGAATTTAATGTAAGCATGGTGTTTTATATTTTAGGTATGGTGTTTATATTCTTTTGATATGGTATAATATAGAAAAACATTAAACACAACAATTTATAACACAATCATATGTATTCAAGGCATTTAATTTAAAACACATTACTTTAATTCTTTGTATGGTCTTTTAGATTTCATGCCTATAATACATTTAATTGTGCTTTAAATTATCAATGATCTCTAGATCAAGTGGTGGAGGGCTTGCATTTCTCTTGAGAGTTGCAGGTTCGACTCCCACTTGGTGCAGAGTTAGGCACTGGTGGGCAATGATAGAAGACACAGGGAAACCTGGGTTGGATCCTTGAGCCAAACAGGTTTTACCGGTAATTTCACTGTCGTGCCTACGGGCGGGTGGGTTACCGGGTTTTCCCCGGAATTGGTGGTGGACTCGGGTTACTCTCGGAGTACTCCGTTTGTCCAGTGGGTGCCCCGAGAGTGCTCGGGATTGAGTTTGTTGGCCGTTCAAAAAAAAATTGTGCTTTAAATTGTTATGTTTGGTGTTTTTCTATATAATACCATACCAAAAGAATATAAAACATTATATCTAAAATTTAAAACACCATGCCTATACAAACTTCTTACACTTTATACGAAAAAATGTCCGTCACACAATGTGTGTTCAGTTTAAGTAAATATCATTTTACAAATTTAAAACTCGATCTCATGTTATCAATGATCACCTAAATACAAGGTTGTACAAGTCTCACCTAGGCTCCGAGTACTCCCTGAGTACTCACTACAAGGTTGGCTGCCGAGGCCCGAATACTGTTCACCTAGGCTGATTACTCCCCAAGTAATCTCCTCCTAAGCCGAGTACTTTCCGAGTACTCTCAAATCCGACTAGTGAGTGCCTAGCGACTTTTGCAACTATGCCTAAATATCACTTCAAAAATACCACACATCAGGTAGCCTTCATATCCATGCCATCCTACATTTGGAGCATACCTAAAGTTAACATGATTTACATATTAAAAGTTTCTAATTGAGTGACTTTTAGTTTGATAGGCATCTTTACAACTTTAACATGCATTATAACCTATCATTTCCTAACATGATGTGACATAACATAGCATAACATATCGTAATGTAACCTAACAATATATCATCATTCCATTTCATTAGCCAAAGTTATGGTGTTCATAGGTGATCGTCATCAGTCCCTTCCCTTAGCGCGAAGCTGCCCTGTTTATGAGCGATCAAATCACTTCATTTCGTTAGTCGAAGCTATCGTCCATTATAAGTGTCGTCATCATTCCATTCTGTTGGTCAACGTTATTATGTTCAATCGTAACATAAATAACACATATCCTGATACCATCAACCACCATTAACGTCTGTCCATACATAACATAACATAACATAGCATAGCATAGCATAGCATAGCATAGCATAGCATAGCATAGCATAGCATAGCATAGCATAGCATAGCATAGCATAGCATAACATAACATAACATAACATAACATAACATGAATTTCATCTACTTTAATTACCACCCACGGTACTGTCAACCCGACTTGTGGTCATGTTACTACTCACAATGTAGTAACAAATTTTTTATATAAAACCCCAACATACAGACGATAATTGTAGAATACAAATACTCAATCACTGTTTAATATAATGTTAATCATATGAGGTTTTGTAAAAACAGTTGCAAAAAGGTTTACAAAAAGGAGATTACTCACATTGCTATCTTAGGGTTTCCTTTAAGAGTTCCTGGTGATTATCTATTAATCACACAAATGCACACGCGTTAGTATAATAACCCAATATTTACATTAGTAATACCCTCCCCGAGACGGTATTCCAACGACTACGTCGGGCAGAACCTCGACAGCCGTTACGGAACCCTGGATCAATCGGGCAGCGTATCTAATACGTAACCGGGGTTATGATACTTACAACGAGCCAGGGTTTCGTTAATTAGGGGGGGGGTATTATACCCGGAAATTACTTCAACTATTCAGAATTTTAGAGAGAAAGTTGATTGTGGGATGGCCTCTATATATAATGCTGATCTCGGACTCCTTCGCAGCCCGCATAAGCCGAAGGATGATCCTTCATGGCCCGCGACGTAGGTCTGTAGGGCCTAGTTTCGTCGAATCACCTAACCTAGCTTCTTCGGGTGTCCTGCCACGTGGCGGGCTAGGGTTTCGCCGTTTGGCCTCTCGCTCGCGCCCCGCGTAGACCTAGGGGTGGTCTTACGCGGCCCGCCAGAGACCATTTATTTCTGTTTTTATTTAATTTTAATATAAATAACAGTATTATACGGGGTGTAATTTAGGACGTATTGGGATATTTTAATTATTTTTAGGGTGTCGAAAAAATTTTGAGGGTTGTTATAACAACCGAGTCTTTTGACCATTAACCCACGTCCCCTTTTCTCGGTTAGCGCACTTATATGAAATCCTACCCATTACCCGGTTATAATACCGTCGCCACTACTTATGCAACCATTCCGTATTAACATAAATCCTCATTTTGACCCGTTTTGTCTACTTAGCAGAAACCTTCACTTCTATATAACCAAACCTTATTAGACTTCGATTATCATACTTAAATAACTAGCACTTAACCTTGCTTAAATAAACTAAGAAGTGATTCGGAAATCACTTACTTAATACTACTTACTTGATATCATCATCAGTAATACATTTCATCACAACTTCTAACAATTATCATACAATTAATCTCTTTTCCTACTAAAGAGGGAGTCCGGGAGTTTACTTACCTCGTGCGTCCGAGTTCGTGCATAGCTTCCGTGTTTACCTTTGACCCGTTGCCCTTCCATGCTTGTGTCCATGTTGACATGACTCCTAACCGTACATGTCGTCACATTCATAACACAATTAGCATACATACACTCATTCATTCGGCTTTCAGATCATGCAATGTTTGACTTTCGTTAGTCTATTAGCGCATAAATAAGATATGTATCATCATACTTCATTACCATCATGCATGACACATAAATTGGCTAGTACATAACACATAAGTTCTTGCATACAAATTTTACCTTCTAACTTCACTTAGACATTTCATCATACACTTGGTGTGCATACTACTTTCTAAGCACATAGTACAAGTAGTTTAAGCATGTTCTTCCCAATTTCATCTCATGAACCGTTTTATTCAAGCAAGATCACATTGTCATCAATTCTACTTCATGTTTACTATCAAAACCTATCACATAACATCTTGTGCATCAACATAATCATAATATCAACATTCACATGCTCATCATAATCATTCTCATACTCATACACATGGGTTTCATTCTAAATCACCAAGATAACTAAAATTCAGCCATGATTCAACTTAAACATGATAACATTAGCAAGCATACAACTCATACCCACTCTACTCTACGTGGGTTTTCACTTCCAACATTGATTAGTCGATTTTTTAGCGTACATAATGTTCTAGATGGTGATCCTAGTTCAATATCATTCTAATTCCATATAAACTCACGGATTTTCTTGAACCCTAACATATTCAAGTTCATCAAAATGTCAAATTCTTCGTACCTTAAGCTTTAGTAAGTCTAGATGATCAAGAAATCACTAACATGCATGAGCAATGGCCATGATTAGGGCTTCAATTGGCTGAATTTGTGTGATTAGAAGGGTTCCCCTTCTTCTCTGGCTCTGGCGTCGAACACACACACACACACCTGATGTGTGTGTGTTTTATTTTTTATTTCATTTTTATTAATTTAACTTTCCTGACATGTCACCTTTAGCCCCTTAAGTTTAGTGTAGTAATTGTTTAGTCACAAAACTTTACTACTATTATCTAACTTGTATTGGTAACCAAGTTAAATAACATAGTTGTCACATTTTATTTCATATTCCATGAAATCATATTAGTGAGTTAAACATTTGGGTTTTTGGGCGTTACAAAGATAAATAATTTGGATCCTTTACACATTTTTATATTCGGAAACATTTATAACACCTAACTCGGATCCCATGTAATCAATCACACATGGGAAACTCGGACAACACTAACTAAATCCAAACATATACTCGGATAATTATGAATACTTCGGACTCATATATACATACAAACTCAGAATTATGAATATCATATATGTAAGCTCGGACACCCCTTTTCATTTACATAAACTCGGGACTTGTCAACAAAACTCGGACTCATCAAGTCCACTTAAACTTAGATTCATATCAACACAAGAACTCAGGCTCACATCAAGTAAATCCATACCATTTAATATCGACTTAAACCCGACCCACTTATAATAACATAAACCCAGACCCCCCTTTCTTTTTATAAGGAACTCGGATATAAAAAGAATATTATTTACATAATTCGGCAATAACATGTTACCTCCTAAGCTCGGAAACATCATACACTCCGCATAGCTTCAGAAGAATCCATTTAAACCTCTTAAACTCGGAAAATATGTCATAACTCAGAAACATGTATTTGTTAATAAGTTTAGAACATACACTTGTTACTAACTCGGAACATGTAATTTTCAATACCACGGACTTTGTGAACAAAGTCAGACCAAACCCTATTCGCACAGAAGCACGAAACGAACAAATAATAATGTAACCGTTACAGATGATCAACCAAAACTTAATCTCAACAATCAACAGTGCTACGAATCAAAACAACAATATGCAGTTTAACCTGTCAATAACATTCTAAAATCAGACAAACAACCACCCATTCACCAGGCATGATTTTACATTCATCAGGCATGATCAACTTAATCACAGAACAATTATTTTGATCACTAGGGTTTGCATAAAATCAAAAGAACAAAGATACAACGTATAACATAAACACTTACCTTAGTTTGATTTTAGAGTTTGTTCTTGAAGAATTGAAAGATCAAGGATTGCTGATGGTGTGTGAACTTATGTTGCCAGAAATAATTAGAGAGATGATTAGAGAGTTGCAACTGCCTTGCAGTGAGATTGTGAAGGATGTTTAGGGTTTTGTGTTTTATTATAAATTCCCTAATATCCATAAGACACCCTTAATTATATAATTTTTCACATAAAGGACACCACATCTAGTAATCTACAATTAAAGCATATAATTCACGTATTTGTCATGCAACGCAAGTTTCGTATAACCCGTTCGTTTATAATTATTATTATTCGAGTTAGTCACCAACGTTCGAGAATGAACTTGTATGTGTATTTCGGTAATTCCCCGAATTACCAATGTAGACTCATTTAACTAACTATAGTTAAATGTTGTGTGTTCCGGTAATTCCCCGAGTTACCAAAGTAGACTCATTTAACTAAACCATAGTTAAATGTAGTGCTATGAATGTATGACTAAACTAACTGTGGTTAGGTTAAAGTATTAACCTGAAATTAGGGGTTATCACATCTAAGCATATCAAAATACAAGTGTCGTCACCGAATAGCCAACAAGTGTTAGGGTTAGAATATCACCGGCGTTAATCACATATCACGGGATTCTACCCCTAACACTTGTAGTTAGAGAGTTTAACGTACTAGTCTGGGGTGCAGGTGTTGAGAGATCGCCGACAATCAGAGATATTTGTAGGGAAAGCGGTAACTGCAAGACATTCAGAAAAATAACGGAGAAAAATAAATATGAAGGAACAAAGAACCCTTTACAGTTTCCGGTATTAAAAAACCTCATTATTGGGATCTTTTAAGCAACATGGTCCGAGTATCAGTTGAACTTCAATCGCCATTCAAGAGTCTCAATTAAAGTCTCTAAACTTCTTAAATACTGATGATGATGGCGATGAATTGGAGCAGGGTGAAATCCCTAAATTAACCCTAAAGCGTTTTAAAACTTTACACAATGTCTCAGTTTAGCCCCTCTAACATGGCTTGCTCTCTCTTGTACATGTTGCTTCAAAATTTATACGCGTGGTATACGGGTAGAAAACCTAGTTTCTTTAATAAAGTAGTATAGATATAGATATAATACTAATATAATTTCCGTTAGACTTTTAGAGCATTACTTGTACACTGAAAATACAACAAAACATTTATATTGTGTAATGTTTACCGAATATTATAATTAAAAAACACTAAAATCAAAGTATGATTTTTTTCCTCTAGTGTTTCAATATACTATGGTATACCGCGCTCACAGCAGATTATAACCTAAACATAAACGCTCTGTATATTAGTGTCAGTCAGCAAATGAAAAATGCATCCGATTGTGAGTCTCGTTACCTCAAGAACAAAGTTTCTTTCATTGTTATTTATTCTATAACATTCCACTGATTGTAATGCAATCAAATTGATCTTTTGTCTTCTCTCAAACACATTAGGTGATATCTTTCTTCTCATAAACGTTATCAAAGCCCTTTGACATCCTAATGGAGAGTTTAACAAAGGCTTTTCTATCTCAATATGGTATTTCACATTGAAATACTTGGGTTCATCTCTTCAGGTTATCGATCTCATTCTTCACGTATCATTTACATATATATATATATATATATATATATATATATATATATATTGATGCATGACGACTATCATAATCTAGATTTACATTTTGGCTTCCATTTATTGTTAATAACAAATCAAAGTTATAACTACTTTCCTGGATTACCCGTTGATAACATATCAAAGTTATCTAATAGCGGATCTGTAGAACATGTGTTATATTTCACATTTTATATATCACAAAAAGTGTATTGTTATGCTTGTTGCTAATAAATATTGATCTTCACATGAAGTTAATATCAAAGTTACATAAAAATTTAAGAATCCAGAAACCTTAAAATTTGTAATACAAACTAAATTAATAAATTCTATGATGACTCATAACATCTCAAATTATTTTAATCTTTTACCAAATCTTTAAAATTAAGTTTTAGTTCATTGTAAATTTGTTAAATCTTTGGGCTAACATTATTCACATTATTTAGTTGTTGTTATTACATTTAATATATTTATCTACATTTTAATATTGTATTTGATTCATATTGAAAATTTTAAAAATTCTAGGAAAATTATTTCTTATTAAGATTACAAATGTAAAACCAATGGTATATATTATTATGGGCCAACTTTATATATATAAAAGTAATCAAGGAAAAAATTAGGTTTCAACAACTTTTAACTTTTATGAAAATGAATTATTTTGATAAGATGATAGAAAGACAAATTTAAATCCAATTTACGTTTTTTTTTTCTTTACAAGTAATAACTAAACATTACAATATAGTATTGTACATGGTTAATGAAAAAAGGATATAATATAATGAATTTAATAGTTAATTATAAATGTTCTAAATTTTTATTATAATTCATTGATTTATGCTATAGTAATATCATTATTAGTTATATTTTTCTAAATTTTATGTGTTGATATTGATTTTTTTTTCTTTAGCATCTTAACAAATTGGGCTTTTCTTTAAAACTTATTACAACATAGCGTTTTTGAATCAAAAATTTATGTACAGGTTGAAACATGATAATTGACTTGTACATCAATATATAAAAGTAGTTGATTATGTTATGAGAACTATAAAGAAGATAAATAATTTTAATAAAATGATAAAGGGAAAATAATCAAAATCAGCATGCAATAAATTAGAAAATTTTGTAAAGATATGTAATAATGGGATTTCCATGACATAAACAAATAACGAATAGTCAAAATTAGAACGATTATAGTCAATCAAATTCCTTTTATATTTTATTTTTTCTATTAACTACATGATAATATATTTTTCAATTATTTTAATGAATTACCATTTTAACTGCAAATTTTTATTTTCAACTACTTTAATAAATTACCATTTTAATTGCAAATTTTCATTTATTTGTAGGAACACAAAAGATTAAGTTGTTTATACATTAAAGTTAAATTTAACAAAAAATACCCAAAATAAAGTAAATATGACCACATACATGAATTCAATTTTGAGTAAGATGATTAATTATACAAAAAAAGTAAATGCAATACGATATACTTTGAATTTATCTCATAATGTTTTCTAAGATTTAATTAATGTAATGTTTTTATTATTTGTATCAACTACATACATTATACATATATACATACATTATACATATATAAATATGAATTTATCACATAATGTTTTCAGAGATTTAATCAATGTTTTGTTTTTTATTGTTTGTATCAACTACATACATTATACTTACAAATATAATTTTCTAAAAATTACTGCATTTGAATTGGTCAATTATATATATAAATGAAAAAAATGAATTTGTACATGATTAACTTTAAATCATATAATAGTATTAGATAGTATCATTAACACTAAAAAAAATAAAAATATAGACTTTATTTTATTTCTCCTAAAAGATTCATGGTAACTATTATATGAGATTTGTTTTACACTTACATGTTTGACTAATTGGGTTGGGTCAAATGCAATGATATTATGAAACGGGATCTATTTTCATAGTGAGGGAGTTGTTAGAATTTCATTTTTGTGTGAAAATCATGAAAAAAAAATCTCAATTTTAAAATTGGAAAAAAAGAATTGAAAGATGATTTATTACATGTTTTTATAATCACCCCTAAAGATACAACAATGTTCCATTTCGTTCCTCTTCCCTTGCTTATATATAGGTCTTTCATTCACATCACTAACACACAATTCATCCTAGAGTCTCACTTGTTGGTTAAAAGGTTTTTAGGAGACAACTCCTTCCTTGATCGACTAATCCCAACAAGTGATAAAGTACCCTCTATGTATGTGTTTTATTCTGTATTTTGTAATTCTTCTTTTAGATTTGTTTGTTAACTATAAATTTGAGTTTGCCTTTGAGCATACCATTATACGTATTTCTATTTCAACTTTGATGCAATGATTGACTATAGTCAATCGTTTTTTAACTGTATTGAAATTGCATAAGTTAACTATAAAAGTTGACTACATTTTTTTTTGTTATAAAACATATAGAATAATTTATTATTTCACAAGCGATGTTAAGCTTTTTTGAGCATACCATTGTTCGTATTTTAATTTCAACTTTGATGCAATGATTGACTATAGTCAGTCGTTTCTGTATTGAAATTGCATAAGTTAACTATAAAAGTTGACTACATTTAAAAAAACACATGACATAATTTACTATGTCACAAGGGGTGTTAAGCTTTTTTGCATTGAAATCGGAAAATAGAGAGACATAAGAATTCAGGCTGCTTTTTTCGAATCAAGTTACGGGTTGTTGGGTTTCAAAGTCAACCAGTTCTAAAATTCAAATAAGGAATACTCGAAATAAAACTCTAACCCTCTTTGGTCTCGCTGCTACATTTTACGTTTTTTTTTTCCTCTTAATTTGCTCCGTTCGAATTAACATGAATCAAGTTTGTTTTGCAATCTAAATTGTGCTCATTCCAAATTCTTGAATTGGAAACACATATTCGGTTAACCCAAGGAACCCAAAATCTGATTTGACAAACACCCGACTTATTACTTTTTGTTGTTAAATTGAATACCCCATGATAAAAAAAATGAGGTTTAATTATAATATGTTTGGAATTAGTTTCGTATAGATTTGAAATGATATATATATATATATATATATTATATATAATTTGTTTTCATTCTATAACTGAAAAGGAAATACCATTAAGTCTGAGTTATTTATTATAAGATCTTCAAAAAAATAAATTCTTTTACAATATTATATATATAATGTGTTTTCACATTTTTTACATTTATCCCCTCAATGTTATTAAAATAAGAAAATGCTTAGAGATCAAAATTTCAGGCAGATGAAAGCTGAAATTTCCACTGTGCCGGTTCGAGTCCTAAATTGTATTTGATATGCCAAACAACAAGCAGAGGGGCTATGGGTTGTGGTTGATTACTCCGTTGATTTTGGAATGGACAGACGGTTAATAAGAAGGTGTCCTTCTGGTTGTATTCTACATGCTATGCCAAATGGGTTCACAAAGGTATAGTCATAAGCAATTCATTATATCATTATCTATAATAGTTAAGACTAAATAGAAAGTAACTTTGTAAACTCACATCCGAATCTAGAATCGAGACGCAGTTAAAGTTGGCTTCATCTTGGCTCAAAGGGAAACAGAACATGTCCCGAGTAGCAATCGTGTTGCAAAACAAGTCCCACACGCTCCTCAACTCTTTTATCAACATTATTTCAAACAAGTGTCGATGATTTGCTGCTATCCATACCAAATGGGAGGCACTCATGACTACTCCTTATAGTTCCAGAAAACCATTTCACATGTGCGCCATGATCCTTGGTCTTCCTGGTGCATTCGTAACCAAATTCCATCGTTCCCCACCAGTCAAACAAACAGTAGCACATAACATACGCCGCATGCCCTGTGCTAGACTTCGTAAGCATCGTCTTATACTTGCAAACAGGTTGGGACTAGGTGATGTCATGGAAACTATGCATTTACATTGCCCCAAAAGTGCACTAACCCATCTTTGTGCACCAAAGCCCACGCCTGATCTAATTATCCACGATAGTTTTCGTGGATCAGTTGTCCGTCGTATTCTGTATGTTCAATCCACGTAACATACACATATTTGTTACAAGTTAAATAATAGTTAGACGAATATGTGTAGGTTACGTGGATTGAACATACAGAATAAGACGAACAACTTATCCACAATTGTGGGTTAATTAGATCAGGTGTGGGCTTTGGTGCACAAAGATGGATTAGTGCACTTTTGGGGCAATGTAAATGCATAGTTTCCATGACATCACCTAGTCCCAACCTGTTTGCAAGTATAAGACGATGCTTACGAAGTCTAGCACAGGGCATGCGGCGTATGTCCTGTGCTATTGTTTGTTTGACTGGTGGGGAACGATGGAAATTGGTTACGAATGCACCAGGAAGACCAAGTATCATGGCGCGCATGTGCACTGATTTTCTGGAACTATCAGGAGTAGTCATGAGTGCCACCCATTCGGTATGGATAGCAGAAAATCATCGAACCTTGTTTGAAATGATGTTGATAAATGAGATGAGGAGCGTGTGGGACTTGTTATGCAATACGATTGCTACTCGGGACATGTTCTATTTCCCTTTGAGCCAAGATGAAGCCAACTTTAACTGCGTCTCGATTCTAGATTCGGATGTGAGTTTACAAAGTTACTTTCTATTTAGTCTTAACTATTATATATAATGATATAATGAAATGCTTATGACTATACCTTTGTGAACCCATTTGGCATACCATGTAGAATACAACCAGATGGACACCTTCTTGTTAACCGTCTGTCCATTCCAAAATCAATGGAGTAATCAACCACAACCCATAGCCCCTCTGCTTGTTGTTTGGCATATCGAATACAATTTAAGACTCGAACCGGCACGGAGGAAGAAATGACTTGATTTCAGCTTTCATCTGCCTGAAATTTTGATCTTTAAGCATTTGCTTATTTCAATAACATTGAGGGGATAAATGTAAAAAAAATGTGAAAACACATTATATATATAATATTGTAAAAGAATTTATATTTTTGAAGATTTTATAATAAATAACTCAGACTTAATGGTAGTTCCTTTTCAGTTATAGAATGAAAACAAGTTATATATATATATCATTTCAAATCTATACGCAACTAGTTCCAAACATATTATAATTAAACCTCATTTTTTATCATGGGGTATTCAATTTAACAACAAAAAGTTTTAAGTCGGGTGTTTATCAAATTCGTCTAACTATTATTTAACTTGTAACTAATATGTGTATGTTACGTGGATTGAAATATGTGTATGTTACGTGGATTGAACATACAGAATACGACGGACAACTGATCCACGAAAACTATCATGGGTAAATTGGATCAGGTGTGGGCTTTGGTGCACAAAAATGGGTTAGTGCACTTTTGGGGCAATGGGAATGCATAGTTTCCATGACATCACCTAGTCCCAACATCTTTGCAAGTACAAGACGATGCTTACGAAGTCTAGCACAACGCATGAGGCGTATGTTATGTGCTACTGTTTGTTTGACTGGTGGGAACGATGGAATTTGGTTGCCAATGCACCAGGAAGACCAAGGATCATGGTGCGCATGTGCACTGATTTTCAGGAACTATCAGGAGTAGTCATGAGTGCCACCCATTCGGTATGGATAACAGCAAATCATCAACACTTGTTTGAAATGATGTTGATAAAAGAGTTGAGGAGCGTGTGGGACTTGTTATGCCATATGATTGCTACTCGGGATATGTTCTCTTTCCCTTTGAGCCAAGATGAAGCCAACTTTAACTACGTCTCGATTCTAAATTCGGATGTGAGTTTACAAAGTTACTTTCTATTTAGTCTTAACTAATATACCATGAAATGCTTATGTTTCTCTAAACTTTTGCATGTAGAGACACTACATGCTGGAGAGAATCAACCAGTTATGGTATTGCAAGAGGCTTCGAGTGATACGCCTGGGTCACTCATTGTTTACTCAACTATTAATACCCCGACCGTAGCTCTGGTGATGCACGGGGGAGATTCGTCGAGAGTGGGTCTCTTGCCAACATGGTTGAGTATTGTCCCTTACCATGGGGAAAGTGGTCAAAGTGGATCCATGGTGGGGTTCCATATGTTGCTACCAAATCAAGTTATCTCAAACATCACAATGGAAAATATCAGCATATTAAACAGATTGGTAGCCCGGACAGTTGACAGTTTGGGGATTAAAAATGTTGGTTGATCCACTCAATGATGAGGGTATGTGAGTGGTTGAATCCTGGATTAAGATTTATGGTCTAGGGTTAGTGTCAGGTTCCAGAACCGACAATATACACCATTGCTTAGAGTCGGTTCGGGCATCCACTGTTGTGTCATTTGTACTTGGCTCTATAGATTTTTATTTTCCAACTTTAAATCTTGCTAGTTGTTTTATACTTTTATGTTGTATGATAGTTTTTATTTTCATTTCAAATGATTGACTTTTACATCACATATACGAGTTTTGATATTAATGCGTAAATGAACTTAGTTTTAAAAAAAACTAGGCTCGTTGAAGTTGTGCGTTGAGACGGAAACGAAGCAAGTGATAATGTAAAGTAAACGTTATTTTAAAATGAATGTTGTTGTTTTGTTACAAATAATATAATATATGCTATATTATAAGGTCATTCATATAATATACTTTTTTATTTATTATTCTCATATATTGTTGAGTGTTGTAACAGGTAGGGCTTATATACAACTTGTTCTGTACTTTGAGGACTGCGATCATTTCTGTTGGTTGTTGGAGGGCTTGAGTGAAACTTTTCACTCCAACTTGTATAAAAAGAGTGAACCAGTGTTCACTGTGCATTATTGTTAGTTGTTAGTCTGTTCATTCTCTCTTTTTTGTTGGTTAGGGTTTGTTAGAGATTTCTTGGTGTTGATCCTGCGAGTTCTGTATTTCTTCTTCGTTGTTGTTGTATTCAATTGATGGTTTGATTAGTTGATTGTATTGAACATTTGTTCATAAAGATCTTACTGATTCACAGTAAGATCTTGGGTATTCGGGGTTTTTTTTTGGTTTGAGTTAAATAACATTTTACGTCACGTTTTGTTGTTGTTTCTTGTTGTCCTGGGTTGATTATACCATTCTTAACATGTTTGAAAGTTAAACCATCATAATCGATTCAGTTCATTATTGTACCATTTTACAATTCCAAATAAATACTCTATTCTGAATACAAATTCGATTTTAGCAATATTTATACTGAAATGTTGAGAGAGAAAAAAAGAAGCAAAACTATGTACTTAAGTTTATTGAAAAAGTTAATGAACTTAAGTTATTAGATAAATATCAAATTAAATGATAAAGGTGATATTGTTTAAAAAAAGGAAAAAATGATATGAAAAAAAAAGGAAATATAAATTATGAAGGAAATATAACTAAAATAAAAAAGAAAAACCATAATTTAATCATGGCCCTTCACAAGTAATATATATAGGTTTGTTGTTGTCGCAAGTTGTAGTGAAACATAGCATAATGTAAAACAAATGTTATTTGAAAATTTTGAAAATGAAGCATTTGTTTAGAAAGTCAAACTGTCATAATTGATGCACTTTATCATCGTACCGTAGATACCAACTAAGTACTCTATTTTGAATACAACTTCATTTTTAACAAAACTTATACCTGAATGTCACGAGAAAAAAATTAAAAACAACTAACGTACTTAAGTTTTTAAAGAAAAACATCTACAAATGTAAGCTATTAAAGAAATATTAAATTAATTAATAAAGAAAATATGATTTAATAAAAGAAAAAAAATTATAAAAAGATAAAATAAATTATAAAAGAAATATAGATTTAAAAAAGGAAAAAAATATGTTAAAAAGTAAAAGTAAATATAATAATAAAGTATTACAATATTTAAGCAAAAATATTAAAAAAAAACTATATATTATTATAAATTTAAAATCACTATTCATGTTTCTTCGTAAATAATGTATACTAGGTTTGTGGTCGTCGCGCGTTTCGATGAAATATAGCAAATGATAATGTAAAACAAATGTAATTTGGAAATGAAACATGTTGTTTACAAAGTCAAACCGTCAGAATTGTTTAGTTTATCATCATACTGTAACATGATACAAACTAAATACTCTATTTTGAATACAACTTTAATTTTTAACAAAACTTATCCAGGAATGTCACGAGAAAAAAATAACTAACATAAGCTATTCAAAGAAATATTAAACTAAATTGATAAAGGAAACATGATTTAAAAAGAAAAAAAATATTAAATACTGAAAATAAATCATAAAGAAAATATAGGTTTAAAAAAGGAAAAAAAATGAAAATACGTTAAAAGGTAAAAGTAAATATAATAAAAAGTACTATAATATTTAAAAAAAACTATATAATATTGTAAATTTAAAATCACTATTCATGTTCCTTCATAGACAATATATACTAGGTTTGTTTACGTCACGCGTTGCAGCGAAACGAAGCAAATGATAATGTTAAACAAACGTTATTTGAAAATGAAGCATGTTGTTTAGTAAAGCCAAATCGTCATAATCGGTTCAGATCATCATTGTCCCGTTGTAAAAGGATACCAAATAAATACTCTATTGTGAATAAACTTCATTTTTAACAACACTTTATATTAGAATGTCCAGGGAAAAAACTAAGCAAAGCTACGTACTTAGGTTTTTAGAAAACAAATTTTACTGGGTGTTGCCCTTTGGGAGAAACCAATGTCTTCTAGAAGTTTCCTGATCCAAAGAACTTCGCTTAACCCTCGAGCTATGCCTCTGAACTCTGCTTCTGCACTCGACAGAGCGACCACCTTCTGTTTCTTACTCCTCCAGGTAACAAGGTTTCCACCAACCAAGGAGAAGTACCCTGATGTTGACCTTCGATTTCCCTTATCTCCTGCCCAGTCGATGTCAGTGTAGAGCTCAACATTTAAATTTCCATTTGCTTTGAACAACACTCCATGGCCTGCGGTTCCCTTTAGATACCTTAGAATTCTTTGAGCAGCTTCCATGTGAGCAACTTGCGGTTGGTGCATAAACTGACTTACCACTCCAACAGCATAAGCTATATCAGGGCGAGTGTGGGAGAGATAAATTAATTTGCCCACGAGCCGTTGATACCTCTCTTTGTCTGCAAGCTCGCCATTAAGTTCCATGTAAAGATTGTGGTTCACCACCATTGGCATATCTACTGGTTTACAATCAATTAAACCAGTTTCCGCCAGGAGATCAAGGACATACTTCTTTTGGCAGATGAAAATCCCCCGTTTAGACCTGAGAACTTCTATTCCGAGGAAATACTTGAGATTCCCAAGGTATTTCATTTCAAAATTTGAAAACAAATTCTTTTCCAGCCGTGCTATCTCTTCCACATCATTTTCGGTGATAATCATGTCGTCTACATATATGACCAGGCAAGTTACGAGGCCGTTTCTTCTTTTGAGGAACAAGGTATGATCAACGTTACTTTGGTAATACCCGTATTCTTTCATGGCCAAGGTGAACTTTCCAAACCAGGCCCGAGGTGACTGTTTTAGCCCGTATAAAGACTTTTTCAACCGACAAACCACCCCATCTTTAACATCCCCTGAAAAACCTGGAGGTGCTTCCATGTAGACTTCTTCCGCTAGGTCTCCATGGAAAATGCATTTGTAACATCAAACTAATGGAGAGGCCAATTCTTATTTGCTGCCACGGAGGAGAGGACTCTGATGGTGCCCATTTTTACAACCGGAGAAAACGTCTCAGAGTAATCGATCCCATACGTCTGAGTGCATGGTTGTAGAAATCGCTAGTCGTTAGTCGGTCGGTGAGGTGGGGACTAGCGATTAATCGGGATTAACCGGGGATTAATCGGATATAATCGGGATTAATTGTAATTAATAGAAAATTAATCGACATTAATCGGTGATTAATCGGGGATTAATCGGTGCCTAGTCGGGATTTTTACAACCATGAGTGTACCCTTTGGCTACAAGTCAAGCTTTGTATCTTCCAATAGACCCATCTGGTTTATACTTAATTGAATACACCCAACGACAGCCAACTGTTTTCTTTCCTTTTGGGAGAATACACTTTTCCCACGTATTGTTTTTCGTAAGAGCTTGCATCTCTGTTTCCATTGCTTCTTTCCAGTTCTTCTTACCTTGTGCTTCCTTTACAGAGCCAGGTATTTGTTTGGAGTATAGAGAGGTGACAAATGCTTTCAGACTGTTAGATAAGTTGCCATTAACTATATTAGCTACAGGATACCTTGAGGTTCTGGTTTCCCTCTCTAGCGAGTACCATTTTGGAGGGACCCCTCTATTGGCTCTAGGAGGGAGAGGGTATCTTCCGGTTGTCTCTGCTGCAACTGATTCCACATGTTCAACGTGTCACACCCCTATTTTCCACGTGTCACCGGTGGGCCCGGTGGGGAGTATCGTGACGTAGTTGATATCATCATAGTCAAACAACACAAATTTAAAATGCACAGCGGAAGCAAAAAGATAGATTTATTTCAACCGAATAATTATTGTAATATTAAGTATCACAACAGTTGAAATAGATCCACAGGCGGAGCAAAAGAAAAGGAAACTTGTTCAACAGATTTATTGCATCCAAGCTTGCGAGACTCTAAGAGATGCTAATGTCACACCCCCAAAATCCACCTGCGGATAACACCCGCTTCGAGGGCGTGACTGACCAGGATCCAGCCACCAATTATACCGAATACTTAAGTTGATAACAAAAGTAATACTTATTATTCATAAGCTTAGCAAATATTAAGTTCAGAGTTTGAAGTTTTAAGTTTCAAAACAGTCATAAGTAGCGGAAGCATAAGTACGGTAGTTTAAAAACAAGTTCATGATTCAAAATAAGGTAACACCCAACACCTGGGTGAACAGACACTACACGTCCCCAAGCTGCAAGCTCCTTCGTCACTGGTTACCTGCAAAGCATGCAGTAAGGGGTCAACAATGATGCTGAGTGAGTTCACTAGTTGTCCAGTTTTAATTACCAAAACTTTGTTTCACCGGTTAATTTATCCGTTTATACATGCCCTGGGGAGCTACCCCAAAAGTTAGCGACTAAACTGTTTTTCCAATACCGAACACTAGGTAACCGTTGCGTATCCGCAGGATGCCCCGATGTCAATGTTCTATCATCATTGACGGATTTCTGAGTTCATTAGTTCACGCCCGTCCCAAACCAGGGCACGGTGTGAGGCTGGTAAACACCTAAATAGCGCTATCAACTAATAACCCGTTCGCCTGAACCCGGCGACTAATCGGTATTTGTAGTAGGGACTTGAGTGATAGAGTTTCGTTTAGTGCCGTTAGTTGCAATCTGTATAAACAGTAATTAACCAAAAGGTTTCCCAATACCCGGGAAGGAAAAGTAAGTTTTGTTCCCAATAACTAGGGAAGGTATGTGAATAGTATCCCCTTTTACCAGGGGATAGGGTTGTTAGTCTCGTGTCCCAAACCACCGGGACGCATGCTTTTAAGTTGTGAACTCACCTTGGGTTGCTCGGTAGGTTTAGGTTACTTGTCAATCACGTTGGTCACCACGTCCTAACATGGTTACCGGTATAGGTCAGGTTCGGTATACAAGCATTCACGTAAAACACATACAGGTACGTAACATGCATACAAGTAAATAGTCATGGGGTTATTGGGCCGGCCCTAACAGTAACGCAGTCAAACAGAACACAGCAACACATAGTCCACTTAACAGATAGCCCAAGTTAACAGAGAATGGCCCAATAACCAAAATGGACAGCCCACTCGCAACCAGCTGGTCTCGAGTCGCAACCAGGTGGTCTCGGCTTGTCACGCTGTGGTTGCGAGTCGCAACCGTGGTCTCGAGTTGTCACGTTTTGGTTGCGAGTCGCAACGGCGTGGTCTCGAGTCGCAATCTCGTGGTTTCGAGTTGTCCTGCTATGGTTGCGAGTCGCAACCGTGTGGTTTCGAGTCGTAATGCCGTGGTTGCGAGTCGTAATCTGTCACTTTCATACACACGTGATGATGCAGATATGACAGTCCAAATTGTACCAAGAATTCAGGCCCAGATTAGGAAACAACCAATAATATTTCACTAACACTTTTCCTCATTTGACCACTTAAACCATATAGATCAAACTTTGCCATTTTAAATCTTCAAACCATCTTCAACTAGTTCATCAAGTTCATAGTTTTTCTAGGGTTTTACATCTAACATAACCATACATTTTTATGAACCAAAACTCACATATATCAACAAGAGCATCAAAGAAGAACAAAGAAACATACACTTTATAGCCAAAATCTTATGTTTATCTACATCATTTTTGCAAGAAACTTTAAAGCATAGTGTAGTTGGCTATGAACACTTGTAAACTACCATTATCAAGTCATTTTAAACATGTTATCATATATTCACAAACTTTTACAAAACAACCTAATAATCATGCATAAACTACTAACCAAACATTTTCTAGCTCTTATACATATCATTCAAGCAAGAATACAAGGCATCAATTACACATAAATCTATACACAAACTAGGACACTAACCGGGTAGAGAAGAAGGAGCCGTAAACAAGGAAAAGAACCGAGAAGATGGAATGTCCGAGTGATAGTCTTGACCGAGTTTCTTGTCCGGGATCCTTGCTTGAACCGAAAAGAGAAGGAGAGAATGGTTTGTTGTTTGGGGTTTTCTTAGTTGAGAGAAAATAAGGAGTGTATGTGTTGGTGTGTTGTGTAAAATGAAGGAAATGAAGGAAAGTGGGGGATTATACCAAGTGTCAACAAGACTAAGGGGGTTTCGGGTTGGGCTTGGGGTTTCGGCCCAAACCGGTTTCGGCTCAACGGCCCACTCGAGACCGAGTGGCCCACTCGCAACCGCCCGGTTGCGAGTCATGGTCTCGGGTCGTGGTTTCGGCTCTCATATATATATATAATACATACATACATCACATATCATGCACAAAGGTCACGTTTTCATTTAATAATATTTATATACACAAAATATTACAAGGTGATCGTTCGGAAAAACCTCGAGTGTCACATTATCCCCAAGTTTTAAGAACTTTCGTCCCGAAAGTTGAAGCAGCCACTGCCAAGCTAGCGTGTTTTAACGGGGTGTCACATCATCCCCCCGTTAGTTTGGAATTTCGTCCCGAAATTCGGTTGTAGCTTCAGTGCTGGGGTTTTCGTTTGGGGATAACTGGGGATACTTGGACTTCATCTGGTCCTCCCGCTCCCAGGTAAACTCTGGGTCGCGCCGTGAGTTCCAACGAACTCGCACAAGGGGTATCTGGCTACGTTTGAGGGTTTTGATCTCTCGATCCGTGATCTCAATCGGTTCCTCAGTAAAGTGTAGCTGTTCATCAATAGTCAGTTCCTTAAAAGGAATTACAAGTGTTTCATCCGACAAACACTTCTTCAGGTTAGATACGTGAAAAACGTTGTGCACTGCACTCAGCTCTGCAGGCAAGTTCAGTCTATAAGCTACCTTACCGATTTTCTCGGTAATTTCGAATGGTCCAACATACCGTGGATTCAGCTTGCCCCGTTTACCGAAACGGACCACACCCTTCCAGGGTGAGACTTTAAGTAGAACCCGGTCCCCGACCTGGAATTCTAACGGTTTTCTACGCTTGTCAGCGTAGCTTTTCTGACGGTCACGAGCTGCCGCCATGCGTTGCCTGATCTGGGAAATCCTTTCTGTTGTGTCTACTACCAGTTCTGGGCCTGTGAGTTGACTATCACCGACTTCCGCCCAGCAGAGAGGTGATCGGCATTTACGACCGTACAATGCCTCAAAAGGTGCCGCCTGAATGCTAGTGTGGTAACTGTTATTGTAGGAGAATTCCACCAGCGGCAGATGCTTCTCCCAGTTCTTGCCAAAATCGATTACACATGCTCTAAGCATGTCTTCCAGGGTTTGGATGGTGCGTTCAGACTGCCCATCCGTTTGCGGGTGGTAAGCGGTGCTCATGTCCAAACGTGAGCCAAAGGATTTGTGCATAGCTTGCCACAATTCGGAAGTAAAACGAGCGTCTCGGTCGGAAATAATAGAAGTTGGCACCCCGTGCCTGGAGACTACTTCCTTCAAATAGATTTCTGCTAAGGTAGAAAACTTGTCTGTTTCCTTAATGGCCAAAAAGTGTGCAGACTTAGTCAATCGATCTACTATCACCCAAATAGTATCATTCCCGCGTTGGGATCTAGGTAGCCCTGTAACAAAATCCATGGAAATCTGTTCCCATTTCCATTTCGGGATTTCGGGTTGCTGTAGTAGGCCTGCTGGTTTCTGATACTCGATCTTGACTCTTGCGCAGGTCAAACATTTGCCAACATAGGCTGCTATGCGGGCTTTCATGCCAGGCCACCAGTATGTGGTTTTCAAGTCGTGGTACATCTTATCTGCACCAGGATGTACTGAATAACGGGACTTATGGGCTTCGTCCATCACAAGCTCTCGTAGATCTCCGTAAAGTGGGACCCAAATGCGCCCTGCCACATAGTAGGCGCCGTCTTCTTTCTGTTCTAGTTGTTGCCTCGATCCTCGCAGGGACTCAGCCCTGACGTTTTCCGGTTTCAGAGCTTCAATCTGAGCATTTCGAATCCGGGTAGGGAGACTAGACTGGATGGTAAGTTGTAATGCTCGCACGCGCTTTGGCATAGTGTCTTTTCGGCTGAGGGCGTCTGCCACGACATTGGCCTTGCCCGGATGATACTTGATGGCGCATTCATAATCATTCAGAAGTTCAACCCATCGACGTTGTCGCATGTTTAACTCCTTCTGCTTAAAGATATGCTCGAGACTCCTGTGATCGGTGTAAATGGTGCACTTGGTACCGTACAGGTAATGTCTCCATATCTTAAGCGCAAATATCACTGCTCCTAGTTCTAAGTCGTGCGTAGTGTAATTCCTTTCGTGTGTCTTGAGTTGTCGGGATGCATAGGCAATAACTTTCTCGCGTTGCATCAATACGCAACCGAGCCCATGAATAGACGCATCGCAGTAAACCACAAAGTCATCCGTTCCTTCAGGTAACGAGAGAATAGGAGCACTACAGAGGTTATCCTTTAGTTTCTGAAAAGCAGACTCCTGTGCTTCATTCCACTTGTAGGTGACGCCTTTCTGAGTGAGCGTAGTGAGGGGTTGTGCAATCTTTGAGAATCCCTGAATGAATCTACGGTAGTAACCTGCCAATCCCAAGAATTGGCGAACTTCAGTGGGAGTCTTAGGGGTAGGCCAATTCTTTATAGAGTCGATCTTTGCAGGGTCGACGTGGATTCCGTCCTTGTTAACCACGTGCCCAAGGAAATGGACTTCCCGAAGCCAGAAGTCGCATTTCGAGAACTTGGCGTACAGTTGCTCATTGCGAAGGAGTTCGAGGATAAGGCGTAGGTGCTGTTCATGCTCTTCCTGACTTTTCGAGTAGATCAAGATGTCGTCTATAAACACGATCACAAATTTGTCGAGGTAGGGTTTGCATACCCGGTTCATGAGATCCATGAACACTGCAGGGGCGTTGGTCATTCCGAAGGGCATAACGAGGAATTCATAATGACCGTAACGAGTTCTGAATGCAGTTTTGGAAATATCTTCATTACGGACCCTTAACTGATGGTAGCCTGATCGTAAGTCAATCTTAGAGTAGTAGCTCGATCCTTGCAGTTGATCAAACAAATCGTCGATTCGCGGGAGAGGGTAACGATTCTTGATGGTAACCTTGTTTAACTCACGGTAGTCAATGCACATTCGGAACGTGCCATCCTTCTTCTTAACAAAGAGTACCGGTGCTCCCCAGGGTGACGAACTAGGACGGATAAACCCTTTATCCAATAGTTCCTGTAGTTGAGTAGAGAGTTCCTTCAATTCTGCGGGGGCTAGTCGATAAGGCGCACGAGCTATTGGCGCTGCTCCGGGAGCTAGCTCGATTTGGAATTCGACCTGACGATGGGGAGGGAGTCCAGGTAGTTCCTCAGGGAATACCTCGGGGTAGTCACGCACTACTGGAAAGTCTTCGATCCTCTTTTCCTTTTCCTGCGTGTTGGTGACAAGTGCTAGGATAGCGGTGTGCCCTTTTCGTAAACACTTCTGGGCTTTCAAGAAAGAAATAACGCCGGAGATTTCTCCACTTTTGCCACCCTGTATAATGAGGGGTCTGCCAGAACGGCGAGGTATACGAACTGCTTTCTCTTGACAGAGGATCTCAGCGCGATGCTTGGATAACCAATCCATACCAATAACGACGTCGAAGCTTCCAAGAGTAACAGGGAGAAGATCGATACTAAATGTCTGACCAGACAACTCTAGTTTGCAGCCTTCGACAACATGTGAGGCCTCGATGTTTCTACCATTAGCTAACTCGACGAGATGAGGAGAACTTAGTAACGAAAGCGGGCGCTTAAGCTTCTTACTAATACGTAGGGATACATAACTAGCATCGGCACCGGAATCAAATAACACAGAAACATAACGATCATCGAGTAGGAACTTACCCGCCACGACATTGGGGTCATTCCTTGCTTCACCAGCTCCAATCACGAAAGCTCTTCCTCTAGCACCATTCCCAGCATTGTTGTTCTGATTGTTGTTTCCAGCTCCCTGATTATTGTTGCGGTTCTGATTCAGTTCAGGGCAATCCTTCTTAAAGTGCCCCTCAGCTCCACACTTAAAACATGCCCGGTTGTTTCCCTGCTGCTGTTGCTGTTGGGGTTGTTGCTGATTCTGTCTTGCTGGGAACTGGCTTCTACAATCCTTGGCTTCGTGCCCCATCTTGTGGCATCGCTGACACTGGCCCTTGTTACATGCCCCATTGTGGTGCTTGTTACACTTGTTGCACTTAGGGTAGCTTCCCCGGTAGCCACCCTGTTGCTGAGTGCCTTTGTTGCTTTCAGTTTTACTTTGCTGCGCTGGGGCCTGAGTGGGGTTAGCATCCTTGCTTTGACTTCCTTCCCACTTACGCTTGCTGTCACTAGAAGTTCCGACAGTAGCACTGATCCTTTTGGGCAACCTGCCCTCTTCCACGGCTTGATCAGTAAGTTTGTGAGCAAGTCGAACAATCGGCTGAATGGTAGTGTGGTTGGCTGAAGTGACATGGCTTCGAATCTCTGGAGCCAAACCTTTGATATACAGTTCGATCCTTCGGTACATTGGTCGTGACATGTTTGGGCAAAGAGCGGCATAGTCATTAGACAGCTTGGTGTAAGTTTCAATTTCCGACCCAACCATCTTGAGCTCATAGTACTCATTCTCAAGCTTGTGGATGTCATCCCGGTGACAGTATTCATCCTTAATCATATCCTTGAAATCCTCCCACGCAGTAGCATTTGCAGTTTCCAATCCAAACATCTGAATCTGCGCCTTCCACCAAGAAAGCGCGCTCCCTTCAAGCGTAGCAGTAGCAAATTTCACCCAATTTGCAGGGGGACACTCGCAAACAGCAAAAACAGCTTCAATCTTCTCAATCCAATGCAGAAGACCTATGGCACCCTCAGTGCCGTTGAAAGGGAGAGGCTTGCAATCCATGAAAGTTTTGAAAGTACACACGGGTGGTTGCGCAGGTGCATGCTGACCTGTTCGTGAGAAGCGAAGTGTATAGGTTTAGAGGCGAAAAGTCGATGTGGCGGTAGGATCTATACATCCTAAAACAACGAGCTTACCTATAGGGTGAGCTGCAAAAGCCGCAGCCACTGTGTTGAGCAGGTTAGTGAACTGAGCCTGCGTCATGTTAATGTTTCCTCTTCCGCGTCCACTCATTGTCTTCATAACCAGAAAACACAGTATGAGTGTGATGTCGTAGTGTAGCGAGAATGAGATAGAAGAGAGAGGTGTATCTATCTAGTTTAGGCACACTAGTACGTATATCATAACAGGAAACATAAAGTAAGCAACAAGTACACACTGGTCCGAGCTATGTGGTCAAAAGTGTCGAGCCTTGCACTTGGAGTGTAGTGTCGTCGCGAGTCACGGGTTATAGTCTGGTTTTCTCCAAAAAGATTTTCCCCTTTTTAAAACCAAGTTCGCTATAACCAATGGCTCTGATACCAATCTGTCACACCCCCAAAATCCACCTGCGGATAACACCCGCTTCGAGGGCGTGACTGACCAGGATCCAGCCACCAATTATACCGAATACTTAAGTTGATAACAAAAGTAATACTTATTATTCATAAGCTTAGCAAATATTAAGTTCAGAGTTTGAAGTTTTAAGTTTCAAAACAGTCATAAGTAGCGGAAGCATAAGTACGGTAGTTTAAAAACAAGTTCATGATTCAAAATAAGGTAACACCCAACACCTGGGTGAACAGACACTACACGTCCCCAAGCTGCAAGCTCCTTCGTCACTGGTTACCTGCAAAGCATGCAGTAAGGGGTCAACAATGATGCTGAGTGAGTTCACTAGTTGTCTAGTTTTAATTACCAAAACTTTGTTTCACCGGTTAATTTATCCGTTTATACATGCCCTGGGGAGCTACCCCAAAAGTTAGCGACTAAACTGTTTTTCCAATACCGAACACTAGGTAACCGTTGCGTATCCGCAGGATGCCCCGATGTCAATGTTCTATCATCATTGACGGATTTCTGAGTTCATTAGTTCACGCCCGTCCCAAACCAGGGCACGGTGTGAGGCTGGTAAACACCTAAATAGCGCTATCAACTAATAACCCGTTCGCCTGAACCCGGCGACTAATCGGTATTTGTAGTAGGGACTTGAGTGATAGAGTTTCGTTTAGTGCCGTTAGTTGCAATCCGTATAAACAGTAATTAACCAAAAGGTTTCCCAATACCCGGGAAGGAAAAGTAAGTTTTGTTCCCAATAACTAGGGAAGGTATGTGAATAGTATCCCCTTTTACCAGGGGATAGGGTTGTTAGTCTCGTGTCCCAAACCACCGGGACGCATGCTTTTAAGTTGTGAACTCACCTTGGGTTGCTCGGTAGGTTTAGGTTACTTGTCAATCACGTTGGTCACCACGTCCTAACATGGTTACCGGTATAGGTCAGGTTCGGTATACAAGCATTCACGTAAAACACATACAGGTACGTAACATGCATACAAGTAAATAGTCATGGGGTTATTGGGCCGGCCCTAACAGTAACGCAGTCAAACAGAACACAGCAACACATAGTCCACTTAACAGATAGCCCAAGTTAACACAGAATGGCCCAATAACCAAAATGGACAGCCCACTCGCAACCAGCTGGTCTCGAGTCGCAACCAGGTGGTCTCGGCTTGTCACGCTGTGGTTGCGAGTCGCAACCGTGGTCTCGAGTTGTCACGTTTTGGTTGCGAATCGCAACGGCGTGGTCTCGAGTCGCAATCTCGTGGTTTCGAGTTGTCCTGCTATGGTTGCGAGTCGCAACCGTGTGGTTTCGAGTCGTAATGCCGTGGTTGCGAGTCGTAATCTGTCACTTTCATACACATGTGATGATGCAGATATGACAGTCCAAATTGTACCAAGAATTCAGGCCCAGATTAGGAAACAACCAATAATATTTCACTAACACTTTTCCTCATTTGACCACTTAAACCATATAGATCAAACTTTGCCATTTTAAATCTTCAAACCATCTTCAACTAGTTCATCAAGTTCATAGTTTTTCTAGGGTTTTACATCTAACATAACCATACATTTTTATGAACCAAAACTCACATATATCAACAAGAGCATCAAAGAAGAACAAAGAAACATACACTTTATAGCCAAAATCTTATGTTTATCTACATCATTTTTGCAAGAAACTTTAAAGCATAGTGTAGTTGGCTATGAACACTTGTAAACTACCATTATCAAGTCATTTTAAACATGTTATCATATATTCACAAACTTTTACAAAACAACCTAATAATCATGCATAAACTACTAACCAAACATTTTCTAGTTCTTATACATATCATTCAAGCAAGAATACAAGGCATCCATTACACATAAATCTATACACAAACTAGGACACTAACCGGGTAGAGAAGAAGGAGCCGTAAACAAGGAAAAGAACCGAGAAGATGGAATGTCCGAGTGATAGTCTTGACCGAGTTTCTTGTCCGGGATCCTTGCTTGAACCGAAAAGAGAAGGAGAGAATGGTTTGTTGTTTGGGGTTTTCTTAGTTGAGAGAAAATAAGGAGTGTATGTGTTGGTGTGTTGTGTAAAATGAAGGAAATGAAGGAAAGTGGGGGATTATACCAAGTGTCAACAAGACTAAGGGGGTTTCGGGTTGGGCTTGGGGTTTCGGCCCAAACCGGTTTCGGCTCAACGGCCCACTCGAGACCGAGTGGCCCACTCGCAACCGCCCGGTTGCGAGTCATGGCCTCGGGTCGTGGTTTCGGCTCTCATATATATATATAATACATACATACATCACATATCATGCACAAAGGTCACGTTTTCATTTAATAATATTTATATACACAAAATATTACAAGGTGATCGTTCGGAAAAACCTCGAGTGTCACAGCTAAGGAGAGGCCAGCCTATTACGCGTAGTACCTGCACTGTCACACCCCGATTTCCACGTGTCTCACCGGTGGGCCCGGTGGGGGATTACCGTGACGATGTTGGCAACCATATAGTCAAACCACACAATTATATAATGCACAGCGGAAGCATAAGATAAATATATAAACTTCAACCTCTGGTTGTAATATCAAATGTATTACAGGGGTTGAATATATCCACAGTGGATCGTAAATAAACATAAAGTATTGTTCCATCAGATGTTGCAATCAAGCTTGCGAGACTTATCACGACGCTAGGGAGCTAATACCAGCCAATTTACGTTTAGGTACCTGCACTTAATCTTTTTGGGGAAAATACGTCAGTTTACACTGGTAAATACATTCAACTGACACATTTGAAAATGTTTATTAAAATTGATTTGAATGCACAAGGCACAAACTCTTTTATAACTTGGGAAAATTATAATAAAATCTTGTGAACGTTTTACATGTCCTTTTATGCGTTCAGTAGCCCGGGTCGTGCCGGGTTAAAGATTTATAGACACACCACGTTTGCGTAAAACCGTAGTATAAAAACCAACGGCTACGTCTTTTAATTTAATGTCGACACTTTATACCGGGTGTACGCCTACACCGGGATGTCGATGGTCGTGGCCATTTCGTAAAATGATGCCAAGGATATCCGGGACAACGGTCATTAAACCCCCCAAAGGCTTATAAGCAACAAAACTGTTTAAATGAGCCGATCATATTATTTAATTAACCACCTAAGCGATGGAAGAATATAATGCTCAATCAAGCGGTATTAATATACCGTAACCCAAGCCCATATAGGGGAAATAAGTTAAAGTATTTACCTTTGCAAGTATATTTCCTTAATTTGGATTAAATCACCGATAGCTTTTACTGGGGCTCCTAATCTGGAACGAAGGTTTTAATTAACCTCTTAGAATCCTAACGAGTCGTTATAATGGCCGTAGCCTAGACTGGTTGGTTCCGATATATATAGATATGGTTTAATCGCGCGAAAAGCGAAAACCGAGAATGGAGTGTGATTCTGTCCCAACAAGTTCAGAGACTTGTTTTATATGGGTTAATGGTTCACACTCTGGATTTTGGGGTTCAAATGATATTATTTGACCCGTATCGGCTAAATTATGAAAACTAGTTTCATAAGCCGAACCGTGCGCGCAATAGGCGAAACGGTTAACCATGAGAGTCGTACGCTTATTTCCTAAGTCAATATGCCTTAAATGGGTTGTGGTATCAGTAGGATACCTTCCGTGACGCCCGTAACGAGTTTAAGTTAGTATTATGCCCCGTAGGGGCTTTTCGGTCATTTTAAAGACTTTAAAAGGGCTTTTCGAGTTCTACAGGAAATCTGAGTTTCCCGAACAGCTTATAAAGCTTAAAATACTTTATTTATTATTTAAAACCAGTAGCAACTGGAATCGGGTCAAAAGACCTTGTAGAACTCATGTTTTGGCCGAAAAGGGCATATTCGGTATTTACCGAACCGTAGCCATAACCGCAGGTTATGAGCGAGGTAAAAATTATTAAAAATCTTTAAAATTCCCAAAATATTATTTTAATACAGTGGGTACAAGTTTTGGTGTCGAAATCTTGGTTTAGATAGGTGTTATGCTAATTGCGCCGTTTATTACAAAAGTTTATTTAAATTGCGCTAATTAGCATAACTCTCATTCTAGACCTCGGATTGACGTGAAACTTTAAGGACATGCTTATAATTTAATAAGCAAGGTTTTGGTCCGTTCACGTGTCCGAAATACTCGTTTTAATTTTAAAAAGGCCGTTACGGTCAACTTTTAGGCGAATGACGGAAATGCGCAAAAGACTCGGATAACTCATGAACCGATCACAGAGGTTTATACCAACATGTGACCTGGTCCTAAGAGAGTCCTAAGGCATATTCATACCTCACTAAAACGGGTCAGAACTGAAGTCAAAGCAAAAGTCAAACTTTTGCGACATTCGGCTCCGAACCGGTTCAATATAGCAAATGATCGATTCAAACGAGCGCAAACAAGTTTATATACTTAATATCATGTTTTATAAGTGTCAAAACAGGTTTCATAACATATACATTACAGATTATGCATAAATCGCTAAAATAGCTTTCTGTTGACTTTTTAACCGCACGTTTGACTCGATATTTGACATAGTTAGAGTGGTGATCAGGGGGAACCCTTTTAGAGGTTTATTACCCACATAATTACCTTCTCAAAACTACTTTTGATCCGTCATAAGACGGAACCATTTGCAAGTTATGGTAATGACAACCGTTAGTTACGACGGTTGCATTTATGAGCTATAACTATGGAAATGTATGATCAAAATGGTTGTGAACGACTTACAGAAGTGTGTTCTTGCTTATAGAGCAGAGATGGATGCTAGAGAGCTCTTGGAAATGATCAGATGAATGTGTTTTGTGTTGTGTGAATGTTATGCACACAATGTGGCTATTTATAGCCAAAGCAAGCTCTCTAGATCACTACACAACAACCTATACTGGTCATGATGATGGGTAGATGTCCCCTGAGTGATATGGGTCGAGTAGGGGGCACCCATGCCTCATTGATTGATGTTTGGTCGTTCAAATGCTCCAAAAGGCAAGAAGTTACAACTATTCTGCATCTGGGCGTCTAATGCGGCCCGCATGGACATTCCATGCTACTTTCACGCGGGCCGCCTGAGTTTAAGAACTTAGACGCGTAATTGAGGTGGCTCGCGGCCCGCCTCAACTTATGTCTAAACCTCACGCGGGCCGCGAGAGGTTAGATTTCCAGAATTTCTAAATCTTTTGAAATGATTATAGAATCTGGTAATTAATAATGAAATCTTTCGTAATGATTTACCTGACCTTTCGGGTTTGAAGGGGTAACTTTGCGGTTTGGCCCTCGGTTAATTACAATTAAGGACCTCGTGTTATTTACCCGCGTTGTTAAGTCCCCGTTTATTTTATTAATTATTCAGAAAGCCTTAACTTCTGTTATTGACGCTTTTAACCCTTCTCATACGAATTTGAGTATAACTCTTTCGTTTTAAAACGGAACTCCGCGGAATTTATACAGTATATTCTAGTGAGCGTATAATACTGTTACGAAGCCTTGGGAACGTTAAAGGGTCACTCAGAGGTAATATTAAACATGTTGACACAGTTAACCCCTGTAGCTCGTACTCTCTCACTTTCTTCCGCGTTTCGTTACCGTACGATCTATGATTTATTCGTTTGAAGGTTCAAGCGTTATTTAGGGTTACTATACAGTATATTTACCCTTGTTGACATTTATAACCCTCGAATTTATATACTTTCAAGGTTTGTTAAAATTGGTCCTTTATTTAATATCAATGCCACGTGTAAACAAATGACACGTGTTAACACATTATTGGACACAAAAATTCGAGGTGTTACATCCTCACCCCCTTAAAATAAATCTCGACCCGAGATTTACTCAAATAAATAGGGGTACTTTTCTTTCATTGTAGCTTCGACTTCCCACGTATATTCAGGACCTCTACGAGCATCCCATTTGACTTTTACAATCGGTACGTGCTTTCTGCGAAGCTTCTTTACCTGTCGATCCTCAATCGACAAAGGTTTTTCTATAAATTTTAAGCTCTCATCTATATGCACATCTGTGTGTGGAATCACCAATGATTCATCGGCGAAGCACTTTTTGAGATTGCAGATGTGGAACACGTTATGAATTCCATTGAGCTCTTCAGGCAAGTTCAACTTATAGGCGACTGACCCGACCCGTTCAATGACCTCAAAAGGTCCTATGTATCTCGGACTCAGTTTGCCTTTCTTGCCGAAACGCATCACCCCCTTCCAGGGTGATACTTTAAGCAACACTTTTTCACCTACTTCGAAGTGAAGATCCTTACGTTTTGGATCAGCGTAGCTTTTCTGCCTATCGCGGGCAGCCTTGAGACGTTCCCGGATCTGGACAATCTTGTCCGTCGTCTGGAAAACAATCTCTGGTCCCGATAATTGGACCTCTCCTACTTCCGCCCTACAAACAGGCGATCTACATTTCCTACCATATAATGCCTCAAAAGGCGCAGCCTTTATGCTGGTGTGGTAGCTATTATTGTAGGAGAATTCGATCAGGGGTAGGTTTTTATCCCAGTTACCACCTAAATCGATCGCACATGCACGAAGCATGTCTTCTAGCGTTTGGATAGTACGCTCACTTTGACCGTCCGTCTGTGGATGGTAAGCCGTACTAAAGTTTAGACGCGTGCCCAAAGATTGCTGGAAACTTTTCCAGAAGTGTGATGTGTATCTAGTATCCCTGTCGGAGATAATAGACACAGGTATGCCGTGTAAGGCTACAATCTTATCAACATAAAGTTGGGCTAACATATCGGAGCTATACGTCTCCTTGATGGGTAGAAAATGAGCTGATTTAGTCAGCCTATCGACTATGACCCATATTGTATCGTTTCCTTTCCTGGTTTTGGGTAACTTGGTTATGAAATCCATAGTTACGCATTCCCACTTCCACTCGGGAAGTTCAGGCTGTTGTAGCAAGCCAGACGGCTTTTGGTGCTCGGCTTTGACTTGGGCACAAGTCAAGCACTTTGCTACGTGGGCGGCTACAGACTTTTTCAAGCCTATCCACCAATAATTTGCCTTTAAGTCTTGGTACATCTTGTCAGCACCAGGATGAACTGAGTATTTGGAACTATGGGCTTCCTGGAGAACAACATCTCGTAGTCCTCCATAAATCGGAACCCATATACGTCCGTTCAGCCTCAAGATTCCATCCTTGCTAAGAGTCAACTGCTCCTCAGTTACTCCCAGCTTTTCATTTGGATAGTTAGCTTCCAACACAGCCTCTCGCTGTGCAGCTAATATCCTTTCAATTAAATTGTTCTTGACTTCAATGCTCTTGGCATTGATTCGAATGGGTTTTACCCTTTCCTTTCTGCTCAAGGCATCGGCGACTACATTCGCCTTGCCGGGATGGTACCTGATCTCGCAATCGTAGTCATTCAGGGTCTCCATCCAACGGCGCTGCCTCATGTTCAATTCCTTCTGGTTGAACAGGTGCTGGAGGCTTTTGTGATCAGAATAAATCACAAATTTAATACCATAAAGGTAGTGCCTCCACAACTTCAGTGCAAATACAACGGCACCCAACTCCAAATCATGGGTGGTGTAATTCTTTTCGTGCACCTTTAATTGCCTTGAAGCATAGGCAATCACCTTGCCCTTCTGCATAAGCACACACCCCATGCCTGTGTGTGATGCATCGCAGTAAACTACGAATTCGTCTGTACCTTCTGGTAATGTCAGCACAGGTGCGTTGCTTAGCTTTTGCTTCAGTATTTCGAAGGACTCTTGCTGCTTTGGGCCCCAAATGTACTTTTCTTTCTTCTTGGTCAAGGAAGTCAAGGGCGCAGCAATCCTCGAGAAATTTTCAATAAATCTCTGGTAGTATCCTGCTAACCCCAGGAAACTACGGATCTCGGTAGGCGTCTTTGGCTCTTGCCAGTTCATGACTGCCTCTACCTTAGCGGGATCCACTTGGATACCACGCTCGCTTACAACATGACCTAAAAATTGAACCTCTCGTAGCCAGAATTCACATTTCGAGAATTTGGCGTAGAGTTTCTCACGCTGTAGTAATTCGAGAATGCAACGGAGGTGCTTCTCGTGGTCAGCTTGATTCTTGGAATAGATAAGGATATCGTCGATGAAGACTATGACGAATTTGTCCAAGTATGGCTTGCAAACGCGGTTCATGAGATCCATGAACGCAGCCGGTGCATTTGTGAGCCCAAAAGGCATCACTAGGAACTCGTAATGACCATAGCGAGTCCTAAATGCTGTCTTATGTACATCTTCATCTCTGACCCTTAGTTGATGATAACCCGACCTTAAGTCGATCTTGGAGAAGTAGCTTGCTCCTTGCAGCTGATCGAATAGATCATCGATTCTTGGTAAAGGATATCTATTCTTTATGGTAACTTTATTCAGCTCTCGGTAGTCGATGCACAACCGCATCGATCCGTCCTTCTTCTTTACAAATAGGACAGGAGCTCCCCAGGGAGATGAACTAGGTCTGATAAAACCCTTCGCCAGCAGTTCATCCAACTGGGTCCTCAGTTCTTTCATTTCCGTCGGAGCTAATCTGTAAGGTGCTCTTGCTATCGGAGCTGCTCCAGGAATGATGTCAATTCTGAACTCTACTTGTCTATCTGGTGGCAAACCAGGTAGTTCTTCGGGAAAAACCTCGGGGTATTCAGAAATGACAGGAAGATCCTCGATCTTCGGCTTTGGTTCTTCAATTATCACCTGAGCTACGTAAATTACACAGCCTCTGTTCAAACACCTTGAAGCTTTCAGCATAGATACGTCTTCGGGCAATCCGTATTGCGTATCTCCTCGAATGGTAAGAGATTCACCACTCGGAGTCTTTAATACTATATGCCTTTTGCCGCAAATGATTTGGGCCTGATTACGAGATAACCAGTCCATGCCTAGCACAATGTCAAAACCCGCTAATTTGAAAGGAAGTAGAGATAAAGGAAAAGAATGGTTCCTAATGGACATTTTACATCCTTCTAAAATAGTAGAGACGGTTTCGATCGTGTCGTCTGCTAACTCTACTTCGTATTTCACGTCAAGGGTTTTGATTGGCATATTTAGTAGTTGGCAAAATTTCTGGTCTACAAAGGACTTATCAGCGCCAGAATCGAATAGTACTCTTGCAAATATATTATTTACGAGAAAAGTACCTGTAAGCACATTGTCGTCCTTAACCGCTTCCTTTGCATCCATGCGAAAAACTCTCGCATTTGACTTCTTTGTCTCTTCCGCCTTCTTGGCATACTTTGGGCAGTTACTCTTGATATGCCCCTTTTCATTACAACCATAGCAGGTTGCATCCTTTATCTTTTTGCACTCCACGGTCTTATGATCCTTGGACTTGCATAGCCCACAGGATGGAGTCTTTTGTTGCGACTGTGAACCAGACGCAAACCTACACTTCCCGGAGTGAGGTTTCTTGCAGACCTTGCAGTGAGGTCTTCCATCAGCTTGCCCCTCCTTCTTTGCCTCCGACCCTCTCTTGCCCTCACCGTTTCCACGGTGCTTTTTCCCAGACTTTCGTGAGGTATCATCCTCACGTTTTCGCTTTTCAGCCTCCTTGCTCCTTTATGCCCTCAGACGGACAGCATCAAGTGTAAGAGACAAGGAGAGGTCAGTAACTGACCTGAAGGTCGTCGGCCTAGAGGCCTTCACACTGGCCTTGATCGCCGGCTCTAAGCCCCCAATGAAGCGGGCAATCCTTCGAGGTTCTGGTGTCACAAGATATGGCACCAGGCGTGACATGGTGTTAAAGCTTGTCAGATATGCTTGACAATCCAGGTTTGTCATCACTAGTGAGACAAAATCCGCCTCAATCTTCTCAACCTCATGTTGAGGGCAGTAGTTTTCTTTTATGAGAGCAATAAACTCCCCCCATGACATTTTGTATAAGGCAGACTTACCTGAAGCCTGCACCAGAGCTCTCCACCACGCCAGGGCCTCGCCCTTGAACGACTGGGACACAAACTTTACCACGTCCCTCTCAGCGCACCCGCTGATGTCCACAATCGTGTCCATCTCGTCTAGCCAGGTGATACAGTCAACCGCACCTTTCTCCCCTGTAAATTCCCGGGGCTTACATGATACAAAGTATTTGTAG
This sequence comes from Helianthus annuus, assembly GCF_002127325.2. Classification (NCBI taxonomy): domain Eukaryota; kingdom Viridiplantae; phylum Streptophyta; class Magnoliopsida; order Asterales; family Asteraceae; genus Helianthus; species Helianthus annuus. The sequence goes on from NC_035446.2 coordinate 171,518,467, forward strand.
GTGCAACCCTTAGCACTGGATGCATCAGTATATTCTCTATCGCGATGAACGCTGTGCTCAGTGGACGAGTGTTTATCGTCATCTTTCTTGGGTTCAGAGGGTGGTTTGGAGTGTGTCTTTGGTTTAGAGGGTGGTTTTGACACGGTTCTGCCTTGGGACTCAGTATATTGACGATCAATAGCTGCCTGAACAGCATTGTCAATCAGAGCCTTCAGTTGTGCGCCTGTCAGATGCACTGGCGTATTGTCATAGTCATCTTCATTTGTGTGGCTGTTCTCTCCATTGGGATCCGCCATTGTAACTTGAATCTGTTACAGAAGATAACAAAATTTTATTCAGGAGATTATTATATAATTGTCTTTTATGACAATTTGCCAACCATGGTACAGAGACCATATTTGGTTAACTTATTATATCATTTAATATTAGGATTTGAATATATCCTATTTCAGCTATATAAATAGTATTGGCGGCATAAAGCCTAATCACGAGGATGTTTTATAATTTTTGCCGAGATTTCAGAGAATCAAAGGCATAGAGATTTGAACCGTAGTTCTTTTATCTCTTTCTGACAGGGAGTCATAGACCACCACTGCCTTTTGTCGTTATAAGACAATTATTACGGCCCATAGGCACTACACCTCTAATGGATGTTTTAATATGGTTGGCCCGTAGGCACTACATCTCAAATGGATGTTTTTAATAAGGTTGGCCCGTAGGCACTACATCACTAAATGGATGTTTTTATAAGGTTGGCCCGTAGGCACTACATCTCTAATGGATGTTTTAATATGGTTGGCCCGTAGGCACTACATCACTAATGGATGTTTTAATAATACTGGCCCGTAGGCACTACATCACTAATGGATGTTTTTATAATATTAATCACCTTCACTGGTGATTTAACCCACGATTTATAACTCATTTAGTTGGGTTTTGAAATCCTTAAAGGATTTATTGTATAAGAATGACGTGCGTGATTTTAACGAATCACATCTGCCACGAATGTTAACATGCGTACAGAGGTTAACAGGGAATCAGAATCTTTTCAATTAGGTCGTACCATCTTGACTGGATCTTAAAAGACACCAAGCTAGGTTTCACCTTTTAAGATTCTTTATTTAGGCAGATCAATATAAAAGGAATGGTTTTGATTTATTTTATACATATTAAAACAAAACTCATAACATACATTCCAAAATCTCAAATACAGTTACATATTGCCCTAAACGGGTCTTTCAAATAGTACATACCTCCATAGAGGTTTAAAAATAAGTGACAAGTCCACGCAGGGACTAATACAAGATAGATATCCATGCAAGGACTAAAGATAAGTCCACGTAGGGACTGAAATACGATAAGTGTCCACGCAGGGACTTATTTCAAAATAGAAATTACATTAGTACAACGATTAAGGGCTAATGGTCACGTTTCTTCTTTTTGCCCTTTAGTAGGTTCGCCAAGCCCTTGAGAAATCCTCGGTGGCTCTTTTTCTCTTCTTCAAACTCTCTCTCCACACGATCTAGTCGATGGAGTATTTCTTCCTGTTCAGGAGGAGAGAAACGTGGTTGTGGCGCTTGTTGCGGAACTGGAGGTCTGGGAGGTATTGGATACCCATGAGCTGAGTAGTCCGGTGGTCCCATGTTTCCATGTGCTCCGTCAGGGTAGCGCGCATTATATCTTGCCGACACCACATATGGGTCGCGCTCATAGCCGTAGTTGTATTGTGCTTGTGATGGTTCGAACGGGTTGTAAGCCGTTGGACCCGTGTAAGCAGGTATGGGTTGGTCATACCCAAATGGTGGCAAATTTTGTGCAGCTGGTGCGGAGTTCGCCTCCTGTATAGGACTTGAAGGTCCTTCTTCTCGTAGTGGCGGATAGTGGCTACTACTAGAATGTCGAGGGGTGCTGAAGTGGATACCCCCTCCTCCTCGTGTAGACATACGAGCATTTGTCCTCCTACGCCTTGGCGGATCAGGTATTACTGGTTGCGCCGGTGGCGGAGGTGGTGGCGTAACTGCCACAAAGCGTGAATCCTCAGAGGGATCCTGTGGATGTCGCGGTTGTTGAGATGTTTGTTGGGGTGGCGTGTAGTACCACTCATGTCGGTCAAACAACGCTTGGAAACTGTCTGGCCCCTGATAGGGTGTGCCATGGAAGGATGACCCATCAGAGACTTCTATCGGATGCGTGGGCGTACCACGAGCTGGTTCAGTAGGATCCTCATCTTCCTCCATGGGATCTTCAGAAAAGTGGTCTTGTGGCCCTAGTGGAACAAAACCTGAAGGTTCCTGTATGTAGTCAGCCGGATTAAACTGACCTATGTAGTATGGAGTAGGGTCGTCGTAGTTTCGGTGCGATACCGAACGTTGTAGAGGTATGAAGGAAGGTTGGGGGTTGTTGGGATCATTTTCTGAATTTGGGCCAAAGGAGTGCCGGTAGGATGGCGTCGAGCTGTGCGAAGTGGAATGCCTCGCGGGTTCGTAAAGATCTCTTCGTCTTTGTGGCTCTTCGCTCCGTGTCATCGAAGGATGTCTTGTACCAGATGGTCCAGCTTCGTTATCGTGATGTGTCACGACTTCTCCTCTGCCTCTTCTTCCTCTTCCTCTTCCTCGGAATATAACAGGTGGCATTTTCCTGCTTAATAGAACTTTAGATACAAATAATAAAAGAAAAGACAAAATTGGAATAACAATTCGAATTTGTCCTAAGTTCTTGTCTAGACTCAAGTATGTGCAATTGTGTCATTGAGATTAAACACAATAGGATAGTGTTTAATTCACTCAATGTTGGCTCTGATACCAACCTGTCACACCCCGATTTCCACGTGTCTCACCGGTGGGCCCGGTGGGGGATTACCGTGACGATGTTGGCAACCATATAGTCAAACCACACAATTATATAATGCACAGCGGAAGCATAAGATAAATATATAAACTTCAACCTCTGGTTGTAATATCAAATGTATTACAGGGGTTGAATATATCCACAGTGGATCGTAAATAAACATAAAGTATTGTTCCATCAGATGTTGCAATCAAGCTTGCGAGACTTATCACGACGCTAGGGAGCTAATACCAGCCAATTTACGTTTAGGTACCTGCACTTAATCTTTTTGGGGAAAATACGTCAGTTTACACTGGTAAATACATTCAACTGACACATTTGAAAATGTTTATTAAAATTGATTTGAATGCACAAGGCACAAACTCTTTTATAACTTGGGAAAATTATAATAAAATCTTGTGAACGTTTTACATGTCCTTTTATGCGTTCAGTAGCCCGGGTCGTGCCGGGTTAAAGATTTATAGACACACCACGTTTGCGTAAAACCGTAGTATAAAAACCAACGGCTACGTCTTTTAATTTAATGTCGACACTTTATACCGGGTGTACGCCTACACCGGGATGTCGATGGTCGTGGCCATTTCGTAAAATGATGCCAAGGATATCCGGGACAACGGTCATTAAACCCCCCAAAGGCTTATAAGCAACAAAACTGTTTAAATGAGCCGATCATATTATTTAATTAACCACCTAAGCGATGGAAGAATATAATGCTCAATCAAGCGGTATTAATATACCGTAACCCAAGCCCATATAGGGGAAATAAGTTAAAGTATTTACCTTTGCAAGTATATTTCCTTAATTTGGATTAAATCACCGATAGCTTTTACTGGGGCTCCTAATCTGGAACGAAGGTTTTAATTAACCTCTTAGAATCCTAACGAGTCGTTATAATGGCCGTAGCCTAGACTGGTTGGTTCCGATATATATAGATATGGTTTAATCGCGCGAAAAGCGAAAACCGAGAATGGAGTGTGATTCTGTCCCAACAAGTTCAGAGACTTGTTTTATATGGGTTAATGGTTCACACTCTGGATTTTGGGGTTCAAATGATATTATTTGACCCGTATCGGCTAAATTATGAAAACTAGTTTCATAAGCCGAACCGTGCGCGCAATAGGCGAAACGGTTAACCATGAGAGTCGTACGCTTATTTCCTAAGTCAATATGCCTTAAATGGGTTGTGGTATCAGTAGGATACCTTCCGTGACGCCCGTAACGAGTTTAAGTTAGTATTATGCCCCGTAGGGGCTTTTCGGTCATTTTAAAGACTTTAAAAGGGCTTTTCGAGTTCTACAGGAAATCTGAGTTTCCCGAACAGCTTATAAAGCTTAAAATACTTTATTTATTATTTAAAACCAGTAGCAACTGGAATCGGGTCAAAAGACCTTGTAGAACTCATGTTTTGGCCGAAAAGGGCATATTCGGTATTTACCGAACCGTAGCCATAACCGCAGGTTATGAGCGAGGTAAAAATTATTAAAAATCTTTAAAATTCCCAAAATATTATTTTAATACAGTGGGTACAAGTTTTGGTGTCGAAATCTTGGTTTAGATAGGTGTTATGCTAATTGCGCCGTTTATTACAAAAGTTTATTTAAATTGCGCTAATTAGCATAACTCTCATTCTAGACCTCGGATTGACGTGAAACTTTAAGGACATGCTTATAATTTAATAAGAAAGGTTTTGGTCCGTTCACGTGTCCGAAATACTCGTTTTAATTTTAAAAAGGCCGTTACGGTCAACTTTTAGGCGAATGACGGAAATGCGCAAAAGACTCGGATAACTCATGAACCGATCACAGAGGTTTATACCAACATGTGACCTGGTCCTAAGAGAGTCCTAAGGCATATTCATACCTCACTAAAACGGGTCAGAACTGAAGTCAAAGCAAAAGTCAAACTTTTGCGACATTCGGCTCCGAACCGGTTCAATATAGCAAATGATCGATTCAAACGAGCGCAAACAAGTTTATATACTTAATATCATGTTTTATAAGTTTCAAAACAGGTTTCATAACATATACATTACAGATTATGCATAAATCGCTAAAATAGCTTTCTGTTGACTTTTTAACCGCACGTTTGACTCGATATTTGACATAGTTAGAGTGGTGATCAGGGGGAACCCTTTTAGAGGTTTATTACCCACATAATTACCTTCTCAAAACTACTTTTGATCCGTCATAAGACGGAACCATTTGCAAGTTATGGTAATGACAACCGTTAGTTACGACGGTTGCATTTATGAGCTATAACTATGGAAATGTATGATCAAAATGGTTGTGAACGACTTACAGAAGTGTGTTCTTGCTTATAGAGCAGAGATGGATGCTAGAGAGCTCTTGGAAATGATCAGATGAATGTGTTTTGTGTTGTGTGAATGTTATGCACACAATGTGGCTATTTATAGCCAAAGCAAGCTCTCTAGATCACTACACAACAACCTATACTGGTCATGATGATGGGTAGATGTCCCCTGAGTGATATGGGTCGAGTAGGGGGCACCCATGCCTCATTGATTGATGTTTGGTCGTTCAAATGCTCCAAAAGGCAAGAAGTTACAACTATTCTGCATCTGGGCGTCTAATGCGGCCCGCATGGACATTCCATGCTACTTTCACGCGGGCCGCCTGAGTTTAAGAACTTAGACGCGTAATTGAGGTGGCTCGCGGCCCGCCTCAACTTATGTCTAAACCTCACGCGGGCCGCGAGAGGTTAGATTTCCAGAATTTCTAAATCTTTTGAAATGATTATAGAATCTGGTAATTAATAATGAAATCTTTCGTAATGATTTACCTGACCTTTCGGGTTTGAAGGGGTAACTTTGCGGTTTGGCCCTCGGTTAATTACAATTAAGGACCTCGTGTTATTTACCCGCGTTGTTAAGTCCCCGTTTATTTTATTAATTATTCAGAAAGCCTTAACTTCTGTTATTGACGCTTTTAACCCTTCTCATACGAATTTGAGTATAACTCTTTCGTTTTAAAACGGAACTCCGCGGAATTTATACAGTATATTCTAGTGAGCGTATAATACTGTTACGAAGCCTTGGGAACGTTAAAGGGTCACTCAGAGGTAATATTAAACATGTTGACACAGTTAACCCCTGTAGCTCGTACTCTCTCACTTTCTTCCGCGTTTCGTTACCGTACGATCTATGATTTATTCGTTTGAAGGTTCAAGCGTTATTTAGGGTTACTATACAGTATATTTACCCTTGTTGACATTTATAACCCTCGAATTTATATACTTTCAAGGTTTGTTAAAATTGGTCCTTTATTTAATATCAATGCCACGTGTAAACAAATGACACGTGTTAACACATTATTGGACACAAAAATTCGAGGTGTTACATGCACTTAACCTTTTTGGGAAAATACGTCAGTTTAAACTGGTAAATACAATTTAACTGACTCATTTTGAAAATGTTTAAAATTGATTTGAATGCACATGACACAAAAAGATTTTTATAACTTGGGATAATTATTTGAATATAATACTTGTAAAGAATTACATGTTTGTTATGCGTTCAGTTTGCCCGGTTCGTGCCGGGTTAAAGAATAATAGACACACCACATGATATAGTCCCGCGGCGGGAAACCAGCGGTTATACCTTAATAAATGTAAATGCACTGACGGGTGTACGCCTACACCAGTGTGCTAAGGTCGTGGCCATTCTATGAATGATGCCAAGGATATCCGGGACATAGTCATTAAACTCCCAAAGGCGTAAAACAAACAAAACAAATTTTTAAACGGGTCATCTTGATAATACTTAACCACCAATCGATTAAGGTCAAATGCCCGACCAAGCGGTATTTTATATACCGTACCCCAAGCCCGTATAAGGGAAAATAAGTTAAAAGTATTTACCTGAGCAAGCATAGTCACAATAAGCAAGTGCAAATATCTTTTACTGGATCTCCTATTCTGGAACGAAGGTTTATAATAACCTATTAGAATCCTAACGGGTCTTTAATTTAGCCTAAGCTTAGACCGGTTAGTTTTAAAGCAAGAATACGGTTCAAACGCATAATAAAGCGAAGACCGGTTTAGAATGTGGTTTTGACCCGACAAGCTTGCATGCTTGTTTAATATGGGTAACTTAAACACATTCTGGATTTTGAGACAATAATGATATGGTTTGACCCGTTTCGCCTAAAATGTGTAAACTAGTTACATAAGCCGATCCGAACACGGAAAGTGCGTAACGAGTAACCATATGAATCATATACAAGTTCCCTGAGTTAATATGCACTAAAATATGTTGTGACATCAGTAAGATATCTCCTATTATGCCCAAAATGATTTAAAACTCAAACTATACCTTATAAGGGCATTTTGGTCATTTTAAAGGGTATAAAAGAGTTTAATTAGTCACCTGAGTTACAGGTCTGAATAAATCAGTAAATATACTCATTTTAATGGGTTACAACAGTAAGGTATCATATATATGTGAAATTTATTAATTATAACCATACTATGCACCGAAGGGGCATTTTGGTAATTTCACATAAGCCTAAAAGGTCAAAACTGTAAATCTGAGTTTAAAACCTTTGTTTACTGTTATAATATAAAAATTTACTGAATATATCAGTAGGTATCAAACCTTATATATATAAACTAGTTTTGATACATACTATGTCGTTAAAACGCTTAAAAAGGCGATTTAGAGCCATTTCCGAGTTTTGTATAGAAAGCTGATATTTTTAAAATTCTAGAAGGCTCAAAATAAGTTATTTACTATATTAGATCAGTAGAAAAATGTTTGAGGTCAAAAGGATTTATAAAACTCATTTTATAGCCCAAAAGGGCAAAACCGACAATAACCGAAATAAGCTTAAAACTCTAAGTTATGCTCAGCCTAAAAATAAATAAAAATCTCCAAAAATCCCAAAATATTATTTTATATCAGTAGGCAAAAAGTTTTGTATAAAAATTTGGGTTTAGTTAGGCTATATGCTAATTATGCCATTTATTTACTAAAAAGGCTTCTAATTACGCTAATGAGCATAACTCTAAATCTAGACCTCAAACTGATATCAAATTTTGGGTACAAGTTTATAAATCAGTAGCAAATGTTCCTACTACTCTTTTACTTTTTCAAAAATCACATTTTAAGGTGACAAGGGCATAATAGTCAACAAATGAGGCAATTAGCGGAAACATGCATATGATTCGGATATCTAATGAACCAAGTTGTATAATCACATAGGGTTATACTAACATATAAATAGGTCCAAAAGAAGCTCTAAGGCAATCCTAAACTTGGCTTAAGCGGGTCAGAACTGAAAGTCAAAGCATAAGTCAAACTATGCGACTTTCAGTTCCAAACCGAGCCTAAACTGAAAATTGTCGAGTTGAACATGTTTAGACATGTTCTTATATTAATTACCAAGTTATATTAATGATAAAACAGGTTGCATGAATCCTACATTGTTAATTATGCATTAATTTGAAAATAAGCATTCTGTTGACTTTTTAAAGTAAGCTTTGACCCGACAATTGACATAGCTAGAGTGGGAATCAGAAGGTACCCTTTTAAGGGTTTATTACCCACATAATTACCTACTTATAGGTATTTTTAATTCGAGATTTGACTGGATAATTGTAGCTTAATCTCAAAGTCAAACCTTAATTACGACGGTTTGACTTTTAGCTAATTAACTAAGCTAAACTAAATTAGAAAGGATTAGGAACACTTACAACGGTCCTAAGTATGATTAGGGACTTTAGGAAAATTGATTGCTGTCCAGAGAGCTCCAAAGCAATGTTGCATTTGTGTTTGAATGAGCAAGTGAAAGTTGCAACATGAAGAACCCTTTATATAGTGAACAACATTGCATGATCTTCTTACACATAAGTCTAGGACCGAAACCAGATGTTTCCATGTGTCCCTAAAATGCCAAAATACCAGTTACAAGTCCCTGAATTCGAAAACCACTTAAGTAAGGCGGTGGAACTGGCTGAACAGGCAGCTGTCCATTTTCTGCTGCCAGCGACAGGCTTACGGACCGTAAGCGAAAATCCTTGCGGTCCGTATCCACCTCTTACGAACCGTAAGCCTAGGTGGTTGCGGTCCATAACCGAACCTGGTCTGATGCGCCCAAACATGATTCTTGCGGACCGTATGCTTAACCGGATGCGGTCCGTAACCGATCCTTGCGGACCGTAAGCTTTAAGCCATACGGTCCGTAACCGATGACCAGAATCTAAAATTTTGCAAACTTTCAAGTTTTGACCATGCAACTTTGTAAACTCCGAATCTCATGCTATCCTTTTCAGTTGAGGGTCCCTTTGCTCAGCCCTTGCATGCTTTGCATGCACTTACATGTTTTGGATCTTGTGGGAGGTTTGAAATTGTCGGAAAACAACAAGAATTCATAATAGACATGAATTTATTCAAGTTCAATTCTTTCTAATCAAGAATCTAAACTCCGAATGTTATAGTAATATTTTTAAGGATCCAATTTTCCATATAAAAATGGAATTTTATTTATTTAGGAATAACCGGCTAAAATATATATTAGATGTTTATCATAATGATTTAAGGATCTTGGGATTTATAACTTGGGTCGCTCAGAGGTATTTTAATAACATGTCGCCCTTCATAAATCCTACCATACATCTTTTATTTAATCCGGGTTCCTGACACGTTTGTCTTACATGACACGTGTCTTTATTTTACTGGGTATGATTTTGCGAGGTGTTACAGGTCTGAGGGTATAAAAGAGTTTAATTAGTCACCTGAGTTACAGGTCTGAATAAATCAGTAAATATACTCATTTTAATGGGTTACAACAGTAAGGTATCATATATATGTGAAATTTATTAATTATAACCATACTATGCACCGAAGGGGCATTTTGGTAATTTCAGATAAGCCTAAAAGGTCAAAACTGTAAATATGAGTTTAAAACCTTTGTTTACTGTTATAATATAAAAATTTACTGAATATATCAGTAGGTATCAAACCTTATATATATAAACTAGTTTTGATACATACTATGTCGTTAAAACGCTTAAAAAGGCGATTTAGAGCCATTTCCGAGTTTTGTATAGAAAGCTGATATTTTTAAAATTCTAGAAGGCTCAAAATAAGTTATTTACTATATTAGATCAGTAGAAAAATGTTTGAGGTCAAAAGGATTTATAAAACTCATTTTATAGCCCAAAAGGGCAAAACCGACAATAACCGAAATAAGCTTAAAACTCTAAGTTATGCTCAGCCTAAAAATAAATAAAAATCTCCAAAAATCCCAAAATATTATTTTATATCAGTAGGCAAAAAGTTTTGTATAAAAATTTGGGTTTAGTTAGGCTATATGCTAATTATGCCATTTATTTACTAAAAAGGCTTCTAATTACGCTAATGAGCATAACTCTAAATCTAGACCTCAAACTGATATCAAATTTTGGGTATAAGTTTATAAATCAGTAGCAAATGTTCCTACTCTTTTACTTTTTCAAAAATCACATTTAAGGTGACAAGGGCATAATAGCCAACAATTAGGCAATTAGCGGAAACATGCATATGATTCGGATATCTAATGAACCAAGTTGTATAATCACATAGGTTTATACTAACATATAAATAGGTCCAAAAGAAGCTCTAAGGCAATCCTAAACTTGGCTTAAACGGGTCAGAACTGAAAGTCAAAGCATAAGTCAAACTATGCGACTTTCGGTTCCAAACCGAGCCTAAACTGAAAATTGTCGAGTTGAACATGTTTAGACATGTTCTTATATTAATTACCAAGTTATATTAATGATAAAACAGGTTGCATGAATCCTACATTGCTAATTATGCATTAATTTGAAAATAAGCATTCTGTTGACTTTTTAAAGTAAGATTTGACCCGACAATTGACATAGCTAGAGTGGGAATCAGAAGGTACCCTTTTAAGGGTTTATTATCCACATAATTACCTACTTATAGGTATTTTTAATTCGAGATTTGACTGGATAATTATAGCTTAATCTCGAAGTCAAACCTTAATTACGACGGTTTGACTTTTAGCTAATTAACTAAGCTAAACTAAATTAAAAAGGATTAGGAACACTTACAATGGTCCTAAGTATGATTAGGGACTTTAGGAAAATTGATTGTTGTCCAGAGAGCTCCAGAGCAATGTTGCAATTGTGTTTGAATGAGCAAGTGAAAGTTGCAACATGAAGAACCCTTTATATAGTGAACAACATTGCATGATCTTCTTACACATAAGTGTAGGACCAAAACCAGATGTTTCCTTGTGTCCCTAAAATGCCAAAATACCAGTTACAAGTCCCTGAATTCGAAAACCACTTAAGTAAGGCGGTGGAACTGGCTGCACAGGCAGCTGTCCATTTTCTGCTGCCAGTGACAGGCTTACGGACCGTAAGCGAAAAGCCTTGCGGTCCGTATCCACCTCTTACGGACCGTAAGCCTAGGTGGTTGCGGTCCGTAACCGAACCTAGTCTGATGCGCCCAGACATGATTCTTGCGGACCGTATGCTTAACCGGATGCGGTCCGTAACCGATCCTTGCGGACCGTAAGCTTTAAGCCATACGGTTCGTAACCGATGACCAGAATCCAAAATTTTGCCAACTTTCAAGTTTTGACCATGCAACTTTGTAAACTCCGAATCTCATGCTATCCTTTTCAGTTGAGGGTCCCTTTGCTCAGCCCTTGCATGCTTTGCATGCACTTACATGTTTTGGATCTTGTGGGAGGTTTGAAATTGTCAGAAAACAACAAGAATTCATAATGGACATGAATTTATTCAAGTTCAATTCTTTCTAATCAAGAATTTAAACTCCGAATGTTATAGTAATATTTTTAAGGATCCAATTTTCCATATAAAAATGGAATTTTATTTATTTAGGAATAACCGGCTAAATATATATTAGATGTTTATCATAATGATTTAAGGATCTTAGGATTTATAACTTGGGTCGCTCAGAGGTATTTTAATAACATGTCGCCCTTCATAAATCCTACCATACATCTTTTATTTGATCCGGGTTCCTGACACGTTTGTCTTACATGACACGTGTCTTTATTTTATTGGGTATGATTTTGCGAGGTGTTACATAACGACTTGTTCAACCTCTTCCAAGTCTGGTTCGCCCTGTTCCACATCTGGTTCAGCCTATGGAGTAGGTTCTGTTGTTGTTGGTTCTATGTGTTCCCCTGTTGTCTCATGGTTATAAAATGTAGAACCTCTAGGGTCCTCAGTATTTCTTACCTCAGGTATCACGTTGGATGGACTTTCTTCAGTGGTATTGTGCTCCGCAGATTGTGTGGCTATGTTTGAAGGACCCGCAGTACTGTGATGATTTTCTGTTATTACTTCTTTAGATGAGGGAAGTTGGGTTAGCCAACTCAGGGTGTCTATAGTTTCGTTCTCCCCCTGACCACTGAGTTGGGTGTCATAAAAGTATTTTGTTTCAAGAAAGTCAACGTTCATTATGGTGAACATTTGATGAGTTTTTGGATTATAACACCGGTAACCTATTTGGTCGATCCCATAGCCGACAAATACACATTTCTCAGCAAATGGGCCGAGCTTGTTCCGGTTGATTTTGGGTATGTGGACAAATGCGGTACACCCGAAGATTCGAGGTTCAAGCGTAAGAGGATGGGGAATACTGGCAAACTTAGACAGACAATCTAAAGGAGTTTTAAATTTAAGAGCTTTTGTGGGAAGCCGATTCAGGAGACACACAGAGGTTGCAACTGCCTCCGGCCAGAAAGATTTAGGAACCTGGGATTCGATTAAAAGGGCTCGAGTCATTTCAAGAATAATATAGTTTTTCCGTTCGGAAACACCGTTTTGTTCGGGGGTATGAGAACAAGAGGTTTGATGAATTAATCCTTTGGTTTTAAAGAATTGTTTCATGGGTGTATTGATTAACTCTCCCCTATTGTCGGATCGAAGGATTTGAATTTGAGTTCGAAATTGAGTTTGAATCATAACATAAAACGTGATAAATTTTTCGTAAATTTCGGATTTGTTTTCTAAAAAATATACCCATGTCATGCGAGTGCAATCATCCAAGAATAGTATGAAGTACCGTAGACCCTGCCCCCCATCACAGGAGCAGGAGCCCACACATCAGAATGGATTAGTGAAAAAGGTGAAGCAACTTTCGTATTGCTAGGTTTAAATGGTTGTCGATGGATTTTGGCACGAAGACATGTTTCACAATCTATTTTCCCATTTGAAGGAAGAGTTTTGGAAACAAAAGGTGCGAATAACCATTGGATGGGTGTCCCAAACGTCTGTGCCATAGCGAGGCTTCTCGATTTTCGGTTCCATGTGCCAACATCACAGTACCCTGTTGAGCCACTTCATCCACGTAGTACAATCCTTGGCGCTCAGTACCACGTCCAATAATCACACCCGTCCTGATATCCTGTAGAAGGCAGAAAGTAGGATGCATTAGTACCATGCAATTTAACTCTTTGGTAATATGACTAATTGAGAGCAGTTTGTGCGATAATGATGGAACATAAAGACAATTTGATAATTTCATAGTTGGTGAAATCTCAATTGTTCCTCCCCTTTCACTTGCATCGTTCCATTGTTTGCAGTATGGATTTGGGTTTTTTGAGGATTGCACATTGACCGTATGTCTAACGGTTCAAATTTCATGGTGTCAGTGGCACCAGAATCGAATATCCAAGAACTGTTTTTTCCATGGTTGATTTCCATTTTTTTGAGCTTTGGCGAAGAAGGAATTGACGAAGAAAAGAGCCGAGAAAACCTAGCCGAGGAACCAACTCTATGTAAGGTTAATAGGATTCAATCAGTCAAGCTGCACTATAATGATAGCCGCGACCAATATCAGACCTACTAAGCAATCGAGAAGAGGAACCGGCTCGCAACAGATCCAAAGGGCCAAACAGAACCGAATCCCAGAAGCGAATGGAAGGATTGAAATATTGACTTAGGGTGAGAGGTCAAGCTGGGAGAGATAGCAACCTCGCACACTAAGCATGTCTTCTCCTCTTCGTCAAGCCACCGGCGACCGGAGAAAGGAATGTTTGTGGGAATGAATGTTCGTGGGAATGTGGAATAGTCGTGGATAAAAGGAACAGGTGGTACCAAGGAATTGTTCGTGTATGATTCTTCGTAATAGGATTGATTAAGGTTTTTTATTATAACCTAACATTGGTTAACATGGCTCAAAGTCAAGACTCCTGTAAAACTTGGTAGGCTTTAATGCTTTTCACGGCCCAAAGTTAAAATTCACAAAATTTCGCTGGGCTTATGATCTTTGCAAAAAAAAAAAAAAAATGCTCCAAACTTTGTCCAAAGTTTTGTGGTCACGTGTCTGATGTATGCTTTCTTTACTATTCATTTTTTTATTTGTTCACTTCCCCCACACAATATTATAGCAACTTTCATCTATGATCCAAACACTGACGAAGAATCAAAGGTTCGTGGTCGCTATACACTGACGAAGAATCAAAGGCTCGTGGTCGCTTTACACTGACGAAGAATCAAACAAGGGCGAAGAATCAAACAGAAGGTTCGTGGTCAACGCTGGGCGAAGAATCAAACAAGAAAAATTGTAGATGATGAGCCGTGTTTCTGGTGTGCGGTTGGTTTTAGGGCTTTGCGGATAAGGATGGATGTGGCGGCTGCTGCTGTTGTTGTTTTTTGATACGGATTGGGCGAAGAATCAAAGGCGACAGGTTTGATGTTCGATTTCGGTTTTGGTTTTTTTCTGGTTTGATTTTGATTTTTGTTGTGATTGATTGTAGAAGATGAACAAGATGTTTCACGGATCAAAACTCTGCTCTGATACCATGTTTTTTGGTATAGAGAAAAATACTGTGGTTGGGAATTTTTGTATTGAATTGAAATGTACCAAATTAGGGTTATACAAAGATGGTGTTTATATAGTCCACCATATTACACACTAGCCCCTATACTATTTGTTTCCTTCTTTCCGACATTAATGTTGGTGGCTGCTTGTTTGTTTAGAGAGAGAGAGAGAGAGATCAAAGTTTATGAGAGAGAGAGAGTCAAAGAGAAAGGAAAAAGGTATTTATATTTGATCTTATTTTCTTTTATTTATATTATAAATATAAATAATTAAGTAAAAAGACTAAACTGCCCTTAAGTGAATAAAGTTAACTGAAAATTCTAACCTTGTTAGTGCTAAAGGACGTAGGTTGTAATGGGTTTTCCAAATAAAGGATTGTGACTGTAATTATCGAAGTTAAAGGTTATCCATTGCAATATGATACAAACATAAAGGACGAAAACTGTAATTTACCCTATGGATTATTAAAAGTGTGGGGCCTACCTTATTCACCCCTCCCTTATTCAACCACCGCCTCCACTGCCTCCAACCACCGTCTCCACTGCCTCCAACCACCGCCTGCATCCCCCATCGTCTCCACCACCACCACTTCCACCCACCATTACAAATATAAATCACCATTAAAAACCTACCCCACCCTCAACCTCACCCACTTTCTTAATCAATAACCACAGAATCCAAATTACTTTTATCAGCTACAACTACATTACCAACAGATGAAGAAAACCCATTTTCATTACCTGAATTTGAGGAAACAAGAACCCTAGACCTCTTCTTCGGTCTTCTCCCAACCCTAGATGGCTTCAGATACAAAGACTTATCCACCATACGGACTCCATCTGCATCCACAAGAGTAACAGTCAACTACGACAAATCAATTTCTTCAGAATCACCGTCGTCGTAACCGATCTGGAACAATCCCGATTCGGAATCGTATGATTTCACAACTCCCGAAAAAACCCCAAATCCTAGGAACTCTTTCCTCTCGGTTCGTCCGACAAACTCCATTTCTTCCAAGAATCAACCCTCATAGGTTCATATTTCTAGCTATCCGGAACAGTCCCGATTCAGAATCGTATGATTTGTACTATCAACAAGTTTCTCTCTCTAGAAGTGGATGAATACAGAATTCTCGCTCTAGAAACTAGAAGGGGGAAATCGCGATTTAGCTATATTTTTTAAAGGGAGGGGTAAATAAGTAATTTCAGATGGACTGAACGGAGAAAACTAACGGACATCCACTCTAGGGACTATCCGAGTAACAAACTGTCCCAAAAAACCCCAAATCCTTCGAACTCTTTCCTCACGGTTCGTCCAACAAACTCCATTTCTTCCGAGAATCAACCCTCATAGGTTCACAATTCTAGCTATCCGGAACAGTCCCGATGATCGTATGATTTGTACTATCAACAAGTTTCTCTCTCTAGAAGCGGATGAATACAGAATTCTCGCTCTAGAAACTGGAAGGGGGAAATCGAGATTTAGCTATATTTTTTAAAGGGAGAGGTAAATAAGTAATTTCAGATGGACTTAATAGAGAAAACTAACGGACATCGACTCCAGAGACTATCCGAGTAACAAATTGTCAAACCATAGGGAGCACCGGTGTAATTTCCCAAAGTTGGGGACTATAGGTGTTATTTTTTACAAAACCACAGAGACTATCCGGGCATTTTACTCTTTTATATTTGTTTTTTTATAATTCTCATTCTTAGGGATCAAATCTGTAAAATAGAACAATTTATATATAAAATACACTATACGATTTATAATGTAATTTTTTTCTCTAGATATTTTAATCAAATCATACCGAATAAAACTATGATATCTAATCATTTAATACACTACAATATACCGCGCACACAGAAGATAATAACCCTCTCTATATATTAACATCAATCCTTAAACGGACAATATTAAATACCGAGTCTCCTTACCCAAAAAGCAAAGTGCATTTCGTCGCCGACTATTCCATAACATTCCCCCAATTTTAACCGAGTTATTTTTTCTTTTCGCACAACTCATTACCCTAACAACAACGTTCCTTTCACCGCCGTCCATTCCATAACATTCCGCCATCTTTTACTAAGTTCTTTTTTCTTCTAACAAACACAATCATCCAACAACGGGTTCCTTAAGCAAATGTGGTAATTCACGATCGGGTACTCCAGATAATTTCCCAGTCAGGTTATCGATCTCTTCTTCCCATATAATTCTATATGTATATTGTTCACTGATTAATAGATTAACATTTTGGCTTTGATTCATTGTTAGTAACATATCAAAGTTACCTTGAATTTCTTTGCTGATTAATAGATTAACTCATGGTTTGTTTGAAACTTGCTTGAAAAAAACTTGAAAAAAGCTCAGTTGTAAATTAGTCGGCTCAGCTCATGGATTTGCGAGCCGACTCGAATTATTATTTTTTTTTATAAAAATTAATTTAATTTAAATGTGTTAAAATAAAAAATATGTGAGAGGAGTTGAAGTGTTAGCATTTTAAATTTAGTTAATCAATAACATATAAAAATATAAAAAAATAAACAAAAAATATACACATAATACTTTTAATGCATTATGTCTTTAGGACTTTAAAATATTAGAAAAATGATATTAATTTTTTTATGTTATCTATATTCGTAAAAAAATAATAAGAAAAATAAAAAAATTAATGAGCCGCCTCGATTTGTCTCGAGCTAGCACAAACATTTTACAAGTCGAGCTCGATTTTTCAGCTCGATTAAATAAACGAGCCAAGTCGAGCCAACTCGTTTAAACTCGAGATCAACCTGGCTCGGCTCGACTTGGCTCGATTACAACTTATCTAAATGTGCAAAAAGTATATTATATATATATATATATATTTTGAATGGTGAACTTTATGTATAAGGTTACCATACTCTTCAAATCGGAGAGCCCCATATTGCTCCACTTTGGTCAGACTATGTTGGCTTAACCGGGCCCACTCTGGCTTCAAAGTTTGGCTTTTTTGGGCGTTCCCCCGGGAAACCATACCACCAGTTGCCACTTGACAGTCGTTGTGCCACCACAAGAGGAGAACTCTCTGGCGTAACACACAGTGGGACGAAAACCCGGTTGGGCTCGGGAATCGAACTGACAACCTCACACAAGGCCTAGTCCAAATCCTTCATTACCTATATCCAACCCAATACAATCCAAATGAAAATTGAACATGAGTCTCCATTAGAAAACCCAACCCAATATATGTTTATGGAGATCTAAGCAATGCTTTATTTTCATGTTTTTAACCTCATCATCACCATAAATAGATCTCCGATAAGAGTTGCAACTTAAAATTTTTTTAGTGAACGGTGACTTTCTTTTTTGAGTGACTCAATGTCACACCGCCTAAATGGCAGGCCTAGTCAAGATCTGTCCAGACTACGTTGTGTTAATCGGACCTGCACTGGTTTAATCAGACTTGGTTACGAAGTTAAAAAAGAGATATTACTTTGAACTGGTCATAAATTACTTTGAACGCATTTAAGAGATATTAACACAACATCATTAATAAAGTTAAAAATCTTTCAACTTTGAACGCATTTAAGAGATATTAACACAACATCATTAATAAAGTTAAAAATCTTTCAAAAAAAAATTAATAAAGTTAAAAAAATTAATAAAGTTAAAAATATAAGAAACGATCACATTTTGCTATATTTTATTGATTCCCTTAAGAAAAAGTGTTTTTTTTTAGTTGTTTCTTACTTACTTCGTTATGATATCTTCAAAACCACAACTCCTTTTTATAAAATTTATTCATACTATTATTTTACTTTCCAAAAAAAAATAAAAAATAACATTACTTTTTTTTTTTTTGTTTTATAACAATTTATAAGGGCCAATGAAGAAGTAGTTGCACAACAAGAGCAAGAGCGCCATGAAAATGAGATTCTGAAGCAACAAAATGAAGAACTCAGGCTTCAGAATTTGGCAATGAAAGAATTTCTAAAGAACCCACACAAATCCATTTTTGAACACAAAATCTGTATCGAGAATGCGCGATTGAAAGAGAAGATTCGTGCCATGACTATTCAATATAATCAATCTTATGGGCTAAACGAGACCCGAATGGGCATAGACATGGCCATTCAAACCAAAAGTTATCTTAAGCTAGCACCATATGCAATGGATGAGCTCTTTAAGCTTGGCGCGCTCAATGATCCACTTTGGAATAAAAGCACCCACGGCCAAGGAGAAACACTTGATTTTAAGTTATATGAATGGACTTTTCCGCCTTGTCTTGGCCCGAAACCACATGGATTTGTATCCGAGGCTTCACGGGCTCAAGGGGTCATACCCATGGCTACTTCAGACTTTGTAGAAGCATTATTCAATGCGGTAACTATTCCTTGAGTCTTTGTTAGAAGATTAAACAAAGTTTTCTTTAACTTATATGAAAACTAACACAACATGATTTTGTATATTAATTATTTACAGGATCGATGGCGAGACATGTTTGTGGGAATGATCGGAAGGTGTACTACGAAAGTGATTTCTAATGGCGCTAGAGGTTCAAGAAATGGTGCTCTACTACTTGTAAGCCTTATTTTATCACCTCAAAACAAATAAATAAATATACCCATTAAAATCTCACTCGTAACAAAAGCTACTAGTGGATAAATAAAAAAATTGGTCCCATTAAGAGTGACCCTAACTTTAAAACCCCCATGCATTTTTTTTTTACATTTATGCCCTCAGTGTTATTGAAATAAGCAAATGCTTAAAGATCAAAATTTTATGCAGATGAAAGCTAAAATTCAAGTCATTTCTTCCTTCGTGCCGGTTCGAGTCCTAAATTTTATTCGATACATCAACAAACACGCAGAGGGGCTATGGGTTGTGGTTGATTACTCCGTTGATTTTGGAACGGACAGACGGTTAACAAGAAGGTGTCCATCTGGTTGTATTCTACAAGCTATGCCAAATGGGTTCACAAAGGTATAGTCATTTATATTGCATAGTTATGTCTAACTATGATTTAACTTGTAATGAACATGTGTAGGTTACGTGGATTGAACATACAGAATACGACGAACAACTGATCCACGAAACTATCGTGGGTTAATTAGATCAGGCGTGGGCTTTGGTGCACAAAGATGGGTTAGTGCACTTTTGGGGCAATGTAAATGCATAGCTCCCAACCTGTTTGAAAGTACAACACGATGCTTACGAAGTCTAGCACAGCGCATGAGGCGTATGTTCTGTGCTACTGTTTGTTTGACTGGCTGGGAACGATGGAATTTGGTTGCGAATGTACCAGGAAGACCAAGGATCATGGCGCGCATGTACAATGATTTTCAGGGAGTATCAGGAGTAGTCATGAGTGCCACCCATTCGGTATGGATAGCAGCAAATCATCGACACTTGTTTGAAATGATGTTGATAAAAGATTTGAGGAGCGTGTGGGACGTGTTATGCCATACGATTGCTACCCGGGACATGTATAGTTTCCCTTTGAGCCAAGATGAAGCCAACTTTAACTGCGTCTCGATTCTAGATTCGAATGTGAGTTTACAAAGTTACTTTCTATTTAGTCTTAAGTATTATATATAATGATATAATGAAATGCTTATGTTTGTTCAAACTTTTGCATGTATAGACACTACAGGCTGGAGTGAATCAACCGCTTAAGGTATTGCAAGAGGCTTCGAGTGATACGACGGGATCACTCATTGTTTACGCAATTGTGGATACCCCCACCGTAGCTCTAGTGATGCACGGGGCAGATTCGTCGCGAGTGGGTCTCTTGCCAGCAGGGTTGAGTATTGTCCCTTACCATGGTGAAAGTGGTGAAAGTGGATCCATGGTGACTGTGGGGTTCCATAGGTTGCTACGAAATCAAGTTATCTCAAACATCACAGTGGAAAATATCAACACATTGAACAGATTGGTGGCACAGACAGTTCGCGGATTAAAAATGTTGGTTGATCCACTCAATGAGGAGGGTATGTGACTGGTTGCATCCAGGATTAGGATTTAGGGTGTAGGGTTAGTGTCGGGTTCATACACCATTGCTTAGAGTCGGTTCGGGCATCCGCTGTTGTGTCATTTGTACTTGGGCTCTATAGATTTTTATTTTCCAACTTTAAATCTGGCTAGTTGTTTTATACTTTTATGTAGTATGAGAGTTTTTATTTTCATTTCAAAGGATTGACTTTTACATCACATATGCAAGTTTTGATATTAATGCGTAAATGAATTTAGCTTTTAGCAAAACTTGAATTCGTCCGTTGCGACGAAACGAAACAAATGATAATGTAAAACAAACATTATTTTAAAATGAATGTTGTTTGAAAGTTAAACCATCATAATCGATTCAGTTCATTATTGTAGCATTTTACAATTCCATTTATACTGAAAGGTCGAGAGAAAAAAAGAAGAAATACGTACTTAAGTTTATTGAAAAAGTTAACGAGCTTAGCTTATTAAATAAATATCAAATTAAATTAAATGATAAAGGTGATATGGTTTAAAAAAGGAAAAAATGATTTGAAAAAAAAAAGAAATATTAAATATGAAGGAAATATAACTAAAATAAAAAAAGAAAAACCATAATTTAAAAAAAAAATTAAAAAATGTGAAGGGCCATGTACTATTCATGGCCCTTTACCAATAATATATGCTAAGTTTGTTTATGTCATGTGTTGCAACGAAACAAAGCAAATTATAATGTAAAACAATGTTATTTGAAAAGTTTGAAAATGAAGCATTTGTTTAGTAAGTTAAGCTGTCAGAACTGGTTCAGTTTATCATCGTTCCGTAAAACAATACCAACTAAATATTCTATTTTGAATACAATTTCATTTTTAACAAAACTCATACCGAAATGTCGCGAGAAAAAAATTAAAAAACTATGTACTTAAGTTTTTAGAGAAAAAAACCAATTAATGTAAGCTATTAAAGAAATATTAAATTAATTAATAAGGAAAATATGATTTAATAAAAGACAAAAATCATTCAAAGTATAAAATAAATGATAAAGGAAATATAGATATAAAAAAGGAAAAAAAATAAAAATATTGTAGAAAGTAAAAGTAAATACAATAATAAATTATTACAATATTTAAGTAAAAGATATTTAAAAATAACTATATATTATTGTAAATTTAAAATCACTATTCATGTTTTTTCATAAATTAAAATCACTATTCATGTTTTTCGCAAATAATACATAATATATAATATATAATAGGTTTGTGGTCGTCGCGCGTTGCGGTGAAACATAGAAAATGATAATGTAACACAAATTTAATTTGAAAATGAAACATGTTGTTTACAAAGTCAAACCGTTAGAATTGGTTCAGTTTATCATCGTACCGTAAAACGATACCAACTAAATACTCTATTTTGAATACAACTTCATTTTTTACAAAACTTAATACTCTATTTTAAATATAACTTCATTTTTTAAAAAACTTATACAGGAATGTCACGAGAAAAAAATAAACACAACTACGTACTTAATTTTTTAGAGAAAAAAATTAATTAACATAAGCAAAATCAATTTAATAAATACCGGTATTGATATATATATATATATATATATATATATGTATATAGGGGATGGTTCAAATGAAAACCACTTTTATTGTGAAAACTCGAAAACTAACTAAAAAAAGCCTAAAAACACACAAATTTTTTTTTTCAATTTTTTTATAAAAATCACTGGTTTTTATATATAAAAAAACTTTTTTCCAAAAAAAAAAAATTTGTGTAGTGCACATGTGTAGTATTACACATGTGCACTACACAATTTTTTTTTTTTTGAATTTTTTTTATATAAAAAAACTTGTGAAATTTGGTTTGCAAAAAAAAAAAAAAAAATTGTATGTTTTTTTGGCCTTTTTTAATTAGTTTTCGAGTTTTCACAATAACTAGTGGTTTTCATTTGAACCTTCCCCTATGTATATATATATATATATATATATATATATATATATATATATATATATAGGGGGAGGTTCATTTGAGAAAAAAAATTAAATTGAGAAGAAAAAGAATAAAGGGTACAATTGTAAAACATTAAATAGTTTTTCTCTCATCTCATTTATTATTATTTTTGACTAATTAATTAGTCATAAAGAGTATCATCCTACACACTAAAATTTTTACCTAGACACATCAAAATTTATCCTACACGTTTTTGAAATTTATCCTACACATACTGAAATTTATCCTACGCAACTCGTAATTCATCCTACACACTAATTTATCCTACACTTTAAATTAATTTTTTTTCTTTGAAAATATATATATATTTTTAAATAAGTTACAAATTTAATTTAGTGAGCTATTAAAAAGGAAGACTAAGTATTAATGATCTATCTAATTTTACCAATATACCCTTACACCCATATTAAATACAAAAATTAAATGAAGTAAAATGAAGCATTATTATTGGTTGAAGTTTGTTCTTTTTTATTCTTACAAAAAAATTCTTCTCATTTGAACCCTCCACTATATATATATATATATAGGAGAAAGATCCGTTAGGAACCCCTTTATTGCGAGAACCGCGAGAACCAGTGTGAACACATGGCAAAATTGTAATTATGTGATATTTATTATAAAAACACGCCCCCTCTATTTCACAACTCTGTTCTGATCCACAGTTAGGGTTTCATTCATCAGATCCACAGTTAGGGTTTCATTCATCAGATCAGAACTTTGTATACATCGACGACGGTGGCCGACGGCGTTCACGTAACTCATCGGAGTTCACGGCGGCGGCATGCGGTCACAGTGTTTCCAGCGGCATTCACAACGACAACCCACCATTTACACCCTCTACATGGCATCCTCTGATTCATCAAGTGTCGATTCTCACACATATGATGTTCCTCCTCATACGTTCTCTGATAATCCTCCTCATATCTACATGGCATCCTCTGATTCATCAAGTGTCGATTCTCACACATCTGATGTTCCTCCTCATACATTCTCTGATAATCCTCCTCATACACCCTCATACATCTGATGCTGACATTGTTGGTGACATTGTTGGTCCATCTGCTGATAATACAGTTAACTGTAACAATACATCTACAAATACAGAACATCAAGAGTTGCAGTTCATTCGATTTGTGACCAAAGGTATTATGTTGATTGTAAATGATGTATATACTTTGTAAATGATATTATATTAAATGATATGCACATGTGCATTATATTTACTGTAAATGATGTTGTATTAAATTATATGCACATGTGCATTATGTTGATTGTAAATGATATTGTATTAAAATATATGCACATGTGCATTATGTTGAAAATTAGATTATGTCGTTGGTGTATGGATTCTGAACAAGTGCCTTATGGATGACTATCCAATTATGTACAGGATGGCAGCAAACAAAGGGGCTTGTGTGGCGGACAACTAAAAAAAATAGGGGAGGTGACTGTGTGGGATTGGCAATGGAAGAACAATCCGACAACCAGGGAGGCATTGGTGGAGTTTATGTAGCTTTTAGTGTTGCTGAGAGACACCAGAATGAAGACGGGTCAATATGGGTGGGGTTGGCACTCGGAAAAATAAGCCGACTTTCAATGTTAAAACCGTTAGAGAGTATTTGTGTGTCACAAGCGGGGACCCGTCGAGTGGCTTTGTAATGACCTGGAACGGCTGGGCTACACCTAAAGCCAATATGTTAGCATGGAAAGGCGTCGAAGGCAGGTTACCGACAAAGACGGATCTGGAAAAAAAAGGGGAATTCAGATCAGCAACACCTTGTGCTCGGGTTGCGGATACGAGCAAGAACCTGTTGAACACATCCTCATTACGTGTTTTGACTTATACGATTACTCAGTTGAATACATCATTTATCTGGTAATCACAACAAATTACATCCTTTTTTTGTCCGATTATATTGTTTTTTTTCATCCATATACAAATAAACATAAATTCACTTGTAACCCCTTTGTAATACAGATGGCATCCTCTGATTCATCACATATATACCCTCCTCGTCAATCTGATAATGACATTAACAAAGCTAGGTCAACTTCAGCTTATAAAAAGACCTATTTTTTATATCCATACTATTGAATCTATGTCTACATTAGAAAATGTCGTTGTTATGTCTACATCAAAAAATGTCGTTGTATCCGAACACTCAATTTCCGCTGAATACTCAATTTCCGTTGAATACTCAATTTCCGATGACAATACTTCAACATCGACTGCTACATCACCCACAAATCTGGACCAACAACAATTGCAATTTATACCAACAATTACAATTTATACGATACGAGACTAAAGGTGGTATACCTAAATAGTTTTTACATGCTTGATAACTCTATGTTCCTATAGCAGTGTTTATTTATCATTGTTCATTGTTTGTTTTTCTAGTTTTACATGCTTTACTACTCTATGTTACTATGTCATTGTTTATTTAACATTTGCTTGGTTACTCTATATTCCTGTATCATTGTTTATATAAATTGTTCATTTTTTTTTGTTTATCTGCTTGATCAATATAACGATCATGCATATGTGCATTATGTTGATAACACCCATACTCGTCACGATCATGCACATGTGCATCATGTTGATAACACCCATACTCGTCATCCGTAAACTGTTAACCATCATTAACATGAACATGCACATGTGCCAACAATCCATAATCATCACAAATAAACTGTTAACCATTAGTACATAATTATGCACATGTGCATCACATTACCAACACCCCATACTCATCACCAAAAACAATTGTTAAACATTTATACATCGTGCGTATACACACCATATACCATATACCATATACCATATACCATATTAATCACAATCTTATATGTTTTTCTTTTTATTTATACAGGAACAATTACGACTTCTACACCTAATGGCACACCATATTGGATACCCGTTGTTGATGCTGAATACATCCCTATTATAAAAAGTACAATTAACAGTTAGGATGACGTTGATTCCAATCATACTGATGAAGATGTTGATGATGATGCTAAAGACCCTACATATATATATGAACCTGAGCAACCTCGTAGACATTCATCTAGACGTGTAGACATTCATCCGGACGTCATAAAACAGTCAACGATTCTTGATTATCCTATATATAATTACAAACAGTTTCTAAGCATTATTCATTTTGTTTATAATCATTTTGCACTGTCTGTATACGTATTCATAGTTTATGATTGTGATCATGATACTTTGATATCAATTACTTATTATACATAAGCATGTGTAATTTCATTATTGGCCACTTAACATATATTACCAACATAGTTACTGTTTTGAAAAATGCACATGTGTATACATGTTTACTGTTTCACCCCACATGGTAATTGTTTCAAACAATGCACATGTGCATACATGTTTAATGTTTCACTACATATTGTTATTGTTTTAACCAATGCACATGTTCATACATTATGCATACATAATCTTAACTACATGTAATCCGTTTTCCTTTACATATACATCATCATATGCAATGTGGTACCCCATACATAATAGGGTACCGCATACGTAATATGATACGCTATATCAAACTTTGCACATGTGCAATACCAACATTTTCTATACCAAACAACATAATACATCAAATATTAACAAACATACCAATATACCTGAACAATCAAATAGAGTTTTAACCCATCAACCACCATATAAAACATCATATACGTCAAATTTCTTATATCAACTGTTATCGTAAAAACTACCCACATATTACAATCAAAAGACATCAAGAAAACAAAAAAGAAATTGTCTTTATAAATTGCATATCCACAAACTACCTACATAACATTCGTAATATTTCACAACCTCACACCTTCTGATCTTCTTTCCATTTCATAACTATCTTCCAACACTCCTCCTGTTTCAATGCCTCTTCGTCCATCATTTTCCCTCGTATTTTTCATCCGTCAACCTATTAATCAAATACGTCCTTGTTGTCAATCCATGAGCAGTTTCGAATAATTTTTTCCTGCATACATTACATATATTACATCAATTATTTCATGTATACACATGTGAAGTAAACATATTACATACAATATGTACAATGTTTATGTTTTAAGGTAATAACGCACATGTGCATATGTCGTAATACATTCATATTAACTTAATCTGACAAAATATGCACATGTGCATTAGCATGACTGACCTTATCAATAGGTTTGTTTCAATAAAAAAAACTTAACCCATACCAAATCAAATTTCGTAATACTACCAATCATCTTTAACATTAATTAGTAACAAAACTATTATGACAAACTATGCACATGTGTATAAGTTTTTTTTAATGTAAATGTTATTCACAGAAGCCAACCTCCAAAACAGAGGCAGCCGAACCAAGCACTACAGCAAAACGAAAAACAACAACTCAACACAAGAACCTAAAGACCGAAAACTAGCAGCTACCTTATATCGAAACTACACCATTTTTCCCAACTCACAGACCTATTTTTAGACGGATTCTTATACCATAAAAAACCGACGGACTTAATATTACGGATAATCTCTCCGGGTTTAACTTGAGTCTCCGAGAACCTTTTATTGTTCCTGGCTAACCATATAAACCAACTTGTCACGAACATAATGCCATGTAAATCTTCTTTCACTTCTCTATCCAGATTGCAAAACTCAGAGGCAATTACGATATCTTTAGCCGAAAACAGAATACAAGGACTCACCTTGCACCACTGACTGATGTGATAACAGACAGTCGACGCTACCTTGCACGAACAAAGAAGGTGTTCAGCTGTTTCATCGCCATCTTCACACAGACAACATTTCACATCTCTGCCCCAACAGTTCCGATCCCGGAGTGCGGTCAGCGTGGGAATACGATCTAAAACCGCCCTCCAAACAAAAAATATTTCATTTTTTGGGACCCATTTCGACCATTTCACAACATGCCTGCTGCTGAAATCGGAGTCGCTATACAGGAAGTTCTTGACAATCTTGACCGAAAAATCAGAGTCATTACCTCCCAACCATTCCCAACCATCTTTGCCATAAGAAAAAGTGACATTATCGAGGAGCCCGATCAACTCGTGCCATTCCAGTAATTCTTCGGCCGAGCTTGGGCTTCTCGACCAATTCCAAACCCCCATTAAGTTTCTATTATCTTGATTGTACCGGTCCGCCACCAGGCATCATTTATCTTGTTCCATTCTAAATATATCTGGGAAACGAGTTTTGTGCATAATTGACCTTATTAACCTATTCTATCAAATTATGCACATGTGCATAATTATACGCATTTTCATCAATATGTCTGACCTTGTTAAACTAATATGGCAAAATATGCATATGTGCACAACTATGCACATGTGCATTAACATGACTGACCTTATCTACAGGTTTGATTCAATAAAAACCCTAACCCTTAACAAATTGAATTCCGTATTACCACCAATCATATTTAACATTAATCAATAACAAAACTACATACAAAAAACACATAAATACCACATTACAGATCGTGATATCACAACAGTCGCCCCTAATCCCTCAAAAATTATATACATCACACCATTTTCACTAATGCATATATGAAACTAAGATTTAAGCCTCATATTCACATATAAAAGATCTGAATCGACCATTAAGCGTCATGTTTACATATAAACGTGCAAGTTGACAAATTCTCGCAAACTATGCACATGTGCATGGCATAACTATGCACACGTGCATCAACATGAATGACCTTATTAACCTATCCTGACAAATTATGCACATATGCATAATTATACACATTTGCATCAACATGATTGACCTTATTAACCTAATCTGGCAAAATATCATATGTGCATAACTATGCACATGTGCATTAACATGGATGACCCACAAGTTTGCTTCAATAAAAAACCCTAACCCTTACCAAATCAAATTTCGTATTACCACCAATCATATCTAACATTAATCAGTAACAAAACTACATGCGAAAAAACACATAAAAACCACATTACATATAGTTCTATCACAACAGTCACCCCAAATCCCTCAACAATCATATATATCACACAATTTTCACTAGTGCAGATATGAAACGATGATTTAAGCGTCATATTAACATATAAAAATCTGAATCAACGATTAAGCGTCATGTTATTATATAAAAACTGCAAAACAAAGAGTATAAAGTTACAAATTTACGAAATGGTGTAGCGACGCTGAATAATCTGTCAATTGGACGTTTGTTCTTCAGATTCTTCCTAATTGTGACAGAGTCTTCGATGATTATGCTCTTATTGCCCTAATTTTGAGCAGATGACGAATATATGATCGATTATTATGTTCTTAATACCCTAATTTCGATTACACGATGAATGGTAAGATTGAGATGGCGAATTTTGGAGATTCTGGTGTGTTGGATATGAACTGGGATGATGAAGTTTGTAGATTTTTGGAGTGTCGGACGTGAACTGAATAAAAAAGAGGATTTAATTGCTGTTTGAAGTCCAGTAAGATGAGAAGTGATAGCTGATTTAATTTTTGTTTTGTATTTACAAAATTGCCCCCTGTTCACATTGGTTCTCGCAATAAGGGTGGTTCTCGCATGAACCCTACCCTATATATATATATATATATATATATATATATATATATATATATATATTGTTTGGTCTCGGTTCGGTTTGGTTTTGTATGAAGTGACACAATATCCGTCTTCTATAAAATTTATATCACAATGTTGAAAAAACATAAACATAGAACATATCTTATTAGAAAAAATATCAAATACATGATGAATAAAGTGCTATAAAAAATTAAAACGATTACTTAAAAAGTACATTCACTATTCATGGACACTTTATATTTATATGGTGAAAAAAATAATATAAAAAAATTAAAACAATTACTTAAAAATTTGCATTCACTATTCATACCCATTTTCAAATTATATTAAATAAATAAATAAATAAATAACATATAATAATAATATAATATAATATAATATAATATAATATAATATAATATAATATAATATAATATAATATAATATAATATAATATAATATAATATAATATAATATAATATAATATAATATAATATAATATAATATAATATAATATAATATAATATAATATAATATAATATAATATAATATAATATAATATAATATAATATAATATAATATAATATAATATAATATAATATAATATAATATAATATAATATAATATAATATAATATAATATAATATAATATAGAGTAAACTTCCGTTTTGCACCCTGTGGTTTGGTCACTTTAACGGTTTTGCCCCAAACCTTTAAAAATAGCCATTTTCCTCCAATAGTTTGCTATGGTTTTTTCCATTTTGCTCCCCGCCTCTAACTCCATCCAAATTGTATGTTTTTCCATTTAATAGTCATTTTCCCCTAATAGTTTGCTATGGTTTTTCTATTTTGTTCTCTACGGGGAGCAAAATGGAAAAACATACAATTTGGATGGAGTTAGAGGCGGGAAGCAAAATGGAAAAAATCATAGCAAACTATTGGAGGAAAATGGCTATTTTTAAAGGTTTTGGGCAAAATCGTTAAAGTGACCAAACCAAAGGTAGCAAAATGGAAGTTTACTCTATAATATAGGTAAGGTTACTGTAAAAATGACATATTTTTACAAAGTATAAGAATTTAATGTAAGCATGGTGTTTTATATTTTAGGTATGGTGTTTATATTCTTTTGATATGGTATAATATAGAAAAACATTAAACACAACAATTTATAACACAATCATATGTATTCAAGGCATTTAATTTAAAACACATTACTTTAATTCTTTGTATGGTCTTTTAGATTTCATGCCTATAATACATTTAGTTGTGCTTTAAATTGTTATGTTTAGTGTTTTTCTATATAATACCATACCAAAAGAATATAAAACATTATATCTAAAATTTAAAACACCATGCCTATATAGACTTCTTACACTTTATACGAAAAATGTCCGTTACACAATGTGTGTCCAGTTTAAGTAATTATCTTTTTACAAATTTAAAACTCGATCTCGTGTTATCAATGATCACCTAAATACAAGGTTGTACAAGTCTCACCTAGGCTCCGAGTACTCCCTGAGTACTCGCTACAAGGTTGGCTGCCGAGGCCCGAATACTGTTCACCTAGGCTGATTACTCCCCAAGTAATCTCCGCCTAAGCCGAGTACTTCCCGAGTACTCTCAAATCCGACTAGTGAGTGCCTAGCGACTTTTGCAACTATGCCTAAATATCACTTCAAAAATACCACACATCAGGTAGCCTTCATTTCCATGCCATCCTACATCTGGAGCATACCTAAAGTTAACATGATTTACATATTAAAAGTTTCTAGTTGAGTGGCTTTCAGTTTGATAGGCATCTTTACAACTTTAACATGCATTATAACCTATCATTTCCTAACATGATGTGACATAACATAGCATAACATATCGTAATGTAACCTAACAATATATCATCATTCCATTTCATTAGCCAAAGTTATGGTGTTCATAGGTGATCGTCATCAGTCCCTTCCCTTAGCGCGAAGCTGCCCTGTTATGAGCGATCAAATCACTTCATTTCGTTAGTCGAAGCTATCGTCCATTATAAGTGTCGTCATCATTCCATTCTGTTGGTCATCGTTATTATGTTCAATCATAACATAAATAACACATATACTGATACCATCAACCACCATTAACGTCTGTCCATACATAGCATAACATAGCATAGCATAGCATAGCATAGCATAGCATAGCATAGCATAGCATAGCATAGCATAGCATAACATAACATAACATAACATAACATGAATTTCATCTACTTTAATTACCACCCACGGTACTATCTGTGACAACCCAAACTTTCAAGGCCAGTGTTTTTTTTAATCACGTGTCCCTGTTTTCTCACTATTTCTCTTTTACGTCTTTTACGGTAATGAAGTTGTTTCAAACTCGTGACTTTATTTAACGTGTGAATGAAAAACAAAGTGTGATTATGTATAGTTGCATGTTAGTGTATTTGGGCCACGCATATGGGTCACATGCTCATACCTGAAATCCCTGCATTTCTTGTATCGGCCCATACGCGCACACACTCCCACACCCGGAGCCCAAGATTGAGCCCATGGATACACCTTATAGCATCGGACCTATGTTTGGGCTTCTTGAGCCCAATTGAATTGTAGTTTTGGGCCGGCTTCTTTTATCAACGTATAGGCTCACATATGTTACTTACGTATCAACATATTGCAACTCTTTCAAACCCTAGTTCCTTTCCTCATCTCTTGTGGTGCGACGACAGTAGGTACCCCCTCCCCCAACGAGGCATCATCTTCTTTCATCGGGTTTCTGGTTAGTAACTTCGTGTTCGTATTAAATCTGATTTGTTTGATTTTGTGTACGTATGTTCCATGAGGGTTAGTTTATGTGAATGTTATGTGAATGTTATGTGAATTGAAAGTTTGTTATTATGATGAATATCTTGATGGCGGTTTGATTTATTGACCTTAACAATGAACTTTGAATTTTAATACAATCTCACATGCAAGCTGTTACCATGCACATGCAATGGCCGCCGACAATTAGTAATTAAAAAAAAAACTTGATTCTATTTGACCAAACAAACTAATAATATGCAATTTCTAAATGACTATTCAAAAGTGGCCGTAAAATCTTTTAATACATCACATGTAAACTGACAAACAATTGTCAATGGCCGACAATTCTAAGTCACAATTCAATTTCATTGGGCCACAATAAATCTGATCACCTTAGGTATGATTGGGCCGAAGACTTTAGTGATGGGCCGACAAAAGCTGTTGATATATTGCTAATGATTGGTATTATATATGAATTGTATATGTGAATTAAGAAGGAGTGATAATGTGAAAATCTTTGCTGCTATTTGTATAATAAACGTGACTTCATTGTATGGTTGGGGTTCTTGAATTGAGGAAATAATTATGGTAGATAGTTATTAAACGACAATTAAGGAATGTGGAATTGATGGTGTAATTGATTAACCTGGGATTAGGGAACATGTGAAACCGACATCGCACCATGGCTGATGGATCGTTCACTCACGGCTGGCCGCACAACTGATGAGTCGCACATGAGAGGTGTGTCACACAGTCTATTCGGGCTTAATACGATAATGGGACGAGTAATATATGTACTGCATGTTAATAAAAGGTCGCACGTTATGTTTGGCCGTACACGGAGTATGGGCTAACGTGACTGGTGAACTCTTTAAACCAGAACTAACCACATATTCTTTTGAAATAAATAACTGACTACTAGGTGTTGTGGGAAACATGAACTTGTGATGTGGCATGTGACTCGATTACTTGTTATATATTGATACGGATAAATGTGTTGCTTGATTCTGGATATGACTTGCATGTTTATTTGAACGGGAACCGAACCACTTGATATGTGCTATGGTGTGATATGAACTTGTGTTGTGTATGTACCTAGGACCCGAACATTTGCTAAGACTTGCATAATAATATGTGCTTTGCTTGGTTGCAACCTGTGTAATGTGTACGAAGAACACGTGTTTTTGTGTGTACAAAACTGACTGTCTTTGGTAACCACGATAGGATTTGATTGATCAATTGTTTAACGAGCATTTAATCCAACCGAGCAAACCAAAGGTGAGTTCACTGCACTTTTCTAAGCATGCGTCCCGGTGGTTTGGGACATCTGGTAAACGTTTCTAAAGGGAATACTGGGTAAACTGTTTATTTGGGATGTTGGTTATTGAACACAGTATAAATCATGTAAGACCCCATACATCTACCGTGTTGCTGAAGAAGCAACGAGGTATTTAGTTGATAGCGCTATTAGGTTTGGCACCCTCACACCGGGCCGAAAGGACGGGCGTGAACTAATTACCTGAACTTCATGACCAATGCCTAGTTAGAGGCATTGGGGTTGGGCATTCACATCGTGTACATATAAGACCCCTTATATCTATTCAAGGTTGTTTGATACCTTGACATCATGACCAATGCCTAAATGGAGGCATTGGGGTTGGGCATTCACATCTAGTCGCCACATACGGTAATCGAGTTAATAACAACATCAAATCAAATCATCGAAACTGTGCAACGTTTTAATCTGGTAACTGGTATCTAAACACGTTAACAAAACTTTGAACTCACCAGCGTCGTCTGACACACTTGTCTGCATGCTTGCAGGTCTATAGGGTTGTAACATTGGAACTTGCTGTCTGGAAGGCTAGAGTGGTCATGGGTCGAGATACATGGAATCGCAACACAAGACTAATGGTTTTTACATGTGGTTTATAAAAACTTAACAAATGAATTATGCTTCCGCTGTATACTGTGAATTAATTGTAACGTTGTAACATTTAATGTTAATCAATGAAACTTTTATTCAAATATGTCTATGAGTTCAATGTGATTGGTGGCTAGATCCTGATACGTCACATGCCCCGCGATGTTTCCGCGAGTGGTATTTTGGGGGTGTGACACTATCAACCCGACTTGTGGTCATGTTACTACTCACAATGTAGTAACAAATTTTGTATATAAAACCCCAACATACCGACGATAATTGTAGAATACAAATACTCAATCATTGTTTAATATAATGTTAATCATATGAGGTTTTGTAAAAACAGTTGCAAAAAGGTTTACAAAAAGGAGATTACTCACATTGCTGTCTTAGGGTTTCCTTTAAGAGTTCCTGGTGATTATCTATTAATTACACAAATGCACACGCGTTAGTATAATAACCCAATATTTACATTAGTAATACCTCCCCGAGACGGTATTCCAACGACTACGTCGGGCAGAACCTCGACAGCCGTTACGGAACCCTGGATCAATTGGGCAGCGTATCTAATACGTAACCGGGGTTATGATACTTACAACGAGGCAGGGTTTCGTTAATTGGGGGGGGGGGTATTATACCCGGAAATTACTTCAACTATTCAGAATTTTAGAGAGAAAGTTGATTGTGGGACGACCTCTATATATAGTGCTGATCTCGAACTCCTTCGCAGCCCGCGTAAGCCGAAGGATGATCCTTCACGGCCCGTGACGTAGGTCTGTAGGGCCTAGTTTCGTCGAATCACCTAACCTAGCTTCTCCGGGTGTCCTGCCACGTGGCGGGCTAGGGTTTCGCCATTTGGCCTCTCGCTCGCGCCCCGCGTAGACCTAGGGGTGGTCTTACGCGGCCCGCCAGAGACCATTTATTTCTGCTTTTATTTAATTTTAATATAAATAACAGTATTCTGGGTCTGTTTTCGTATACGGGGTGTAATTTAGGACGTATTGGGATATTTTAATTATTTTTAGGGCGTCGAAAATATTTTGAGGGTTGTTATAACAACCGAGTCTTTTGACTATTAACCCACGTCCCTTTTTCTCGGTTAGCGCACTTATATGAAATCCTACCCATTACCCGGTTATAATACTGTCGCCACTACTTATGCAACCATTCCGTATTAACATAAATCCTCATTTTGACCCGTTTTGTCTACTTAGCGGAAACCTTCACTTCTATATAACCAAACCTATTAGACTTCGATTATCATACTTAAATAACTAGCACACAACCTTGCTTAAATAAACTAAGAAGTGATTCGGAAATCACTTACTTAATACTACTTACTTGATATCATCATCAATAATACATTTCATCACAACTTCTAACAATTATCATACAATTAATCTCTTTTCCTACTAAAGAGGGAGTCCGGGAGTTTACTTACCTCGTGCGTCCGAGTTCGTGCATAGCTTCCGTGTTTACCTTTGACCCGTTGCCCTTCCATGCTTGTGTCCATGTTGACATGACTCCTAACCGTACATGTCGTCACATTCATAACACAATTAGCATACATACACTCATTCATTCGGCTTTCAGATCATGCAATGTTTGACTTTCGTTAGTCTATTAGCGCATAAATAAGATATGTATCATCATACTTCATTCCCATCATGCATGACACATAAATTGCCTAGTACATAACACATAAGTTCTTGCATACAAATTTTACCTTCTAACTTCACTTAGACATTTCATCATACACTTGGTGTGCATACTACTTTCTAAGCACATAGTACAAGTAGTTTAAGCATGTTCTTCCCAATTTCATCTCATGAACCGTTTTATTCAAGCAAGATCACATTGTCATCAATTCTACTTCATGTTTACTATCAAAATCTATCACATAACATCTTGTGCATCAACAAAATCATAATATCAACATTCACATGCTCATCATAATCATTCTCATACTCATACACATGGGTTTCATTCTAAATCACCAAGATAACTAAAATTCAGCCATGATTCAACTTAAACATGATAACATTAGCAAGCATACAACTCATACCCACTCTACTTGTAACACCTCGAAAATTCCTGTCCAATTGAATAAAGACACGTGTCCTCCGTGACAGACATGTCAGAAAAACCGGATTTAATAAAGAGATATGTGGTAGGATTTCTAATAAAAAGGGGCGTCATGTTATTTAAAATACCTCTGAACGACCCAAGGGCGACACGTTATTAAATCACCTCTGAGCGACCCAAATTTTATAAATCCCAAGATCCTTAAATCAATTAATGATCATCTCATTCGATAACCGGTTGCTCTTGAATAAATAAAGTTTTATCTTTATTAAGGGCCATGGAATTATAGGTTGTTACTACTCCTAAATTTAAATAAAACTCTTGTAAATAAGAATTGTTATAGCTTGGCCAAGTAATTGAGAGTCCAAGACTCAATTTTGAAATCTCCGTCATGTAACAAGTCCCTTTTTGAGTAAAGATTAAATGGGGGACATGTAAGGGCAAATGAGCCATGCAATGGCTGGTCAAGATGGTCCCACATCTGAAAAGAGACAGCATGTTTCGGGTATTGTGGTTGCATGGTCAAGACTTAAAAGTTTGCAAACTTTTGTCTTATGGCCATCGCTTACGGACCGCAAGGCCCTTGGCTTACGGTCCATAAGGTGGGCACCTGAACCATGTTTCAGTAAGATCGGTTACGGACCGCAACCCATCAATCATACGGTCCGCAAGAGGTCCTTACGGACCGTAAGGCCTCAAGCTTACGGTCCGTAAGACCGTCGCTGGCAGTATGTTTTGGACAGCTGCCTGTCCAGCCCTTTAACCGACTTAAAACGTAAATTTCCGATTCTATGGGCTTCCTAGGCAGTATTTAGACCCTTAGGGACATCTGGGGTGATCTTGTAACTACCCTAGACTTGCTTGTCAAGATCTTGGAGCTTCTAGTTCACTATATAAAGAGCTTGAAGTGTGACCATATGAACTTGCTCATTTGGAACTTTGGCTAAAAGCTCTCTGGAACTCCTCTGGTCACCAACACATTTTCTTAGGCTCTCTAATCCATCTTAGGACTCTTGTAAGTGTCCTTAACCATCTTTAATCCTTTCTAGCTTAGTTAATTAAGTAAAAGTCAAACCGTCGTAATGAAGGTTTGACTTCGTGATTAAGCATAATGTACTTTGTCTAATCACGAATTAAAGATACTTTTAGGAAGGTAATTAAGTGGGTAACAAACCCTTAAAAGGGTGTTTCCAGATTCCCACTCTAAGCATGCTAATTGTCGAGTCAAAGCTAATTATAAAAAGTCAACAGAATGCTAAATTTCAAATTAACGCATAATTAGCAATGTAGGTTGAATGTAACCTGTTTGAACACTAATATAACTTGGTAATAAGTATAAGAACATGTTCCAACATGTTCAACTCGACAATTTTCTGTTTAGACCCGGTTCGGGACCGAAAGTCGCATAAGTTTGACTTTCGCTTTGACTTTCAGTTCTGACCCGTTTTAGTCAAGATTAAAAATACCTTAGAGCTTCTTTTGAACCTATTAACATGTTAGTATGTCCTCCTGTGATTATACAATGTGGTTCATTAGATATCTTGTTCATATGAATGTTTCCGTTAAATGCCCATATGTTGACCATTATGCCCGAATGTCCAAAAATTATAATTTTTGAAAATGTAAAAGGGTAGACACCTTAGTTACTGGAATATAAAGTTGTCCCCAAAATTTGACATCAGTTTGAGGTCTAGATTAAGAGTTATGCTCGTTAGCGTAATTAGAAGCTTTCTTAATAAATAATTAGCGTATTTAACGCATAACCTATCTAGACCCGAATTTTATACCAAAACTTTATACCCACTGTTATATAATAATATTTTGGGAATTTTAAAGATTTTTATTCATTTTTAGGCTGAGCATAACTAGAGGGTCTAAGCTTATTTCGGCTTATGCCGGTTTTACCCTTTTTTGGTCCTAAAATGAGTTTTACATAACCTTTTGACCCCAAACCTTTTTCTACTGATTTGTTATGTTAAATATAATATTTTGAGCCTTCTGGAAATATAAAAATATCAGCTTTTCTTTAAAACCCGGAAATGGCTCCAAATCGCCTTTTTAGGCATTTTTACGACATAGTATATGTCAGAACGAGTTTATATATAAAAGGTCTAATACCTACTGATATATTTTATAAAAATATATATTATAACAGTAGACTAAAGTTGGAAACTCAGATTTTCCGTTTTTACCCTTTTAGCCTATGTAAAATTACCAAAATGCCCTTATGAGGCGTAATTGGCGTATAAAAACATTTGGGGCATATTTGGACATACCTTACTGATATTACAATATATTTGGTGCATATTATCTCAGGAAACTTGCATATGACTTATATGGTTACTCGTTACGCACTTTCGCGTTCGAATCGGCTTATGTGGCTAGTTCACGCATATTAGCCGAAACGGGTCAAACCATATCATCTAAGTCTCAAAATTCAGAATGTGTTTAGTTTACCCATATTATACAAGTATCCAAGCTTGTAGGGTCTAAATCACATTCCTTCCCGGTTTTCGCATTCCTCGCGATTAAACCATATTTATTCTTCGAAACTAACCGGTCTAAGCTTAGGCTACGTTAAAAGACCCGTTAGGATTCTAATAGGTTATTATAACCCTCGTTCCAGAATAGGAGCCCAGTAAAAGATACGTGCATTTTTGAATTTGTGGTTATACTTGCTCAGGTAAATACTTTTAACTTATTTTCCCTTATACGGGCTTGGGGGTACGGTGTATAAAATACCGCTTGGTCGGGTGACTGACCCCATCTCATTAGTAGTTGGGTATTATCAATGGGACCCGTTTAAAAACTTGGTGTTGTTTGTTTTTATGCCTTTGGGAGTTTAATGACCATGTCCCGGATATCCTTGGCATCATTTTTGGCCACGACCTTGACACCCGGGTGTAGGCGTACACCCGGTATTATGTCCATTATTTTAAGGTATTAACGTTGGCTTCCCGCCGCGGACTTATACCATGTGGTGTGTCATTTAACCTTAAACCCGATACGATTTGGGCGACTGAACGGTTAACAAACATGTAAATCTTTTAAAAGTTTAACTCTGATTAATTATTCCCAAGTTATAAAATATTTTGTGCCTTGTGCATTTAAAACCAATTTTTAAATATTTTCAAAATGAGTCAGTTAAATTGTATTTACCAGTGCAAACTGACGTATTTTCCCCAAAAAGATTAAGTGCAGGTGCTATACGCAATAGGGTGGTTTCTCCTTAGCATCGTAGAGTCTCGCAAGCTTTTGGGATGCATATATCTGTTGAATAATTTCCTTCTTTTATTTTCGATCCGCCTGTGGATCTATTTCGACTAAATTGTGATACTTGTTATTACACTTAAAGGTTGAAATAAATCTATTTTCATTTGCTTCCGCTGTGCATTATAATTTGTGTTGTTTGACATATGATGATATCAACTGCGTCACGTAATCCCCCACCGGGCCCACCGGTGACACGTGGAAATTAGGGGTGTGACAAGTTGGTATCAGAGCCAACACTGAGTGAATTAAACACTAGCCTTTTGTGTTTAATCTCAGTGCACAAATTGCACATTCTTCGAGTTCCAAGTCTAGACATTGAACATAGGACAAACTCTGAATTGTTGTATTTTTGAGTCTTTTATTATGTTGTTGTTGTCTGATTATCGTATGCAGGTCATCATGCCACCCAGATTCCTTCGCGGTAGAGGCAAAGGACCCGTGACAGGTCATGATCACGAGGCCGGGCCGTCGCATCGACGTACTCCTTCCATCACCATGAGCACCAGCCCGCAAGAGCCATGGAGGCTCTATGTCGAACCCGGAAGGCGATCAGTATCCCTTAGCTCCTCTCCTTCGTACCAACACTCATTTGGGCCCCATTCTGAAAACGAGCCCAACAACCAGCCGCCAGCTTTCATACCTCTTCAGAGATCCAATTCTCACCATTCTTTTGGCGACCCAACACCCGTTTTCCAAAGCCGATTTAACCCAGCTAACCTTTTGCCAGAACCCGTGGGTTTTAACCCACTTGGACCGGAAGACCACTTTTCAGGGGAAAACGACATGGATGAGGATACTGACCCCGTGGAGCCTGCATCAGGAACGCCAAATCATCCCATTGAGATCTCAGATGGGTCATCATTCCATGGATCGCCATACCGCGGACCGGACAGTTTTATGGAGAAATTCAACCAGTATGATTGGTATTTCACCCCGTCTGAGCACTCGCATCACGAGCAGCAACAGGATCCTTCGGTGGGTCATCAATTTGTGGCAGTCACGCCGCCGCCACCACCGCCAGTGGAGCAGCAGCCGCCTCCGGAGCCACCGAGGCGAAGAAGGTCG
Organism: Helianthus annuus; assembly: GCF_002127325.2. Taxonomy (NCBI): domain Eukaryota; kingdom Viridiplantae; phylum Streptophyta; class Magnoliopsida; order Asterales; family Asteraceae; genus Helianthus; species Helianthus annuus. The sequence continues at coordinate 171,558,841 of NC_035446.2, forward strand.
AACGCACGAATGTCCGTGCGAGGTGGAGTTCGGATTAGTACTCCCCAGCCATCAAGTGGCAGCCATTATCCGCCACTTCAGGAGGAAGAGGACCCATATAATGGTGGTCCGTCAAGCCCTATACCAGATGTCAACTCAGTACCTGTGGTACCACCTTTGGGTTTCGATAACCCGATTCCTGTGTATGCTGGGTCAGCGGCATACAACCCATTCGAGCAGCCAACGCACACCCACTACAACTACCACTATGGTTATGCGAAGGTAGATCCGTATCAAGTAGCTCGGGACTACAATGCCCTTCATCCTGAAGGACCATATGGAGGACCATGGACTACTGGTTACCCGACTTATGGGTACCAGCATCAGCCACCTCCTCCACCGGTGTATCAGCCGCCACAGCCACAGATTCAGCAGGAAGTCCTTGAGAGGCTAAACCAAGTTGAACAAGAAGTTCGTGAAGACCGCAGAGAGCGGCAAGGTTTCTTCAAAGGGCTGTCAGACTTGCTTAAGGGGAAGTCGAAGAGGAGGGGTCATTAAAAACCCTTATTATTTTATTTATGATGTCATTCAGTCCCTGCGTGGACTTGTTATTCCAGTATTCAGCTCCTGCGTGAGCATGTGGTTTGTATTCCGCTCCTGCGTGAGCAAGTTTGGTTAGTTAACCCCTGCGTGGGTTTGTTCTTGTTTCCCGCCTCTGCGTGGGCATTTTTATTTATTTTTAGTAGAAGTCCCGTTTGGGCAACTATTGTACTGTTTTAAAACAATTGGTGAGATGTTTTAATTAAATTTTTCATTTTATTGCATGCATAAATTATGAAAATAAATGAAATATTTAAAAGGATCTGCCATTATAATTAATTGGTAAAATCTAAAGTGAACCAAGACCTAGCTTTATAAAACAAGGCCAAGATGGTAGTTCCATAATTAAGTTAAGATCCATAATTGACATCTCAATTTAGGACTAATCTGCGTTAATTACTAAAAGAATCTTAGAGGTAAAACCTAGCCTTTGTGTTATTCAAACCTGGCCAAGATGGTATAACCCACATAATAGATTCCAATTATTAACATCTAGTATGTTAATGCTCTTGGCGAACTGTGAATCAGTAAAGCCACACAGGCCATGTATATTTGGGTTAATTTCTAAATTCCCTTAAAATTATTGAACCACTTCTTTGAAAGTGAAGTGCCTGTGGGCAATAATTAAATGTCCTCCGTGACTAAGGACAGTGGTAGCTCATGACTCCCTGTTAATTAATGGTAGAGAATTATGATTCGACCTAAAACACCTAGATACTGTAAAATCTTGGTTATTAAATATCTTAACTGTCTTTGTGACTAGGCCTTATGTGCTAATAATAAAGTATTATAGGATAATAACAACATCCTAATATTTTAATGAATTAACCTAAAATGGTAATTTAAAACCTTGGTTAATAAAACATAAAATACTATAAAGAGCCTTTAAGTGAAAATCTTGTCTACTAATTATATGTAGCGTTGAAGCTACATGACCAGATCAGAGGAAGCCAATAGCCATCCGGTTGAGAACCGTGATGATGCAAAGTTCCTAGTGACTAGTGCCGAGTTGAAAGCGATTGTGAATGAAGCGGTTGAGAAAGCCTTAGCGCGACAGTACAGTGAGTACAGTGAAACCCGCAGTAGAACTCTGTCTGCACCACATGCGAAACCAAAGAATCATTCTGAGATTCGCAACAAGCCGCCACCTACTCCTCCCAAACCTAAGAAAGATGAGGATCGTCATTCCTCAAATGAAAACAGTGTTCACCCCAAGAAGCTTGTGGTTGATGAAGCCCCACGTGCTAAGGGTTGCACGTATAAGTATTTTGTGTCATGTAAACCTCGAGAGTTTACAGGGGAGAAAGGGGCAGTTGACTGTATGACATGGCTTGATGAGATTGAGACAGTAGTAGACATCAGTGGATGTGCTGAGAGGGATATGGTTAAGTTTGCATCCCAGTCCTTCAAAGGTGAGGCTCTAGCCTGGTGGGGAGCATTGATCCAGGCTTCTGGGAAGGCTACCCTGTATAGTATGTCATGGGAGCAGTTTGTTGCTCTTATCAAGGAAAACTATTGCCCTCAGCATGAGGTTGAGCGTATTGAATCCGATTTCCTATCCTTGGTTATGAAGAACCTTGATTGCCAGGCATACCTCACCAGTTTCAACACCCTATCCAGATTGGTTCCTTATCTGGTAACCCCTGAACCAAAAAGGATCGCGCGTTTTATTGGGGGTTTGGCCCCAGAGATCAAGGCCAGTGTGAAGGCCTCGCGACCTGTTACATTCTGATCTGTCACCGACTTATCTCTGTCTCTCACTCAGGATGCAGCGAGACAGAGAGCTCTAAGAAGTTCGGAATCTGACAAGAGAAAACGTGAAGATGATAATTCACGTCGATCAAATAAGAAGCATAGGGGAAACCATGACGGTAAGAAAGGCTCTGAGGCCAGAAGGAACGAGCATCGGTCAGGCGATAAGCCCAAGTGCAAGACCTGTCAAAAGCACCATTTTGGGAGGTGCAGGTTTGAACAGAAATCCCAGTCTAAGATGTGTGGGATATGCAAGTCTTCTGAACACCGGACTCTTGAATGCAAGAAGTTAAAAGATGCAACTTGTTTCAGTTGCAATGAGAAATGGCACATCAAGACTAACTGCCCAAAGAATGCCAAAAAGGCAGAAGAAGGAAAGAAGACCAATGCCAGGGTCTTTCAAATGAATGTTCAAGAAGCCATCCAGAACGATAACGTCATAACTGGTACGTTTCTCATTAATGACGTTTTCGCAAGAGTATTATTTGATTCTGGCGCAGATAAGTCTTTTGTGGATAGTAAATTCTGTGAGCTGTTAGGATTGCCTGTTAAAGCCCTTAATGCTAAGTATGAGGTAGAGTTAGCAGATGGTACCTTAGAAACAGTCTCGACTATGTTAGATGGATGTGCTATATCCATTAGGAACCACTCTTTTCCTCTATCCCTGCTACCCTTCAAATTAGCCGGTTTCGATATAGTATTAGGCATGGATTGGTTATCGCATAACCAAGCCCAGATTGTATGCAGTAGAAGGCAAGTAATAATCAAGACTCCATCTGGTGAATCTCTCACCATTCAAGGAGATACGCGTCATGGATTGCCTAAGCAGATGTCTATGCTCAAGGCGTCCCAATGTTTGAAGAATGGTTGTGTCATCTATATGGCACAAGTAACCATTGATGAGCAAAAGCCCAAGATTGAAGATATCCCCGTTATATCCGAATACCCTGAAGTGTTTCCAGAAGAACTGCCTGGGTTGCCACCAGACAGGCAAGTGGAATTCAAAATTGATATCGTTCCTGGAGCTGCACCTATTGCTAGAGCGCCTTATAGGCTAGCACCAACGGAGATGAAGGAATTGAGAACGCATCTAGATGATTTGCTAGCTAAAGGTTTCATTAGACCTAGCTCGTCTCCTTGGGGAGCACCGATTTTATTCATCAAGAAGAAAGATGGTTCGATGCGTCTATGTATCGATTACCGAGAGCTCAACAAAGTTACCATTAAGAATAGGTATCCTCTACCCAGGATCGACGATCTATTCGATCAACTTCAAGGGGCAAGCTACTTCTCCAAGATCGACCTGAGATCGGGATATCATCAGTTGAAGGTTAAGGAAGAAGACGTGCACAAGACTGCGTTTAGGACTCGTTATGGCCACTACGAGTTCCTAGTAATGCCGTTCGGACTCACAAACGCACCTGCCGCATTCATGGATCTCATGAATCGCGTTTGCAAGCCTTATTTGGATAAATTTGTTATCGTCTTCATCGATGACATTCTCATTTATTCCAAGAGTAAAGCTGATCACGAGAAGCACCTCCGCAATACTCTAAAGCTGCTTCATCAAGAAAAGCTGTATGCAAAGTTTTCCAAATGTGAGTTTTGGTTGAGAGAAGTCCAATTTCTTGGACATGTGGTTAGTGAGCGTGGTATTCAAGTGGATCCCGCTAAAGTTGAAGCTGTCATGAATTGGCAGGAGCCAAAGACGCCTACGGAAATCCGCAGTTTCCTAGGTTTAGCTGGATACTACAGGAGATTCATCGAAAATTTCTCAAGAATTGCTGCACCCCTAACTTTGCTGACTCGCAAGAATAGCAAGTTCATTTGGGGGCCTAAGCAGCAAGAGTCATTCAATACTTTGAAGCTGAAATTAAGTAACGCTCCCGTGTTGACGTTACCAGATGGGATTGATGAATTTGTAGTATATTGTGATGCATCACACACCGGGATGGGTTGTGTGTTGATGCAGAAAGGCAAGGTCATTGCCTACGCTTCACGACAATTGAAAGTGCACGAGAAGAATTACACCACTCATGATTTGGAATTGGGTGCCGTTGTATTTGCACTAAAATTGTGGAGGGACTATTTGTATGGCACTAAATGTGTGATCTATTCTGATCACAAAAGCCTTCAGCACCTGTTCAACCAGAAAGAATTAAACATGAGGCAGCGACGTTGGATGGAAACTCTAAATGACTATGATTGTGAAATAAGATACCATCCCGGCAAGGCCAATGTAGTCGCAGATGCCCTAAGCAGGAAGGAAAGGATAAAGCCAATCAGAATCAATGCCAAAAGCATTGAGGTCAGGAATAGTCTGCATGAAAGGTTGTTAGCTGCACAGAAGGAAGCAGTGCTAGAAGCTAACTACCCTAATGAGAAGCTAGGAGTGACTGAAGAACAGTTATCATATGGCAAAGACGGAATCCTGAGATTGAATGGAAGAATATGGGTTCCTATTTTTGGAGGTCTTCGTGACGTCATCCTAAAGGAAGCCCACAGTTCCAAATATTCCGTCCATCCTGGGGCGGACAAGATGTATCAGGATGTAAAGGCAAATTACTGGTGGATAGGCTTGAAAAAGTCTATAGCCACCCATGTGGCTAAATGTCTGACGTGCGCTCAAGTTAAAGCTGAGCATCAAAAATCGTCAGGTTTGCTGCAACAGCCTGAGATTCCCACCTGGAAATGGGAAATGGTAACGATGGATTTCATTACCAAGTTGCCTAAAACGCCGAAGGGAAATGACACTATTTGGGTGATAGTTGATCGACTGACTAAGTCAGCTCATTTCCTACCCATTAGAGAAACTTTCAGTTCCGACATGCTAGCCCAACTGTACATGGATAAGATAGTATCCCTGCATGGCGTACCAGTATCCATCATCTCTGATAGGGATACCAGATATACATCACACTTCTGGAAAAGTTTCCAAAGGTCTCTGGGTACGCAACTGAATTTTAGTACAGCCTATCATCCTCAGACGGATGGACAAAGCGAGCGTACTATTCAAACCCTGGAGGACATGCTTCGTGCATGTGTGATAGACCTAGGAGGAAGTTGGGATAGACACCTGCCTCTGATCGAGTTCTCATACAATAATAGCTACCACACCAGCATTAAGGCTGCGCCTTTTGAAGCACTATATGGTAGGAAGTGCAGAACACCCATTTGTTGGGCAGAGGTAGGAGACGTTCAAGTATCAGGACCTGAATTAGTCCTGGAGACGACTGACAAAGTTACTCAAATTACTGAGCACCTAAAAGCTGCCCGTGATAGGCAAAGAAGCTATGCCGATGGTAAGCGAAAGTCCCTCAAGTTTGAGGTTGGCGATAAGGTTTTGCTCAAGGTATCACCTTGGAAAGGGGTAATGAGATTTGGCAAGAAAGGTAAGTTAAGCCCAAGATACATTGGACCATTCGAGATCATCGAATGTGTAGGATCAGTGGCTTATAAGTTGAACTTACCAGAAGAGCTTAGTGGTATTCACAACGTGTTCCACATCTGCAATTTGAAGAAATGTCTGGCTGATGAATCGCTACTCATACCGCATACAGATGTGCATATTGATGAAAGCTTGAAGTTTATAGAAAAACCTGTGTCGATTAAGGACCGACAGGTAAAGAAGCTTCAAAGGAAGCACGTACCCATTGTCAAGGTTAAATGGGAGGGCCGCAGAGGTCCTGATTATACGTGGGAGTTAGAATCCACGATGAAGGGAAAATCACATTGTCATCAATTCTACTTCATGTTTACTATCAAAATCTATCACATAACATCTTGTGCATCAACAAAATCATAATATCAACATTCACATGCTCATCATAATCATTCTCATACTCATACACATGGGTTTCATTCTAAATCACCAAGATAACTAAAATTCAGCCATGATTCAACTTAAACATGATAACATTAGCAAGCATACAACTCATACCCACTCTACTTGTAACACCTCGAAAATTCCTGTCCAATTGAATAAAGACACGTGTCCTCCGTGACAGACATGTCAGAAAAACCGGATTTAATAAAGAGATATGTGGTAGGATTTCTAATAAAAAGGGGCGTCATGTTATTTAAAATACCTCTGAACGACCCAAGGGCGACACGTTATTAAATCACCTCTGAGCGACCCAAATTTTATAAATCCCAAGATCCTTAAATCAATTAATGATCATCTCATTCGATAACCGGTTGCTCTTGAATAAATAAAGTTTTATCTTTATTAAGGGCCATGCAATTATAGTTTGTTACTACTCCTAAATTTAAATAAAACTCTTGTAAATAAGAATTGTTATAGCTTGGCCAAGTAATTGAGAGTCCAAGACTCAATTTTGAAATCTCCGTCATGTAAGAAGTCCCTTTTTGAGTAAAGATTAAATGGGGGACATGTAAGGGCAAATGAGCCATGCAATGGCTGGTCAAGATGGTCCCACATCTGAAAAGAGACAGCATGTTTCGGGTATTGTGGTTGCATGGTCAAGACTTAAAAGTTTGCAAACTTTTGTCTTCTGGCCATCGCTTACGGACCGCAAGGCCCTTGGCTTACGGTCCGTAAGGTGGGCACCTGAACCATGTTTCAGTAAGATCGGTTACGGACCGTAACCCATCAAGCATACGGTCCGCAAGAGGTCCTTACGGACCGTAAGGCCTCAAGCTTACGGTCCGTAAGACCGTCGCTGGCAGTATGTTTTGGACAGCTGCCTGTCCAGCCCTTTAACCGACTTAAAACGTAAATTTCAGATTCTATGGGCTTCCTAGGCAGTATTTAGACCCTTAGGGACATCTGGGGTGATCTTGTAACTACCCTAGACTTGCTTGTCAAGATCTTGGAGCTTCTAGTTCACTATATAAAGAGCTTGAAGTGTGACCATATGAAGTTGCTCATTTGGAACTTTGGCTAAAAGCTCTCTGGAACTCCTCTGGTCACCAACACATTTTCTTAGGCTCTCTAATCCATCTTAGGACTCTTGTAAGTGTCCTTAACCATCTTTAATCCTTTCTAGCTTAGTTAATTAAGTAAAAGTCAAACCGTCGTAATTAAGGTTTGACTTCGTGATTAAGCATAATGTACTTTGTCTAATCACGAATTAAAGATACTTTTAGGAAGGTAATTAAGTGGGTAACAAACCCTTAAAAGGGTGTTTCCAGATTCCCACTCTAAGCATGCTAATTGTCGAGTCAAAGCTAATTATAAAAAGTCAACAGAATGCTAAATTTCAAATTAACACATAATTAGCAATGTAGGTTGAATGTAACCTGTTTGAACACTAATATAACTTGGTAATAAGTATAAGAACATGTTCCAACATGTTCAACTCGACAATTTTCTGTTTAGACCCGGTTCGGAACCGAAAGTCGCATAAGTTTGACTTTCGCTTTGACTTTCAGTTCTGACCCGTTTTAGTCAAGATTAAAAATACCTTAGAGCTTCTTTTGAACCTATTAACATGTTAGTATGTCCTCCTGTGATTATACAATGTGGTTCATTAGATATCTTGTTCATATGAATGTTTCCGTTAAATGCCCATATGTTGACCATTATGCCCGAATGTCCAAAAATTATAATTTTTGAAAATGTAAAAGGGTAGACACCTTAGTTACTGGAATATAAAATTGTCCCCAAAATTTGACATCAGTTTGAGGTCTAGATTAAGAGTTATGCTCGTTAGCGTAATTAGAAGCTTTCTTAATAAATAATTAGCGTATTTAACGCATAACCTATCTAGACCCGAATTTTATACCAAAACTTTATACCCACTGTTATATAATAATATTCTGGGAATTTTAAAGATTTTTATTCATTTTTAGGCTGAGCATAACTAGAGGGTCTAAGCTTATTTCGGCTTATGCCGGTTTTACCCTTTTTTGGTCCTAAAATGAGTTTTACATAACCTTTTGACCCCAAACCTTTTTCTACTGATTTGTTATGTTAAATATAATATTTTGAGCCTTCTGGAAATATAAAAATATCAGCTTTTCTTTAAAACCCGGAAATGGCTCCAAATCGCCTTTTTAGGCATTTTTACGACATAGTATATGTCAGAACGAGTTTATATATAAAAGGTCTAATACCTACTGATATATTTTATAAAAATATATATTATAACAGTAGACTAAAGTTGGAAACTCAGATTTTCCGTTTTTACCCTTTTAGCCTATGTAAAATTACCAAAATGCCCTTATGAGGCGTAATTGGCGTATAAAAACATTTGGGGCATATTTGGACATACCTTACTGATATTACAATATATTTGGTGCATATTATCTCAGGAAACTTGCATATGACTTATATGGTTACTCGTTACGCACTTTCGCGTTCGAATCGGCTTATGTGGCTAGTTCACGCATATAAGCCGAAACGGGTCAAACCATATCATCTAAGTCTCAAAATTCAGAATGTGTTTAGTTTACCCATATTATACAAGTATCCAAGCTTGTAGGGTCTAAATCACATTCCTTCCCGGTTTTCGCATTCCTCGCGATTAAACCATATTTATTCTTCGAAACTAACCGGTCTAAGCTTAGGCTACGTTAAAAGACCCGTTAGGATTCTAATAGGTTATTATAACCTTCGTTCCAGAATAGGAGCCCAGTAAAAGACACGTGCATTTTTGAATTTGTGGTTATACTTGCTCAGGTAAATACTTTTAACTTATTTTCCCTTATACGGGCTTGGGGGTACGGTGTATAAAATACCGCTTGGTCGGGCGATTGACCCCATCTCATTAGTAGTTGGGTATTATCAATGGGACCCGTTTAAAAACTTGGTGTTGTTTGTTTTTATGCCTTTGGGAGTTTAATGACCATGTCCCGGATATCCTTGGCATCATTTTTGGCCACGACCTTGACACCCGGGTGTAGGCGTACACCCGGTATTATGTCCATTATTTTAAGGTATTAACGTTGGCTTCCCGCTGCGGACTTATACCATGTGGTGTGTCATTTAACCTTAAACCCGATACGATTCGGGCGACTGAACGGTTAACAAACATGTAAATCTTTTACAAGTTTAACTCTGATTAATTATTCCCAAGTTATAAAATATTTTGTGCCTTGTGCATTTAAAACCAATTTTTAAATATTTTCAAAATGAGTCAGTTAAATTGTATTTACCAGTGCAAACTGACGTATTTTCCCGAAAAAGATTAAGTGCAGGTGCTATACGCAATAGGTTGGTTTCTCCTTAGCATCGTAGAGTCTCGCAAGCTTTTGGGATGCATATATCTGTTGAACAATTTCCTTCTTTTATTTTCGATCCGCCTGTGGATCTATTTCGACTAAATTGTGATACTTGTTATTACACTTAAAGGTTGAAATAAATCTATTTTCATTTGCTTCCGCTGTGCATTATAATTTGTGTTGTTTGACATATGATGATATCAACTGCGTCACGTAATCCCCCATCGGGCCCACCGGTGACACGTGGAAATTAGGGGTGTGACACTACTCTACGTGGGTTTTCACTTCCAACATTGATTAGTCGATTTTTAAGCGTACATAATGTTCTAGATGGTGATCCTAGTTCAGTATCATTCTAATTCTAATTCCATATAAACTCATGGATTTTCTTGAACCCTAACATATTCAAGTTCATCAAAATGTCAAATTCTTCGTACCTTAAGCTTTAGTAAGTCTAAATGATCAAGAAATCACTAACATGCATGAGCAATGGCCATGATTAGGGCTTCAATTGGCTGAATTTGTGTGATTAGAAGGGTTCCCCTTCTTCTCTGGCTCTGGCGTCGAACACACGCACACACATGATGTGTGTGTGTTTTATTTTTTATTTCATTTTTATTAATTTAACTTTCCTAACATGTCACCTTTAGCCCCTTAAGTTTAGTGTAGTAATTGTTTAGTCACAAAACTTTACTACTATTATCTAACTTGTATTGGTAACCATGTTAAATAACATAGTTGTCACATTTTATTTCATATTCCATGAAATCATATTAGTGAGTTAAACATTCGGGTTTTGGGGCGTTACAAAGATAAATAATTTGGATCCTTTACACATTTTTATATTCGGAAACATTTATAACATCTAACTCGGACCCCATGTAATCAATCACACAAGGGAAACTCGGACAACACTAACTAAATCCAAACATATACTCGGATAATTATCAATACTTCGGACTCATATATACATACAAACTCAGAATTATGAATATCATATATGTAAGCTCGGACACCCCTTTTTATTTACATAAACTCGGGACTTGTCAACAAAACTCGGACTCATCAAGTCCACTTAAACTTAGATTCATATCAACACAAGAACTCGGGCTCACATCAAGTAAATCCATACCATTTAATATCGACTTAAACCCGACCCACTTATATTAACATAAACCCAGACCCCCTTTCTTTTTATAAGGAACTCGGATATAAAAAGAATATTATTTACATAACTCGGCAATAACATGTTATCCTCATAAGCTCGGAAACATCATACACTCTGCATAGCTTCAGAAGAATCCATTTAAACCTCTTAAACTCGGAAAATATGTCATAACTCAGAAACATGTATTTGTTAATAAGTTTAGAACATACACTTGTTACTAACTCGGAACATGTAATTTTTAATACCACGGACTTTGTGAACAAAGTCAGACCAAACCCTATTCGCACAGAAGCACGAAACGAACAAATAATAATGTAACCGTTAGAGATGATCAACCAAAACTTAATCTCAACAATCAACAGTGCTACGAATCAAAACAACAATATGCAGTTTAACCTGTCAATAACATTCTAAAATTAAACAAACAACCACCCATTCACCAGGCATGATTTTACATTCATCAGGCATGATCAACTTAATCACAGAACAATTATTTTGATCACTAGGGTTTGCATGAAATCAAAAGAACAAAGATACAATGTATAACATAAACACTTACCTTAGTTTGATTTAGAGTTTGTTCTTGAAGAATTGCAAGATCAAGGATTGCTGATGGTGTGTGAACTTATGTTGCCAGAAATGATTAGAGAGATGATTAGAGAGTTGCAACTGCCTTGCAGTGAGATTGTGAAGGATGTTGGGTTTTGTGTTTTATTGTAAATTCCCTAATATCCATAAGACACCCTTAATTATATAATTTTTCACATAAAGGACACCACATCTAGTAATCTACAATTAAAGCATATAATTCACGTATTTGTCATGCAACGCAAGTTTCGTATAACCCGTTCGTTTATAATTATTATTCGAGTTAGTCACCAACGTTCGAGAATTAACTTGTATGTGTATTTCGGTAATTCCCTGAATTACCAATGTAGTCTTATTTAACTAACTATAGTTAAATGTTGTGCATTCTGGTAATTCCCCGAGTTACTAAAGTAGACTCATTTAACTAACCATAGTTAAATGCAGTGCTATGAATGTATGACTAAACTAACTGTGGTTAGGTTAAAGTATTAACCTGAAATTAGGGGTTATCACATCCGAGCATATCAAAATACAAGTGTCGTCACCGAATAGCCAACAAGTGTTAGGGTTAGAATATCACCGGTGTTAATCACATATCACAGGATTCTACCCCTAACACTTGTAGTTAGAGAGTTTAACGTACTAGTCTGGGGTGCAGGTGTTGAGAGATCGCCGACAATCAGAGAGATTTGTAGGGAAAGCGGTAACTGCAAGACATTCAGAAAAATAATGGAGAAAAATAAATATGAAGGAACAAAGAACCCTTTACAGTTTCCGGTATTAAAAAACCTCATTATTGGGATCTTTTAAGCAACGTGGTCCGAGTATCAGTTGAACTTCAATCGCCATTCAAGAGTCTCAATTAAAGTCTCTAAACTTCTTAAATACTAATGATGATGGCGATGAATTGGAGCAGGGTGAAATCCCTAAATTAACCCTAAAGCGTTTTAAAACTTTACACATTGTCTCAGTTTAACCCCTCTAACATGGCTTGCTCTCTCTTGTACATGATGCTTCAAAATTTATACGCGTGGTATACGGGTAGAAAACCTAGTTTCTTTAATAAAGTAGTATAGATATAGATATAATACTAATATAATTTCCGTTAGACTTTAAGAGCATTACTTGTACACTGAAAATACAAGAAAACATTTATATTGTGTAATGTTTACCGAATATTATAATTAAAAAACACTAAAATCAAAGTATGATTTTTTTCCTCTAGTGTTTCAATATACTATGGTATACCGCGCTCACAGCAGATTATAACCTAAACATAAACGCTCTGTATATTAATGTCAGTCAGCAAATGAAAAATGCATCTGATTGTGAGTCTCGTTACCTCAAGAACAAAGTTTCTTTCATTGTTATTTATTCTATAACATTCCACTGATTGTAATGCAATCAAACTGATCTTTTGTCTTCTCTCAAACACATTAGGTGATATCTTTCTTCTCATAATCGTGACCAAAGCCCTTTGACATCCTAATGGAGAGTTTAACAAAGGCTTTTCTATCTCAATATGGTATTTCACATTGAAATACTTGGGTTCATCTCTTCAGGTTATCGATCTCATTCTTCACGTATCATTATGTTTATATAGATGCAAAAAATTCATTATGGTTCTTAGCATTTACATATATATATATATTGATGCAAGACGACTATCATAATCTAGATTTACATTTTGGCTTCCATTTATTGTTAATAACAAATCAAAGTTATAACTACTTTCCTGGATTACCTGTTGATAACATATCAAAGTTATCTAATAGCAGATCTGTAGAACATGTGTTATATTTCACATTTTATATATCACAAAAAGTGTATTGTTATGCTTGTTGCTAATAAATATTCATCTTCACATGAAGTTAATATCAAAGTTATATAAAAATTTAAGAATCCAGAAACCTTAAAATTTGTAATACAAACTAAATTAATAAATTCTATGATGACTCATAACATCTCAAATTATTTTATTCTTTTACCAAATCTTTAAAATTAAGTTTTAGTTCATTGTAAATTTGTTAAATATTTGGGCTAACATTATTCACATTATTTAGTTGTTGTTATTACATTTAATATATTTATCTACATTTTAATATTGTATTTGATTCATATTGAAAATTTTAAAACTTCTAGGAAAATTATTTCTTATTAAGATTACAAATGTAAAACAAATGGTATATATTATTGTGGGCCAACTTATATATATATATAAAAGTAATCAAGGAAAAAATTAGGTTTCAACAACTTTTATGAAAATGAATTATTTTGATAAGATGATAGAAAGACAACTTTAAATCCAATTTACGTTTTTTTTTCTTTACAAGTAATAACTAAACATAACAATATAGTATTGTACAAGGTTAATGAAAAAAGGATATAATATAATGAATTTAATAGTTAATTATAAATGTTCTAAATTTTTATTATAATTCATTGATTTATGCTATAGTAATATCATTATTAGTTATATTTTTCTAAATTTTATGTGTTAGATATTGAATTTTTTTCTTTAGCATCTTAACAAAATGGGCTTTTCTTTAAAACTTATTACAACATAACGTTTTTGAATCAAAAATTTATGTACAGGTTGAAACATGATAATTGACTTGTACATCAATATATAAAAGTAGTTGATTATGTAATGAGAACTATAAAGAAGATAAATAATTTTAATAAAATGATAAAGGAAAAATAATCAAAATCAGCATGCAATAAATTAGAAAATTTTGTAAAGATATGTAATAATGGGATTTCCGTGACATAAACAAATGACGAATAGTCGAAATTAGAACGATTATAGTCAATCAAATTCCTTTTATATTTTATTTTTTCTATTAACTACATGATAATATATTTTTCAATTATTTTAATAAATTACCATTTTAACTGCAAATTTTTATTTACAACTACTTTAATAAAATACCATTTTAATTGCAAATTTTCATTTATTTGTAGGAACACAAAAGATTAAGTTGTTTATACATTAAAGTTAAATTTAACAAAAAATACCCAAAATAAAGTAAATCTGACCACATACATGAATTCAACTGTGAGTAAGATAATTAATTATACAATAGTAAATGCAACACGATATACTTTGAATTTATCTCATAATGTTTTCTCAGATTTAATTAATGTAATGTTTTTATTATTTGTATCAACTACATACATTATACATATATACATACATTATACATATATAAATATGAATTTATCACATAATGTTTTCAGAGATTTAATCAATGTTTTGTTTTTTATTGTTTGTATCAACTACATACATTATACTTACAAATATACTTTTCTAAAAATTACTGTATTTGAATTGGTCAATTATATATATAAATGAAAAAAATAAATTTGTACATGATTAACTTTAAATCATATAATAGTATTAGATAGTATCATTAACACTAAAAAAATATAGACTTTATTTTATTTCTCCTAAAAGATTCATGGTAACTATTATATGAGATTTGTTTTACACTTACATGTTTGACTAATTGGGTTGGGTCAAATGCAATGATATTATGAAACAGGATCTATTTTCATAGTGAGGGAGTTGTTAGAATTTCATTTTTGTGTGAAAATCATGAAAAAAAATCTCAAATTTAAAATTGGAAAAAAAGAATTGAAAGATGATTTACTACATGTTTTTATAATCACCCCTAAAGATACAACAATGTTCCATTTCGTTCCTCTTCCCTTGCTTATATATAGGTCTTTCATTCACATCACTAACACACAATTCATCCTAGAGTCTCACTTGTTGGTTAAAAGGTTTTCAGGAGACAACTCCTTTCTTGATCGACTATTCCCAACAAGTGATAAAGTACCCTCTATGTATGTGTTTTATTTTGTATTTTGTAATACTTCTTTTAGATTTGTTTGTTAACTATAAATTTGAGTTTGCCTTTGAGCATACCATTATACGTATTTCTATTTCAACTTTGATGCAATGATTGACTATAGTCAATCGTTTTTTTAACTGTATTGAAATTGCATAAGTTAACTATAAAAGTTGACTACATTTTTTTTTGTTATAAAACATATAGAATAATTTATTATTTCACAAGCGATGTTAAGCTTTTTTGAGCATACCATTGTTCGTATTTTAAGTTCAACTTTGATGCAATGATTGACTATAGTCAGTCGTTTCTGTATTGAAATTTCATAAGTTAACTATAAAAGTTGACTACATTTTAAAAAAACACATGACATAATTTACTATGTCACAAGGGGTGTTAAGCTTTTTTGCATTGAAATCGGAAAATAGAGAGACATAAGAATTCAAACTTCTATTTTCGAATCAAGTTACAGGTTGTTGGGTTTCAAACTCAACCAGTTCTAAAATTCAAATAAGGAATACTAGACATAAAACTCTAACCCTCTTCGGTCTCGCTGCTACATTTTACGTTTTTTTTTCCTCTTAATTTCCTCCGTTCGAATTAACATGAATCAAGTTTGTTTTGCAATCTAAATTGTGCTCATTCCAAATTCTTGAATTGGAAACACATATTCGGTTAACCCAAGGAACCCAAAATCCGATTTGACAAACACCCGACTTATTACTTTTTGTTGTTAAATTGAATACCCCATGATAAAAAAAAATGAGGTTTAATTATAATATGTTTGGAATTAGTTGCGTATAGATTTAAAATGATATATATATATATGTGTATATATAAAACTTGTTTTCATTCTATAACTTAAAAGGAAATACCATTAAGTCTGAGTTATTTATTATAAAATCTTCAAAACAAATAAATTCTTTTACAAGATTATATATATAATGTGTTTTCACATTTTTTTACATTTATCCCCTCAATGTTATTGAAATAAGCAAATGCTTAAAGATCAAAATTTCAGGCAGATGAAAGCTGAAATTCAAGTCATTTCTTCCACTGTGCCGGTTCGAGTCCTAAATTGTATTCGATATGTCAAACAACAAGCAGAGGGGCTATGGGTTGTGGTTGATTACTCCATTGATTTTGGAATGGATAGACGGTTAATAAGAAGGTGTCCTTCTGGTTGTATTCTACATGCTATGCCAAATGGGTTCACAAAGGTATAGTCATAAGCAATTCATTATATCATTATATATAATAGTTAAGACTAAATAGAAAGTAACTTTGTAAACTCACATCCGAATCTAGAATCGAGACGCAGTTAAAGTTGGCTTCATCTTGGCTCAAAGGGAAACAGAACATGTCCCGAGTAGCAATCGTGTTGCATAACAAGTCCCACACGCTCCTCAACTCTTTTATCAACATTATTTCAAACAAGTGTCGATGATTTGTTGCTATCCATACCGAATGGGAGGCACTCATGACTACTCCTGATAGTTCCAGAAAACCATTTCACATGTGCGCCATGATCCTTGGTCTTCCTGGTGCATTCGCAACCAAATTCCATCATTCCCCACCAGTCAAACAAACAGTAGCACATAACATACGCCACATGCCCTGTGCTAGACTTCGTAAGCATCGTCTTATACTTGCAAACAGGTTGGGACTAGGTGATGTCATGGAAACTATGCATTTACATTGCCCCAAAAGTGCACTAACCCATCTTTGTGCACCAAAGCCCACGCCTGATCTAATTTATCCATGATAGTTTTCGTGGATCAGTTGTTCGTCGTACTCTGTATGTTCAATCCACTTAACATACACATATTTGTTACAAGTTAAATAATAGTTAGACGAATATGTGTAGGTTACGTGGATTGAACATACAGAATAAGATGAACAACTGATCCACAAAAACTATTGTAGGTTAATTAGATCAGGTGTGGGCTTTGGTGCATAAAGATGGATTAGTGCACTTTTGGGGCAATGTAAATGCATAGTTTCCATAACATCACCTAGTCCCAACCTGTTTGCAAGTACAAGACGATGCTTACGAAGTCTAGCACAGGGCATGCAACGTATGTTCTGTGCTATTGTTTGTTTGACTGGTGGGGAACGATGGAAATTGGTTACAAATGCACCAGGAAGACCAAGGATCATGGCGCGCATGTGCACCGATTTCTGGAACTATCAGGAATAGACATGAGTGCCACCCATTCGGTATGGATAGCATAAAATCATCGAAACTTGTTTGAAATGATGTTGATAAAAGAGTTGAGGAGCGTGTGGGACTTGTTATGCAATACGATTGCTACTCGGGACATGTTCTGTTTCCCTTTGAGCCAAGATGAAGCCAACTTTAACTGCGTCTCGATTCTAGATTCGGATGTGAGTTTACAAAGTTACTTTCTATTTATCTTAACTATTATATATAATGATATAATGAAATGCTTATGACTATACCTTTGTGAACCCATTTGGCATACCATGTAGAATACAACCAGATGGACACCTTCTTGTTAACCGTCTGTCCATTCCAAAATCAACGGAGTAATCAACCACAACCCATAGCCCATCTGCTTGTTGTTTGGCATATCGAATACAATTTAGGACTCAAACCGGCACGGAGGAAGAAATGACTTGATTTCAGCTTTCATCTGCCTGAAATTTTGATCTTTAAGCATTTGCTTATTTCAATAACATTGAGGGGATAAATGTAAAAAAAATGTGAAAACACATTATATATATAATATTGTAAAAGAATTTATATTTTTGAAGATTTTATAATAAATAACTCAGACTTAATGGTATTTCCTTTTCAGTTATAGAATGAAAACAAGTTTATATATATATATATATATATATATAGGGTAGGGTTCCAGCGTGAACAACCTCCCAAGAGTGAACTGCGTGAACAGATATGGCCCTTGATTTCCTTTTTAGTTGTTAAGGGTAGGATTGTAATTATATAAAAAATAGATTTAAATCATTATTTTAATAATTGAATTAAGTTACATCTTTCCTAATTTAAATTCATTATCCACATTATGTTTATTTATTAATAAGATAATTATCAAAACCAACAACAAATCACCAGATTTCAATTTTAATTTTTATTTCAGATTTCATCACCATAATTCAAATTTTGATTTTTAAGATCCACGTAACCTTCATATTTCAATGGTATACACCTGTGTACTTGGATATAAATAGAACAGTACACATGTGTACTCAGCATCGTACATATGTGTACAGTAATTCACAGGTGTACATCAACATTCAATACAAAAAAAATTCTAAGATATCACAAAAACAGACGATATACACATGTGTACATCGCATTAAAAAGAGGGCAAAATCAGAATACACATGTGTACATCGCATTTAAACAAATAATTATTTTAATAATTGAATTAAGTTACATCTTTCCTAATCCTTGATTTGATTTGTGAGAGATTTATGCAATCAATTTAAGAGGATAATTGATTACTTGATTTGTGAGAGATTTATGCAATCAATTTAAGATTGAAATTACACATATATCCTTTTTGTATTTAACTAAATGGAAAAAATTAACCAAATAATTACCATCATGCCACTCACTTTAATCTCAAGATCATAAAAATCAAGGGCCCAGATTAGTTCACGCAGTTCACTCTTGGGATTTTGTTCACGTTTGAACTTAATCATATATATATATATATATATATCATTTCAAATCTATACGCAACTAGTTCCAAACATATTATAATTAAACCTCATTTTTTTATCACGGGGTATTCAATTTAACAACAAAAAGTTATAAGTCGGGTGTTTATCAAATTTGTCTAACTATTATTTAACTTGTAACTAATATGTGTATGTTACGTGGATTGAAATATGTGTATGTTACGTGGATTGAACATACAGAATACAACGGACAACGGATCCACGAAAACTATCATGGGTAAATTAGATCAGGTGTGGGCTTTGGTGCACAAAAATGGGTTAGTGCACTTTTGGGGCGGTGGGAATGCATAGTTTCCATGACATCACCTAGTCCCAACCTGTTTACAAATACAAGACGATGCTTACGAAGTCTAGCACAACGCATGAGGCGTATGTTATGTGCTACTGTTTGTTTGACTGGTGGGAACGATGGAATTTGGTTGCGAATGTGATACGTGGTCGAAAACCGGTGCTTGTAATTGTTTAATTTGATGTTTTTACACGAGTTTTAGTTTCGAATTGCCTACTCTTGATTAGATATGTATTTTGCAG
The DNA here is from genome assembly GCF_002127325.2 of Helianthus annuus. Classification (NCBI taxonomy): domain Eukaryota; kingdom Viridiplantae; phylum Streptophyta; class Magnoliopsida; order Asterales; family Asteraceae; genus Helianthus; species Helianthus annuus. The sequence continues at coordinate 171,578,227 of NC_035446.2, forward strand.
GTCTAACGGAGTTTAAGGAGCCTTTCGGGAGCTTTTCGGGCCACCGGAGTGAAAACCGGATCACCAGGACGCGAAATGGGTCAACGGGACTTGAGAAATGAAGAAAACAGAAATGCAGACATCTAGGCACCGTCGCCGACGCCCATATGGGCCGTCGCCGACGGTTGACACAATACTCCGTAGCCAAAAGTTGTCCGTAGACAGCGTGTTTAGCCGTCGGCAACAACTAGCAAACTACGCACCGTCGCCGACGGACACATCCACCGTCGGCGACGGCCTCTCTATGTCTGCATCGCGAATTTTGTTCGTTGGGTGATTGGACGAGTTTAAAGACTTCTTCACCAACCCAAAACGGGAGTTACACTTTTTTTTGAGTTTGAAACTTGATCTTGGAGCCAGTTATTCATCATTCTTGACATACCAATTCCATCATCCATCCTCTCTACAACCCGAATCATCATCCAATTCATCATCAATCATTCATTCCATAACCCTAATCACCATTCATCCTTCAATCCTTTCATCACCATCAACCACTCCAAACCCTAACCACCATCCTCACAACTTCAAGACTTCAAGATGATGATGTTCGTGTTCTCAACCTCCGGTGATCGAGTTCCTTCGAGCATGAGCGGCTAGTTTCTTGGAGGTTTCACCCCGGTGTAGGTTATTGCAAGTCTAGGGTTTGAACAATGTTTTAGATTGATTTTGTGACAACTTGAATTGTATTTGAATTGATTGACAATTGTCTTGCATTTAAACTATATTTGTGAATTGTCGAGTGAGTTATGAAATTTGACTTTGCGAAATAAGTTTGTGCAATTATGCCTTGTCATTCAAAAGGTTTTACTTGTCCGAAGTAACGAAGTGCATTGTGGTCCGTGTTATGCGTTGATAGCAATTGGCACCTAAGCTTTGATGATAGAAATCCGTTAATAACATATTCAAGTGAATTAAAACTAGAACGTGTAAGAACCCTAGGAGTGCAATTACTGAACTGGGTGTGAACCTTGTTTTCTCTATCTTGTCAAAACCTTTATTTACATTATTGCAATTGTTAGTTTTTAGTAGTTATCAAACAAATTACTTTAGTAATTCTAAATCACCTCTTCCAATCAAATAAAAATATACAAAAAAAACAAGATAGCAAGCTTCATAAAAGTGACAATTTCTACATTTCATTCAAAGTCCATTCGCAAACCACATACTCTTCGTGGTTCGACCCCTTGCTACCACTAACTAACTGTTAAGGGTAATTCGGGACTATAAATATTATCTTTTACCGGTGCGCGACACTCGATCAAAATTTTGGCGCCGCTGCCGGGGAGTGCGTGCGCTTTGTGTTTGGATATTGTTTGAATTTGTGTGATTAACTGTTTAAATTGTGTAGCTTTCTTTTTGCACTTTGTCTTTTTCCTTGTTACGCGGGTGTGTTACTTGTGCAGGATACAGGTAGTGTATGCATAAGCAGAACTCCGGGAGGACTTCACCGTTAGTCTACGAACCGGAAATCGAAAGAGTCGCAAGAAGGAACCTAGCAAGCGGGTTAGAAGCAACCCTTGCTTCTAATCAAACCAACCAAACACCACCACTCACACCGACCATTGAAACCGATTCAATGGCGAACCACAACTCCAATCAAAACTTCAACTCCAACCAAAACCTCAATCCAAATCAATTCCAATCCCGAGGAACTTTTTATCCCGCCCAAAACGTCCAACCTATACCTCAAGAGCAACCGGGTGGTAATGTCAACACTAGACCACCCACTCCACCTTTCCGAAACCAAAATCCCAATAACACCCAACGAACACCCCAACAACAAACCCTTCATCGACAAGCGTCGTTACCTATCAACCTTGATGATCGGAATGTCAATTCCGACCGTAGAGGTAATCAAGATCGCGGCAATCCCGCGAATGAAGACCCGTTTTTCAACATCGATGATTTGAGAAATGCAATCCCCGATGATGAGCCTTATAGTGTTCCCGGTTATCAATCGCCGGAACATGTAAGCATTCATATAGAACACTCGGATGATGGGGGTTATTATGACAATCGGGTGGACGATGATGAAGATTGGGGATACATCAATCGAGGTAATGGTTACAATGCTCGAGAGTATGAAGATGAAGAAGTTGGTTATCAAAATGCTAATTATGTCGGGGATGAAGACTACGGGTATGGGAATAGGAGGAATGACGGTTACGAAAATAACCGCCAACCACGAAATAATAACCAAAGGAACCGAAATGACGGGTTTTACAACAACAACAACAATGGCAACCCTAATCGGATTCCTCGTTTTGTAAAATAACACCTATAGTCCTAAACTTTTGGCAATTACACCGATGCTCCCTATGATGTGACAGTTTGTTACTCGGATAGTCCCTAGAGTGGATGTCCGTTAGTTTTCTCCGTTAAGTCCATCTGAAATTACTTATTTACCCCTCTCTTGAAAAAATAAAAAAACAAATATGGATTATTAAAAGTGTGGGGCCCACCTTATTCACCCCTCCCTTATTCAACCACTGCCTCCACTGCCTCCAACCACCGTCTCCACTGCCTCCAACCACCGCCTGCATCCCCTACCGTATCCACCACCACCCACTTCCACCCACCATTACAAATATAAATCACCATTAAAATCCTACCCCACCCTCAACCTCACCCACCTTCTTAATCAATAACCACAGAATCCAAATTACTTTTATCAGCTGCAACTACATTACCAACAGATGAAGAAAAACCATTTTCATTACCTGAATTTGACGAAACAAGAACCCTAGAGCTCTTCTTCGGTCTTCTCCCAACCCTAGATGGCTTCAGATACAAAGACCGATCCACCGTACGGACTCCATCTGCATCCACAAGAGTAACAATCAACTCCGACAAATCAATTTCTTCAGAATCACCGTCGTCGTAACCGATCTGGAATAATCCCGATTCGGAATCGTATGATTTCACAACTCCCGAAAAAACCCCAAATCCTTTGAACTCTTTCCTCACAGTTCGTCCGACAAACTCCATTTCTTCCAAGAATCAACCCTCATAGGTTCACAATTCTAGCTATCCGGAACAGTCCTGATTCGGAATCGTATGATTTGTACTATCAACAAGTTTCTCTCTCTAGAAGTGGATGAATCCAAAATTCTCGCTCTAGAAACTGGAAGGGGGAAATCGCGATTTAGCTATATTTTTTAAAGGGAGGGGTAAATAAGTAATTTCAGATGGACTTAACGGAGAAAACTAACGCACATCCACTCTAGGGACTATCCGAGTAACAAACTGTCCCAAAACCCCCAAATCCTTCAAACTCTTTCCTCATGGTTCATCCAACAAACTCCATTTCTTCCAAGAATCAACCCTCATAGGTTCACAATTCTAGCTATCTGGAACAGTCCCGATGATCGTATGATTTGTACTATCAACAAGTTTCTTTCTCTAGAAGTGGATGAATACATAATTCTCGCTCTAGAAACTGGAAGGGGGAAATCGCGATTTAGCTATATTTTTTAAAGGGATGGGTAAATAAGTAATTTCAGATGGACTTAACGAAGAAAACTAACGGATATCCACTCCAGGGACTATCCAAGTAACAAATTGTCAAACCACAGGGAGCACCAGTGTGATTTCCAAAAGTTGGGGACTATAGGTGTTATTTTACAAAACCACAGAGACTACCCGGGCATTTTACTCTTTTATATTTGTTTTTTTTTTGTAATTCTCATTCTTAGGATCAAATCTGTAAAATAGAACAATTTATATAAAAAATACGCTATACGATTTATAATGTAATTTTTCTCTCTAGATATTTTAATCAAATCATACCGAATAAAACTATGATATCTAAGCATTTAATACACTACAATATACCGCGCACACAGAAGATAATAACCCTCTCTATATATTAATATCAATGACAATATTAAATACCGAGTCTCCTTACCCTAAAAGCAAAGTGCATTTCGTCGCCGACTATTCCATAACATTCCTCCAATTTTAACCGAGTTATTTTTTCTTTTCGCACAACTCGTTACCCTAACAACAACGTTCCTTTCGCCGTCGCCCATTCCATAACATTCCACCATCTTTTACTAAGTTCTTTTTTCTTCTAACAAACACAATCATCCAACAATGGGTTCCTTAAGCAAATGCGGTAATTCACGATCGGGTACTCCAGATAATTTCCCAATCAGGTTATCAATCTCTTCTTCCCATATAATTCTATATGTATATTGTTCACTGATTAATAGATTAACATTTTGGTTTTGATTCATTGTTAGTAACATATCAAAGTTACCTTGAATTTCTTTGCTGATTAATAGATTAACTCACGGTTTGTTTGAAGCTCGCTTGAAAAAAACTTGAAAAAAGCTCAGTTGTAAATTAGTCGGCTCAGCTCATGAATTTGCGAGCCGACTCGAATTATTTTATTTTATAAAATTAACTTAATTTAAATGTGTTAAAATAAAAAATATGTGAGAGGGATTGAAGTGTTAGCATTTTAAATTTAGTTAATCAATAACATATAAAAATATAAAAAAATAGGGGTGGTTCATTTGAGAAGAAAATTAAATTGAGAAGAAAAATAACAAAGGGTACAATTGCAAAACATTAAATAGTTTTTCTCTCATTTCATTTATTGTTATCTTTAACTAATTAATTAGTCATAAACACTATCATTCTACACACTAAAATTTTTGCCTACACACATCAAAATTTATCCTACACGTTTTGAAATTTATCCTACACATATTGAAATTTATCTTACACAGCTCGTAATTCATCCTACACACATCGTAATTCATCCCACACTTTAAATTAATTTTTTTCTTCTTTGAAAAAATATACTTTTTTTTAAAATAAGTTACAAATTTAATGTAGTTAGCTATTAAAAAGGAAGACTACCAATTAAAGATATATCTAAGTTTACTAATATACCCTTATACTAATATTAAATACAAAAATTAAATTAAATAAAGTAAAATGAAGGATTCTTATTGGTGGAAATTTCTTTTTTTTTTATTCTTACAAAAAATTACTTCTCATTTGAACTCTCCACTAAAAAATAAACAAAAACTATACATATAATACTTTTAATGCAGTATGCCTTTAGGTCTTTAAAATGTTAGAAAAATGATATTAATTTTTTTATGTTATCAATATTCGCAAAAAAATAATAAGAAAAAAATAAAAAAATTAACGAGCCGCCTTGATTTGTCTCGAGCTAGCTCGAACATTTTACAAGTCGAGCTCGACTTTTCAGCTCGATTAAATAAACGAGTCAAGCCGAGCCAACTCGTTTAAACTCGAGATCAACCTGGCTCGGCTCGACTTGGCTCGATTACAACCTATCTAAATGTGCAAAACGTATATTATATATATATTTTTGAACGGTGCACTTTATGTATAAGGTTATCATACTCTCTAGATCGGAGAGCCCCGTATTGCCCCACTTTGGTCAGACTATGTTGGCTTAACCGGACCCACACTGGCTTCAAAGTTTGGCTTTTTTGGGCGTTCCCCCGGGAAACCATACCACCAGCTGCCACATGACAGTCGTTGTGCCACCACAAGAGCAGAACTCTCTGGCGTAACACACAGTGGGACGAAAACCCAGTTGTGCACGGTAATCGAACTGACAACCTCACACAAGGCCTAGTCCAAATCCTTCATTGCCTATATCCACCCCAATACAACACAAGTGAGAATTAAACTTGAGTCTAGTGGCGGAACTAGAATAAAAATTCAGGGGTATCCCTATTTTTTTTGCCGTACATTCATAAAACGGAAAACCATTTTTTTAACGTACACTCGGTGACGGATCCAGTATTTTATTTGTATGGAGTCACTGGTTTTTAATTGCTACAATTTCATACAAGCGGACATAAAACTTTTCGACTCGGTTCATGTTAGGTCCTAGCATAAGGTTTTGTATTTCTGATATGTACTAATAATTCATCACAAATTTTAATTTAGTAAATTTGTTAGTATGTGGTTTCTTATTACTAAATAATTTTGAAAAAAAAACCATTTTTACACGACGAAAAATGTTATCTAATCATTTACATGTTTAAAAAATAACGAATAAAAAGGTTGATATAAGTAGTAAACTCCAAATAAAATAAAAGAAATTAACAAATAACAACGAATAAAAAGAATGTTACAAATAGTAAGCTCCAAATAAAATAAATTAACAATTTAATAAATAATAAATTAACTAAATACTATACAATACAAGTAATAAAATAAAAATATGTAACTCAAAATTAAATACTATACTACAAGTAATAAAATAAAAATATGTAACTCAACTAAAGTTAAGTTATAAATTGTTATACTAGATTATACAAGTAATAAAATAAAAAAATGTAAAATAATTAATAGAATAGAAATTTGTGAATTGTTGTATGTTTCCGAATTTTAAGAAAGAAAAAAATAATTTAAATAATAGTTAATAAAATGTTAAGAAAAAAAGTATCAAAACAATAAAATAAATGTTTAAACATTAGAAAAAATTACAAGTTTTGTCTTTTATCTTTATATCACTTTTCAGGCGGTGTCTTTTACTAGGTATTTTGTTGCAATTTTGATCCTTTACACCCAACCCAGTTAAAAAACCCTGTTAATTGTTGGGTGTAAAGGACTAAACTTGCAACAAAATATCAAGGTAAAGGACTAAACTTGCAACAAAATGCCTAGTAAAGGATACCGCCTGTCAACAATTAACAGGGTTTTTTAACTGGGTTGGGTGTAAAGGACTAAACTTGCAACAAAATACCTAGTAAAGGGCACCGCCTGTCAACATTCGTTAAAAACGACACTACCTGAAAAGTGTTATAAAGATAAAGGACAAAAGTTGTAATTTTTCGTAAACATTAAGTAAAAGACTAAAAGTTGACTGTTGACAAGATGTTTACTTTTTGCTTTTGCAACACGTGCTTCCTTTTACAATTCCAATACGATTATTATTTATTATTAATTAATATATAACTTCATCTTCTACAAAATTTTATCTCTGCCGCCGCTGCAACTTTCCGTCAGCTGAGAATTTTCATTTTCATTGGAATATATTATTTCATTTCATTATATCTTCATTTACATTCAGAGGTATCCTAGTATTTGCTCAGGTGTATCCCCTATAAATAAAACGATAATAAAAACGAAAACTACACTTCGCCAAGAAAGTTGAGGGATATCTCGGGCAACCCTTCTCACCCATATAGGTCCGCCCTTGCTTGAGTCTATATTAGAAAACCCAAAACTATATATGTTTTTGGAGATCTAATCAATGCTTTATTTTCATGTTTTTAACCTCATCATCACCATAAATAGATCTCCGATAAGAGTTGCAACTTTAAATTTGACCATACAATAACAACTGGTCATAAATTACTTTGAACGCATTTAAGAGATATTAACACAACATCATTAATAAAGTTAAAAAAATTAATAAATTTAAAAATAAAAGAAAGAGTAAATTACGTTTTTAGCCCCTGTGGTTATATCAGTTTTACTATATTGGCCCAAAATAAGAATTTTTAACAGATCTGCCCCCATGGTCCCTATATCTAACCATTTTGGCCCCTGAGTCTAACCAAACCCCAACTCTGGTTAATTTCTTGGTCACATGGGTTGCACATGATGGGTAAAATTGTAATTTCCTCTCCCCTTTTATGACTTTATAAATAAAACCTAAATCTTGAACAAATCATCATCATCTGCATCTCTTTCTTGAACAAACCCAGAACTTCAAACCCACTTTCATCTTCAAAGCACTTTCAAACCCAGAACTTCAAACCCATATCTTCAAACCCACTTTCATCTTCAAACCCAGAACTGCAATTGAAACCTACCGATTCAGAACTCAGCAACAATCGAAGAAATTAAACAATCAAAGAACCCAGATCTTCAAAACCACTTTTATCTTCAAACACAAATCCACAACTGACATTCATAATTTCACATCAATCTAAAACAATATCTTCAACTCAAAATACAATTCAGAAAAAAAAAAACCAAAAGTTTCTCATCAGTTTCAGATTTTCATGAACTTGAACAAATAAAAAAAAACAATAATTAAATCAACAGACCAGTTTCAGATCTTCATGAACATAGAACATGAACAAATAAAAAAAAACCAAAACCTAAATTCAAGAACAAGAACCCATCATCTGCACATCATCATCTTCAAACCCTAATCTTCAAGAACAATCATCATCTTCAAGAACACTTCAAAACCAGATCAGTGTTTGTGTTCGAATGAAACCACCAAGTCCGATTCGAATCAAACATTAACAAATCTGGGTTATTCAGATTCGTTAAACCACCACCATACACCCCCAAATCCGATTCTAATCATTGCACATTCAGATTCGTTAACAGATCTGCATCGACTTCATATTTAGATGTGGGGGTTGTGGCTATTGCGCGTGGGGTTGTGGGGAGCTGTGTGTGGTGGCGTGTGAGGGGTTGTGGCGGTGGCGGTTGGTGGGGGATATGATGGTGGTTGGTGGCGGTGGTGGAAGAAGATAGAGTAGAGAGAAGAAAATGAGTGGATTTATTTTGTGAGAGAGAAGAAGATGAGTTACATGTGTATCTCCTAAACAATAATCCCCTGTTGGCTCCTCTTAAACAAATCAAAAACAATAATTAAAGATATTTTTAATATATATTAAAGATAATTTAATATGTGTGGGAGGTGAATTTACAAATATGCCCATCATGTGAGTTACATGTGACAAATAATTAACTAGGTTAATGGGTTTAGTTAGACTCAAGGGCCAAAATGGTCAGATATAGGGACCATAGGGGCATATCTGTTAAAAATTCTTATTTTGGGCTAATATAGTAAAACTGATATAACCACAGGGGCCAAAAACGTAATAACGATCACATTTTGCTGTATTTTATTGATTCCATTAAGAAAAAGTTTTTTTAGTTTATTACTTACTTCGTTATGATATCTTCAAAACCACAACTCCTTTTTATAAAATTTATTCATAGTATTATTTTACTTTCCAAAAAAATTATAAATAACATTATTTTTTTTTGTTTTATTACAATTTATAAGGGCCAATGAAGAAGTAGTTGCACAACAAGAGCAAGAGCGCCATGAAAATGAGATTCTGAAGCAACAAAATGAAGAACTCAGGCTTCAGAATTTGGCAATGAAAGAATTTCTAAAGAACCCACACAAATCCATTTTTGAACACAAAATCTGTATCGAGAATGCGCGATTGAAAGAGAAGATTCGTGCCATGACTATTCAATATAATCAATCTTATGGGCTAAACGAGACCCGAATGGGCATAGACATGGCCATTCAAACCAAAAGTTATCTTAAGCTAGCACCATATGCAATGGATGAGCTCTTTAAGCTTGGCGCGCTCAATGATCCACTTTGGAATAAAAGCACCCACGGCCAAGGAGAAACACTTGATTTTAAATTATATGAATGGGCTTTTCCGCCTTGTCTTGGCCCGAAACCACATGGATTTGTATCCGAGGCTTCACGGGCTAAAGGGGTCATACCCATGGCTACTTCAGACTTTGTAGAAGCATTATTCAATGCGGTAACTATTCCTTAAGTCTTTGTTAGAAGATTAAACAAAGTTTTCTTTAACTTATATGAAAACTAACACAACATGATTTTGTATATTAATTATTTACAGGATCGATGGCGAGACATGTTTGGGGGAATGATCGGAAGGTGTACTACGAAAGTGATTTCTAATGGCGCTAGAGGTTCAAGAAATGGTGCTCTACTGCTTGTAAGCCTTGTTTTATCCCCTCAAAACAAATAAATAAATGTACCCATTAAAATCTCACTCGTAACAAAAGCTACTAGCGGATAAATAAAAAAATTGGTCCCATTAAGAGTGACCCTAACTTTAAAACCTCCATGCATTTTTTTTTACATTTATGCCCTCAATGTTATTGAAATAAGCAAATGCTTAAAGATCAAAATTTTATGCAGATGAAAGCTGAAATTCAAGTCATTTCTTCCTTCATGCCGGTTCGAGTCCTAAATTTTATTCGATACGTCAACAAACATGCAGAGGGGCTATGGGTTGTGGTTGATTACTCCGTTGATTTTGGAACGGACAGACGGTTAACAAGAAGGTGTCCATCTGGTTGTATTCTACAATCTATGCCAAATGGGTTCACAAAGGTATAGTCATTTGTATTGCATAGTTATGTCTAACTATGATTTAACTTGTAATGAACATGTGTAGGTTACGTGGATTGAACATACAGAATACGACGAACAACTGATCCACGAAAACTATCGTGGGTTAATTAGATCAGGTGTGGGCTTTGGTGCACAAAGATGGGTTAGTGCACTTTTGGGGCAATGTAAATGCATAGCTCCCAACCTGTTTGAAAGTACAACACGATGCTTACGAAGTCTAGCACAGCGCATGAGGCGTATGTTCTGTGCTACTGTTTGTTTGACTGGCTGGGAACGATGGAATTTGGTTGCGAATGTACCAGGAAGACCAAGGATCATGGCGCGCATGTACAATGATTTTCAGGGAGTATCAGGAGTAGTCATGAGTGCCACCCATTCGGTATGGATAGCAGCAAATCATCGACACTTGTTTGAAATGATGTTGATAAAAGATTTGAGGAGCGTGTGGGACGTGTTATGCCATACGATTGCTACCCGGGACATGTATAGTTTCCCTTTGAGCCAAGATGAAGCCAACTTTAACTGCGTCTCGATTCTAGATTCGAATGTGAGTTTACAAAGTTACTGTCTAGTTAGTCTTAACTATTATATATAATGCTATAATGAAATGCTTATGTTTGTTCAAACTTTTGCATGTATAGACACTACAGGCTGGAGTGTATCAACCGCTTATGGTATTGCAAGAGGCTTCGAGTGATACGACTGGATCACTCATTGTTTACGCAATTGTGGATACCCCCACCGTAGCTCTAGTGATGCAGGGGGGAGATTCGTCGCGAGTGGGTCTCTTGCCAATAGGGTTTAGTATAGTCCCTTACCATGGGGAAAGTGGTGAAAGTGGATCCATGGTGACTGTGGGGTTCCATAGGTTGCTACGAAATCAAGTTATCTCAAACATCACAGTGGAAAATATCAACACATTGAACAGATTGGTGGCAGAGACAGTTCGGGGATTAAAAATGTTGGTTGATCCACTCAATGAGGAGGGTATGTGAGTGGCTGAATCCAGGATTAGGATTTAGGGTGTAGGGTGTAGGGTTAGTGTCGGGTTTATACACCATTGCTTAGAGTCGGTTCGGGCATCCGCTGTTGTGTCATTTGTACTTGGGCTCTATAGATTTTTATTTTCCAACTTTAAATCTGGCTAGTTGTTTTATACTTTTATGTTGTATGAGAGTTTTTATTTTCATTTCAAAGGATTGACTTTTACATCACATATGCAAGTTTTGATATTAATGCGTAAATGAATTTAGCTTTTAGCAAAACTAGGCTTGTTGAAGTCGTCCGTCGCGGCAAAACGAAACAAATGATAATGTAAAACAAACATTATTTTAAAATGAATGTTGTTTGAAAGTTAAACCGTCATAATCGATTCAGTTTATTATTGTACCATTTTACAATTCCATTTATACTGAAAGGTCGAGATAAAAAAAAAGAACTATATTAAAAAAGTTAACGAGCTTAGCTTATTAAATAAATATAAAATTAAATGATAAAAGTGATATGGTTTAAAAAAGGAAAAAATGATTTGAAAAAAAAGAAAAATTAAATATGAAGGAAATAGAACTAAAATAAAAAAATAAAAACCATAATTTAAAAAAAAAATTAAAAATGTGAAGGGCCATGTACTATTCATGGCCCTTTACCAATAACATATAACTAGTTGATGCCCCCGTCCGCGTTGCGGGGCGATGACCGAATAATTCTCAATTAATTAGAAAAGACTACTATAAATTTGGTAGGAAAAAAATAAAAACATAATTTTGAACTGAGGGGGAAATCGTAAATTTAAGGGAAAAAACTAATGGCAAAACTGTAAATTGAAAGGGGCAACATCGTAATTTTGAACCAAGGCAAAATTGAAATATTTAGCTAGGAGCGAAAGCGTAAATTTATTTTTAAGTGTGGGCAAAAACATAATTTTGAACTAATGGCAAAATCGTAATTTTAAAGCGGGATAAAATCGTAAATTTGTTGGGCCAATAGGGGAGTGCCAGGCAGCTTCCTGGCACTATTTGTTTGCCGCCCATTTTGCCCAATAAAGGGGCACACCTATTCCCTGTCGGTGCCGACACTTGGGATTGTAGGTGTTGAAAATAAGTTTGTCGATGTCGTGTGTTGCAACGAAACAGAGCAAATTATAATGTAAAACAATGTTATTTGAAAAGTTTGAAAATGAAGCATTTGTTTAGTAAGTTAAGCTGTCAGAACTGGTTCAGTTTATCATCGTTCCGTAAAACGATACCAACTAAATATTCTATTTTGAATACAATTTCATTTTTAACAAAACTCATACCGAAATGTCGCGAGAAAAAAATTAAAAAACTATGTACTTAAGTTTGTAGAGAAAAAACTAATTAATGTAAGCTATTAAAGAAATGTAAATTAATTAATAAAGAAAATATGATTTAATAAAAGACAAAAATCATTCAAAATATAAAATAAATGATAAAGGAAATATAGATTTAAAAAAGGAAAAAAAAATAAAAATATTGTAGAAAGTAAAAGTAAATACAATAATAAATTATTACAATATTTAAGTAAAAGATATTTAAAACAACTATATATTATTGTAAATTTAAAATAACTATTCATGTTTTTTCATAAATTAAAATCACTATTCATATTTTTCGCAAATAATACATAATATATAATAGGTTTGTGGTCGTCGCGCGTTGCGGTGAAACATAGAAAATGATAATGTAAAACAAATGTAATTTGAAAATGAAACATGTTGTTTACAAAGTCAAACCATTAGAATTGGTTCAGTTTATCATCGTACCGTAAAACGATACCAACTAAATACTCTATTTTGAATACAACTTCATTTTTTACAAAACTTAATACTCTATTTTGAATATAACTTCATTTTTTAACAAAATTATACAGGAATGTCATGAGAAAAAAATAAACACAACTACGTACTTAATTTTTTAGAGAAAAAATTAACTAACATAAGCAAAATCAATTTAATAAATACCGGTATTATAAATAAATAAATAATATATAATAATAAAATAATAATATAATATAATATAATATAATATAATATAATATAATATAATATAATATAATATAATATAATATAATATAATATAATATAATATAATATAATATAATATAATATAATATAATATAATATAATATAATATAATATAATATAATATAATATAATATAATATAATATAACACATATACTGATACCATCAACCACCATTAACGTCTGTGCTTACATAACATAACATAACATAACATAACATAACATAACATAATGGTGTGTGTCGGGTGTGATATGATTTTGTTAATATTTTAAGCCCTTTTTCACACATTAGTCAAGTTTTAAATTTATAAAACACGATATTCTACTAATACTAAACACACACATGGGCAAGTGCACCCATCGTGAGCGTAGTATAGCGTTGGTAAGATACCGAGGTCGTCCAAGGACACAAGAGCTTTTAATACCGGTTTATCCTCAACGTCTAATTAAATCAAAAGTTTTAGAAAAGGTGTTAAACATGAAAATAAAAATTAAAATGCTGAAAAATAAAATAAAAGTAAAACAGATAGACAAGATGAATCACTTGGATCCGACTCGCCTTTAATGTAACCTTTGATGATTTCCGCAATTTTGCACTTTTTAAGAGATTATCATAGTTATAGTAGTAGGCCCCTCTTTTGAAGGTGACGTTACCCTCAACCTAGTGGTTTGAGTCAGCAAGGATACAATCCCAAAGGGTCGGAATATTGAAAGATAATTAATTAAGTTATTAATGCGTAAAGTGGTAGACCCCTCTTTTGAAGGCGATGTTACCCTCGGCCAAGTGGTTTGAGTCAGCAGGGATACAATCCCAAGTAGCCGGGTTAATGTATTAATAGTAGTTTACATATGAGGGGATCAAGCCATTCGCACCCCCGCCATCCAATACGAGTGGGTATTGAAGGAGGTCCTAGTTAGCTTGACCCAGGTCCTTGCTGGATCTATACACTGAATAAGGCAAGAACTTTACCAAACCATTCCCTTAACCCCCGACCAGGTAGCCAACATATCTCTATATAGACCGTAGAGATATGAATGGTGAAAATCTTTTATTTTATATAGACAGTAAAATAATGCCAAGACACCACAGACAAATGATAAGGAAGTTTCACCTTCAACATAAGAAACTAGTTATTAAAGTCATTAATACAAAACCAAATAAAAAGTGCGAAAAGATTAAAAATCAAAAGTATTACATTAAATGCTTGTCTTCACCAAGTGATGTAAGAGACTTAGCTAAACATGGCCTTTGATTGACAAGAACTCTTACGATCAATCTTGGATCTCGAGACTACTACTCACACTCTAAGGTGGACGATGGATGATGGTGGTGGATGTGGGTGTTGTACTAGTGGTGGAGTGGTGGTGAAGTGGGAGAGAGGTGGTTTGCCAAGGGATGCCTTTGAAGTGAGTCAAGCACCCCTATTTATAGCCTGAACAGAAGCCCAGACACGGCCCCGTGTCCGCTGGACACGACCCCGTGGCCATCCTCTTTATCTTTCTTCATTAATTACAATTTTTTGCATTAGGCTCCACACGCCCCCGTGTTCCCTGGGCACGACCCCGTGTGCAGAAGCGTATCTGTACTATCAAGGTTTGCAAAATTCTGTGAATCTTAGCGTTGACCATGCCCCGTCCTGAGGTGGGCACGTTCAAGTGCTGGGAATAGAAGCTTCTATAACTTTGTCATTTTCTGCAGACACCTGGCCACGCCCTCGTGTCCGCTGGGCACGGGGCCGTGGTCAGCCTTTTGTTTCTTGTTTTTGCTTGGGAAGATACTGTTGAGGGGTCGGGCATGCCACGTTTGTTCATTTTCTTTGTATTTATGTTAGTTTTTGCTGCATATTTGTTCCTTTTGTTCATTTAAGCTCGTTTGGTCCTAAAAATACAAAAGGAAGACAAAAGCACACTTTTTCCAGCATTAGTACTAAAAAATGGTCAGTTTTATGCCTCATTTGATGTAATTTATATGTTGCATATTACGAACATCAAATACCCCCACACTTGAATCTTTCCTTGTCTTCAAGCAAAACTCTTTATTATATGGCTTACACACCCAAATGGAATGGGTTGGAGAGAAGTTTTGGGCTTGTCTTGGGTGTCGGGAATCCAAGATCTTTATTGGGTTTTATTTTTATTCTATTTACAATCCTATTCGTTATGATTTATTTAGAACGTTTCATAAGAGAAATTACTTATTTGGGCATAACATGCCTCTTTAAAATTTCATTTATATACAAGTTCACATACCTCACGGAAGATCACTCAACACTCGCCCGAAGATGTATTTTTGTGAAACACTCGAGACCAGCATGGAATTTACTTCTACGATATGCTTGCCAAGCAATCAATCCTCCTCCTTTTAACTAATATCAAGAGGACTTGGGGAAGGGTTAGGCTTGGGTTAAAGGTAGGTGGTTTTGGGTTAGTGGTTAGTAAAAAGGTCTAAAAGCATAAAAAGCGTCGGTCATCGTATAACTTTTTGTTTTTGTGACTTTTATTCAAACTAAGCCTTTTCAAACAAAGTTTCTTTGAGGAACTTGTTTGTTTATTGCTAGGCTTTATTTATTTAAATATTTATTTTTATATAGAATGTCACAAGAAGACCGAGTTTTTTTACTAAAATAAAGGGTTTTAAAAAAAAAAGTTTTGGTGGGTAAAGGGTGTTTGTTTTGTGGGTTTAGAAATGAAAAGGTTTAGGCTCAAAGGGGTTAACTAGGGGATTTTGGGTAGGTGATAAAAAAAATGAAAAATAATGGTGTTGAAAAGAAATGGGTTAGTCCTAATGCCTCCATCATTTACTTACTTGGGTTTAAGTTGGCAAGGACCGGGAATGTATCGTCGTGGCAAGTTCTTGTGTCGTAAGAACCAAGCGGCTATTCACACAAGAAACAAAAAATGAGCATTTAATTTAAAGATGTATGCTCAATAAAGACTCAAAACTCACTTTTTGTGGGAATGAGTTTATAATGTGATCAAGTTTTTGAAAAAATCTGGGGTGATTAGGGTTCCAATAGAGTTTTGTGTAAGGCTTGTTATTAGGACTTGCAAAATTCAAGGTTTTAGCACCCCCACACTTAAATTACACATTGTCCTCAATGTGTCCAAAAAATAAGTTTTTAGGTTGATTGAATGTGTAAAAATGTGTTTAAAAACAAAATTTTATGTTACTGGGCGTCTGGGCACGAACCCGTGTTGGTCCGGGCACGACCCCGTGCTCAGATCACCAGTATCGTAATTAACAGAAGGCTGGGCACGGGGGTGTGTTCAGTGAACACGGCTCCATGTCCAATTACCTGAACTTGGCATTTTCTGCAGAACCTCGGGCATGGGGGCGTGTTGGGCTGAGCACGGCCCCGTGCTGAACTTGCTATAATGAAGAAAAATTGTAGGGAGGCTCTGTTTTGTGCATGGGGTGTAGGTTCAAGGTTCCCTTAGTAACCTCCACCATTTCGAATGCGTTTTATTCCTGAAAAGTAAAACTAAACTAGAAAACATAAAAGTTAATCTAAACTAAAACTAAGGATAGTTCCGCGGAATGCCTCCGTGGTGCGCCACGTTTATAAGGGTCCTTGGCTAGACCCAAAGTCAGTCATATGTTACCCAAGTGGGATGTTTTTGCATCCCATGTTGCACCGTCGGAGAGCATCATCCAAGCTTGAGTCTATGACATTAATGTAGTTGACCGGGTCGTCGTCTTTTACTCTTTTCCCAACCCCGAATTCCATCCCTTTGTCCCCAACCTTCAATGTTAATTTCCCACCATTCATGTCTACCATTGCGTGAGCGGTGGCTAGGAATGGTCTTCCTAGAATAAGTGGTACTTTGGTATCTTCCTCCATATCAAGTATGACAAAGTCGGCCGGGAAGACAAAGTCTCTGACTTTTACCAATAGATTTTCGGCGACACCTTGTGGATATTTGATAGACCTATCGGCGAGTTTTATGCTCATCTTTGTGGGGCTTGTTTTACCTTGTACGAGTCGGTCAAACATTGATGCGGGCATGAGATTGATGCTAGCCCCAAGATCGGCCTGCACATTGCATATGGGTGATCCCCCAATGGAACAAGGGATGGTGAAGCTTCTGGGGTCGATTTTCGTTTGTGGGAGTTTATTAAGTAGTACGACATAGCATTCTTCACTTAAATTAACTAACTGCAGTGTTTCAATTTTCCTTTTGTGAGTGAGAAAGTCTCTCATAAATTTTAAATATTTAGGCATTTGAGTGAGGACTTCCACAAATAGAAGATTGATGTGCAACTGTTTTAGTAAGTTTACAAATTTTGTGAATTGCTTATCGGTCTTTTGGCGAAGTAACCGACCGGGGTAAGGAACCGGGGGTTTCTTGGTAGGTTCTTGATTTGGCGGAGGAGTTGTCTCTTTTTGGGGTGTTGGTGAAGTTGTGGTTTGGTTAGATGGACTCTTTTCAGTTGGAGGTAACGGAGCCTCCTCGAGACCTACGGTACGGCTTCTCAACGTGATGAGATGCACTTGCGCCTTTGGGTTGGTTTCGGTATTGCTGGGTAACGCGCCTTGTGGTCTCTCTGAGAAATTTTGAGCTAGTTGATTTAGTTGTTTTTCAATGTTTTGAATACTAGCTTCTTGATTTCTGAAGCTCGGTTCCATTTGTTGGAATCGATCCGAGTTTTTCTTTTCGGTGTCGTAGATGAGGCGTGAGATAGTATCTTCAAGCCTCTTTCGTCCCCCTTGTTGTTGTTGAGAGAAAATTTGTGACTCATTTCTTGGTTGTTGAAAGTTTGTTTGTTGGTTCTGAGTTTGTTGGTTACTACTATTGCCGGGTTCTCTCCAACCAAGGTTTGGGTGGTTACGCTATCCTTGGTTGTAAGTACCTGTTGGAGGACCCGACGGCCTAGGTCTATTATCAATGTAGTTTACCGTTTCCGTTTGATTATCCATTTCTTTCATACAACTCCAGTTTTCATGTGGCCCACCACACCCTTCGCAAGCCATAACTGAGGCCGTTTTTGAAATTTCTAACTTTTTAATTTTCGAAGAGAGGGCCTTGATTTGGGCTTGTAAAGAAGTGCTTTCGTCTACCTTATGGGCGCCCGGGGCAATAGATTTTGTGCCTCGGAGAGTGTGCCCTGAACTTTAATCATTTGTGTTTCTTGCACATTAAAGATGGTTTATGATCCGAAACACATCCCGAACATCACCGTTTGCTGCATTTAACAATCTCGCACGTTCCGCTTTGTCTTCAAATCCGCCAACTTCCCCGAATTAAGCAATTTAACCTGCACAGCCACAATTTCTCGTAGTTATCTTATTCATCGCGCGTAATTACTTAAAACCGAATAAAACATGCAAAATGGACACTTTAAAGCTCAGGCTTCACCCTCTCCATCACATCCCCACACTTACCTTTGATTGTCCTCAAGAAAACCGATACGGAACTACTTACCATAGTAACAACACTTCTAAACCCCTATACTGATGCAACAATTAAGTCCCAAGTCATACCCGTTCCATAGACTGACACAATCAAGATTGACAGTCCGACAAACAATTAATGTAATTTCTAAAACTCAAGACTTGTCTATTCAAAACTAACATGCTTGGGATTATACACATGCTACACGCCCCTCACAATAAACTCTCATCTCGGTTTAAAAACTGAACTAGCGTGTAATGTGCTAGTATGTATAACACACAAAACCAAACATGAAATTCTGCAAATCAGAAGCTTGTATGACAATCCCACCTCCACTGTATCATGTAACACGACACATATCAAAAGGACTTTCGGTTTTTGGGCTTAGGCTAAAGGTAGGAAATTTTTGGCTTATATTTTTTTCTTTTTTGTGGCGAACTAACAACGACCAAACCGTGACAACATTATTTGCAACACATAACATAATTTTAGGTTGGTTTCTACCCAAGAACATAACAATATTCACCAAACTCTATTTTTTTCTTTTTCTTTTTTCTTTTTTTTTTCCTTTTCTTTGTTTTCTCTTTGTTTTCTTTTTTTTTTCAATTATTCGAAACTTGTTGTTCACGGCCGGTATCAAAACATTTCACATTAGGTGGACAAACGAAAGGTAAATAGGCTCAACAAGGCTACTAAGGGTGATAACTAGGTAAACCAAAAACAAACACATTGGGTGTAAAGGATATCCTAATGCCTTTATCATTTACATGCACATGTTAAACCCCAGTCTCAGCATGTATCAAATCATACAAGTTCTAACACAGAATAACATGCGGCCTGCTCTCAACAAATGAAGTCAATATGTAAATCATTCTATCATTCTACAGGCTCAAAATTCTCACCAAAGAAGGGTAAAAAGGGTTACCGACACGTAGCATATGCAATCTAAAGCATTTTACCCCTAAATAGACATCTCTTATCACTTTTTTTTAACTAAAACACCTGTCAGTCCTACTCTCATGAAACTTAAAGGAACGACTATGACAAAGGACTATGTTAGTTTACTACCGGTAAGGAACCCATTAGTGATTGAAACATTCGGTCTTTATATCCATTTAGTTCACTTAAGGCGATGAAATTCTTTAAAATTTTCAAAATTTTCAATTTTTTCGCTTTTCATCGTTTTCAATCACTTTCAACCTCTTTCAAACTCTGTCCCAAACATTTCCCTTCCCGGGCTTCCATATCCCCACACTTGGGCAACATTGTCCCCAATGTACGTTGTTTTAAAAACAGAACCCTGGAATACCAACTAACAAACCTCATGAGCGACCTTTCCTAACGCAAAGAACATAAACACATTCCATAACACAAATTGTTCAACACCACCAAGAACACGAATAAAATTGCAATAAAAAATGCGATAATAAAAGTGGAACAGACTCCCCTGGTTTAAAACGTAGAATCCTCGTGCGCCCTGTTCCACCACGACCGTATAGCATTTCATTCGCGGCCGTGTCAAACAAGTACTCAGGTCAATCTCTAAAATTAATGTGCAAATCATCCCCGTCCAAATGGAGATTGAGTATGGACAGTTCTGACTGAACTCTAATCCATGCATTGTCCGCAATTGCAACTAGAACGTACGGGGACTTCACCAAACATCCCCACACTTGGACCATTGCATCCGTAGAGATTAATAACCTGGTAACCTGCAAAAATACTCACGCAAAACAAAACAAATATACACTACTCTACATCCTCGGGCTGCCTCCCGAGAGCGCTAAGTTTATAGGTCTTCAGCCAGGCCATACCTGATATGCTCAAGGTGGTTTAAATGACATCTCTCGTGAAAAGAACACTTGTGCTTGTGAATGGTTAGTATCCCACTACCATCCTTCACTCCATATGGCATCCAAATGATCCGGGTTATCAAAATCTATCGACTGTGAGAATTCACCCATATTCACCTCAAGTGGTCTCTTCTTGGATCTGGTTGCATCCTTTAGTGACTCCTTTTCTAACTTGACTGATCTCTTTTTGTTTCTCATCTTGAGCCACCACAGTGATTTGACCACTTTATCCTTCATGACCTTTTCATCCTTCGACCTGTCAATCATAGCAACACTCTCTTTCGAGACATCGTCACACATTGGAGAATGGCTCTTGTTAGTAACAAAAGACCATGGACAAGTATTTGTAAGACAATAATCAAAAGAATGTGAAAGAAAATCAACCGAAAGCTTACGGCTCCCGTAGGTCATATCAACTGTACCATTCCTGCAACTGATTTGAGCATCTGCAGTGGCCAAGAACGGTCTACCAAGTATCACTCTCGGTTGTTCCTTCTCTATATACGGCTCAACATCAAACACAACAAAATCTTCTGGGTAATAAAAATCACCCACCTTGACAGTCAATCCCTTCAAGTTCCCTCGGGGCCTCTTTCGTGAGTATTCAGCTAACACCATAGAAGCATTAACCTGTTGCAATGGACCATATTCATACCTATCATAAACATACCCTGGAAGAACACTCACTCTAGCTCCATAATCCAGTAAAGCGTTATCCGTCTTGAAATCCCCAAGTTGGATTGGGATAAGCGGTTCTCCTAACTCTCTATCTTTCTCCAATCTAACATCCTCAACCATACTAACTGTAGCAATGGAAATATTCTCTTTGAACCCTGAAGCAACATCATCAACCATTGCTACTACCAGAGTTACTTCCTCAACTGGTATTTCTTCTAATGTCTCCAACCTCTCAGATTTTCTTTCTAAAAATTCATTAAACTGGTCAGTTTGCTGTCCAATTTGCTGGGCAAGTGATTCATTGATCTTTTGTTGCTCATCGAAAGACTGGTAGATTTCCTTTAAACGCTTGACGATGGTGTTGATTACTTCTAATATCGTATCTACCTCATTTGGGGAGTTTTTAGCGAAACCTACTTGATCACGTTCTGGAAAATAATCACTGCCCCCGTAACCATACTCTTCCAAGAAATTCGAATTTGGGTTACGATTGTGCCTGCCCCTGCCTTTATCGGATTGATTGTAGTTTTGATATCCTCTGGAGCCATAATCCGGTTGGTAGTACCGTAGTTCAGAATGTGGACAATCTTGAGCCCAGTGATAATAGCTCCCGCAACATGAGCATGGGTCATAATCATATTTTGATGCCATTTTCTGCACAAATAACAAACTAACAGTAGTACTGAACAAACAAACAAAAATATAAAATAAAAACTAGCTAGAAAGAAAAAAAATTTCGAATTTTTTTTAATGCAAAACGAAAACAAACAAACAAAAGTAAACTACCACTAAGCGCACTAGCTCCCCGGCAACGGCGCCATTTTGATGAGGCTGTCGTGGGCCACTCAAAAATAATAACCTAACTTTACCTACAGACAGGGTAAGTCGGGTGTCGAATCCACGAGGAGCATGTGGTTAGTGTTACACGTTTTGTTTGTAAATTTTACTAAACTAACTTATGATTATAAAACTGATATGAAATTAAAAACACATGAAACAAGTTGCAATTAAGAAAAAGATTGAGCTGTAACAAACAATGATGAGAAAAGGTGATCACTTCGGGATTCAGATTCTGTAATTAATAATAACCTAGTTCTGATTTTATTGGATGCTATTGGTTGAATAGTAAATCTGTCACATCTACCAATTACCTATGCAGTTCAAAATCTTAATATTCATTGATCAGATAAATATTAAAACAAGCATACATAGGAATCATTCAATCAACAAAAGCATAATTGGATTCAAAACATAATTATAACTCTGACTGTCACTCAGGATTTGTCTGTCACACAAATTATATAATCACACAAATAGTCGGCTGTCACCCGACTACAAATCCAAATCTCAATACAAAACAGAAACTAGAACTAAAAGTGTCTCACAAGAATCATTCACCCGAAGTGCCCATGAGAGATTTAGCCGCTCATGATACTCGTCCGATCAAAAGCTTGAGATAGTGATGAAGACATGATTGGTTTGGTTGGGTGGTGTGATTGATGATGTTGATGTGTGATGATTTGAGATCCAAAAAACAATGGTGTACGGCTGCCCCCAAAATCGTGATAATGAAGAAGTGTGATCCCCTGGCTTGAGTTAAGAGCCCCTCTAATCTTTCACGGCTGCCAAACTTTCGTAGGTTCTAAATGGTGTTGGGCCGATTATGAGAGCCCAATAGAATGTTTAATGGCTGCCCACTAATTCGAAGATATGGAATTTGTTCAGATCCCAGTTTAAGAGCCACCCAAAAATATATGAGCCACCCAAAAATATAACGTTTGCCCCTAATCGTTGCTTTTTATTATTCGTCATGCATGTGATGTGATATAGATGATTGTTTCCTCATTATGAGTCCACCAAAAATTGTGTTGTGGCTACTGCCAATTTTCGATGGTTATTGGCATTGTTGCCAATCAAGTCGATCCATCATAAAGCCCACCAAGTAGGATTATTAAAATAAACTTTTTTAATCCCCAAACACTTGACCACGTGCACTCTTGGCTCCCCACCGTCATTTAAACCGTAAGCCTTAACATAAATCCGTAAGCCATATATTCACTTTACTGTTTCTTTTGTGAACCATGCACATGCAACATTTCTCTTTTCCTTTTTATTCTCTTGATGTGTGTATGTATTTAATGCCAAAAAGTCCTCCTTGTACGTCTCTTCCTTCTCTTTCTTATAAGATGAATTATCTTTTCTTTTCTTGTGAATTCTATTCTTTTTTTTCCAAAATAATAATACTCACCAAAATCGTGAATGATGATGTAGTTGAATGATTCCCACAAAAGTCTTACATCTGCACATGATAGCTGCTCTTTTTCTTGCACTTTGTAATCAACACAAGTAAAACCTAACCACGACAATGCATAACTACACATAACC
The DNA here is from genome assembly GCF_002127325.2 of Helianthus annuus. Classification (NCBI taxonomy): domain Eukaryota; kingdom Viridiplantae; phylum Streptophyta; class Magnoliopsida; order Asterales; family Asteraceae; genus Helianthus; species Helianthus annuus. The sequence goes on from NC_035446.2 coordinate 171,601,775, forward strand.
ATTTCGTAAAGTCATAACGTTTAACATCGTTCGACAATTTACGAATACGAAACAAATGTAAACTATTGTCAATGGTTTCAAAAATCAAACACAATTTGTCACAAAGTTGAAGCAAGAAACAATCGCATAAACCCTAGAAAATCTTACAACAATCCACACCGGGGTGAAACTGAAGAGACTAACCGTTCATGGTTGAATGGACGCGATCACCTGGAGACGAGCGCGAACACCGAGCCATGACTTTGAGTCGAGGAGGAGTGATGGAGGTTAGGGTTTGAAGGTGAAGGTGAAAGGATGGTGGAGAATGGATTAAGATGGTGGTGATGATGGGATGATGATAGTAATGGTGAATCGGTTAGGGTTTAAGGTTATAGGTAAGTTAGATGATGTTGGAGATGGATGGTGGGTGTTAGAGGTGGATTAGCTGAAGGTTGAATGATCCCCCATGGTGTTTTTATCGATCACCACTCGTAACCCCCGAAAAATGGCTCCTCAAACCATTATTTAAACCGTAAGCCTTAACATAAATCCGTAAGCCACATATTCACTTTACTGTTTCTTTTGTGAACCATGCACATATAACCTTTCTCTTTTCCTTTTTATTCTCTTGATGTGTGTATGTATTGTCACGACCCCCGACCCCATCCTGGCCGGAATCGGAAGCCGTGAGCCGTCCAGTGGTACCGGTGATTATTTTTGAAAAACATTGCAGCGGATATTTCATCAGGACCGTGAGTTAGGAAAAAATATCAGAGTTTAGAAACACCGGATTTTATTTAAATAGATGGAATAAATTCCATGTTTTACAAAGGTAGCTTTTTAATAAAAATAATATTTCTTAATTTGATTTAATTAATAAAATAAGCCACTTCTTGAAGTCTTTCAGTGCCGGATCCAATTCTTACTCCAATCTACTGTAATTACCTGAAACGCGTTTTAAAAAGGTTTTGTCAGCGGGAAATACTGAGTGAATCATTCAGTTTACTGAAAACGACACATTGATTATAATTTACAGTATTAAGAGTTTTTACATATGTTTATTATCAACCAACTACCCACAGTATTTGTCACTCGACCGGATCTGTGACTGTGGTCATATCACCATTGGCTGCCCCAATGAATGACGTATATCACTTAATTTTAGGTTCGCCCACCTAATGTGATTAAAACTGTAGTAATGTGCACAATACCCCACATACTGGCTGTAATTTGGTGATTACATAAACTTAATCACTGTAATTATAATTCTGGAAAATAATTTGGAGTATTGTAAAACAGTTGATAAAAAGAGAATGACTCACATTATAAACATGCAGATTCATACGGCCAAAGTTTAGTCTACAGATAAGCCTTGATATATTGCAGATTTATACAGGCAGAGCTTAGCCTATTGATTTAGCCTTGTAACCTAGTGCACACGAACTAGGTAGGTAACTTAATACAACAATTACGATAACTCACGAGATCAAATTCTCACAACGAACGACAAAGTGCGATACTTAAACATCCATCGATTTAACGATGAACGACAAAGTATAACCCTAATGTGGGTGGCACTTAAACATCCATTGGATATATTGATCGGTCGGAAAATGAATCGTAATAGCGATCAAGTTAATACCCTGTATCATAGCAGCACCCTGCTATACTAATTAGTGATTCGCGTGTGTGTAGTGGGGAGTATTTTCGGTAGTTAAACATATAGTTTAACAGAATGGAATACGTATTTGTGTAAAACCCAAATCAAACCTTAACGGTAGTCACGAGATTCGAACCTTAACGAAATTCACAAAGTATAGTCTTGTTTAGACAGCATTTTGGCATCCGTTTTAACAAACTCACAAAATACAATACTTTGGCATCCGTTAGTTGGTTCATGAATCGATCGGACAGAACATCGCATCGGTGATTATTGGTTAGAACACCAACGTATAGAGAGAAGAAGAAAGAAATGAGCAAAGAAAAATGAATCCTAAGCTTCCTATTTATAGGTAGGAAATTTCTAGGAAGTTTCCCTTGTATTTCTAGGAAGTTTCCTTTAGCTTTTCTAGGAAGTTACTTATATCTTCTAGGAAGCTTCCTATCCACAGATATCTATCCTCTTACACCTTCCTAGCACCTTCCTTCGGTATTATCTATTATATATTTATATATATTTCTATTTTAGGTGATTAGTAGATCTTACTTAGCTTAATTAATCTTGCTTAACTCAATTAATCGTACTTAACTTAATTAATCTAGTTTAACTTAATTAATCTGGATTAACTTAATTAATCTTGATTAACTAATTAATTAATCATACTTAATTTAATTAACAGATTAATTAATCTACTCAGCTAACTTAATTGCTAAGTTTATTTAACTATTAAGTATTCTAGCAGTTTCCTGATTACGAGTTCTAATTTCTAGACACAATGGAACTCGTATTAGTGTATTAACTCAATTCAACTTTAACGATAATCACGAGATAAAACCCTCACAACGATTTACAAGTGCAATACTTAACAATTCAGCGGATTCACAACGAATGACAGAGTATAGCCCGAGTTCGGACAGCACTCAAACATTCAAGTCGAAATCACGATGAATAACAAAGTATAACTCAATTTGAGCAGCACTCAGACAATCGTTGGATAGTTATAATCGATCGGATAAAGTATCGTACCAGTGTTTAGAGTTATTACTCTAATGACGGGCAGAGTTTAGGGATTTAGAGGGCAAAATCCCGAGCTATTATTTACAAAAATAAAAGCTGACGGAAAGAAAAGAATTGAACAGCGATCGAGTTAATACCCGGCATCGTAGCAGTACCCCGCTACCCTAATTAGTGATTTGTGTGTGTTTAATTGTACTACTACTGCTCTAATTCGACGTACACAGTGAGAATTGACGTCGTTTCAATCACAGAAAGCAAGTGCCAATGTCTGCTATTTATACACGAAATTTGGCAGGCTTACGGACCGTAAGCCATATCCCTTACGGTCCGTAAGGGAAGCAATCTAATTTATAGGCTGCCTAGGTTCGGGACTAGCTTTGCTGAGTTGACACTTTTCTCAAACTAATTTTAGACAGCGAGAATTGTTGATAATCGTCACTAGGGTTTACCCCCCTTGAGTTTTAGGGGCCCTGATCCTGATTCCGATTGTTCTGAAAATTTTAGGGATTGTGTAGAATCACTTGGGTGTCTTAATTAGAGTTTACATAATAGATAATTATCATCCTAATTATTGATTTTTAGTGAGAGTTGTTACATGTATTTAATGCCAAAAAGTCCTCCTTGTACGTCATTTCCTTCTCTTTCTTATAAGATGAATTATCTTTTCTTTTCTTGTGAATTCTATTCTTTTTTTTTTCCAAAATAATAATACTCCCCAAAATTGTGAATGATGATGTAGTTGAATGATTCCCACAAAAGTCTTACATGTGCACATGATAGCTGCTCTTTTTCTTGGGTTTGCCTCCAACAACTTTTATTACTTGTCAACCTAGTTAATCTCTACGGATTCTCATGTTCATTCACAAAGCAACTTTCATCTAATGCCAGTTGGCCCCCAGAACTTTAATCCTTTGTGTTTCTTGCACATTAAAGATGATTTATGATCCGAAACACATCCCGAACATCACCGTTTGCTGCATTTAACAATCTCGCACGTGACGCTGTGTCTTTAAATCCGCCAACTTCCCCGAATTAAGCAATTTAACCTGCACAGCCACAATTTCTCGTAGTTATCTTATTCATTGCACATAATTACTTAAAACCGAATAAAACATGCAAAATGGACACTTTAAAGCTCAGGCTAGCTTCACCCTCTCCATCAGCCGACAATCAGAGAGATTTGTAGGGAAAGCGGTAACTGCAAGACATTCATAAAAATAAAAATAACGGAGAAAAATAAATATGAAGGAACAAAAAACTCTTTACAGTTTCCGGCATTAAAAAACCTCATTATTGGGATCTTTTAAGCAACATGGTCCGAGTATCAGTTGAACTTCAATCGCCATTCAAGCGTCTCAATTAAAGTCTCTAAACTTCTTAAATACTGATGACGATGGCGATGAATTGGAGCAGGGGTGAAATCCCTAAATTAACCCTAAAGCGTTTTAAAACTTTACACAATGTCTCAGTTTAGCCCCTCTAACATGGCTTACTCTCTCTTGTACATGATGCTTCAAAATTTATACGCGTGGTATACAGGTAGAAAACCTAGTTTCTTTAATAAGGTAGTATAGATATAGATATAATACTAATATAATTTCCGTTAGACTTTTAGAGCATTACTTGTACACTGAAAATACAACAAAAACATTTATATTGTGTAATGTTTACCGAATATTATAATTAAAAAACACTAAAACCAAAGTATGATTTTTTTCCTCTAGTGTTTCAATATACTATGGTATACCGCGCTCACAGCAGATTATTACCTAAACGTAAACGCTCTGTATATTAATGTCAGTCAGCAAATGAAAAATGCATCTGATTGTGAGTCTCGTTACCTTAAGAACAAAGTTTCTTTCATTGTTATTTATTCTATAACATTCCACTGATTGTAATGCAATCAAACTAATCTTTTGTCTTCTCTCAAACACATTAGGTGATATCTTTCTTCTCATAAACGTGATCAAAGCCCTTTGACATCCTAATGGAGAGTTTAACAAAGGCTTTTCTATCTCAATATGGTATTTCACATTGAAATACTTGGGTTCATCTCTTCAGGTTATCGATCTCATTCTTCACGTATCATTATGTTTATATAGATGCAAAATATTCATTATGGTTCTTTTGTTCTTAGCATTTACATATATATATTGATGCAAGACGACTATCATAGTCTAGATTTACATTTTGGCTTCCATTTATTGTTAATAACAAATCAAAGTTATAACTACTTTCCTGGATTACCTGTTGATAACATATCAAAGTTATCTAATAGCAGATCTGTAGAACATGTGTTATATTTCACATTTTATATATCACAAAAGTGTATTGTTATGCTTGTTGCTAATAAATATTCATCTTCACATAAAGTTAATATCAAAGTTATATAAAAATTTAAGAATCCAGAATCCAGAAACCATAAAATTTGTAATACAAACTAAATTAATAAATTCTATGATGACTCGTAACATCTCAAATTATTTTTATTCTTTTACCAAATCTTTAAAATTAAGTTTTAGTTCATTGTAAATTTGTTAAATCTTTGGGCTAACATTATTCACATTATTTAGTTGTTGTTATTACATTTAATATATTTATCTACATTTTAATATTGCATTTGATTCATATTGAAAATTTTAAACTTCTAGGAAAATTATTTCTTATTAAGATTACAAATGTAAAACCAATGGTAATATATTATTATGGGCCAACTTTTATATATATAAAAGTAATCAAGGAAAAAAATAGGTTTCAACAACTTTTATGAAAACGAATCATTTTGATAAGATGATAGAAATACAAATTTAAATCCAATTTACGTTTTTTTTCTTTGCAAGTAATAACTAAAGATAACAATATAGTATTGTACATGGTTAATGAAAAAAGGATATAATATAATGAATTTAATAGTTAATTATAAATGTTCTAAATTTTTATTATAATTCATTGATTTATGCGGTAGTAATATCATTATTTGTTATATTTTTCTAAATTTTATGTGTTGATATTGAATATTTTTTTCTTTAGCATTCTTAACAAAATGGGTTTTTCTTTAAAACTTATTACAACATAACGTTTTTGAATCAAAAGTTTATGTACAGGTTGAAACATGATAATTGACTTGTACATCTATATATAAAAGTAGTTGATTATGTTATGAGAACTATAAAGAAGATAAATAAATTTAATAAAATGATAAAGGAAAAATAATCAAAATCAGCATGCAATAAATTAAAAAATTTTGTAAAGATATGTAATAATGGGATTTCCATGAAATAAACAAATGACGAATAGTCGAAATTAGAACGATTATAGTCAATCAAATTCCTTTTATATTTTATTTTTTCTATTAACTACATGATAATATATTTTTCAATTATTTTAATAAATTACCATTTTAACTGCAAATTTTTATTTTCAACTACTTTAATAAATTACCATTTTAATTGCAAATTTTCATTTATTTGTAGGAACACAAAAGATTAAGTTGTTTATACATTAAAGTTAAATTTAACAAAAATACCCAAAATAAAGTAAATCTGACCACATACATGAATTCAATTGTGAGTAAGATAATTAATTATACAATAGTAAATGCAACACGATATACTTTGAATTTATCTCATAATGTTTTCTGAGATTTAATTAATGTAATGTTTTTATTATTTGTATCATACATATATACATTCATTATACATATATAAATATGAATTTATCACATAATGTTTTCTGAGATTTAATCAATGCTTTGTTTTTTATTGTTTGTATCAACTACATACATTATACTTACAAATATAATTTTCTAAAAATTACTGCATTTGTTGTTATTACATTTAATATATTTATCTACATTTTAATATTGCATTTAATTCATATTGAAAATTTTAAAACTTCTAGGAAAATTATTTCTTATTAAGATTACAAATGTAAAACCGATGGTATATATTATTATGGGCCAACTTTTATATATATAAAAGTAATCAAGGAAAAAATTAGGTTTCAACAACGTTTATGAAAATGAATCATTTTGAGAAGATGATAGAAATACAAATTTAAATCCAATTTACGTTTTTTTTCTTTGCAAGTAATAACTAAAGATAACAATATAGTATTGTACATGGTTAATGAAAAAAGGATATAATATAATGAATTTAATAGTTAATTATAAATGTTCTAAATTTTTATTATAATTCATTGATTTATGCGGTAGTAATATCATTATTTGTTATATTTTTCTAAATTTTATGTGTTGATATTGAATTTTTTTCTATAGCATTCTTAACAAAATGGGTTTTTCTTTAAAACTTATTACAACATAACGTTTTTGAATCAAAAATTTATGTACAGGTTGAAACATGATAATTGACTTGTACATCAATATATAAAAGTAGTTGATTATGTTATGAGAACTATAAAGAAGATAAATAAATTTAATAAAATGATAAAGGAAAAATAATCAAAATCAGCATGCAATAAATTAGAAAATTTTGTAAAGATATCTAATAATGGGATTTCCATGAAATAAACAAATGACGAATAGTCGAAATTAGAACGATTATAGTCAATCAAATTCCTTTTATATTTTATTTTTTCTATTAACTACTTGATAATTTATTTTTCAATTATTTTAATAAAATTACCATTTTAACTGCAAATTTTTATTTTCAACTACTTTAATAAATTACCATTTTAATTGCAAATTTTCATTTATTTGTAGGAACACAAAAGATTAAGTTGTTTTTACATTAAAGTTAAACTTAACAAAAAATACCCAAAATAAAGTAAATCTGACCACATACATGAATTCAATTGTGAGTAAGATAATTAATTATACAATAAAAGTAAATGCAACACGATATACTTTGAATTTATCTCATAATGTTTTCTGAGATTTAATTAATGTAATGTTTTTATTATTTGTATCAACTACATACATTATACATATATACATTCATTATACATATATAAATATGAATTTATCACATAATGTTTTCTGAGATTTAATAAATGTTTTGTTTTTTATTGTTTGTATCAACTACATACATTATACTTACAAATATAATTTTTTAAAAATTACTGCATTTGTTGTTATTACATTTAATATATTTATCTACATTTTAATATTGCATTTAATTCATATTGAAAATTTTAAAACTTCTAGGAAAATTATTTCTTATTAAGATTACAAATGTAAAACCAATGGTATATATTATTATGAGCCAACTTTTATATATATATAAAAGTAATCAAGGAAAAAATTAGGTTTCAACAACTTTTATGAAAATGAATCATTTTGATAAGATGATAGAAATACAAATTTAAATCCAATTTACGTTTTTTTTTCTTTGCAAGTAATTACTAAACATAACAATATAGTATTGTACATGGTTAATGAAAAAAAAGATATAATATAATGAATTTAATAGTTAATTATAAATGTTCTAAATTTTTATTATAATTCATTGATTTATGCTGTAGTAATATCATTATTTGTTAGATTTTTCTAAATTTTATGTGTTAATATTGAATATTCTTTTCTTTAGCATTCTTAACAAAATGGGTGTTTCTTTAAAACTTATTACAACATAACGTTTTTGAATCAAAAATTTATGTACAGGTTGAAACATGATAATTGACTTGTATATCAATATATAAAAGTAGTTGATTATGTTATGAGAACTATAAAGAAGATAAATAATTTTAATAAAATGATAAAGGAAAATAATCAAAATCAGCATGCAATAAATTTGAAAATGTTGTAAAGATATCTAATAATGGGATTTCCATGAAATAAACAAATGACGAATAGTCGAAATTAGAACGATTATAGTCAATCAAATTCGTTTTATATTTTATTTTTTCTATTAACTACATGATAATACATTTTTCAATTATTTTAATAAATTACCATTTTAACTGCAAATTTTAATTATCAATTACTTTAATAAATTACCATTTTATTGCAAATTTTCATTTATTTGTAGGAACACAAAAGATTAAGTTGTTTATACATTAAAGTTAAATTTAACAAAAAATACCCAAAATAAAGTAAATCTGACCACATACATGAATTCAACTGTGAGTAAGATAATTAATTATACAATAGTAAATGCAACACGATATACTTTGAATTTATCTCATAATGTTTTCTGAGATTTAATTAATGTAATGTTTTTATTATTTGTATCAACTACATACATTATACATATATACATTCATTATACATATACAAATATGAATTTATCACATAATGTTTTCTGAGATTTAATCAATGTTTTGTTTTTTATTGTTTGTATCAACTACATACATTATACTTACAAATATAATTTTCTAAAAATTACTGCATTTGTTGTTATTACATTTAATATATTTATCTACATTTTAATATTGCATTTGATTCATATTGAAACTTTTCAAACTTCTAGGAAAATTATTTCTTATTAAGATTACAAATGTAAAACCGATGGTTTATATTATTATGGGCCAACTTTTATATATATAAAAGTAATCAAGGAAAAAATTAGGTTTCAACAACTTTTATGAAAATGAATCATTTTGATAAGATGATAGAAATACAAATTTAAATCCAATTTATGTTTTTTTTTCTTTGCAAGTAATAACTAAACATAACAATACAGTATTGTGCATGGTTAATGAAAAAAGGATATAATATAATGAATTTAATAGTTAATTATAAATGTTATAAATTTTTATTATAATTCATTGATTTATGCTTTAGTAATATCATTATTTGTTATATTTTTCTAAATTTTATGTGTTGATATTAAATATTTTTTTTCTTTAGCATCTTAACATAATGGGTTTTTCTTTAAAACTTATTACAACATAACGTTTTTGAATCAAAAATTTACGTGGAGGTTGAAACATGATAATTGACTTGTACATCAATATATAAAAGTAGTTGATTATGTTATGAGAACTATAAAGAAGATAAATAATTTTAATAAAACGATAAAGGAAAAATAATCAAATTCCTTTTATATTTTATTTTTTCTATTAACTACATGATAATATATTTTTCAATTATTTTAATAAATTACCATTTTAACTGCAAATTCTTATTTTTAACTACTTTAATAAATTACCATTTTAATTGCAAATTTTCATTTATTTGTAGGAACACAAAAGATTAAGTTGTTTATACATTAAAGTTAAATTTAACAAAAAATACCCAAAATAAAGTAAATCTGACCACATACGTGAATTCAATTGTGAGTAAGATAATTAATTATACAATAAAAGTAAATGCAACACGATATACTTTGAATTTATCTCATAATGTTTTCTGGGATTTAATTAATGTAATGTTTTTATTATTTGTATCAACTACATACATTATACATATATACATTCATTATAAATATATAAATATGAATTTATCACATAATGTTTTCTGAGATTTAATCAATGTTTTGTTTTTTATTGTTTGTATCAACTACATACATTATTCTTACAAATATAATTTTCTAAAAATTACTTCATTTGACTTGGTCAATTATATATATAAATGAAAAAATGAATTTGTACATGATTAACTTTAAATCATATAATAGTATTAGATAGTATCTTTAACACTACAAAAAAATAAAAATATAGACTTTATTTTATTTCTCCTAAAAGATTCATGGTAACTATTATATGAGATTTGTTTTACACTTACATGTTTGACTAATTAGGTTGGGTCAAATGCAATGATTTTATGAAACGGGATCTATTTTCATAGTGAGGGGGTTGTTAGAATTTCATTTTTGTGTGAAAATCATGAAAAAAAATCTCAAATTTAAAATTGGAAAAAAGAATTGAAAGATGATTTACTACATGTTTTTATAATCACCCCTAAAGATACAACAATGTTCCATTTTGTTCCTCTTCCCTTGCTTATATATAGGTCTTTCATTCACATCACTAACACACAATTCATCCAAGAGTCTCACTTGTTGGTTAAAAGGTTTTTAGGAGACAACTCCTTCCTTGATCGACTAATCCCAACAAGTGATAAAGTACCCTCTATGTATGTGTTTTATTTTGTATTTTGTAATACTTCTTTTAGATTTGTTTGTTAACTATAAATTTGAGTTTGAGTTTGAGCATACCATTATACGTATTTCTATTTCAACTTTGATGCAATGATTGACTATAGTCAATCGTTTTTTTAACTGAATTGAAATTGCATAAGTTAACTATAAAAGTTGACTACATTTTTTTTTGTTACAAAACACATAGAATAATTTATTATTTCACAAGCGATGTTAAACTTTTTTGAGCATACCATTGTTCGTATTTTAATTTCAACTTTGATGCAATGATTGACTATAGTCAGTCGTTTTTGTATTGAAATTGCATAAGTTAACTATAAAAGTTGACTACATTTAAAAAAACACATGACATACTATGTCACAAGGGGTGTTAAGCTTTTTTGCATTGAAATCGAAAAATATAGAGACATAAGAATTCAGCCTTTTTTTTCGATTCAAGGTACGGGTTGTTGGGTTTCAAACTCAACCAGTTCTAAAATTCAAATAAGGAATACTCAACATAAAACTCTAACCCTCTTCGGTCTCGTTGCTACATTTTACGTTTTTTATCCTCTTAATTTGGTCCATTCGAATTAACATGAATCAAGTTTGTTTTGAAATCTAAATTGTGCTCGTTCCAAATTCTTGAATTGGAAACATATATTCGGTTAACCCAAGGAACCCAAAATCCGATTTGACAAACACCCGACTTATTACTTTTTGTTGTTAATTGAATACCCCATGATAAAAAAATGAGGTTTAATTATAATATGTTTGGAATTAGTTGCGTATAGATTTGAAATGATATATATATGTATATATATATGTATACATATATATATATATATATATTATTTGTTTTGATTCTATAACTGAAAAGGAAATACCATTAAGTCTGAGTTATTTATTATAAAATCTTCAAAAAAAATTCTTTTACAATATTATATATAATGTGTTTTCACATTTTTTTACATTTATCCCCTCAATGTTATTGAAATAAGCAAATGCTTAAAGATCAAAATTTCAGGCAGATGAAAGCTGAAATTCAATTCATTTCTTCCTCTGTGCCGGTTCGAGTCCTAAATTGTATTCGATATTCCAAACAACAAGCAGAGGGGCTATGGGTTGTGGTTGATTACTCCGTTGATTTTGGAATGGACAGACGGTTAATAAGAAGGTGTCCATCTTGTAGTATTCTACATGCTATGCCAAATGGGTTCACAAAGGTATAGTCATAAGCAATTCATTATATCATTATATATAATAGTTAAGACTAAATAGAAAGTAACTTTGTAAACTCACATCCGAATCTAGAATTGAGACGCAGTTAAAGTTGGCTTCATCTTGGCTCAAAGGGAAACAGAACATGTCCCGAGTAGCAATCGTGTTGCATAACAAGTCCCACACGCTCCTCAACTCTTTATTATCAACATTATTACAAACAAGTGTCGATGATTTGCTGCTATCCATACCGAATGGGAGGCACTCATGACTACTCCTGATAGTTCCAGAAAATCAGTTCACATGTGCGCCATGATCCTTGGTCTTCCTGGTGCATTCGCAACCAAATTCCATCGTTCCCCACCAGTCAAACAAATGGTAGCACATAACATACGACGCATGCCCTGTGCTAGACTTCGTAAGCATCGTCTTATACTTGCAAACAGGTTAGGACTAGGTGATGTCATGGAAACTATGCATTTACATTGCCCCAAAGTGAACTAACCCATCTTTGTGCACCAAAGCCCACGCCTGATCTAATTTATCCAAAATAGTTTTCGTGGATCAGTTGTCCGTCGTATTCTGTATGTTCAATCCACGTAACATACACATATTTGTTACAAGTTAAATAATAGTTAGACGAATATGTGTAGGTTACGTGGATTGAACATACAGAATAAGATGAACAACTGATCCACAAAAACTATTGTGGGTTAATTAGATCAGGCTTGGGCTTTGGTGCACAAAGATGGATTAGTGCACTTTTGGGGCAATGTAAATGCATAGTTTCCATGACATCACCTAGTCCTAACCTGTTTGCAAGTACAAGACGATGCTTACGAAGTCTAGCACAGGGCATGCGGCGTATGTTCTGTGCTATTGTTTGTTTGACTGGTGGGGAACGATGGAAATTGGTTGCGAATGCACCAGGAAGACCAAGGATCATGGCGCGTATGTGCACTGATTTTCTGGAACTATCAGGAGTAGTCATGAGTGCCTCCAATTCAGTATGGATAGCAGCAAATCATCGACACTTGTTTGAAATGATGTTGATAAAAGAGTTGAGGAGCGTGTGGGACTTGTTATGCAATACGATTGCTACTCGGGACATGTTCTGTTTCCCTTTGAGCCAAGATGAAGCCAACTTTAACTGTGTCTCGATTCTAGATTCGGATGTGAGTTTACAAAGTTACTTTCTATTTAGTCTTAACTATTATATATAATGATATAATGAAATGCTTATGGCTATACCTTTGTGAACCCATTTGGCATACCATGTAGAATACAACCAGATGGACACCTTCTTGTTAACCGTCTGTCCATTCCAAAATCAACGGAATAATCAACCATAACCCATAGCCCCTCTGCTTGTTGTTTGGCATATTGAATACAATTTAGGACTCGAACCGAAACGGAGGAAGAAATGACTTGATTTCAGCTTTCCTCTCACTGAAATTTTGATCTTTAAGCATTTGCTTATTTCAATAACATTGAGGGGATAAATGTAAAAAAAATGTGAAAACACATTATATATATAATATTGTAAAATAATTTATTTCTTTTGAAGATTTTATAATAAATAACTCAGACTTAATGGTATTTCCTTTTCAGTTATAGAATGAAAACAAGTTTATATATATATATTTCAAATCTATACGCAACTAGTTCCAAACATATTATAATTAAACCTCATTTTTTTATCATGGGGTATTCAATTTAACAACAAAAAGTAATAAGTCGGGTGTTTATCAAATTCGTCTAACTATTATTTAACATGTAACGAATATGTGTATGTTACGTGGATTGAAATATGTGTATGTTACGTGGATTGAACATACAGAATACGACGGACAACTGATCCACGAAAACTATCATGGGTAAATTAGATCAGGCGTGGGCTTTGGTGCACAAAGATGGGTTAGTGCACTTTTGGGGCAATGTGAATGCATAGTTTCCATGACATCACCCAGTCCCAACCTGTTTGCAAGTACAAGACGATGCTTACGAAGTCTAGCACAACGCAAGAGGCGTATGTTCTGTGCTACTGTTTGTTTGACTGGTGGGAACGATGGAATTTGGTTGCGAATGCACCAGGAAGACCAAGGATCATGGCGCACATGTGCACTGATTTTCAGGAACTATCAGGAGTAGTAATGAGTGCCACCCATTCAGTATGGATAGCAGCAAATCATCAACACTTGTTTGAAATGATGTTGATAAAAGAGTTGAGGAGCGTGTGGGACTTGTTATGCCATATGATTGCTACATGTTCTTTTTCCCTTTGAGCCAAGATGAAGCCAACTTTAACTACGTCTCGATTCTAAATTCGGATGTGAGTTTACAAAGTTACTTTCTGTTTAGTCTTAACTAAAATACCATGAAATGCTTATGTTTGTTCAAACTTTTGCATGTAGAGACACTACATGCTGGAGAGAATCAACCGGTTATGGTATTGCAAGAGGCTTCGAGTGATACGCCTAGGTCACTCATTGTTTACGCAACTATTAATACCCCGACCGTAGCTCTGGTGATGCGCGGGGGAGATTCGTTGAGAGTGGGTCTCTTGCCAACAGGGTTGAGTGTTGTCCCTTACCATGGGGAAAGTGGTCAAAGTGGATCCATGGTGGGGTTCCATATGTTGCTACCAAATCAAGTTATCTCAAACATCACAATAGAAAATATCAGCATATTAAACAGATTGGTGGCCCGGACAGTTTGGGGATTAAAAATGTTGGTTGATCCACTCAATGATGAGGGTATATGAGTGGTTGAATCCAGAACCGACAATATACACCATTGCTTAGAGTCGGTTCGGGCATCCACTATTGTGTCATTTGTACTTGGGCTCTATAGATTTTTATTTTCCAACTTTAAATCTTGCTAGTTGTTTTATACTTTTATGTTGTATGATAGTTTTTATTTTCATTTCAAATGATTGACTTTTACATCACATATGCGAGTTTTGATATTAATGCGTAAATGAACTTAGTTTTAAAAAAACTAGGCTCGTTGAAGTAGTGCGTTGAGACGAAACAAAGCAAGTGATAATGTAAAGTAAACGTTATTTTAAAATGAATGTTGTTGTTTTGTTACAAATAATATAATATATGTTATATTATAAGGTCATTCATATAATATACTTTTTTATTTATTATTCTCATATATTGTTGAGTGTTGTAATAGGTAGGGCTTATATACAATTGTTCTGTACTTTGAGGACTACGATCATTTCTGTTGGTTGTTGGAGGGCTTGAGTGAAACTTTTCACTCAACTTGTATAAAAAGAGTGAACCAGTGTTCACTGTGCATTATTGTTAGTTGTTAGTCTGTTCATTCTTTCTTTTTTGTTGGTTAGGGTTTGTTAGAGACTTCTTGGTGTTGATCCTGCAAGATCTGTATTTCTTCTTCGTTGTTGTTGTATTCAATTGATGGTTTGATTAGTTGATTATATTGAACATTTGTTCATAAAGATCTTACCGATTCACAGTAAGATCTTGGGTATTCGGGGGTATTTTTTGGTTTGAGTTAAATAAGATTATCCGTCACGTTTTGTCGCTATTTCTTGTTGTCCTGGGTTGATTATACCATTCTTAACATGTTTGAAAGTTAAACCGTCATAATCGATTCAGTTCATTATTGTACCATTTTACAATTCCAAATAAATACTCTATTCTGAATACAAATTCGATTTTAGCAATATTTATACTGAAATGTCGAGAGAGAAAAAAAGAAGCAAAACTATGTACTTAAGTTTATTGAAAAGTTAATGAACTTAAGTTATTATCAAATTAAATGATAAAGGTGATATGGTTTAAAAAAGGAAAAAATGATATGAAAAAAAAGAAGGAAATATAACTAAAATAAAAAAGAAAAACCATAATTTCATCATGGCCCTTCACCAATAATATATATAGGTTTGTTGTTGTCGCAAGTTGCAGTGAAACATAGCAAATCATAATGTAAAACAAATGTTATTTGAAAATTTTGCAAATGAAGCATTTGTTTAGAAAGTCAAACTGTCATAATTGATTCAGTTTATCATCGTACCGTAAAACGATACCAACTAAGTACTCTATTTTGAATACAAATTCATTTTTAACAAAACTTATACCTGAATGTCACGAGAAAAAAAAATTAAAAACAACTACGTACTTAAGTTTTTAAAGAAAAAAACATCTACTAATGTAAGCTATTAAAGAAATATTAAATTAATCGATAAAGAAAATATGATTTAATAAAAGACAAAAATTATTAAAAAGATAAAATAAATTATAAAAGAAATATAGATTTAAAAAAGGAAAAAAATATGTTAAAAAGTAAAAGTAAATATAATAATAAAGTATTACAATATTTAAGCAAAAATATTAAAAAAAATTATATATTATTGTAAATTTAAAATCACTATTCATGTTTCTTCGTAAATAATATATACTAGGTTTGTGGTCGTCGTGCGTTGCGATGAAACATAGTAAATGATAATGTAAAACAAATGTAATTTGGAAATGAAACATGTTGTTTACAAAGTCAAACCGTCAGAATTGTTCAGTTTATCATCATACCGTAACATGATACAAACTAAATACTCTATTTTGAATACAACTTTAATTTTTAACAAAACTTATCCAGGAATGTCACGAGAAAAAAATAACTAACATAAGCTATTCAAAGAAATATTAAACTAATTGATAAAGGAAACATGATTTAAAAAGAAAAAATATTAAATACAGAAAATAAATCATAAAGAAAATATAGGTTTAAAAAAGGAAAAAAATGAAAATACGTTAAAAGGTAAAAGTAAATATAATAAAAAGTACTATAATATTTAAAAAAAAACTATATAATATTGTAAATTTAAAATCACTATTCATGTTCCTTCATAGACAATATATACTAGGTTTGTTTACGTCACGCGTTGCAGCGAAATGAAGCAAATGATAATATTAAACAAACGTTATTTGAAAATGAAGCATGTTGTTTAGTAAAGCCAAATCGTCATAATCGGTTCAGATCATCATCGTCCCGTTGTAAAACGATACCAAATAAATACTCTATTGTGAATAAACTTCATTTTTAACGACACTTTATATTAGAATGTCTAGGGAAAAAACTAAGCAAAGCTACAAACTTAGGTTTTTAGAAAACAAATTAATAATGCAAGTTATTAAAAAAATTAATTAATTGATAAAGAAAATATCATTATAAAAAGAAAAAAGTATTAAAAACAAAAAGTAAACAACAAAGAGTATATTGTTTTAAAAAAGAAAAAAAAGAGATATGTTAAAAGTTAAAGTAAATATAATAATGAAGTATTGTGGTATTAAAATAATAAAATAGTAAAAAACTATATATTATTATAAATTAAAATCACTATTCATCATCATCATCATCATCATCATCATCATCATCATCATCATCATCATCATCATCATCATCCCGTGAAGCAATAATATATATACTATATTCTGAGTAAAACTTCATTTTTAACAACACTTTATATCAGAATGTCCGGGGGAGGGGGGGGGGTAACCACAGTTACGTACTTAAATTGTTAGAAAACAAATTAACGAATGCAAGTTATTCAATAAAATTAAATTAATTGATAAAGGAAATATGATTATAAAAAAATAATAATTATAAAAAACAAAAAGTAAATGACAAAGGGTATATGGTTTAAAAAAAGGAAAAAAAATATGTTAAAAGGTAAAGTAAATATAAAAATAAAGTATTATAATACTAAAATATAAAAAAACTATATATTCATTTTTTAAAATTAAAATCAATATTCATCACCCTTTAATAAAATTTATATAGTGTGATTCCCTCACACTATGCGGTGGGAGCTCAGTCGGTAACTATTTGGTTTGCTACAATGTCACACCCCAAAATACCACGCACGGAACCCACCGCGAGGCGTGTCACGTACCAGGATATAGCCACTAATCACATTGAACTAATAGTAATATAATAAACTCGAAATATCATTCAACGTGAAAAGTGTAATTCAAAACATCTTTTTAAAACGAAATACGTTCAGCGAAAGCATTTGAAATTGTTCTAAGTATTTGAAAGCAAGCTGTTCACAAAACATGGCATAACATCAGATATGTTAATAACGACACGACCCATGACATCGACAACTCCTCCGATTGCAAGCTCCGTTTAATGAACTAATCTAATGACCTGCAAGCATGCAGAAAAAGTGTATCAATATAAAGCTAAAGAGTTCACAGTTTTGTTTAACGCAAAGTTGGTAAATGTTTAGTTTAAAGACATGCTAATAATAAACTCGATACCGAAGTGACGTTGATGTGTGTAAAATGCAACATATAAATTACATCAAATAAGGCATAAAACTAACCCCTTTTAAGTACTAATGTTGGGAAAAGAGTGTTTTTGTCTTCCTTTTGTATTTTCAGGATGAAATGAGCTCAAATTCACAAAAGAAGCAAAAAGACAGCTAATTCTAACATAAATACAAGAAAAGGAACAAAAGTAGATTGCTCGACCCCTCAACGGCATCCTCCCAAGCAAAGAAGAGAAAACAGAAGACTGAACACGCCCCGTGCTCAGCCAGCACGGGGCCGTGCCCAAGAAGCAGCAGAAAAGACAAACCTTTAGAAGCTTCTATTGCCCACCACGGGGCCGTGTCCAGTGAGCACGGGGGCGTGGCGAAAGTACAGCAGGCGCATTAATTGTAATTGCGAATTACAATTAATGAAGAGAGAGAGTGTCAGACGGGCACGGGGGCGTGTCCAGCGGACACGGGGCCGTGCCCAGCCTTCTGTTTAGCCTATAAATAGGAGTGCTTGGTTTCATTTCAACTCATCCCTTGGCACACCACCTCTCTCACACTTCATCCACCACCCACCACCACCATAACACCATCATCCACCACCATTATCCATTGTCCATCGTAGAGTGTGTGAGTCGTCTCGGGATCCAAGATTGATCGTAAGAGTTCTTGACAATCAAGGCCATGTTTGCCTAAGTCTCTTACATCACTTGGTGAAGACAAGTGTTTAGTCTAATACTTTTTATTTTTAATCTTTTGCACTTTTTATTTGGTTTTGTATTAATGACTTTAATAACTAGTTACTTATGTTGAAGGTGATCTTTCCTTATCGTTTGTCCGTGGTGTCTTGGCATTATTTTACTATCTATATAAAATAAAAGATTTTCACCATTCATATCTCCACGGTCTATATGGAGGTATGTTGGGTACCTGGTCGGGGGTTAAGGGAACGGTTTGGTAAGGGTCTTGCCCTTGTTCAGCGTTTAGAGGTCCTGCAAGGGACCTGGGTTAAATTTAGTAGGATCTCCTTCAATGCCCATAGGTATTGGATGGCGGGGATCCAAACTCTTTGACCCCCTCATAAGTTAACTACTATTAATACTATAACCCGGCTATTTAGGACTGTATCCCTGCTGACTCAGACTACTTAGCCGAGGGTAACGTCACCGCCAAAAGCGGGGCCTACCACAATTTGCATTAATAACTTAATTCATTATCTTCCAATAATCCAACCCTTTAGGATTGTATCCTTGCTGACTCAAACTACTGGGTTGAGGGTAACGTCGCCTTCAAAAGAGGGGCCTACTACAATAACTAAGATAATCTCTTAAACAAGTGCAAAAGTGCGAAAATAATCAAAGGTTATACTAACACACTAGTCGGATCCAAGTGATTCATCTTGTCTATCTGTTTTTATTTTATTTTTATTTTTCAGCATTTAGTTAGTTTTTATTTTCTTAGTTTAAAAACCTTTTCTAACTTTTTGATTTGATTAGACGTTGAGGATAAACCGGTACTAAAAGCTCTTGTGTCCTTAGACGACCTCGGTATCTTACCAACACTATACTACGTCCACGATGGGTGCACTTGCCCATATGTGTGTTTAGTGTTAGTAAATATCATGTTTTATAAATTTAAAACTTGGCTAAAAGTGTAAAAAGGGCTTAAAATATACATCAAAAATATATTACACCTAACGCACATCAAGTTTTTGGCGCCGTTGCCGGGGACACAAGGATTTTAAGAAAGTTAGGAATCATCCGCCTAATCATATTTCTATTTTTCTTTTTAATTTTTAGGATTTTTCGTAGTTTTTCAGCTTCTGCAGAGCTCAGCACGGGGCGTGCCCGCTGAACACGCCCCCGTGCTCAATCATTGGAACTGGCAATCCTGTTTTAAGTCAGACAGTAAGCTGAACACGGGGCCGTGCTCACCCAACACGCCCCCGTGCCCAAGATTCTCTTACTGAAAACAGAACCGTTAGATCCCGGCGGTTGGTAATTTCTGACATAAACATGAGTGATAGTAATTCTTTTTACTTTCGGCACTCTTATGGTACGTGGTGTCAATTATGTGGAGGCGAACATGAAGAATTAAAATGTTACTTTCTAAATTATAGGCCCCACTATATAGACCCACCAATTCCTTATAACCTTAAGAGGGGCGAAAGTAAAAATAAGCACTATCTCTCCCTCGAATGCGCCCAGCCAGATATTCTAGGGGAAATGCTCCTTGACGAGTTATTTCAACTAGAAGAGCTAATTCTAAATTGGTCAAAAGAACTTAGGAAGGATTTTATCGATCCTCCACAAGACGATGACCATGAAGAATTGTTGGAACCGCATTCCGACAACCTCGTTGCTTCCGAAAATACCTTCATACCTAGAGAAGACTTGGACGATAGTCGTCCCTGTGCCGATTGTGCCGTGAAGGACTCTCCATCGACTTCGTTCGGTGCATACATAGACCTGAGCGATTCGGCATACACCTTCTTTAACGAGAGCCCGGAAAAGGGTTGGACTTGTCCACCTAGAATGAAAATAGGAATTACCCTCACCGACAACCTCTTGCGTTCTCGCCTTACTCTAGGACAATTAAGGTATCTTAGGCACTTTGGGGTTGTTCCATCCAGTAAGGAACCACCCGATATCAACGAGATCCTTAGGAACAACAAAACTCCATAAGACAGACTCCAGACACGGGGCCGTGTCCGGTCAACACGCCCTCGTGCTCACCTAAAAGATTCTCTGCAGATTTTGTCAGAATACGGACAAAATGTGTCAGGATTTTCTCTGCACACGGGGCCGTGTCCAGCGAACACGGGGCCATGTCCAGTGCGCTGTCGTTTTCTTTAAATGCAGCCTGATTCCTGCTTATTTTTTACCACTTCACTAGACAGAGATTCCTGGGATCTTCACTCATACCATCCTAGGTAAGTGCTAAAAGAAGGTTCCCAAGGACCATCTTGTCCCTTCCACTCTTGTTCATTTCCTCTTCTTTCAAAATTTTTCAACATTTCCTACATGGAAGCTTGGAAACTCCATGATTCCAACCCTTTGTGCGAAGTTTGTAAGATTATTTGCTACGGATTCTTGTTTAAAGTTAGTTGTATAACTTTATTTTAAATTATCTAAGCTTAAACCGTAGTTAAAAATCATGAAAATAATTTAAAACTCCAAGGATCCTTAGCCTAAAATCCTGCAGATAAATGGACACGGGGCCGTGTTCAGCGAACACGGGGCCGTGTCCGAGGTACTGTTTTGTAAAAATTTATTTCTCTTCGGTTTCTTTCTCAGAAAATGGCAAGCAGAGCAAGCGGGTCATCTTCAAGAAATAACCGACAGGGGAGGAGGTCGTCCACAGCAGAAGACTCCCTGGTGAACTATGTTTACGCCTTAAGGGAGGCCATTGACGAAATGACGGGAGTGGAGGAAGCGTTAGTGGACCGTATCAACCATCTGACGGTGGGATTGGAGGGTTGTCTTCGAGAAGTAAACCTCTTGCACCAGAGGTTAAACCTCCTTGCTTCCCCGCCTTTGGTTCCCATAATAACGCAAAGAGCGTGGAATGTAGTGCCCGAGGTCATCATTCCGGCCGAATGGTATGCCATGCACCAAGAACCTCCGCAAAGGGTGGTGCAAGGAATCCCGGTGAATGTTCCCCCTCAAACCACTGAGGAAAATGAAGCCACCTTCTTCCTTCCAAGGGAGATAGAAGAATGGCTTTGAACGACATCTAAGGAACCATCGGCCAAAGGTCCTACTACATCGAGAAACTATTCTCGAAATTTTCTTAAGAAGTAGAACCCTTTGTGATAACCTCGTGTATTTCCTGACCTATTTAGTTAAGTTTTTATTTTATTTTAATTAGAAACTATATGTAATGTCTCTCTATGGTTGCAATGAAATGATGGTTTTTAAAATTTTGATGGTTTATAATAAATAAAACACACTCATGGTGGTAAAGGATGACAAAGGGAACGAGAAGAATGGCCCCATGCACAAGAACGAGGCAATCCGTCACAAATTTCTCCATTACAGAAGGCTCAACACGGGCCGTGCTCAACCAACACGGCCCCGTGCTGAACCCCCTGCAGAAAAATGCCCAGTTCAGGTAACTGGACACGGGCTGTGTTCACCAGACACGCCCCCGTGTCCAGGCTTCTGTCTCGTTTCTTTAATTTCTGTTACTGGCACCTGAACACGGGGCCGTGTCCTGTCCCCACGGGGCCGTGTCCAGACTGCCAGTAACATAAATCTTTGCTTTTTAACACCAAATTACACATCCAATCAACCTAAAAATTTATTTTTGGGACACATTGAGGACAATGTGTAATTTAAGTGTGTGGGGGGGGGGGGGAAGCTAACACCTTGAAATTTTGCAAGTCCTAACAACAAGCCTTACACAAAACTCTATTGGAACCGCTAAACACCCCAAATTTTTTCAAAAATTTCATTTTTTTTTACTTGTCTAAAGTTTAAGTTAGGAATCCTAAGATTAATAAGGTTATATTTTTATAATTTTACAACCGAAAGCGTCGTGATAACAAGAACCAACATAAGAAAATTATGAAACGGCATGACAAGCTTAGTTAAAATTTGATTATATATGCTCGATCACATAAAAACCCATTCCCACAAAAGTGAGTTTTGAGCCTTTATTGAGCATACAAATTTACATCTTTAGACTAAATGCTCATTTTTCGTTTCTTGTGTGAATAGCCGCTTGTTTCTTACAACTCTAGAACTTGCCACGACGATTCATTCTCGGTCCTTACCAACTTAAACCCAAGTAAGTAAATGATGGAGGCATTAGGACTAACCATTTTTCTTTCTACACCATTATTTTTCAATTTTTTTACCACCTACCCAAAATCCCCCTAGTTAACCCCTTTGAGCCTAAACCTTTCATTTCTTTACCCTAAAACCCTTTTTACCCACCAAAAACCCTTTTTATTTTCACCCTTTATTTTAGTAACAAGCTCGGTTTTTCGTAAGCTCAGTTTTTTTTGTGTGATCAAAAAAAAAATGATGAATGATGAAGTTAAAAACAAACAAAGCTATGAAAACAAAAGCTTGTTTGGAGAAATACTTCAAAATAAAAAGTCACTAAAACAAAGTGTTTTACGAAAACCGACGCTTTTTACGCTTTTCGCCCTTTTACTAACCACTAACCCAACCACCCACCTTTAGCCCAAGCCTAACCCTTCACCCAAAAAGTCCTCTTGATATTTACAAAGGTATATAGTTAAAAAGGAGGAGGATTGATTGCTTGGCAAGCTTATGGTAGGAATAAGTTCCATGCCGCTCTCAAGTGATTCATTAAAAAAATACACCTTCGGCCGAGTGTTGAGTGATTTCTCCCGTGAGGTATGTGAACTGGTATATAAATGAAATCTTAAAAAGGCATGCTATGCCCAAATAAGTAATTTCTCTTATGAAACGTTCTAAATAAATCATAACGAATAGGATTGTAAATAAATAAAAATAAAACCCAAAAAGATCTTGGATTCCCGACACTCTATGACAAGCCAAAAACCTTCTCTTCTACCAATTCCATTTGGGAGTGTAAGCCACATATTTAAAGAGTTTTGCTTGAGGACAAGCAAAAGTTCAAGTGTGGGGGTATTTGATGTGTGTAAAATGCAACATATAAATTACATCAAATAAGGCATAAAACTAACCCTTTTTAAGTACTAATGTTGGGAAAAGAGTGTTTTTGTCTTCCTTTTGTATTTTCAGGATGAAATAAGCTCAAATTCACAAAAGAAGCAAAAAGACAGCTAATTCTAACATAAATACAAGAAAAGGAACAAAAGTAGATTGCCCGACCCCTCAACGGCATCCTCCCAAGCAAAGAAGAGAAAACAGAAGACTGAACACGCCCCGTGCTCAGCCAGCACGGGGCCGTGCCCAAGAAGCAGCAGAAAAGACAAACCTTTAGAAGCTTCTATTGCCCACCACGGGGACGTGTCCAGTGAGCACGGGGGCGTGGCGAAAGTACAGCAGGCACATTAATTGTAATTGCGAATTACAATTAATGAAGAGAGAGAGTGTCAGACGGGCACGGGGGCGTGTCCAGCGAACACGGGGCCGTGCCCAGCCTTCTGTTCAGCCTATAAATAGGAGTGCTTGGTTTCATTTCAACTCATCCCTTGGCACACCACCCCTCTCACACTTCATCCACCACCCACCACCACCATAACACCATCATCCACCACCATCATCCATTGTCCATCGTAGAGTGTGTGAGTCGTCTCGAGATCCAAGATTGATCGTAAGAGTTCTTGACAATCAAGGCCATGTTTGCCTAAGTCTCTTACATCACTTGGTGAAGACAAGTGTTTAGTATAATACTTTTTATTTTTAATCTTTTGCACTTTTTATTTGGTTTTGTATTAATGACTTTAATAACTAGTTACTTATGTTGAAGGTGATCTTTCCTTATCGTTTGTCCGTGGTGTCTTGGCATTATTTTACTGTCTATATAAAATAAAAGATTTTCACCATTCATATCTCCACGGTCTATATGGAGGTATGTTGGCTACCTGGTCGGGGGTTAAGGGAACGGTTTGGTAAGGGTCTTGCCCTTGTTCAGCATTTAGAGGTCCTGCAAGGGACCTGGGTCAAATTTAGTAGGATCTCCTTCAATGCCCATAGGTATTGGATGGCGGGGATCCAAACTCTTTGACCCCCTCATAAGTTAACTACTATTAATACTATAACCCGGCTATTTAGGACTGTATCCCTGCTGACTCGGACTACTTAGCCGAGGGTAACATCACCGCCAAAAGCGGGGCCTACCACAATTTGCATTAATAACTTAATTCATTATCTTCCAATAATCCAACCCTTTAGGATTGTATCCTTGCTGACTCAAACTACTGGGTTGAGGGTAACGTCGCCTTCAAAAGAGGGGCCTACTACAATAACTAAGATAATCTCTTAAACAAGTGCAAAAGTGCGAAAATAATCAAAGGTTATGCTAACACACTAGTCGGATCCAAGTGATTCATCTTGTCTATCTGTTTTTATTTTATTTTTATTTTTCAGCATTTAGTTAGTTTTTATTTTCTTAGTTTAAAAACCTTTTCTAACTTTTTGATTTGATTAGACGTTGAGGATAAACCGGTACTAAAAGCTCTTGTGTCCTTGGACGACCTCGGTATCTTACCAACACTATACTACGTCCACGATGGGTGCACTTGCCCATATGTGTGTTTAGTGTTAGTAAATATCGTGTTTTATAAATTTAAAACTTGGCTAAAGTGTAAAAAGGGCTTAAAATATACATCAAAAATATATTACACCTAACGCACATCAGACGTTATGTTCGTTTGCCCTCATCAATGCCTATCAACATTGGCCATGTGTCTAAGGTCATTAGATCACGCTTGTCCTACCCGATACGGTGTGAGGTTTGTCAAGCCTAATAGCGCTATCATTTAATACCCCGTTGCCTCCCCGGCAACTAGTTCGGTAGTAATATGGACTTTCGTGATAGATTTGAGTTTATTAACTAACATCGAAATTAAACCCAAGTAATAAAAGTATTCCTCCGTGGAATATTAGTTTGTTTGTTTGTTTGTCCCTCCCCGGGACGCATGCTTGTGAAAGAGTAGTGAACCTACATTAGTTTGCTCAGTATTTGATTACATACTTCTACGCGTTAAATGTTAGGTCTGTTACTCGCGACCTAATGTATGTTAAATGTTAATATACGCACGTAGGATCATGCAATATCTTAATGTCCAAACAACCATGTGTTCCACGTGATCAAGTGTACAGGTTTAACACACAGTAACGAATAGTAACATGTGGTGGGTTTTTCTTTGGTTGGTGACATATGAACTCAGGTAATTACAATCGGTAATGTTTTATTGATATATCACACATCGACCATTATAAAACTCTGAACAATTGATAAGCATTGTTTAACAATAATTCGAAATACATATAAGTACATGTAGCTTAGATAACCGAGACTTATTAACTTGAATCATAGTCTCATCGCCAAATTCGTACCTACCAGATGTGTTAAGTTATATAAACCAACCTCAGACTCATGCTATAAACCAAACTCTGAATATGTATGTGTGTGTGGACTTAACCACAACTCGGAACCCATCATTCTCTTAAACCCGGATTCCCATTGTTCGACAATAAACCCTGAATATCAATACCTTTAAACCCGGATACCCATGAGGGTTTATGTAAACTCGGACCTTCACTAATATCTAATCAACAAACCCTGAAATTATGTAAACTTGGAAGTATCATGATCAAACTCGGACCAGAATTAAAACGTGAAACCCTGAATCCTTTCCTAAATTTGGACAAAGAAGGAGAAACTCGGACCCTATGTAGTTTGGCAAGTCCTGATCCTTACCACCTTGCAACTCGAACCACTATACCCTCTTTAATCTCGGACTACATGAATTTCATTAAACCCGGACCCCATGTATAAAAATAAACTCTGATTGTGTATACTCGGAACCCCAATCTCTCAAACTCGTACCTAGACACTAATTAAACTCAATATAACCAAAATATAAGGACTTAATAAAAACCTGATCTTTTAATTGGTAAACCCTAACTAGTATATCAGAACTTAACAAACCATGATCTTTAAAACAATACAAGTCCTGACATGAGTAAACTCGGACTTTGTGACTTCACAAAGCCTGACTCTTAACTCCATACAAACAACACACAAAATTAACAAAACCAAAAATGCAGTTTTCAATACAACAGTTACCATCAGTACGATCAAAACCCTAATCTAACACATGAATCAAGCAACGGTTTAATAATTCTAGCTTACCAATTGAGTCCTAATACCAGGCAAACGATTATACAATCATTCTTAAACTATAGCACATTCAATCAGGATGATTAACTAAACACAGAACCACATGTTTGGACCTCTAGGGCTTGCATGAAATCAAAGAGCAAAGACATCAACATACAATCATAAACCACTTACCTTAGATTGATTCTTGATGGATTGGAAGATCAAGTCTGATGATTTGTGTGATGTGCAGCCAGAATGATTAGAGAGTAATTAGAGAAGAAATGATTTGCAACTGCTGTATAATGATTTGTGAGAGAGGGTTTAGGGTTAGGAGTAGTTTAGTAAAATTTCACAAATACTCTAGACCCCCTAACTATACAACTTTCACACCAAGGCACCTAACTCATAAAATTCACATTTAAAACACATAATTCACATTAATCATGTAAACCGTCCATTTGTAATTATTTGTATTAGTCACCAACGTTTGAGAGTTATCGCATGTATGTTCGGGTAATTCCCCGAATTACCAATGTAGACTCATTTAACTAACCTTAGTTAAATGCAGTGCTATGAATGTATGATTAAATTAACTGTGGTTAGGTTTAGGTAATAACCTGAAGTTGCAGGTTGTCACATACAGTACCAACACTCGCTATAGAAAGCGATATAGAAAGCCTAAAAAATATATTCGTGATAGATCTAAGATCATTTGTAGAGTAATTATGATACTCTACAAGATCAAAATTACCCTGCAAGAATATTTTACAAAATTACCCTATAAGATCAAAATTACCCCACAAGAACATTTTACAAAATTACTATACAAGATCAAAATTACCCTACAAAAACATTTGTAGAGTAATTTTGATACTTACTCTACGAATAAATAATTACCAAAAATGTCATCGTGTTTTTTTTTCCTTTTCACCCTATTCGTACGTTTTGTATGATAAGGGTATTTATTATTTGATCTTTTATCTTAATATATAAAAGTAGTTGATTATGTTATGAGAACTTAATAAATATTTTTGATAAGATAATAAAAATAATCAAATTCAGCTTGCAATAAATTAGATAATTTTGTAAAGATATGTAATAATGGGATTTCCATTACATAAACCAATGACGAATAGTCTAAATTAGAACGATTACATTAATCATATTCCTTTTATTTTTATATTTTTTCTATTAACTACATGATAATAATGATAATAGATATTTCAATTACTTCAATATATTACCAATTTTATTGCAGATTTTCATTTTTATAGGAACACAAAAGATTGAGTTATTTATACATTAAAGTTTCATTTTTTGTAGGAACACAAAAGATTGAGTTATTTATACATTTTGTTAAATTTAACAAACAAAGTCTAAAACAAAGTAAATCTGACCAAATACATGAATTCAACTGTGAATAAGATAATAAATTACACGATGTACTTTGAATTTATCACACAATGTTTTCCAAGATTTAATCCGTGTTTTGTTTTTATTGTTTGTTTTGTTTTTATTGTTTGTAGCAACTACATACATTATGCATATAAATATTATTTTCTAAGAATTACTACATTTGACTTAGTCAACTATATATATAAATGTAAAAATGAATTTGTACACAATTAACTCTAAATCAATATAATAGTATCAGATAGTATCATTAACACTACAAAAAAAATATAGACTTTATTTTATTTCTTCTAAAAGATTCATGGTAACTATTATATGAGATTTGTTTTACACTTACATATATATATAAATGTAAAAATGAATTTGTACATAATTAACTCTAAATCAATATAATAGTATCAGATAGTATCATTAACACTACAAAAAATAAAAATAGACTTTATTTTATTTCTCCTAAAAGATTCATGGTAACTATTATATGAGATTTGTTTTACACTTACATGTTTGACTAATTGGGTTGGGTCAAATGCAATGATTTTATGAAACGGGATCTATTTTCATAGTGAGGGAGTTGTTAGAATTTCATTTTTGTGTGAAAATCATGAAGAAAAATCTCAAATTTAAAATTGGAAAAAAAGAATTGAAAGATGATTTACTACATGTTTTTATAATCACCCATAAAGATACAACAATGTTCCATTTCGTTCCTCTTCCCTTGCTTATATATAGGTCTTTCATTCACATCACTAACACACAATTTATCCTAGAGTCTCACTTGTTGGTTAAAAGGTTTTTAGGAGACAACTCCTTCCTTGATCGACTAATCCCAACAAGTGATAAAGTACCCTCTATGTATGTGTTTTATTTTGTATTTTGTAATACTTCTTTTACATTTGTTTGTTAACTATAAATTTGAGTTTGAGTTTGAGCATACCATTATACGTATTTTTATTTCAACTTTGATGCAATGATTGACTATAGTCAATCGTTTTTTTAACTGTATCGAAATTGCATAAGTTAACTATAAAAGTTGACTACATTTTTTTTTGTTATAAAACACATAGAATAATTTATTATTTCACAAGCGATGTTAAGCTTTTTTGCATTGAAATCGGAAAATAGAGAGAAATAAGAATTTAGAGTTCATTTTTCGAATCAAGTTACGGGTTGTTGAGTTTCAAACTCAATCAGTTCTAAAATTCAAATAAGAAATACTTGACATAAAACTCTAACCCTCTCCGGTCTCGTTGCTACATTTTACGTTTTTTTCTCTTAATTTGGTTCGTTCGAACTAATATGAATCGAGTTTGTTTTGAAATCTAAATTGTATTCATTCCAAATTCTTGAATCGGAAAAACATATTTGGTTAACCTAAGGAACCCAAAATCTGATTCGATGAATACCCGACTTATTACTTTTTGTTGTTAAATTGAATACCCCATGATAAAAAAAATGAGGTTTAATTACAATATGTTTGGAACTAGTTGCGGATAGATTTGAAATGATATATATATATATATATATATATATATATATATATACACACACACGTATATGTATATACACATATATGTATAATTGTTTTCGTTCTATATCTGAAAAGGAAATACTATTAAGTCTGAGTTATTTATTATAAAATCTTCAAAAACATAAATTCTTTGAAAATATTATATATAACTGAAAAGGAAATACAATGATGTCTGAGTTATTTATTATAAAATATTTAAAAATAAGATTTAGCTATAATTATTCTAGGAAAAAAAAGTAAAAACATGTATTATATATTTATATGTCCTTTTATTATCCAGATTCTTTGATTAATTTAATAATCTTTATTAATGGTGGGTAGTGTTGTGAATAAATAATAATATGTAATAGGGGTTGATGTTTGCTGTCGTATTCTATTGTGAAGCTTTTATTGTTATATGTTGATTTTAAATGCATATTTTTACTGAATATTATATATGATTTTGTAGACATAAACCAAAAATGGAAGGAAATGGTAATCAAAGGGCCAGGGAAGAAGTACTTGCAACCACATCCGATGAAAATGAGAATTGTGAAGTCGCATCTAGTGACGAACAAGAAATCAATCCTGGCAGTTCATGTTCGAGTTCACGACAATATAGTCGTTATACACAAGAGCAAATTGAAGAACTCGAAAAGTAATACTCACTTTTCCTTCATGATATTCTGAGTTCATCCACGTATGCATACTTCTTTTAGTTTACTTTGTTTTGTTTTGTTTTGTGTAATAGATTCTTCAACAAAAGCTCTCACCCTACTGAGAAAGAAAGGTTTGAAATTGCAAATAAACTCAACATCACTATCAAAAAGGTCAAATTTTGGTTCCAAAATAAAAGAACTCAATTGAAGGTAATGTTTGATAATATTTTTATTTATTTAGTAAAATTCCATGGTAAAACATATATGTTTAAGAAATATACAAACATCTAGACCTTATAATTAATGCATAGCGTAACTTGAATTTTCCCCCTTAATTATAATAATTATTTGGTATTAAAAATCATAAGAGTAACTACATTTGTGTAGACTCAAACGGAGCGACATGAGCATACGATTCTAAAGCAAGAAAACGAGCAACTAAGGCTTGAGAATTCAGCATTGATAGAAGCCCTAAAGAACGCACTCTGCAGCAAATGTGGTGGTCAAGCAACAATACCGGACGGGTCCATTCACAAACACAAAGTCGTGATAGAGAACGCATGGTTGAAAGAGGAGCTTAGCCGCATAACTAGTCTCGCAAGTCAAAATTTTGTCATGCCATTGCCAAACAAAGTGACAATTCCTAGAGACACTTTAAACCCAAACGTGATTCGATCACATATGGGTTTCGACATACCCTCTCAAAGAAATGGATATCTTGTGCAAGTATCAAAAGCCATGGAAGTGCTCTTAAAGCTAGGGATTACAAATGCTCCACTATGGAATAAAAACAAGAAAGGTGGAGGAGAAACCCTTAATTTTGTTGAATATGTAAGGGCTTTTCCTTCTTGTCTTGGAACAAAACCACCTGGATTCATATCCGATGCTACACGGGCTAGCAGCGTGGTACCGATGACTAGTTCAACCCTTGTAGAAGCATTACTCAACGCGGTAACTTATCTTTTTGTTCTTGTTAGTTATGGAAAACCAAAGATTATATACTTATACAAAATTAAACATGATTGTGTAGGATCAATGGAGAGAAATGTTTATGGGCATAATTGGCAGTTGTACTACAATGGAAGTGATTTCCAATGGTATAGGAGGTTCAAGAAATGGTTCTCTCCAACTTGTAAGCCGTCTTAGACTTTTATTTTTATTTTTTTTATCTCTAGTTATATTAATTTAAAAAAATTGCTAAAATATCAAAATTTGATGTAGATGAAAGCCGAAATTCAATTCATTTCGCCTTTAGTGCCTGTTCGAGTTATGGAATTTATTCGATACGCCAAACAACAAGCTGAGGGGCTATGGATTGTGGTTGATTTGTCCATTGATTCCGGAATCGAAGGGCACATGGCAAAAAGGTGTCCTTCTGGTTGTATCCTACATGATATGCCAAATGGTTTCTCCATGGTATAATATATAATAATTTGTGTATATGTTTTTGCATTGCATAATTATGTATAAACTATGATATGATTTGTAATGAATATGTGTAGGTTACGTGGATCGAACATACCGAATACAACGAGCAATCGGTCTCCCAGCAGTATCGTCAGTTAATCAGCTCGGGTGTGGGCTTCGGTGCACAAAGATGGATTAGTGCACTTTTGCGGCATTGTGAGAGCATAAGAGCCATCACGTCACCCACTCTCAACCACCACTTGCTTCAAGATACAAAAAGAAGCTTAATAGGCCTAGCAAAACGTATGACGAGTATCTATTGTGGTGGAGTTTGTTTGACCGATGGTCAACGATGGGATTTGGTTGCGGATCATGCACCGGGAAGACCAAGGATCATGGCACGCAATTTCATAAGTGGTTTCAGTGAACCAATGGGAATAGTCACTAGTGCAACCTATTCAGCCTGGATGCCAGCAAATCACCAACACTTGTTTAATATGTTGATAACAAAAGACAGGTGTATTTGGGATGTGATATACCATAGGGTTGCTGCTAGAAACGTGATTCGTTTACCGTTAGACCAAGATGAAACAAGTCCTAACTGCATCTCCATTTTAAATTCCAATATTGTAAGTTTACAAAGTTACCTTTTGTATTTATATGTACTAGTCTTAATAATCAAATGTTTATTTTCTAACTTTATTATTTTTTCACGTGTAAAGGAAATGCCAACCGAAGACGATCAGGTTATGGTGTTGCAGGAGACAACAAGTGATATGACAGGATCACTCATTGTCTATGCAACTGTGGATTTCCCAACAGTATCTATGGTGATGAATGGCGAGGACATTTCTTCTGTGGCACTCTTGCCATCTGGGTTATGTATCGTCCCAGGTTATGGTGAAGATGGTGCAAATGGTGAGCGTGGATCAATGGTGACTGTGGGGTTCCAACTATTGCACCCCGATATAGCTACCTCAAACCTGGTCACAATGGAAACCATCACCACGATAAATGATCTAGTGGCACGAGCAGTTCAAGGAATCAAAGAAATTGTTCGATCGAGTCAACAATAACTAGGGGTAGACGAGTGGTTGAACCATGTATATATTAGGGTCTAGTGTTACGATTTGCACCTCATGGATGGCTCAAGGAGTGCATAGTTCGAGTATTTGATTATTGTCTTAACTTGCTATTTTCGGGTAGTTTTGTTATGTTATATTAGGATTTCTTTCAATAGGATTGACTTTGATATAATATCATATACCCATGTATTAGTTGTCTTGGTTTTGTGAAAGAGAGAAATTTTATCAAACATTATTACATATATTATTGTTAAATTTATTACAATTTTTATTTTATATTGTTATCAAACTAATTTATTACAATGAGAACAACAACCATGATCTAAGCCTTTAATCAACCCATCCACACTCCAATTAGTTCACCGGAGGCTTACACTAACCTGTTTGTCTACCATATACAAACCTTAATTCTAAAAAACAAATGTAGTTAACTTATAAAAGCAACACAAACCAAAAATGTTAAACAGAAAAAAAAAATAACACAAACCTAAATGAAATTACCCGTACAAATATCAACAAAAGTCTTCTCAGAATTTTTTTTTTTTTTTTTTAATCAACACCGTTATCATTCCACACGAAAAAGGGCAATTACAAAGCAATGGCAGGTAGTCGGGCAACAAGTTGCGCCGCCACCCCCTTTTGAATAGAAAAACCAATTCTACTAAATACAAAGTTTGAAACCCTTAGCGACGAAGAATCACTATTAACGACTTTTTGAACCCGATTCAAAAGTCGCACAGCGTCAGGAGCGAGACCACCAAAGGTATCAAACGCAAACGGGACAAACACATGTTGATTCTCCAAGCAGGCTTTCTCATGTTTTGCCACTTTGCTCGCCTCTGCCTTGAGCACCGCTTGCCCTACGACAAAGCCCTTGTCCTTGAGCCCAACAAGGGGGGAGACTCCAGTTAGATCTACACACGCGTGTTTCCCCCCTTCCCATCCAAACACAAGGATGTCCGCCGGGCGTAAAGTGGACCTCCCCTCTAAGGGGTCAGTCAGGAAATTTACTGGGGCCTCCTTTTTGGCAGAGATTCCGGCCCGCTTAAGAACATCACATAACACATCTCTCACCCAATCATGCCGATATTTAAACCCTGGTAGCTCTTTACAGTGGATCGCGTGCTCGCCGAAAGAATCCCAAAAAGATGAAGCATCTAACAAAAAGATGAAGCGATTGCAGAACACCAAAATAGAGTCATGGGGCGATTGTAATATCAACAAAAACTTCAAGCGACATTTATACGAGACATCTACAAATCGTTCAAATTAGGTTACACTCACAAGTCTTAAACAAAACAAAAATTAACACGTATCTTAAATTCGAATCATTCAGAAGAACATAACAATGAAGTAAATCAGGTGGTGACTAGGGTTCTGATAAGGTTTTGTGAAAGAGATAATACTCGTAATATAGCCGCAATCCTCTTGGCACCACCATCTTCATCAGAACAGAGAGAGGAAACCTAACAGATGTAATCGCCTGGTTCAAGTTGTGATCTATTGATTTCAATTGATAATGAGATATTCAATCGGCCGTTTCAATTGTGGGATTGAAGAAAATACAAATCAGAGAGTGATAGTTTCTTGAAACTGCCATGATGAATCATCATTCTGGGACCACCAAGCATCCTCTTGTACACGGTTTCAGGCCCGGCCCGTAGGGTGTGTCGGATGGGCCACCGAACAGGGCCCAAAGCTTTTAGGGGCCCAAAAAATTCGTCTTTAACATATTAATTATATATAAATCGAAATGGTTAACATATGTTTGTATAGCTTAGTTGGCTGAGCCTCCTATTGTTTCACCCAAGATTCAGGTTCGAATCTTGCATCTCTACATATTTTTAATTCTCTACATTATTTTAGTTGCTCCTTATTACTAAGGGCCTGTTTCATATATTTTTTTTATAAAGAGCTGTCTTATTACTTGTATTTCTTCCACATAATTAATTAAAGTTCAAGTAATTGCTCTTTTGTTGTAATATAAAAATTTATGTGTGTGGATTTAAGATTTAGTTAGGCTATGTTTTTTTTAGTGGCAAATGTTACATTAACCCTACTCCTAAACTACACCAATAAATACTAAAAATAAATTTGTATTTTTTTTTCAATCTTAAACGGCCTAGATTTATGAAATAAAAACGTTTTTGGGCCTTTTAAGAATTTTGAATTTGTGATTTTGTGGCCCAATTTGCTTGGATTTGAATGTATGGAGATTTGCGAATAGGGTCCAAACTTTTTATTTCGCACAGGGCCAAAACAATTTTTATGATTTTCGGAGACGGCCGTGCACGGTTTTCACTATTAGAATTCTGTATCTTAAATGCAGAAGGAGGATTTCTCGAGTTTACCCCTAGAGCATCTTAAATAGTTGTTCTATTTCCTATTTTATCTGCTTGGACTTATTTGTACATACTGTACCAAAACTTGTATATATAGTAAAATTACATTTTAATCCATCAGATTTGCTTTATATAGCTTTATAGATTATAAATTATAGATCAATATATAGAGCATTGATCCAACACTATTGTTAATGTGTAATTGTTTATGTATGTGTTGGTATAAAATTGATTTGGTATATGTCTCGATGTAAACTTTTTCTTGAAACAAGTCAGGTCAAATATAATACGTTTTCGTTTAAAATGCCATTTTTACGTGAATATATTTATTTTCGTGTCGATATAAATTCGAG
Organism: Helianthus annuus; assembly: GCF_002127325.2. Classification (NCBI taxonomy): domain Eukaryota; kingdom Viridiplantae; phylum Streptophyta; class Magnoliopsida; order Asterales; family Asteraceae; genus Helianthus; species Helianthus annuus. The sequence continues at coordinate 171,637,542 of NC_035446.2, forward strand.
TTGTTCTACGTTGCAACGCAAACTTTTTTGAGAAATGAGTCAGATTAAATATAATACGTTTTCATGATTTTATGTATGTTTCATGAATTTTGTTCCAAGCCGAGTGGAGTCAAATTGTGGTTTCATTTTTTTCCTTTCATTTTTTAAAAACTCTAATTTATCTCTTTTGATCATACGTGTTAGTTTTTCCTTTACATCTGTAACGTTTTCTACGTATGAGTTGTGTCTATGGCCGGCCCTGAAGGTGGGCGGGGAGGACCACCGGCCAGGGCCCGATATTTTGAAGGGCACGTTATTTAAAAAAAACGATATTTATATGTAAAAAAATACATTAATAGGGTATACCCATATAAACACCAACATAGGCCCACTTACAAAACTATTTTTATGTTTTAGATTAGTTATTAGCCCATTTCATTAGGTTTAGACCGTCTAATACCCAATTTCTTTAAGGTCTAAGATCACGTTTTTAGAGTTCGAACAGGGTACACGAATTCTTGGAGTCAGCCCTGGTCGTGTCACATATAATATGTTACGATTGTACGGTATAAACTCAATTTGCTTTACGTTTGATCAAATCGCAATACTTATATAGGTTACATCGAGTTCAATCAGATACGTCAAAACACACGTTTTCATATGGTTAACAACACACAACACTTAAACTAATCCATTCGATGTTTGTGATGTGCTCGCGTCGTAACACGCGCAGGTCTTATTGCTAGCTGTTACTGGTTTTTGTGTTTCAAGAATATTATGTTATACGCTTTCTAAACTTTTTTCTTTCTAAATGTTTACAAGTTTAACTCGTAAAGTTTATACCAGGTGTATACATACATGGTAAGACTATCTCCAATGCAAATGACGTCCTTAGCTGCCTAATCAGCTGCCACATCATATCCTTACAAATCCTTAAAACCACCAATCCTTAGCTGCCTAATCTTTTTTAAGTGCAGGACCAAATTCGCAATTTACTCTTTCCAGGAGACCGGAAAAGGACTCTCTGTTGGTTGACAAAAGAGGCGATGTTGGTGTATGTGATCATGTAAGTAATTTAACGTTCTCTTCATTTCATTCGTATTTTATTTATGTTGTGTACTTCAATTTGTTTTTACTAGAGTTGTATTCATTGAGCCACCAAATTAGGGTTCTTAAATTGACAGGGTGAACTTCATATTATGTATGTTTATACTCTAATTTATTTGAATTGTAGTAATTAATTAGGTCTAAAACCCCTTTTCAGAAACCCTAGGTTGCAATCCAAATTAAACTTATATCTTAACACATGGAAGCAAATTACATGATATCATAGAGTACAAGATATTATAAGACAAATGCATGATGAAAAGTTTGAATACTATTAGTAAAAGGTTTTATTGTTTTATTCGCCGATATGCAGAGTATACGTATGAAATCTAGTTAGTTATCTTCTACGTGCCGCATTTTCTCTGTGAGCGTTGAAGTAGACAGCAGCAACTGGTAACCCTAAGGTAGTGTTCATTTCACCGAATGGAATGGATTCTTGATGGAATTGGAATGTAAATTCCATTTTTGTTGTGTTTGGTTGTCAAATGAATTGGAATCCATCACCGCGTCACCCATAACTCCCGGTTCGGATCGAAACGGTACGGGTCAAAACGGTTCACGTCGAATCGGTTCGTGTCGAAATTGAGTTGGGCCAGTTTTCCTTTTTTTCCTGAGAGAACGGGCTAGATTGTCAATATGATTGTGAGCATGATTTTCATTTCTTAAATCATAGTGCTGAACGTTTATTGGGTGTCGACTTGATTGTCAAAAGTCAAAACAGCTCAATAACCTTTTGACTATTCGATTCTCGTCGCGACTAAATGGTACGGGGCGAAGCAGCTCGGGTCGAAACGGTTCGATTCGAGACGGCACGGGTCAAACGGTTCGTGTAGAAACGGTTCGCGTCGAAACGGTACGGGTCGAAACGGTTTGCGTCAAAACGGCTCGATTCGAAACGGTACGGGTCGCAACAGTTCGCGTAGAAACTGTTCATGTCAGAATGATTCACGTCGAAACGGTTCGCGTCGAAACGGTTCGCGTCGAAACGGTTCGCGTCGAAACGGTTCGCGTCGAAACGGTTCGCGTCGAAACGGTTCGTGTCGAAACGGTACGGGTCGAAACGGTTCGGATCGAAATCGGTACGGGTCGAAATGGTTGAAGATTCCAATGAAAATACTTTAATTCCTTCACATATAGGAAGGATTTTGAATTCCTTCACATAAAGGAATTTAAAGGAATTCATGCTAATTCCAATTCAAATTCCATTGTCAACCAAACACATGAAGATTGGAATTGAGATTCCAATTCCATCAAATTCTGTGAACCAAACATATTAAGAGATGAAATTCAGATTCCAATTCCCTTAAATTCCATTGAATTCCTGCGAACCAAACGCCCCTTAGTTTAAATCATGGTTGTAAAACAAGGTCTCCAAGGCCGAGTACTCTCCGAGTAGTCGCTACAAGGTAGGTTGCCGAGGCGACTTTCTTCAACTCCGACTAATTACTCGGAATCGATCAAATGCGGTCCACATTGGCTAAAATCGGATCTAGTAGGTCAACTCGAGCCGAGTTTGACTTAAAATAAAATAAAACATAACTTCTATTCCGATCGTATTAAAGAATGAATATCAATTTCACGTATTTTGTTATAAATATTAGTAAATTTATGTTATTTGACATATATTTTATTTCCAAAAACTAATTTCTTTATAATTTGGCATCTCCGAGTACTCCCCGTGTACTCTCCGCCTAGGCCAAGTACTCTCAACTCCCCGGTCGACCGACTAGGGAGCGCCTAACGACTTTTACAACCATGGTTTAAATAGTAAGAAAACGTATCGGTGGATTCCTATGAGTGGATTTGGTTTTTCATAGCTCACAACATTTTGTAGTTTGTATTAATTCGGATATGTTAATTTTTAAAGTAGGATTGATTAGACGTATAGTCCATACATGACATACCAAAAGTTGCATCAGTTGTACCAGGAATGTCTGTGACGATTTTCGTTATTAGAATAATATTACAAAAGTTAATCATGTGATGATAGGAAAAAAAGAGAGATTGAATCTTAATCGATGCTTACCAATGGAGATGTTCTCTCAAGTAAGGATCACTTGGACTCAGTGCATCAGGGTCGGTCAAGATCTTCAAGTAAAAATAGATCAGTACTGTTAATAGATTTAGATTTAAGATGGAATGTTGTGTGAAATTAATCAAACTGAAGATGGAATGTTGCTTGTGGATAACATTTTTATGTGCACATACACATACACATGATCGTGCTCTAAACAAGCCTTCATTAGGTCTTAACTGGTCGTTTGTTCGTCTCTAATAAAGACTACAAACATCAATGCAAAGGAGAAACTTGTGATCGAGCTGGACTTTCTTTATTAATATATTTTTCTGTGTGTGTGTGTGTGTGTTTTAGTATTTCCAAGTGGGTTTTATAATTGTATTGTTATATTTTTTTGTGTGTGTTTTATTAGTAACAATGGTTTGGTTATTTAATGAAAAGTTAAACTTTGATATCTATCCATTTCAAGTACTAAGGTTGTGTGTAGTGGGGCGCCATGTGTGCCTATAAAGCCCCAATGGCGCCTGGAACACCACGACGAAGGGTGTTATGAGGCCAAAAAAGGGAGGGGGGGGGGGGGGGCGCCATCTCCTTCGCGGCGTGATGGAGGGGCTTTTCAAAAGTTTGACCAATCAAAAATTAGTTAGTGTTTTTTAATTAATTAATAAAAATGAAAATTAATAATTAGGTAATGATGGGTAGGGGCTTTATGACTACGTGCTCTAGTGATATAACGCCCCATAAAGCCCCTGTGTGACGTGGCACGACACGTGTCGCATAACGCCCACAAAGGGGCTTTATGACTACGGATGGCCTTAGACCATGTGTAGTCATAAAGCCCCTTTGGGGGCGTTATGCGACAAGTGGCGAAATGCATAAGAGAGGGGCTTTATGGGGCTTTATATCACAAGAGGGTGTAGTGGTAAGGGGGTTATATAACCCCTTCAATTATAGATACATATGTATGTACTTATATGTGTGTGACTGGGGGGAAACATTGTGCAGAGGATGACGCCACGAAGAGGATAACGGGAGATGGAAAAACCTACCCCATAGCGCCCGCCATAGTGGTGTTGGCGGCGCTATGGGGGCGCCATATTCAAATTTGGCGTGATATAAAGTGCCACTACAGTTGGCCTTATAACTTTAGATGACTATCCATAATTTATAACTCTTTCCAAAATAAGCTAATGGCCGGAAAACGGGACTCTTTTCGGTGCTCGGCGTCACAGAGACTTTGCATCTATTTTTAGCAGCTTAACCGTTAGTTTTAGCAGCTCGTTCAGCTAGAATTTTACTAATTTATATACTCTGTCTGTCTCTGTTGCTTGACAAAGGAGCCAATGTTAGTGTAGAAAGGCATGTTTTCATTCATAATTTATATATGTTCTGTACTTCAGTTTGTTTTTAGTAGAGTTGTGTTCTAGGTCTTACATTGCGATTGGGCCACCAAATTAGGGTTCTTAAATTGATAGTTATGTATGGTGAACATCAGAATTGGTATCATGTTTATTCTCCAGTTGATTTGAATTGTAGTTATTAGGTCTAAAACCCATTTTTAGAAACTCTTATCATATAGGTTACTAGAACAACTCAACAACATAACGGCAATCCTTATTAAACATATATAACACAAGTCCACTTAACGCATGGAAGCAAATTACATATTGTAGACAAGTTAATTAATATAAGACAAATGCATGATGAAAAGTTTGATTACTATTAGTAAACGGTTTTATTGTTTTATTCGCGCGATATGCAGAGTATACGTATGGCATCTAGTTAGTTATCTTCTACGTGCGGCATTTGCTCTTTGAGCATTGAAGTAGACAGCAGCAACCGGTAACCCTAAGTCGTTTTCTTGAGAGAAGTTCCGTGTATTGAACTGATCTCTGGAAGCGGGTGGCCTAACTGATTTCCTTGCTCTCTGTTTGAATAGTAAGAAAACGTATCGGTGGATGCCTATAAGTGGATTCGGTTTTTCATAGCTCACAATCTCCCTTCCTGTTACATTCCATTATAGTTCAGCATATGTTAATCTCTAAAGTATGATTGATTGATTAATTGATTGATTAGACGTATAATACATGCATGACGTACCAAAAGTTGCATCAGTTGTGCCAGGAATGTCTGTGACGATCCTGTTACATACGGTTATTCGAATTTTCGTTATTAGAATAATTTTACAATAATTAATCATATAATGATAGGGAAAAAAATATGGCTGGCAATTGGGTACATGTTAAGACACGATTAGACCTATTTGACTGAAAAATACACCCTTTGACTTTTTAAATTTTTAAAATAATTAAAATTACAATGTTAGGATCTATCATTTATTCATCTTTGTACATAAAACTGTTTTATAAACATGAGGTAGAAAGTAGTTAAATGAGTCGTAATCATGTTTGAAACTTATGTTGTGCGCGCCGTCAGAAACCTGTTAAACCTGTTAAGACACGATTTGCCAGCCTTAGAAAAAAAGAGAGATTAAAGCATAAATCGATGCTCACCAATGGAGATGTTCTCTCAAGTAAGGATCACTCGGACTGGGTGCATCCGGGTCAGTCAAGATCTTCAAGTAAAAATGGATAAATAAGTCAGTATAGTTAATAGATTTCGATATTTATTTGGGTGTAAAGACAAAAGAGATAAGAGGATTACAATAGTATAAGCAGATCGCATGTCAACACCGCCAATATGAACTTGAGGTTTAGAAGTAATGATATTAGGCATCAGCTCGTGCCCACTAGAGACCGTGTAATGGGAGTTATACGCTACTTCCATCGTCACACTCGGTGTGAATGGGTCAACGACATCTCCAATCACCCTCCCTACTGCAAGCGACATGCTAACACACTTGGGACTTTGATTTAACTAAGAAATCACTTGTTAATGATATAATGTGTATCGTGTAAAGGCCCTTTTATAGACACAAAACCACTCGAGTACAGATGCATGCAAACATAAGTGTTGGGTGGCTTAATCATAAGAGCTAAAAAGATTCATTCCCATATTCAAATTTGTATCAATCACACCTTTTTTTACCAAATCTGGAAGTTATCATGTCTAATGCTTATTGGCTGCAAAAGAATACATTGTAAATCAAGAATAAAGGTATTGCCTTTTCTTTCCCCATTCCTTTTTCCACCTTCGAAATATACTCGTTATGTTATAGTCGAATTAGAATTCGTTCTTGCGTTCTGGAGTCTATTAGCACCTTGCTCAGTATTTATTACGGGTTTGCCCCTAACGAAATTTTGGGCGTGTCTATTAGAGAACATGTATTTAACCCAAATCCGAGTATTACACGAAAAATTCTATGCAATTGTGAAGTGTCCAAATATTAAAGTCATGTCCTATGACATGGACAGTGGCGAAGCTTGACCCGAATGACCGGGGAGTCGAAAACGTATCTACCAAAAAAAATTATATAGAACCGGGGGTCGAAAACGTATATACCCAAAAATTTCTATACGAAAACTACATATATAACACTACTAAGCGAAAAGTTCGGGGGGTCGGGCGCCTCTCCCCGCCCCTTTTATCCTTCGCCAATGGACATGGAAAACCGTATTGTAGATTGAGGATCCTGTACATTAAGTGTGAGAAGTGTATTATAACACTATATATAACACTATATAACACCATATAAACACCGTATAACAATATGTAACATCATATAACACCATATAACACTATGTAACACTATATAACAAATATAACACTATAGTTTGTCTGATAGCATGTCTATGATGGATGTATAGTGTTATATATTGTTATATAGTGTCATATAGTGTTACATAATGTTATATGGTGTTACATATTGTTATACGGTGTTTATATAGTGTTATATAGTGTTATATATAGTGTTATAATACACTTCTGGATTAATGTACAAGATCCCTACCCCCGTATATTCATGTGTTAATAGTTTTGTTCTATGATTGACATTTTCTGGTTTGTTGTATAGGATAATATAGATGAATTGAATAAAATAAATAAATGTAAAATGGTATAATTAATGGAATAAATGGATATAATATGAGGAAATATGGGATTCTTTAAATCCAGGTGGAAGGCTTTTATTTATCAATTTATAAGATGCATCAACTAAGTACAGTAAACAACATAATGCATATTGCATGGTGCTTGGTCCATCATAAGTTTTTGTCTTTTATTCTTTTTATTATCTTTTTTTTTTCTTAACCGACACAAACAAGTGTGACAGGTGTCTGATCAGCGAGCTCTAACCTAATTATTAAACTTTATCTTTATCAAATGTTAAAGGTGCAAACAAAGGGTTTAATTAACTTCTGAAAATGATCCAATAGGACTGTAGTCTGAGAAGGACCAGCCCATATTGTATGATGTCCAGGTCCAAGAAGGATCCTGAGTTGGGCCGAGAGCCCAGTTGACTTGTTTGAACTTCTAAGTTTGAAGTACCACACTACCACTGGTCCACTATGGAACTATACTATTGCCCAGTGGCGGATCTAGCCCAAAATTTAGGGGTATCATTTGTATTAAAAAAAATAAAAATTTTACACTACGTAGACAGAGTTGAAGGGTTTTTTACACTACGAAGACGGAGTTGAAGGGTAGCCCGAGCTACCCCTCCTTATACATTGCCTCCGCCCCTGCTATTACCAACTACAACACTCATGAGACATGACTCGACATCTTGTCCCCATTTTCTTAATGGCAATTTCTAAATTTTCTTAGTTAAATACACCACAACCAGCGTCTTGCTGGATTTAAACTTCCAACCTTTTAATTGTGGAATACACCAGTTAACCGCCACGATGTCCCCTTAAGTCGAAATTACATAAAACGAAATTTACTTGATGCGAATTGGTTGAGCTATATTTTCACTTTGTAGAAATGGTTTCATGTATTGTACATGTAAATCACTTTTCAAAATTAGTACTTCAATGGATCCACATTAAATCAACTTAAGAATAGGACAATGAACAAAACTCATATAATATGAGAATAGTCTTGAGTTTTGACTGATTTTTCAGAATGTATATCTATGTTAAAGATCTGAGTCCCATTAATAACAAAGTACAGCACCAAAGTTATCTCCCAATAATACAACACAAGAAGTCAAGTTAGTGGTAGAGTAGAAGAAAACAAGAACAATAATTGAGTGCAACTACCTCCATTTCTTACATTTACTCAGTCAGTAAAAAAGAAAAAGAATATTGGCAAAAGATTTGTGATATTACTTTGCATATTTAAAGCAAAAAAACTGAACACTCAGAAACCACTGACCACCCTCAGTCTACCATTGCTGTTACTGCACGTTATAACACTGTCATCCTTTCAATTTTTCTGGGCAGGTGAAAGGACCATTATTCCATATTTTTCCAAAAGAAAAAAAATACACCAAAATATATGAAATTTCTTGATTTCTTTGCATCAAAATGTCATCTGTTTATTCTAAAAGGGGTACCAAATTATGGTTTAAAGTCGTGACTACTTGCATAAAAAAACCGTAGCATGTTTATATTGTGTAGACAAGATTTATGCTACTAATTAACGTGCTTAAATAAAGTGGAGAGTAGAGATTCTCCTCCTGTTTTGCCGGTGGTGTCGATAACTCCTCGTGTTTTGTGATTGATTTTTGTCTTCTCTTCCTAGTATGACATAATGCCTCGATTTTATTGAAAATGTTTTTTTTTTTAAATTCGTTTGTAATTTCAAATTCTTAATCTTTTTGAACGGTGATATTCTAAAACAGGCGATAGGTATTGCACCCGCTTAGCAGGCCCTCCACCCCACTCTGGCACAAGACCATGTTGTCTTAATCGGGCCCACGCTTGGTATCAGAGTTTGGCTTGGCGCTCCCCGAAAAAATTTCCAACCCACCGGCATCCCCGGCAGTTGCATCCTTCACAAGAGTCAAGACTCTCTAAAGTAAATGCACTCTAATAGAAAACTCGGGTGTGCTCCAGAATTCGAACTTTAAGACCTTAAGGTCTCAAGCCTTATCCCTTCATTGCATAACCACTTAGACAATTCTAATTCTTAATTAACTCCCCATCTTTTCATGTTGCTTGGTCCTATAAAGATTCAAATCGAACTTGGTAATTTCTTAATCGCGACCAAAACTTATTATTTTATGTGTTATAAAAAATATGTTTCTGAAGAATAACTAATTTATATATCCACTCTCTGCTTCTAAATCCATATTTTTTGTGTGCTATAGGACTAGAACCCTAAGCTTCATGTAAGGAACTTAAATAATGTGATGTGTTATAGTCCGACGTATGGAAACAAGAATGCGATAAGATGTAGAACTATTGGCTGCAAAAATCTTAACAATTTGACATATATTGTAGGGTCAATTGCATATTTCCTCTCATAATTCTTTTTAATTGCATATTTACCCAATTCAACATTAAAATTGCATATATCCCCTTCTTTAACTAATAAAATTGCATATTTACCTATTTTGATTTATTATATTAAAGATAAAGTACTTAATGACTATTTTACCCTCTAAATGAAAAACAAATGCCAAAATTTAGTCTATTACGGTCACCTCCAATTGGCATGAAGACAAATATGACAAGTAAACTCGTAACTCGTTCCAATTCAACCCATTTAACTCGTCCTAATTTGATATTGTAAAAACTTCCCAGTTGAACTGTACCTTCTTCGACCATTTGCCATACATAAACATAACTCAAATTGACCATCCAAAGTTTAAAGTTACAATTTCCTTATGTACCAAAAGATATGGAAGCTGCAACCTCTGTTTTGTCTATCAAGTTAAACCACCATATAATTAGAGATGGAAGAATTATTAAAATGATTTTCAAAAGTGAAAGTGGATTTAAGTTGAATGAACATATGACCTGCAGTTTTTTAATACTATGTGAAAAAATTGATCCAAAATATACTTACGAATAAGAAATCATCCAAAACAAATTGAAAAATCAATCTTAAATATAAATCAAATTGTCACATAAACATAGTATAAGAACGCTTTTAAACTTACAAAACCTGGCCTCGCTACCCACTCATTTAAACCCAATTACCAGGATGAAGAGAAATTAAATTATTCCTGTGATGAAATCGTACCCGATAGAATGGAATCGCTAGCCGAATAAAGGAAACGCCGTCCGAATGAATGGGGTAACTGGCAAACTGAAACGTTTAACTGGATCACCGAGAATGAAATCACCGGCTGTCGGCCGTGGAATCGCCGGTCAGTGACGCAGGCTATGGAGTCGCCTGAGAGGGAAGAACATGAAGAGTGGTGAGTGGAGTACTTTGAACTTGGATTTCCTACAGAAAGAGTGAAGGGTAATTTAGGCATTTCAATAAACAAGGGCAAATATGCATTTTCAGTTTTGGCTTAGGTAAATATGCAATTGAGAGTAATATTAAGGGGAAATACGCAATTATTCCTATATTGTATTGTTTAAAACAAAAGTCTATTGAGGGGTTAAGGTTTTTTGAAAAGTCGGTATTACGTTAAACCTATACGAAAGTACGAGCAATGCCAATATTACTTAATTTTAACGAAAAATTTCATTTTAACTCTTTGCGGGACTTGAGCTCAAGAAGCTTTGCTTATCCAATTAGACCACCAACCCTAATGGTAATGGCAATATTACTTAACAAAGAGAATCTAAGTTATAGATGAACAAGAAGATGAATTCATAATAAGTTGTATTGTAATTTTGCTTAGCGATATAGTTTTCTAACTCGTAAAGTCATATACTTATAATAAGTTGTATTGAAATTTATAAGTTTAAAAGGCACATATTAATATTAATATTATAATAAACATATAACGTTAGAAATGTAATTAAACTCAAAGTATATTCCTTGTATGTCTATCAGGCTATCTAATATGTTGAATGTTACACTTATTCCATCTTTTTTAATGCAAAACTCCTTAGACCATTGGGTATACTTTGGTTAGTCTCTTTCGAGACCACCCGTCACGTAGGCGTTACATCACCGCTGGAGGAGGACCATCCCCTTGGAGACTACCAAAGAGTGTAGAGGACTACCCACTTTTAATTAAAAAAAAAAATCAATATATTAATAAAGGAGATAGAGAGAGAGGGGCCCACCAATGAAAACTCAGCCTACCAAATAGCTCGTCGCCTCCGTCTTGCAGAAGCCGCCGGAGACGCGACGCCAAGGAGGGAGCGGTGTGGGACGCCTGCGACGAGCCGGGACGGATAGATGACGACCCCATACCCTTTGGTCTTAGTTGCTTAACACAAGATTTTATGGACTCGAAACACAAATGCGGAGGTTTAATGATGAAAAAAGCACTTTAATTGTTTTGTTCATCCCGTAAAGTAACTTTATGCATCAAGTGTTATTTGTTCTTAGAAAATGAAATGTCCATGATTTAAATAAGGGAAAACCACGAAATTGGCCACTGCAACGCCGTCTTTGCGAAAATGGCCACCGGACACCCCTTGACGAGCCGGTTCAAAATCCTGAAACGGCACATGAGTTTTTTTTAACGGCCGTCCACTCCCCGCTTGACACGTGTCCGACAATCCCTGAAACGGCTTGAGAAGGATGCTGTGAACGCCACGTGGCTGAGAATGTGGAAAGATCTTAGCCAAGCCGTTACAACCGGCTCATGTGGAAAGATCTTAGCCATGTTCCTTCAACGAGCCAAGCCACGTTCTTACAAGATAGCCAAGCCGTTTCCGTACGATCTGGCCAAGCCGTTACAGCTGACATCCGAGCCGTTTCCGTGAACTAGTTGTGCCGTTTTAGCTGGCTCCAAGCCGTTTTAGCTGCGGCCAAGCCGTTACAGAAGGTCCGTGCCGTTTCAACACATTGTTCGAGCCGTTTCAGCTGGCTCAAGCCGTTTGAAACCTTTATATTTAGTGAGTGGCCGTTAAAAATTTTTCCCTACATTTTTGTATTAGTTTTTTCAACATATTTGTTTAAAGTTATAAAAACATTTGGCATTTTGTAAAAGAAAGTTTCCAACTTAAAATTATGAAGATTCGTTTGGTTGTATACACTGGCGGAAAGTGGGAAATCGTTAACGGAAAGTTGGAGTATGTTGCTGATGCTGATTCAAGTAGACGTGGTTTAGAAATTGAACCCAACCTTTCATACACCGCTCTTTTAAGTAAACTGTCAAACATTTGTAGTTCTACAAACATTACGAAGTTATCTTATCGGTTGTCTTCCTTTAGTGATCCCATAGATATAATAAACGATGAAGATCTTGCAATTTTTTATAATTTTGCTATGGAAAATATTTTTGAAATTTATAAATTATATGTGATTGAAGGGTTTGGTGTTGGATCATCTGGTTTTTCAAGTCCAAAAAAATTTTTAGTTCCTGATTTAAATTTCTGTACTGATGAAGAAAATTATGATGTTGTAAACGACTCCCAACCAAATCCTGATAATTCTTTCGAAAATTGTTCGCGATCTTCATCAATTACTTTTGAACCAGGTCACGTATTTAATAACAAAGAAGACATGAAACTTGAATTGGGAAAAAAATGTTTGTTAGAACACTTTGAGTTTAAAGTAGATAGATCCTCTAAAACTCGATACCAGGTGTCATGTTTGGTCGACGGTTGCGGTTGGCGTTTCCGTGCAAGGAGTTTTGGAGATAGTGGGGTGTTTTTTGTTAAGAGTTTTAACGATAAACACACGTGCTCGAAGACGCTAACGTACCCACATGTTCGTCAGGCAAACCCACATGTTGTTGCTCATTATTTAAAAGAACCTTTAAAAGACAGTGGAAGAATATATCGTTGTAATGAAATAGTGAAAGATTTTAGACAGAGATTCCAAGTTGAGATAACCACTAGTCAAGCTTGGCGTGGAAAAAGTCTGGCACTAGAGCTTTTACAAGGATCAAGCAGAGAGTCGTTCGCAGAACTACCACTTTACTGTTACAATCTTGAGCGGGCAAATCCTGGTTCTGTTACACATATCAAGACTGATCACGAGCGTCGGTTTGAGATGGTCTTTGTCGCGATTGGTGCTGCGGTAAGTTATAGCATTATCTGTTTTTATTTTGTTTCGACAAACTACATGTTCTTGACTCTTTTTAAATAATTTTGTTTCAGATTCGTACCTTTATATGCAATTTAAGACCGGTGGTGATCATTGATGCTGCACACCTAAAGGGTGAATTTAAGGGGACGTTATTTTTAGCTGTTGGAATGGATGGAAACAACCAAATTTTACCAATTTCCTACGGAATAGGAAAATCAGAGGATGGTGAATGTTGGACATGGTTTCTGTCAAAGCTTAAAGAATGTATCGGTGAAATACCTGAAATGGCCATAATTTCGGATAGAGCGAATTCTATACATCTGGCTGTTAGAAACGTCTTTCCACATGTTTATCATGGGTTATGCTGTCGTCATTTAATGATGAACCTACGTTTACCCTCTGATAAAAAAAAAGAAAATGAGAAGTTGTGGTGGAAGACATGCAAATCGTACCGATTGTCTGATTTTAACGAGTCATTTAATGCTCTTTGTCTTGCCGTTCCTAGAGTGCGACACACTCTAACAAGTATTGGGTTCGGTAGATGGGCACGGGCGCATTGTCCAGGCAATCGATATCATTATATGACATCTAACAGCGCGGAGTCTATTAACGCTTTATCTAGACACTCGCGTAAAATGCCGGTAACACAACTCTTAGAGTTCTTCCGGCAATCTGTACAAAAGTGGTTTTACGATCGCCGTTTGCAAGGTATACATGAAAAACATTTACTTACACAGTGGGCACAGAAGAAAATTTTTAAAAAAATTGAAGGGTCTAGAACATGGACGGTTGCTGGGATTGAGTTAAACAGTTATTCTGTTGCAGACAGTGGAAAGGGGGGTTTAGTGGACTTTGTTAATGGAACATGTAGTTGCCGAGTTTGGCAGGTTTCTGGTTTACCATGCGGGCATGTTATCGCCGTTTCAAAATTTTTAGGTGAAACCGACTGCAGTAAGTATTGCTTCCCGTGTTACTCCAACGAAGTCTATAAGAAAACTTATGAAGAAGCGATTTATCCTCTCCCGCATAGATCTGAATGGGAGACTCCAGAAGACCTTATCAATCTTCAACCGCCACATATGACAAAGCGCCAGGCTGGTCGTCCTCGAGAAAACAACCGAATCTTATCCCGCGGGGAAGAACCTACTCCCCTCTATTGTTCCCGATGTAACTCATATGGTCATCATCGGGATGTATGTCGGCAGCCCATGCCGTCAGAAGTTCGTACTCGCAAACACCCAGACAAAGGGAAAGGGAAAGAAACCGATAATCCTGATGATTTTACACAATCTCCTGCTGATTATATGTATCCGTCTTTCAACTTGGGAGACTTTTAATACTTTATTAATTTATTTTGTGAAATTTAATCTAACTTGTCTAGTAACTAGTTGCATATTAATATTGAAAATCATTTCATTAAAATATGTTATTAATTTTTTTTTATATTACATGCATACATAGAACCATTAAACATTAACAGGTGTGAAGCGCCCGGTGTAGAGTTCATCTGCCATGTACCGTCTGTATCTGAAACAAGCATCCTGAAGGTTTCCTTCGGTCCATGTTAAAGAACGATTCCAAATAAGTTTTTCCATTAGCATACATATGATGACTCCTGAATTTCTGCCAACACGATTTGTTTGAGGAGGCCACACGAAATCCCCTACTATTTGCATGGAACGCGTCTCATTTATTCCTGACTGTTGCCAGTACGATATACGTCCGAGAAACCACAAAAATAAAGATTCAAATTCTAGAACAATTTGATGTACTCTTCTGTGTACGCAAAATGAATCTCCGCAATTAATCGTGTCACAATTATTAGCAAAAAAAATTCTTAATTGTAGTGACTTTATATTTATTTTAAAAAGCAACCAATTTTGTTCGTTGTCCGGTATAGGAACGTATACCTGCAAAAAAGTGAATAATTTTAGGTTCTAAATCAACGGTGTAAATTTAAAAACAAAAATTATTAGCAAAAAAATACTTTCCCAAAAATTATATCAAACACCTACAAGTTCTTATTTAAAAAAAAAAAAAAACAACCCTGACATTTATTATCTAATAACCGGAATGGTCTTCCGCTTCAGAATCATACTCTACCCCTTCTTCCATTTCCGCACGATAAGCTTCAAAACGCACTTTATCGTACAGCCGTTCGAAACAAGATTCGTCGTCTGAGTCTGACTCTTCGTCAGCATTAACCGCCAAATTTTCTTGTGGAATAATCTGGTCCAAAGGAAGCTGTTGTTCATCGTGATTAGGTAACGGATCAACCGCCTCACACTGAACATAACCCGTAAATGGTGCTTCACGTGTTGGCTGTTGCACCGGGTTTGGGGGGTTACGAGTTTGTGAATTATTTGGTTCGGGGTTATCTGGGGGTGGGTTTGGGTGGTTAATCGGTTGGAAAATGTTGACGTTGATATGAACGTTTACATGAATGTTGATTTCTTGATTTGCCATGAGGTAGAAAAAAGAGGTAAAAAAAAAGGGGATGCAGTTGAGCAGTGAACCAAGATGTGTTTAAATAGGTGTGGAGTAAGAGTGGGAGTCGTGTTCATTTAATAAAAAACGGATATAATAAAGTAGAAAAAAAAAATGATAAAGCCTACCGTATCAATTTCCCAGAATGGAGGATATGTTGCTGTAGAACCATCTGCGTATCTGGTTGCATCAATATCTTGTTTATGTAACATGTCGAAGAAATTTGGCGGTAGAACTGTCCAACGAATATCGTTTGACGACAGCGTCCTTGCATTCTCTCGTTCACACATGAGTTTGTTACACCATGCTTGTACGTGCTAAAAAATGATGGTAATTTACTTATTACAAAAATTATGAAACAGATTTTTATTACGAAAAAATTTATTATTAAGGTACCGTTTTTTGAATAAAACCTGCTCCAGTAAATCCAAGCAGTCCCCCCCACCAATCCTTTCCTAGTGGTGTTAACCCCGTGTAAGAAGAATAGCAACTAGGATTATCTCCTTCGTAGTAAAATTCAAGAACATTTGGAGACCATTGGCGATCCCAAATCTGTTGATTGTTGGAAACGGAAGGAGGAATACTTGTCATTGGTAATGGAGGATGTCACATGTGTAATAAAGGTAGAAGGGACACACATATATATATATATACATATAAAGACTAGTAGAAAAATATTTAATGTTTTTAAACCAAAAAAATACAATTACATTTCTAATACGGGATCATCATCATCATCACCAAGTTTGTTGTCAGTTGTTGAATCTGGTAACACGGAATCATAAAATAGTAAAGCAAGTTGACGTCGCATACGTTCCGCTGTTTTCTGAGTATCTTTATCATTGTTCAACGGTTTTTTATTTATCAACCTATCAAGAAATATGCATACCCAAACCCCACAGTCTCCCAAAACTCCGGACTGCTGAGGAGCATCGGTTGCATAAATAACTCGGAAAGGGTAAGTTAACGGTAATGGTCTGTGGGCATTGTAACCATGAATTCGTAGCCAGTGGTCAAACACAAAATTTATATGACACACCACATCCGTTCTTTCCTTTTCGTAACCATTTAAATAGCTGAAAGAGCAACAAATTAACAAAGTTAGTAACATGTATGTTGGAGTACTAATAAGTTAAATCTGTCTAATACCTGTCGTATATCGTTAGCGTGTAATTGAGAAGATTGAAAACGCCTAAAAACCAATGAGCACCTTCTATAAACAACGGTACGTAAACCTATATAATTAGTAAGCAAAATATTAAATTAATTCAATACGAAATACATTTATTCAGTAATTAATAAGTTGTCGTTCAACATTACCTCGTCAACAGTATGTATTGATGGAAAAGGGTCAACCTGCCCAGTAAAGTAACCTTTACAGGTATGGTCGACGGACGTGTACCGAAAATAATTTTGAAAATATGGGGGTAGAATACTCCACCGATCATTTTCATTTCTTGAATGATACATGTGGATCATCCACCCAAATATATGCTGTCAAACATTATAAAGTTAATTACAATAAAATATACAAAAAAATATAAATTAATTTTTTATTACTTACATCATCGCTTAACCAGCCTTCACCGTCCATGCCCAGCAACGACTCCCAAAATTTTGGACCGACAGAATTCCCAACTATTAGGGAAAGATGTTGACTGCCGCAATTTGGATACCAATGCTTGATAAAATCAATTTGTCTATCCTCGTTTCTTGACCTTTTGGCTTTTATATCTTTCAATTTTTTAAAAGCCACATACGGGGATAGCATAGCTGCTGCGGGCTTTACAAGCCTTTCCGACCGTCTCAGTTTGACGATTTCGGGATCCTCATTCTACAAAAATTGTATATATGTATTAATTTCACTATCTAAAGAATAATTTCATTAACTTTCATTTACAAAATTAATACTAAATTTTTTTAAATTTATACTACTAATAAAAATATGATAAGTAATTAAAATAAAAATATTGGAAAAACTTACAAAATCTTCATTCACCATCGGGCTCATAGAGACGTGGTAGGCATTATCGTAATTGATAAATGAATCGGCAACAGCCTACAAGAAAAGCATAACAGGTAAATTAACAGTTATTGGTGGATATTGTTATTATAAAAAAATTAACCTTACATTATCACTCTGAGTGTGTGCCTCTTCTTTTGGTGTTCGTACGGTCACCGGAGTCCTGACCGTTTTTTGCTTTGGAGAACATCGATATGATTGAGAAAACTCTCCCATGAACATATTGGTAAGTCTCCGGTTGTTCTCTAGCAGCCTCTCGTCCAAGACTGATTTAAACTTTGAAATCAGGTCATCCTCGTAATTTGATCGAAACGGGGTCGGGGGGGGATCAAAATTCTGTTGTGGAATCTCATCTCGATCCGTTGCCTGATTATAACCTTCATTGGTCCCATCGGAACCAAACAGAGCCCCCATTACATTGGCAAGCTGTTCTTGTGTGACGACACCTGGGGCGGCCTGCATTTCTGGTTGATTTTGACCCGTGAATCCGGTGGGCATTTGAAAGGGTATTTCTGTGTGCATTTGAATGGGTATTTCTGTGGCCCTTTCAACCGGATTCTCGCCCGGCATTGCACTGGCATACAGCCGACGTTCAGCGTCTAAATAATCTGAACTAGACAAATACCACGCGCTTTGCAACTCATTTTCAGTTGGCAATATAACCAAAGACGGCCTATATTCACGTTTCTGCCAAAATGTTTCAAAAAAATCCCCAATTATTAATATATATTAATATAAACAATAAAAAAGTGTATGTTTATTTTTAAAGTATATTTAAAGATAAAATGTATTACGGTTGCAGCTGTTTGTAGCAATGAATTGACACTGATCCTCATAAACTTCTTGCCTTCTTTCCATCCCAAAAATCTGGGAATCGTCTGACCTTGATACCATTCCCTTGAATTCTTAAAATGAGGAAACGTCTCCAACACCCACATCTACACAAGAAAATTTATTTAAGGGTTATTTATATTTAATTTTATAAGTTCTCAAAAATAACTATATTCATAAACATTTACGGGTACCTTGAACGGCCACACAAATCCAGCTAAAGAAAAACCTTTAGCTTCATCCATTTTCCGAGTGGACAAATTGTATATAGCATTATAAGTACTTTCCCAAAAATAATTACCCCACGGATATTGTCTGAATTCATCTAAGTTATCCACAAGGTCTAAAAGCATATTATCAACTGCATTGGTTTTTTGCCAACCCAAAAAACCTTGACCGATTAACATTAGAAGACATATCCTCGTGCGGTCAGCATCATCAAAACGGCCAATGTCACCGAACATGTTCATTATCTGGCCAAAATTAACAGTTGATCCAGCTCCAAAGTATTTGTTCCTAAATGAGTTCGGATGGTCTATAGGTGACCAGGAACTGTGGCCAAAACGTAGCCCCGTTATTAAACAAAACTGTTTCGGGGTGAATGTAAATAGCTGCCCTCGTAATTTATACGAAATCCCAATACGGGGAAAAGGCGTCGGTATTTGTAGCTGTGCAACGCCATATAAAAGAAGGCTATCGCATATGGTGCACCTATTATCTAAGAATGGACCGAAACAAGTTTGCCTAATAGCTGATTCAACCGCCGGAGTCAGCACTTGACGCAAATTTTTTAAAACCAACCACTTCTCTCGAACTTTAATAGTTATTTGCTATATAAAAAGAGAAAAAAAATTAAAAACAGCATACGAATTCAATTAAAAAACTTATCTTTATTTTATCGGCAACATTTTACCGGGCACAAAGGGGGGTCCACGAAAGCATCTTGCATCTCTTGATCGTTTGGTATATTCTCGAAAGCATTCGGCATGTTCTCGTGTCCGTTGAAGTCCATAGTGGGGGCCCACAATTATTGTCGAAGAAGTCAGTGGTCCCGGAAGAGTCAACGATGTTTCGGATGTTGAAAGTTGCGGTCTGAAACCGTCGTGCCGGAAGAAAACAATTTTTTAAATAACCGTCAAAGCTTGCACTTAAAGAGAGCCGGAAGATGGGCAATTCCAGACGACGAATCTGAGAATTGGTCAAAAGATGTTGCAACATTTTACAGTACTGGCGACGCCCCATTCTGTTATTCAGCTGTTTTCACTCGTTATGTGGAGTTGGACAAAACATTTTGGGGTACTTTGTTAGGCTATCGTTGTAATGGCTACCTAACAGCAACGGTAATTTCATTATAAATTTTTTATTATCAAAATTTGCATTTTTTCGTGTTTATTAATATATAAATAATCATTAAACAGCATATTGAGGGATGGACTGGACGACTAATGGCTTGGAGAAACAGAAATTTACAAAAGGATCCGACGTTAAATTTGCGGTGGACAATTCTCCCACCTCAATTCTATGACACGTTACTACAATCGGTTCCTAAAAGCGTGGTTGGTTATGGAAATGGTAAAGTAAACCCATTTCCTTCATTTGTTGACGTGGATTTTGTGTTTTTCCCACTGTCGATTGACAATAACGAATGGATGTTAGTACGGTTAGAGTTGGCGTCCCAGGAATTAGTTTTGTACCCGTTTGAAAACTTTTATGGACGAGGAGACAAATTTAGGGCAGTTATTATTCCACGGTTGACGAAGCTTAAGGTGTATTTAACTGGGTTGCTTGTGCATTTGAAGTATTGGAAAAAGACAGGAAAACCAGAATGCTGCATAACTCATGAGCTAAACGATAACTACGTGATT
This sequence comes from Helianthus annuus, assembly GCF_002127325.2. Classification (NCBI taxonomy): domain Eukaryota; kingdom Viridiplantae; phylum Streptophyta; class Magnoliopsida; order Asterales; family Asteraceae; genus Helianthus; species Helianthus annuus. The sequence goes on from NC_035446.2 coordinate 171,657,865, forward strand.
TCTAACAGGTCAATCGTAGGAAATGAAGCTGTCTATCTGTGTATGCTTATGGAGCATCTGGTTACAGACAAACCCATTAACATTACTGGAGACGTTAAGCAAATATGTTTGTCATATAGACGATTCATGGCTGATAAACTGTATTTTTGGCGGTGTTTACCACGCCCAAATGTAGTTAAATAAAAAAACTGTTCTTTGTAATATATTTTTTAATTTAATATTAAATCTTCCAATTTTACCCTTTTCAAACCTATAAATACATACATTACTCCCTCCTATTAAACAACATTCTCATCCCAAAACTTCACACTAACAAAATGGACTCTTGGACCGACGAGGAAGATATTGCTGCTGTCTTTTCGTACATTGCCGCTCGTGAACTGGGCACTTACTCAGTTTCCGATCCTGCTTTCTGGGAGCAGGTTTTCAACAATTTCTGCATTCACCTACAAGAGACGTCCCGAAGCGTCGAGGCGTTGATGACTCGTCTTTCTTTGGTACGCTTTAAATGTACACGTTTTCTAGGAAGGTGCAAAAATGTGAAAAAAAATAATCCGAACATGGAAGAAGAAGAGATCATACAAGAGGCCCTGCTAGACTACGCAATACTTTACGACGAGGACTTTGAACACCTTTCAGTGTTTGAAAGTTTAAAAATTTATCTGTAATTCACGAAAGAAGTTTGTAATATTCTATCGTGCAAGTTAATGTTTGGGCCAAAGAGCCGTTTGGCGATATGCAACGTGCAAAAATAAATTAATATTTTAATTAATTAAACTAATAAATAAAGTTAAATAAAAATAGTAAAAAACGGCCCAAAACAAGCTACATAGTTTGGGCCCAAGAACCCACAAAGTTTTAAAACAGATAATTTTAAAATTTATTAATTAATAAGTTAACTTATTAAACTAATTTAAGAAAGTAAAATAATAAAAACGGATAAAAAGGGGGTTCTTCTTTAAAGAAACGGCCCCTCCGTGGTTCGAACCTGCGCCCATTGTGTGAAAGCCAAACATGTTAACCAGTTTATCCTCCTACTCGGAGCTGGTAACAATGTTAACTAATTAATTTTTATACAGTACTTTAAAACGGCCCAGTTGACAATTATTTTCAGTCCACATTTGGGCCAGGTTGGGCTTCACGTTGGGCGTGACAACTAGTTGCAGTCCACTATTTTAATTAATAAAAACGGATAAAAAAGGGGGTTCTTCTTTAAAGAAACGGCCCCTCCGGGTTCGAACCTGCGCCCTTTAAGTGAAAGCAAAACATGTTAACCAGTTTATCCTCCTACTCGGAGCTGGTAACAATGTTAACTAATTTATTTTTATACAGTACTTTAAAACGGCCCAGTTGACAATTATTTTGAGTCCACATTTGAGCCAGGTTGGGCTTCACGTTGGGCTTCACGTTGGGCTTAACAATTAGACTAGTTGCAGTCCACAATTGGCAGATAAAAAAACTTTTCGTCGTGGCAGTTAACAAAACTTATAAATTTATAACATGCAAAACTTTAGAACATGCAAAACTTTATAACATCCAAAATATTTTTTATATAAATATTAAACATAAACAAGTCAAAACACTAAACAAAACATACTAAAACATAAAAACACTAAAAAAAAACATACTAAAAAAAAAACTAAAATAAATCCTAATAGCCTCCCACTCCGAAACATGCTTGAAATCCTGTCCCTCGTCATGACGATAGTTGATCAGCGCCACCGCCTTCTGATCATCCTCTTCAAGGTCGGGCATCTCTCTCTCCACCCTCTGGAAATAGCGGTCAAACCTCTCGCATTCCAACCGGACCACACGAAACCTAGAAGATAAGGCGTCCACGCTTCGGTTATGGCCCGGACCACGAAGCTGTCCAAAAATTTGTTGAACACGGACCCAAAGGCCACCCTGTCCCCGTGGTGGAGGATTGGTCACTGCCTCCTCCCAGGCTTCGCACAAGGCGATGTCGTCAACTTCTGTCCACGAGTTTGCCATTTGAACGGATGAACGGAATGTATTGTCGAAATATAAAGACTGTTAACGTGGACGGCGTGGAGAAATGAGAAGTTGGGGGGGTTTATATAGTGGGTAATAGGTGTGGAAGTGATAATGGTTAGCCGTTTACATGGGAAGATGGAAAGGCAACGGGTAAAAAGCCCGTTTAAAAAGCCCAAAACAGTTTATTTAAACGGCCCAAAACAGTTTATTTATTTTTTTTTCCTTTTAAATTGTTACTGTATAGCCCATATAAAAAGCCCAAAACAGTTTCGTGAACTTGTTAGTGAATAGCCCGTATAAAAAGCCCAAAACAGTTTATTTATTTTTTTCTGTTAACTTTGTTAGTGAAAAGCCCAAATAAAAAGCCCAAAGCAGTTTCCTTAACTTGTTAGTGCACAGCCCGTATACATAGCCCAACACAGTTATGTATTTTTTTTTTTCGTTAACTTGTTTTGTGAACAACCCATATAAAAAGCCCAAATCATAAGTAAAAGTGAACGAAACACATAATTTTTATTACTAATTATTACAAATTACATAAAAGATAAAACATGAAAAAATTACAAACAAAATTTTTCATCGGAACCCTTTCTCATAACAGCAGAACCGGGTAGTAGAGAAAAAATCTCGGTCTCCAAGAAAGCAGTCTTCAGATAACTTGACCAAACCACTGCTTAGAACTTAGAACCTCCCCGAGAACAAATTGAAAGTTAGGAGTGAATCAAAACCCTTCTTCTGGAATTCCAGTCAAAACGCTTGTAGCAATGATAGAGATGCGTCTTTTGCTGGATAGTTCCATCCGGACTAACTGGGTAGTTAGATCCGGCATTTCTGAAGAGTAAGACACTCCAATATGATAAGCAATATCAAAACCTAATTTGATAACTAAAGCCAAGGAACACGTCACTAGCAGATACGTGTGATTTCATAAATATTTCATGCATTTGATACACAAAAACATCTATGCTAATAACATAAAGAAACCAAGATAACATTTTATTTGAGATTTAAGTGTGTTAGATGGATTCGTTAAACAAGCACACCAAAAAACAAGTGGGTATATATATAGTGAGAACATAACCTCAAACGCCATGAAAAACACGTTGAACCCGGTAACGGCTTGAACAACACATTGACCCGGCATTTGACAGCTGTACCGGCTTCAAATCAGTTCAAACGGCTTGAGCCAGCTGAAACGGCTCGAACAATGTGTTGAAACGGCACGGACCTTCTGTAACGGCTTGGCCGCAGCTAAAACGGCTTGGAGCCAGCTAAAACGGCACAACTAGTTCACGGAAACGGCTCGGATGTCAGCTGTAACGGCTTGGCCAGATCGTACGGAAACGGCTTGGCTATCTTGTAAGAACGTGGCTTGGCTCGTTGAAGGAACATGGCTAAGATCTTTCCACATGAGCCGGTTGTAACGGCTTGGCTAAGATCTTTCCACATTCTCAGCCACGTGGCGTTCACAGCATCCTTCTCAAGCCGTTTCAGGGATTGTCGGACACGTGTCAAGCGGGGAGTGGACGGCCGTTAAAAAAAACTCATGTGCCGTTTCAGGATTTTGAACCGGCTCGTCAAGGGGTGTCCGGTGGCCATTTTCGCAAAGACGGCGTTGCAGTGGCCAATTTCGTGGTTTTCCATATCTGCCGTTGATGGGTTCCCTACATACCTGCCATATGACAGGCACATGCTACAAGACTGCTTAGAATTTGTTACATAAGGACAAATACTTATTCTTATGACAAAAATACACATGGTGCCAATATATTGCAAGAAAGTACCTTGTAGTATATATGTTTTATGAAATTTGTGCCTTTTTATTATATGATTAGTGCTTAATTCAAAGAAAATACAATATATAGAACTATTACAAAGAAATTATGTTAGTCATATTTTGTCTCATATAAAAAGGCTTATGATTTATGATTCAGCTTTTTTTACATCAAATTTTGTTGCTACTAAATAGCACATACTCTTTTTTTTTTTTTTTTTTTTTGGAACGGCTAACAAAATCCAAATTTAATAATTAAGCAGGTTAATAGTGAGTTAACCCAACCCAACCATAGCATACAATAGTAGGCTAGACCCGGATCACAAAACTAGAACACTTTAGATCAAATATACATCAATTAGAGATAGCCTAAAACCTTTATTTTCTCAATAACGCTTCTCAGATTTGGATGTTGCTCATTAAACACCATATCATTTCGGCTCCTCCATACACAATTTATTTGAATTTATACCATTTTATGGGAGACAAACATTATATCTTTAGACCACTAGGTCATGAGTTGTTATATTCACTTGATGACTTAGTTACAAACGAATTGAGGGTCTCAACATAATAAACAAAAATGGAAACCTTCACGATACATGCATCTGCCAAATATTAAATTACTAACAAATTTGGTTTACTCTATTTGTTGTTATTAAATTACTAATAAATTTGGTTTACTCTATTCGTTGGTATAATAATAAAGCCTCATTATGTCACTACAATTATGACAAAACAGAACCATCGCTAATCACATTCCATTTAAAGCAAGTTACACGTGAGTTCCCACTTCTAGCATCCACACGAACATTGCAATAAAATAAGGGTTTTATGATGTGTCAAATGACACCAATATCCTTTGTATATTCCCCTTCATTTTCAACTTTCAGGGTCATTATCGTCAAATCAACATAATAACCAAAGACCCAAGCTTGTTTGACCGTCTACTTTCCGGCGCCACCCCATACCAAACGACACCGTTTCACTTCACACTACACAAGACAAATACTTCATCTTCCCCAAAGCCTTCTGAGTTCTCTCTCATAAAGTCATAATAAAAGCTAGTTAGTTTTTAAAAACTCAAGTGAAATGGGGTACAAAATCAAGAAATCTTAGTGGGATTTTCAAGAAACACACCATTGAAGTGTTCATCTAAATATAAGCTTACTTCTTTCTTTGACTCTTTCTGAAACTCAATGGCTATGACCTTCAAGTTTCTTCATCTTTCATGCATGTTATTTGGCTTCTTCATGCTCACTAATGCCGCCATTGTTGACCAAAACTTCGAAAGGGAGACTTTAATCTCTTTCAAAAACTCATTCTTGGACCCCAATTTGCTCTCCAAATGGGACCTCACAACCCCACATTGTCAATGGGAAGGTGTGTTTTGTCAACACGAACGAGTCACTTCACTCGTTCTCTCAACTCGCTCACTCAAAGGTCCACTTCCCATTTCTCTTTTCTTTCTTTCCAATCTTGTACTCCTTGATCTTTCTTCCAATCTGTTTTCCGGTGAACTTTCCCACAAAATATCCCAACTTTTACACCTTCGTGTTTTAAAATTGGGTAACAACCAACTCTCTGGTGAGTTACCGAGTTCACTCGGTGGTTTGACTCAGTTACAAACTGTTGAACTTGGAGCAAATTTTTTCACCGGCGTAATTCCGATTTCCATTAAAAAGTTATCCAATTTGGATTCACTTGATCTCTCTTCAAACTCGTTGACCGGAATCATCCCGCCGGAGATCGGACGGTTAACAAAACTCCGGTCACTTAGTCTCGGCAACAATTTATTAACAGGTTCTTTAACTCCATCACTTCTCTCAAATCTTACTAATTTAGTGTTCTTAGATGTCGCAAACAACACACTTTCCGGCCCAATTCCTCGTGAAATCGGAAACCTTTCGAATCTCACCGACCTTTTTCTCGGAATCAACCGTTTCTCCGGCGTACTTCCGACAGAAATCGGTAACCTTAAAAACCTACAAAACTTTTTCTCACCCTCTTGTTCAATTCAAGGCCCATTACCGGACAGTTTTTCAAACCTTAAATCTTTGTCAAAACTTGATCTTTCTTCCAACCCATTAAAGTGTTCGATCCCAAAATCATTTGGTCAAATGCGAAACTTGACAATTTTAAACCTAGGTAACTCCGAACTTAACGGTTCTATTCCCGGTGAGCTTGGAAACTGTCGGAATCTTAAAACATTGGTGCTTTCGTTTAACTCGTTATCTGGGTCTTTACCCGAAGAGATTTCACAGCTTCCGTTGGTTACGTTTTCGGCTGAAAATAATCAGCTTTCGGGTTCTTTACCGTCTTGGGTTGGTAAATGGGATAAAATAAATTCACTTTTGTTGGCGGGAAATAAGTTTTCGGGTCGGATTCCACCGGAGATTGGGAATTGTTCAATGCTTAGTCAGTTGGGCTTGAGTAATAATATGTTTACGGGTTTTGTTCCTAAGGAAGTATGTAATGCGGTTTCGATTACGGAGATTGATCTTGAAAGTAATCTGCTTTCGGGTTCGATTGGTGATACGTTTATGGGTTGTGGGAATCTTACGCAGTTAGTGTTATCTGATAACAAGATTGTTGGGGGTATTCCTGATTATTTATTTAATCTTCCTTTGATGGCTCTTGATCTTGATTCTAATTTGATAAGTGGTGTTATTCCGTTGAGTTTATGGAATTCGACGAGTTTGATGGAGTTTTCGGCTGCGAATAATCGGTTAGAGGGTAGTCTTCCTGGAGAAATTGGGGCTTCTGTTTTGTTACAAAGGTTGGTTTTAAGTAACAACAGGTTGACAGGGGGTATACCGAAGGAAATCGGAAGTTTAGGTTCACTTTCGGTTCTTAATTTGAATTCGAATAATTTTTCTGGTGTGATTCCCGTTGAAATTGGGAAATGTGGTTCTCTTACTACATTGGATCTTGGTAACAACAGGTTTAACGGGTCGATTCCGGTTGAGATCACTGGTTTATCTCAGCTGCAATGCTTGGTGCTTTCGAATAATGATCTTTCGGGTGCGATTCCTTCTTCGAACGGTTCGAAGTACTTCAGGGAAGTTGGTATTCCCGATTCGAGTTTCGTTCAACACCATGGGTTGTATGATCTTTCGCATAATCGGTTGACTGGTTCAGTTCCTGATGAGTTAGGAAACTGCTTGGTTGTGGTGGATCTTTTGCTTAATGATAACATGCTTTCCGGTGAATTACCGAAATCTCTAGCAAAGTTGGCCAATCTCACGACGTTAGATCTTTCCAACAATGTGTTATCCGGTGGTTTACCTGCTGAATACGGCCGGTCGATGAAACTTCAAGGTTTGTATCTGGAAAATAATAAACTGACCGGGAGTATACCGGCTGAATTAGGCGAACTCCATAGTTTGGTTAAGCTTAATTTGACCGGTAATCGATTATCCGGCGCTGTTCCATCCGCATTGGGGAAGTTAACAGGGTTGACTCATTTGGATTTGAGCGATAATCTGCTCCAGGGCGAACTTCCTTCAACCATTTCAAACATGGCGAATCTTGTCGGGTTGTTTCTACAGCAAAACCAGATATCTGGTAACATAGACGGGCTATTTGTTCGTTTAACCGAGTGGCGGATTGAAATCTTGAATTTGAGTAATAATATGTTTTCTGGCTTCTTGTCTCAAGCATTAGGCAATATGTCGTATTTGACATCTTTGGATCTTCATGGAAACTCATTCACCGGTGAAATTCCATGGGGGATCGGAAACCTGATGCAGCTCGAGTATTTGGATTTCTCGAATAATAAGTTATCAGGTCGAATTCCCGACAGTCTCTGCAGTGTTTCGAATATTAATCACATGGATTTGGCCAGAAACAGATTAGAAGGCCCGGTTCCAAAGAACGGAATTTGCGGGAATACGTCGAGAGTTTCACTCTCCGGGAACAAAGCGTTATGTGGTGGGATTCTCAGTTTGCAATGTCCGGGAGCTAGTTTTCGCAAAGGGTCAAAGTTATTTAACGTATGGTCGTTGGGTTCAATCGCCATTGGGACTTTGTTAATTGCAGGGTTTATAACAATTGTGGCGATTAAACGAATTCACAGAATCAAGAAAAAATCTGATTGTGAATATCCCGGTGTGAATAACAGCAGTTCGGTTGATCATAATCTGTATCTTTTGAATAGCAGCAGGTCGAAAGAATCGTTGAGTATCAATGTAGCGATGTTTGAACAACCGCTCGTCAAGTTAACTCTTGCCGACATTCTAGAAGCCACAAATAACTTCTGTAAATCGAAGATTGTCGGTGATGGTGGATTTGGTACAGTCTACAAAGCTCAATTACCAAACGGAAAGATCGTAGCAGTCAAGAAACTTAACCAGTCGAAATCACAGGGTCAACGAGAGTTTTTGGCCGAAATGGAAACTTTAGGGAAAGTTAAGCATCGAAATCTTGTGTCATTGCTCGGTTACTGTTCGTTTGGTGAAGAGAAACTGCTCGTATATGACTACATGGCTAACGGTAGTCTGGATCACTGGCTACGAAACCGAACCGGAGAGATGGAAATCTTGACGTGGGCCAAACGTTTCAATATTGCAGTGGGTTCGGCTCGTGGGTTAGCGTTTTTGCACCACGGGTTTATCCCGCATATCATTCATAGAGACGTTAAAGCGAGCAACATTTTACTCGATGAAGATTTCGTCCCAAAAGTTGCTGATTTTGGGCTAGCAAGGTTGATAAGTGCATGTGAGACTCACGTGAGTACCGATCTCGCTGGAACATTTGGTTACATTCCGCCGGAGTATGGGCAGAGCTGGCGGGCGACAACCAAGGGTGACGTTTATAGCTTCGGGGTGATTCTTCTTGAACTGTTGACCGGAAAGGAGCCAACGGGGCTAGAGTTTAAAGATGTTGAAGGTGGGAATTTGGTGGGGTGGGTTTGCTATAAGATCAAGAAAGGTCAGGCCGTTGATGTGCTTGATCCAACGGTTGTGAATGGTGATTCGAAGCCTGTAATGCTTCAGACGCTTCAGGTTGCTGCCAGTTGTGTGTCTGAAAATCCGGGTAATCGGCCTACCATGCTTCATGTGCTTAAGTTCTTGAAAGGAATCAAACATAATTGTTTGTAGAGTTGTTTCTATAAAGCATGGGTGAGGAAATCAAGCAATGTTTGTAAGCACTATGTATGTTTCTATTCAGTGGAAGAAAAGTTTTATTTATGAGTTAATTACTGTTTTCGTCCCTGTGGTTTGTTAAAAATCACTATTTCAGTCTATTAGTTTAAAAATTGCGATTTTAGTCTCTGTGGTTTCACTTTCGTAACCATTTCAGTCCACCTCGAACCCTTTCAGTCCCTGTACTTAACAGAATAATGGATTGAAATGGTTACGAAAGTGAAACCACAGGGACTGAAATGGTTACGAAAGTGAAACCACAGGGACTGAAATTCCAATTTTTAAACTAATGGACTGAAATAGTGATTTTTGACAAACCGCAGGGACGAAAACAGTAATTAACTCTTTATTTATTTATTTAAGTTCGTCAATAGTAATAAATAAATAAAGGTCATCTAAATATATCTAAAAGAATACCTGATTGTTATATTTTGATGAAAATCCTGTATATAAATCTACTTCACTGATTCCAAACAAAGTGATGACATTTTCTTGGTGGGCTTCGGGCCTTCAGTCAATCAGTCTTAGAGAATTTAGCAAAAACAAGTAACTGGGTTTAGCCCATTTAACTGACTTAAAAAACGGCCCAATAGTGACCATCTGTTCTGTTTAGTATTTCTAGCTTCCTTGTCAACGTATCTTCCCAAAACTCCATTAATGTAAACCTTAAAAGCTTTTAAATTCCATTGTTCTTGATATAAACTATAACTATGAATACGCTTGCATATATCTGGGGAGGCGAGATCCATTTGGTGGAATATGCTAGCATGGATTCATCATCATCATACTCAGTAAATCTCATCAATAGCAAAGCTAAGTTAGGGTCTAAGGAGAGTAAGATGTAAATCCGTTTGGTGGAATATGCTAGCATGGATGAAGATCCCAAATAACTCGGTCTTTAATTCTATCAACGAAGCACTACAAACTGTGGAGAGTGGAAGCAAATAATCTATATATATTTCAATCGACGATGTGGCATGTTTGAAAAGCAAGAAATGAATAAGAATTTAGAGGTATCTAGAAATCAAGCAACAAAGTTGTAGACGACATAAAGGCGGAATCTTTCCTACGATTAAAAGCCAGATCAAAATTTAGAAATCTTGTTTGGGAGAGATTAGTAGATTTTAATATTAAAGAAATCGTGTAATAATATATTGAATTCCCTATAAATATACGAACAAACAATTAATTCTTTATTTGGATCTTCCTTTTGTTTTCAATGTGCTGATTAAGAAAAGTGCTGATATCATTCAAATATATGCTAAAATCAATTATCTTGATTAATTTTCATGTGCTAATATAGTTCGTAGTGCTACTTTTATGTATGTATTGTTTTGGTATGTGCTAATTTAACTTTTTTTAAGTGCTAGGATCTGTTCTTACGGTTTGTACGATAAATATGGTTTGTACCGGAACCAACCCCTAATAAATGGTGGGGCCGTAATTTATTAAACACTATAAATAAGCAACAAGTTTGGGCTTAGGTTGATTGTACAATTGTACTCTTGGCTTGGGGTGATTTAAAAAAAATTGGATTATGTGGTTCTGCTTTATACACGTCTCCACACATCTACCGTCTTTCTATCATAAAACCCTGTCTAACACGAATTTGAATTAGGTTTTGTTGTTGCTTTGTGTAGGAATCGTGTGAATCGCAACCAGGGATATACGGCTCATGAGATTTTGGTAGAGCGTTTGCTTCGATCAACAGTTCTCAGTTTTCCATGGATGAGAACACTCAAGGAAGCTATGGTTGAGAAGATAATTGATGTAAGAACTTTCTTTAAGCAGATTTAAAATTGGCATGTTTCATATGTGGTTGAGGATAATGATTATGACCAGTATATCGGCTTTAGTGTAGATGATGTGACCACATTTTATAAGCTTAATCTAGACAAAGATATGGGTTGCTCAAGGTCTCATTTTTTTTTTTGTTTTCTCCTATGGGACTTTTTTCGGATTCATCCTTCTCAAAAAAACAACTTATTAACTTATATAAGTCATAAGTTATAAGTTAGAATTTCTAACTTCTCAAAAACAACTTTTTTCACACACAAAAACAACTTAAATAAGTTAAACCAAACACTATAAAAATAACTTATAACTTTTATAAGTCAATAAGTTATAAGTTGCTCCAAAATAAGCTAACCCAAACACCCACTCATTTTGCTTAAAAAAATTGCACAGGTTCATTTTACATTCTGTGATGTTTTAGCACCATAGGTTTGATTTTTTTCTTTACTTTTTTGCTTCTTTGGTTATTTATTTTGTTGAAAAATAGGGGATCTTTGCCTAATCCCTTATCCCAGCTAGGGGTTTTCTAATCTGTGTTTAGTATTGGTATACTTAGCAAAAAGCATGGGTCAGGTAGGGCGGGTAGCGGGTCGAAACGCTTTCGTGTCAGAAAACTTTGTGACTGAAATGAGTGCGGATCATAACGGGTAAAAAGATGTTAAATTATAAATCTTGATGGTCAGGTTCAGTCTGTTATTCTAGCAAATCTGCAGCTATTAGGGGATCAAACAACTATGACAACTCGCCTTAATTAACAAGTATCCATTTTTATCTATTGTCTCACCAATAACCTTTAATTTTTTTCCCAAAATTTAACATAATAATTTGCTGTAAAAATACTACAAAGAAGGCTGATGATCACCACAGAAGAAGAATTAAGTCTTTAAAGAAGCAATGGTTATAACTGAAGTTTTTGTTTTACAATTCAGGATTGTAAATGTATGATGGAAGTGAAAAAATTTCTTATTAAAAGTGTGCTAGGATAAAGAAACAACAGATAAGTGGAGATCATACTTTGGAGAGCAAGTTGAAACAAAAGATAAGTTGAGATCATACTTTGGAAAGCAAGTTGTGTCCCATGAGAACACCTGCAGTTACTAATGGCAAGTATATAGACACATGATTCTTTTTTTTTTTCATCTTATATGATTGGGTTCATTTGGCCATTACAATCTTTTTTGTCATTAACACTTTATTTTTTTTCTTTCTTGAACAGCATTAACACTTGATAAAATGTGTTTGGGTGCTTCCGACACTTGATAAAATGTGTTGGGTTCGTTCGACCCGCCTAATGATTTTTTAGCTATGATATTAGGGCTTCTTTGGGGTGTATGATGGACACGGTGGTAGTAAGGCTGCGGAGTATATAGCGAAGAATATGCACTCGAAGGTGTTTGATCTATGCATAACAACAGGGGGGGAACTTGATAAGCGAGAGAAACGGTATTGCCTTAGGCGCCTCCACAAGATCATGATACAAGTCATACTCCGCTTCATAATCATCAAATGAAGCTCAGCTTTCTGATTCGCATGATAGTGATGCTTAGCCAAATTCGACTTCCCAATTGTGTTCTTTTGTCATATTTCATACAGATGGTATATTCGACCTGTCATAAGTTACGGAGTTCGTTTATACGCATAAACGTCGTGCCACTGAATAACACTTTATGGACGTTTTGAACCTAGCGTTTATGCTTTATTTGAGCATGTGATGTCTTAATTTCTAAGCCCCCGGCCGCATGGCGGCAGGGCTTCCATCTAGTTTCTTTTTATTTTTAAACACACGTAATGATTTTCGTGTGTTACACAAAAGTAAAAAACACATGTAACAAGTACCTACAAATTCTTTTTAACTAAAACAACACATTTACATATGTTAAAAAACATTTGATTGTAGTTCTCTTAGGAATTTTCATAATTTAAATGATTTCATAATTTAAATGAGTTTTAAAATTATAATTTCACACATATATCTATCTATCTCCACTTATATAAACCGTCGCATTCAGTGGCGGATCTAGAAGAAAAATTCAGGGGTATCCTAATTTTTTTAACGTACATTCATAAAATGGAGCATTTTTTACTGCACATTCAGTGGCGGATCCAATTCAATTTCATACAAGCGAATATAAAAGTTTCCGGCTTGGATCCTAACCTAAGTTTGTGTATCTTATGATATGTACTAATAATTCGTCACGAACTTAAATTTAGTATATTTGTTAAAGTGTTATTAGTATTTACATAGTTAAAAAAATAAATGACTTATGATAAAAGATTTTATTAGTAAGCTCTAAATATAAAATAATAATAATAATAATAATAATAATAAACAAATACATATAATAAGTTAATTAATAAACTAATATTTATTTAATAAGTACTAAATAATAATATGTAAATATCTAAAACATCAAAGTTAAATTGTAGTTTTAAATCATAAACAATAAATAAAATAGAAAGTGATTGGCTGGGTTGCAGGCTTGCAGCCCACTTTCCAGGAAAAAAATACCCACATAATAACCACTAGTAATAAGACCCGCTTGCCGGTACTTCGCAAATATCGAACGTATAATATCGAACGTATTAGTCCAATCGTTATGTAATGTGTTAACCATATGAAAACGTATGTTTTGACGTATCCGATTGAACTCAATTTATCCTATAGTTGCATTGCGCTTGGATCAAAACGTAACGTAACGTAAATTGAATTTATATCATACAATCATAACATATCATACGTAACCCGATTAACTCGTAAAAGTATGGTTGGGGGGGGGGGAGGGGGAGGCAAAGCCGGTCGGGTTTCCATCGACTTTGTCTTTTAAGATAGTATAGAATTATCTATTGGTTATAAGAAACAATTTTTTTATCAGCTATAAATGGTCTTCTTCTTCATTAGTCTCTTTCCAATGCCCGCCGGAGATCTTAGCTTTCTTCAAAATATTTCGTTATTCTTCTCCATCTTTCCTTAATATTAGGCTAGAGGGTATGGTGATGGCCCTCCAAGGGAGGATGATCCGTCACGTAGACGTCACGTCATAGTCCTCCCAAGGATGGTCCATCCCACAAAACTAGAGGGTATGGAAGGATGATCCTACCCCACCACTTTTTTTATTTTTATTTTTTTTAATTTTTATGCCCTATGTACAAGTATTGAAGCCTAATGTACAAATCAGAACAAAGGGGCCCACATGTTTGGTCCGTCGCAAACGACAACATTTGGACGATGAGGACGGGACGGAGGGGGGCGGCGTGGTATGCCGCGCGTCGCCAAACCAAGACGGGCTGGGAGACGGTGCCATACCGTCCAGCCTTACAGTTGGGGGTATTCAAATATTTATCCAAAAAAGTTAAAGGGGTATCCTGGACAATCCTTGGCCGTCAGATAGATCTGCCCCTAGTTTACCAAATCAACCTGAAACCATCTTTTTCATACACATTAAAAACTTAAAATTTTCAATATAGAAGATACTCATGTATAATGTCATTAACTATACATGTTAATAGCAGTGACCAAGCAGAGCTATTCACACCAAACTTTGACCTACAACTACAAAGTCGTTAAAGATGAATTAGCCAACCAAAAAGCCATAATTATTAAATCGTCACATTAAATATAAAGCATTTGTTTAAAGAAACCCAACCTCAAAGAAACTATTTGAAAACATTACATACAATGATACAAGTTTATTCTAAAATTTTGACCAAGAGCCTCATACAAGTTGATTGAATTGTTGTGTTCCTACCAATCTTGACTTTTCACAAAGGTAAATCTTTTTAAACCAAAAGGCCAAAACTTAAAGGTCCAACAATTTCTGCAAGCCACGTGATTAACATTCGGCACGTGACCTCCCCCGTGTAAACTTTACCACATTTACACTTTTCCACCTTCGATTTTTAAACCTCAAACTACCTACATACCGATCTGACCGCTCAGATTGCTTCATCCTCCACGTAGATCAATGATTATCAGTTATTAAACATTAAATATTAAATATTAATTATTATCACCATTGCTGCTACCACTCTCGTTACGATCCAACGGCTCAGATTTAACGTCGCCTCCAGGCTGTTGTAGCTGCAGATCATTATACGGATCCGACCCGACATCCCTCCACCGTTTCATCCCTATTGTTACACCAAATAATCTAGGGTTCATCAACTCATCTGTACCACCTTCTAAACCACCATTACTTCCACAGGTGGTGTTGCTGTTGCCTATACACTCCTCTGCTAACCGCTTCAACGGTAACAGATCTAGCGGTTCAATCGTCTTCCTCACTTCCTGCTGTGAACTGCTTCCTTCAGACTGTTTATCCCCAGCGTAAGTAGACATCATCACGTAAATGTTAGAACACAGATTCTTCATCTGACTTAACTCTTTGTTCAGCTGAACGTTTTCTCTCCGTAACCGCTCGTTTTCGCCAACGAGCTCAGCGTTGTTACTTCCTCCTGATGTTTCACGAGAAAGAATAGGTGTACCACTACCACCTCGTGATGAGTTAGATGACAGGACTTGTTCTTCGCCGGAACCGCTAGGAGAAACCGCTCTGATTGGCTGAGATGCTACTGTGACAATCGGTGTAGCTGTAACCGTCGGCGGTGGAGCTTGTGGTTGCGTCGGTGAAGCTGCTGCTGCTGAAATCTTCCGACGTTGAATATCGCTTAACAGATGCTTCTCTCCTCTACGGAAACAATCGTTAGAGAACTCCCAGCGATCAGGTACAACTTTTCTAAATCCCTATCAATTTAATCAAAATTATAGTAAAATATATTCACATAGAAATGAATCAGATCATATATATTATTCATTCAATAATAATAATAATAATGATAACTTACATAGGTATTCAACTGACGGACAAAACTTGAGAAATTATTGTGTTTAAAGTATTTCGGAAGCAAATCCTTAGCGAATTCTGTAGGATTCCAGACGATAAACGTAGATCCGTCTTCGTTCCAGGAGATGACGTCATCAATGGTCTTATCTTCAACGAGCTGGTAAGTTTTCGTGAGAAACGGCGTCGGGAGAGATCTAGCAGCCGCGTCACCAGCCGGTGAGTCCACGCCGCCGCTGCGGTGGTCTCCTGGAGGAGGAGCCATCACGAGCTTCAAAATACTAAAAATGAATCCAGATTTCAAAGAAGATAATTATTATTAGATTAGAAAGAAAATGAAAGGAAATTAGATTAAATTAGATTAGAAATACATATGGTTAATCGGATGAAGAGGTAATCAATCAATCAATCTACGTTGATAGATCTGAGATGAAGGAATGAGGATTCTAGAAGGTTCTGGGAGGGGCGAGAGAGGGTGGATAGGGAGGAGAGAGAAAGAAGGAGATGGAAAAGAAAGAAAATGGGGTGGAAGAGGAAAGAACGAGAAGGTACGCAAAGGAAATGATGAAGCTTCCTTTTCTCCATTGGATTTGGTTACGTGTCAGCTTCTTGGTTGTTCGATCAAACTATTGTGATCATCAATTCAACATCCACAATGTCAATTATGGTTGGCATATCATTTCTTGATTCTTCTTTTATTACTGTTCATTCTTCAATTATTTTACTTTTATTATTTATTAATTATATGTTTTTTTTAATAAATTCTATCACTAAACATAGTTATTATGTAATCGTTATTTAGAATATTATATCAAATCAGCTTTTATATTATATATTCGGAACAAAATGTCATGTTACTAATATTATACATACACTAAATCTGCTCATACATGTCCTATGCCACAGAGATTGTGATAAAGTTTAATAATTCATTAGTAGGCACAATATATTAAAGTTGGGGACTTCGATTAAATGCCTAAGACAGTATTAATGGAATGTATTGAACGTTTTTAATAAATCACTATTTAAGGTGTTAGTTAGTGATAGAAGATTCTTAATTGACGTCTGAAATGAAATATATTGATAATCTTGAAAACTTGTAAGATTCTAAAAATGGTGCTTGCCATTGAAACCACAACTACCAGAAACAAATGACATCAGCCATGTCCGAACCAGAGGGGGGTCAAAAGGGTCTGTTGACCCTTTGTTCACAGGAACTTTTTGAAATTTTATTTATAAATTTTGAGTTTTTAAAGAACAAACTTAGAGATGGACCCCCTAATTTGAACCAGTATAGAATATAAGCTTATGATGATCCTCTAACTAAATCGTTATGGTTCCGCTACTGACATCAGCTGTCACAACCCCCGACCCCCTCCCTGGGAGCGGGAGCCGTGAGCCAGTCAGATGGTATCGGTGTTTATTAAATTTGGCAGCAGAAATTTTCATCAGGACCGTAGTTAGGAATATTTTATCAGAGTTAAACACCAAAATGTTTAAAATAAATAAATGGTATAAAACCCCAGTTTTTCTAATAATACATATATCATAAACAAGTGGGACAAGACCCGATTTCCATTTCTAATACATTTATAGGGAATAACCCTAATTATTGAAAACAATTCTCCTTTTTAATTAGGTAACTTTTATGGCCACTTTTCTAAGTCTTCAGTGCTCTACAGTTGGCTTTTATTGGCTTCACACTAAGTTACCTGAAACACGTGTTTAAAACATTTTATCAGCAAGAAATACTGGTGAGTGAATCCCAAATTAATCAAAACAGATTTTATCATTTTACAGCATTGAGGACGATCTCGCAATTACATTTGTTTATATTTCTACCTTAATTACCACCCACGGTACTGTCAATCAATGACTGGTGGTCATGTTACTACTCACAGTGTAGTAACAAATTTTATATACAAAACCCCAACATACCGACGATAATGATAAAATTACAAATACTCAATCACTGTTATAAAATAAAAACAATTGAGGTTTTGTAAAACAGTTTATAAAAAGTAGGATTAACTCACATTGCTATTTTAGGTATTTCCCTTGTGACTTCCTGGTTATAATCTATTAATTTAAACAATGCACATGCGTTAGTATAATAACCCAATTTACATTAGTGATACCCTCCCCGAGACAGAACTCCAACGACTGAGGCAGGCAGAGCCTCGACATGCGTTACGGAGTACTAGATCAATCGGGCAGCGTAACTAATACGTAACGGGGGGTTATAATACTTACAACGAGACAGAGCTTCGCTAAATAGGGGGGGTATTATACCCGATATTACTTTAGCTTTTCAAAAATTAAGAGAGAGAATCGAATGTTGAACGAATTGGACTGATGGCTCGACTGCTTTATTTATAGGGCTGTTCCTCGAGTTTCTCGCGCCCCGCGACATAGACAAGGCGGGCTGTCGCGCCCCGCCAGAGACCACGTGTCTCGTGTAGGCGTGCTGAGTCACGAACTAGCTTTGCCAGGTGTCATACCACGTGACACGCTGTGGTTCCGCCATTTACCTCACAGTCGCGCCCCGCGACAGATGAAGAAGAACCTGTCGCGCCCCCCGACAGACTGTTATTCTTGTTTTTATTTGTTATTTATTAATATAAGGGTTATTTGGGTCCGTTTTTCGTATACGGGGTGTATTTAGGAGTTTAGGGGTAAGGTTGTAGACGAACCGAACGTTCAGCAAACAGTTCGTGAACCGTTCGGCGGGAAGTTCGTTTATGTCTGTTCGATTAGCTTAACGAACGAACACGAACACAGGTCTCGTTTGTTCGATTACATTCATGAACGTTCTGTAATATATTCGTTTACGTTCATTCGTGTCCGTTTGAATATAAAAAATATAATAAATAATAAACTTTTTATCTAAATATATTGAAAACTTGAAACCCTATTTTTAAGTTAACTAAAATTTGTACATTCTAAGACATTTTTTGTGATAATTATGTCTAAATTAGTTAAACTTGATTCATCGTTTGGTGGTCTATTAGACTTCTTGTGTTTTGATTTATCACTTGATTGTTGTATTTAACTACTTATATCCAATGTTTAAGGATAACGATGTTTTTATTTTCAAGTTAAATGTTCGTTTGCGTTTGTTTTTATTTGCTTGCGTTCGTTTGTGTTTGAGACTGGTGTTCACGAACTGTTCGTGAACAACTGAATTTCCTTAATGAACGAACATGGACATAAACTTATGTTCGGTATGCATTCGTGAACTATTCACGAACATGTTAATTTTCTTAATGAACGAACACGAATATGGCCTTGTTCGTGTTCGTTCGGTTCGTTTACAGCCCTATTTAAAAGTTCCAAATTATTTTAAAGAGAGTTGTTATATCAGCTATAACTCAAAAGGTTTAAAATTCTGAATATGTAATTAAAAAAAAACTAATTTTTATATAAATATCTTTCAACTATTTTTTTTATATTAATTTCCTTAACCTTACTTAATACACACGTAAATATAAATATAGACTTTTTGTATAAAAAAACTGTTATTGTGATTTCATTTTATTCTTATAAAAACTTAACACATTGTGCACCTATTAGAGTTTGTCACCGCCCCAACAAATACCTTGGTTAGGCAGTTAGGCTATCCTAGGGGTGTTCATGAGCCGATCGGATCGAGGGTCTGCTCATGGTCGGATTGAATTACAGCCGATCCGATCCGATCGGATCGAATTTGCAAAACCGAGCACAAAAGTGATGCTCATGCTCGAATTGAATTTGAATCGAGCGGATCGTTTCTCAGTTTCGCTCGGTTTTTCTCAAATCCTAACTAAAATCGAGCGGGTCGTTTTCGCTCGATTGAATTATAAGTTCGCTTTCAACAGAAACAAATCCTTACTTAATTAAAACATGTCCAACACCTTACTAACAAAAGCAATACATAAATAAAATCATAATTCTAAAAATGTTCTTCACAATATCAAGAAGCACAAAATAAAGTGCGAAATACGAATTGTCATTTAACTCAAAAGCCATAAACTTCTTTTTTAAGCTTGATCATCTCTATCCATAAAATTCAACTTCAAATCAACATATAACCTATAAACACAACCATTAAATAAAACTAGTAAGTTCTACACATTACATAACAACTTTTTTGGTTTGTTAACTAAAATCTATATATTAATTATTAATAAAAATAATTCGAGCGAAAACGAGCGATCGACGAGCGAGCAGACCTTTGCTCGTGCTTGGATTAAATTTGAATCAAGCCGATCCGAGCGGCTTATTTACAAACTGAGCGGGAATCGAACAAGCATTTTTCGAGCGATCCTCGATCGTCGAGCAGTTTGGACAGCCCTAGGCTATCCACATCGCACCTTTCGGTACATTAGTTTGGATTCCGAACGATAACAAAACGGACCGGCTGCGATGGAGCATTATGACTAGGCGGTCTAGATGGGGTGAGGTCCCGATTTATGTGTGGCTGGGGTCTATGTGACCGTTAAACAAATAAGAAAAATCCTAACGGCTAGTTTTTTTATTAATAATTAATATATAGATTTTAGTTAACAAACCAAAAAAGTTCTCACACAAACAAACACTCTCAATCCCCACTTTCCCACTTTCAGTTTATCAATTTCAAATTCTATTTCAATCACAATAAGCTCGAGCGACGAAGAAACCATACAACATCCACCTACACGTATTTTTTTTTTTTTTTTTTGCAACGGGCAGCTCCAGTACGAAGAGCCCACGCAATCTCAACCGCTACCTTTCCTGGTTTTCACACTATTTCATGGTTTTATTCAATAAACAAGGACCATTTCTTTCTCAGCAAACAGATTTTTATTGTTTTAAAACGCTAACTCACATACCTTCTAAACTTACTCCTATATATACACCAATGTTGATCATAGAATCAGTCCTGAACCATTTTAAAAAGAAGGGGAAAGTTCTTGTACAAATAATCTTAACATACTAAACATACAAATTGAAGGAAAACTCAAAAAGACAAGGTGACATTTTTGTAATTATCAATAACTATCAAAGTTACTCTACAAATATATCTAAAAAACCTAACCCCCTTCCCCCCACACCCCCCCCCCCCCCAAAAAAAAAAAAAAAAAAAAAAAAAAAAAAAAAAAAAAACCTAAACCCCCACACCCCCAAAAACCTAACCCCCCCCCCCCCCCCACCCCCAAGCTAAAAACTAAACCCCAAAAAAATCTAAAAAAAAATAAAAAAACACACAAAATTATTTTATTTTATTTTTTTAACATTTTTTATTAAAAAATCGCTACTTTTAGTAGCAGCGCAAAAAAAAAATTCTAACAAAATGTAGCATTTTTTTATAAAAAATATTAAAAAAAATTGTGTTTTTTAGGTATTTTTGGTTGAGTTCACATTTGTATAGTAACTTTGATAGTTGGTGATAATTACAAAAATGTTACCTTGTTTTTTTTAGTTTTCCTTCAATTTGTATGTTTAGTATGTTAAGATTATTTGTATTTGATATTTTGCCTTAAAAAACACATTTATTACATACTCGATATAAACTAGTATTAAGCACCCCCGCGTTGCGGCGGGGGGCGAACACTAATGCCACACTATTGCCAGCGATCACCAACACTATGGTTGTAGTGTGTTAATGCGAAAAATTAAGCTGAAACGTAAAACATATAAAAGATAACTAAGTCGATATAGGACCAAATCATTCTATAAACCTTGTTAGAAAGAGGGGGTAGATGTGGCACTTTCGACTCACTTTCTTTCGAGTGGTTTGATTCAGGTTATTAAATTTATAACTTGTAAAACAGGTAAAATAAAAAAAAATCAACAAATAAGTATATTATTAATTCATAAAACCTTTACCATAAATTCTTACAACCCATACTATAAAAAGACATCAGGTTCATAAAATGCGTTTGTGTCATATGACTAACCAAAAGCTATTCGGGTCATGCGCCATGTGTATTAACAGATTTGGCACATATCTGGTCAAGAACACAAATAAATAAATTCAAATTAATTAGAACAACACTATCATTGTAATAAAATAGTTTTTGTATCACATTTTTGGTAACTAACACACCAAATGTTTATCAGTTAGCACACTTAACCCCTCCATTTGAACCCAAACTAAAAAAGTACATGTTTGACCTGTTTGCCACTTAAGGGCACACCTGCAATAGGGTAATTAGTCATTGACTCGTTTCCATTATAGTATGCAACTATATTCTGCAGCTATTCAATAAGTGACTTAACTGTTGAGAGAACTGAACTTACATCTAACTCGGAAGCCTTTTCTTCAAGTAATTCCGTGAATCCCACTTACATCTCCAGCTGAACACTTTTCCCAAACTCCTACAAGATGTTCAGGTGTAACTGCAAGTAATAAAAAATATATATAAATATTCCTTTGAGAATACCTAGAAAAGCAAAACGTATATATAATATATACAAAGGGTATATCTTTGGATGCGATGTGTAAGGATCATGTTCTTTCTCTTCGTATCAGTGATTTTGAAAACCGGATCTAGTATCTCTTTGGTACCCCATAGATATGAAGAGTGGCCCTCTATGACTTCTGTAACATCAAATTGCAGCCACAACACAGAATATTGGTTTATACATCAAACGAAATCTATTCTTTGTTCGTACGCAGAATATTATAGGGACCCACTAATACCCTTCTAACTAATGGGATTCGTAAGAATCTAGATTCGAACATGAGGTCTGCTAGAGGAACTCAGGCTGTCAGGCTTTAACCACTATGCCACCCCCTTGAAGGTTGATCAGACCAAACCTTATACATGAAAATGGGCAATAAGGAGATACAGAACTCACATTCTCGACCTCAGGAACATCCACGAGTTCAATTCCAGTTAATCCTTGACTAAGGAGACCATGGTTGACTGTAAAAACCATCTAGCAAAATATAACATACCATTAATAAAATATGATGTGTACGGTGTACCTGGCTCGAAAGGCTCACTCCAACCGTTCAATCGGTTGTGGAATAAGCATTTATCAATCTTCCAGAAACAACCTATCATGCCTACTATAACTGATTTGTAATGAAGAGATGAAAATTACAGAACATGCTCCATACCTTCCTAACAGCTTCCCTTTTTTCGTCTTCTATAGCAACCGGTGCTCCAAGAAGAACAACTCTTTCCACAATTCCAACTGTAAATTGAAAGAAAAGATGTGGATTAGTATCTCTAAATACGCTAAAAGTCCAGTACCCTCTAAACGACACCGAGGTTTTTGAATGGGTGCCAATTAGCATGACCAAATTCAGCCAAATTCTCAAGATCTACATACCGTTTGTCTGAATGGGTATATTTTTGGTTGTCTCCATGTTAGTAAACCGTTTGACTCTTATAAGCACAGGTAAAAGTTGGTAGAGTCCATAATTTTAATGAATCGATACTCTCCTTGAATTTGGTGGAGACCATGGTAAGTAATTAACTTTAGGCAATTATAAATAAGAAATCATACATGTATTCTTCAAAGTCTGCATGTATGGATCAGTTGCTGTGGTTGGAACAATTTGTACCGACACAGAACCTCTACCGGACAAAAAGTGTGTGCTTTTGCTCCCTTTTGACCTTCTCGCCTTGGTGCACTTCCCACTTTCTAAAATCAAAATCAAACCGTCTAACAGCTGAGCAACAGTCACATAGTAACAATGGTGATAATTTGTTAAGGTAAAATCATCTATTCCACAACGAATTGATACAACTTAGGTTGAAATGGACTCTACAAATGAGACCCAGAAATAGAAATAAAAATGCAAAATTTCTTTCCACAAAGACATCAAAAGCCAAAACCCAATTCTACAAACCATCGAGCAAAACCCCAACAAAAACTAATCTTATATAACCTTATCAACATTCCAGATATCATTAAAAATGCACGAAAACAGCAAATTATCAAGTAACATTCAAATTTCAAGCAGAATATGCTGAATGAAATCAAATCGTTCAAATGTAAATTGGGGAAAATGTGAGGATCATTACCTAGCTGTGAAATTGCAAGACTTTGAGCAACACCAACTATCAAATTGTGAGAGTGATGTTGTAATTAGAAAGATATATACACAAACGCCATGAAAATCGACTTGATTACGATCGGAGATTGTCTGATCATTGGCTATTTACTCAAGAACTTCATATAAGAGGTGGGTTATGGTGTAGTGACGATGCCGGAGATGGCGCGCCGCCGTTGTTCCGCCGCATGTCGCTGGCGGCCCGGTCTGTCTCTTTGCTTTCATCTCTCTCTCGAATGTGATACTGATGTGGGTTTTGTGACGGGGTAGGAGAAGGTCAATATACGTGTCAAAAATGGAAGCTCAATAGGTGGGGCAGAAAGGACACGCGGCCTTTTATAAAAAGCTTACAACCCTATATACATAACGTACAAACCATAACAACATAAAAAACAACAAAAGCAAGAAGTACAACTTGCATATGCGTAAACCTGATGCAAATTAGAGTATATATAAATACATAGAGCCGCTTTAATCAACAAAGGAGATATTTAATAGAATTCTCTCTCATTCTAGAGGGTCCACACCTTAGTTGTTTAGCAACACATTTAATAAGTTAACAATGGTTGAGGCCAACCATCTTTAAACCCCATATTCAGAGCATTAACTTTGGTTTGTTGGTCAAAAGTTGTGATAGCTCTCAAATTCTCAAATGCCCTAGCTAGGTGGTCTCAACTCTATTGTGTTTTTTTAACGGCCAACGAATATTTCAAATGGGCTACTAACGAATCCTTCAAATGGGCCACTTCATTAATTTAAACTAAAAATCTTATATCCGGCCTTCACCACCAATGTGGCACCGTCAGCCGCCCCTACGACCACCGCTAACCCCGTCGGCTTCCCACGTAAACTAAAACATGTGATTCATGACAAAACGTATTGAGGATTACTTAGAAACGCGATTTTGGAAGCAAAACGATCATGAACGATCTCGTCTCCCTCACCTTGCACTCTCTCCTCGCCGTCGACCTAGGTTGATTTCCTTAGGTGATTTAAATCACCAAGGTTACATCCAGGTCCCTCCAATTCAATTTCACATGCCTTATTCCCAAGGCTTCGTAATTAAGCTTTAAATAGTGACAATCGGGTCCTTGGGGATATCCTCTAAATCTTGTGGTTAACGCGTTACAACTCTTGCAGTCTCGTTTGATAAAACCCCGTCAACACCATTCATTTGAATATCTTAGCAATAGATTCTAGGATGTTACAACCACTGATAGCAACGATTCTAGGAAACTTTGCAGCAAAATGCAAGACTGAAGACTCGCAACCAAATATAATTGTACAAATAAAACTCCACAATGATCGTTGCAAGATAAACAATAGAACTTTCGAGTTGTGGAGCTCAAATGAGCAACACTGTACTTATAGTTGCTGGCATACTACTCTTTACCTTTCTAGATTTTTCTAACCTAGACTATTATACAAAATATCTAGCACATTTACAATGTGATAACTTAGAATGGAGTTGCGGTGGTATCGAGATGAGGAAACTGCAGCAGTTTATAGTGATGACTAATGCATACAAGTACTCAGTAACTCAGATATGGATGATAAATGGATATATTGTGTTTGTAAATCATAAGGGCGGGCGGGGCGCCCATCACTCACCACCCACTCATCACTCACAACATCCAATCAAGTTCCGCCACGTCATCGAGCTTTATTCCATCACTGGTGATGGATTTTAGTGGAAATGCCCATCACTCACAACATCCAACAATAAACCCTTAGATTCTTCAATTGTTCACGCGGGATGTGTTTGACGCGTTATAGAAGGTGGTGGCGGCGGTGTTATTTGTTGTTCCTCGCGTGGTGGAGGACCCTCACGAGGCGCCCCGTCCCCCCTAATAACCTAAAACTTCAAATTTCATATGCATTAATGGATGCATGTACCACAGAAGTTTCTAGCAAAGACCAACAATCTGTACCATATCCCATAACATAAGCTACTTGTTTACTTTTGTAGACAACATCACATAAATCATTAAGAAGAGCATAATACATAAGAAAAAACAAGAAACACACTAACCGACAGAGAGCATTGATCAATCACTAACTCTACTCCAAATTAGTGTGCCGAGATCGTATCTCATCTGGGGTTTGACCCAAAACCGAAACCAATTTAAAAACCACCATCTCAAACAACACAAACAACGCCCCTTCATACACACTCCCCATCGGAAGCAACGCTCCTCCTCTTCCTCCTTCCACCACACCATCATCATCCGCCATCGTCTGCGCCGCCACGTACGCCACCGCATTCGCATACTTCACCGAAGATCCCAACTCCGGCTGTGCGGTCAGAACCAGCACACGACCACCGTTGGATTTCGCAACACCACAAATGGCATCAACGGTTGAGAAACCGCCTGGACCAGCAGACGCAATAAGGAGGTCGGAGGAGGAGATTGGTGGGGTGGTCATGTCGCCGACGCAATGGGCTGAAAGGCCGAGATGGGCCAGTCTCATGCATAGGGCTTTCATCATTAGACCTTCGCGGCCTACGCCGTAAACGAAGATTTTACCACCGTGGGCGGCGGTGGAGGCTATTTCGTCGACGGTGGTGTGTAGGGGAGATGGGGTGGATGTGGAGTTGGTGAATACGGAGTTGATTTGATTGCAGATTTTGGTTGCCAGGACTGACATTGAATCGCTGCTTGGTTCTGCCATTGACGATTGATTGTTGTTTGTTGAGTTGACCTGAAATTCCTTTGCTACTCTTTAGCAGGAATTCTTATCTGTTTGTGCACG
Organism: Helianthus annuus; assembly: GCF_002127325.2. Lineage (NCBI taxonomy): Eukaryota > Viridiplantae > Streptophyta > Magnoliopsida > Asterales > Asteraceae > Helianthus > Helianthus annuus. Next base: position 171,684,196 of record NC_035446.2, read on the forward strand.
TGCATGTCACGTGGAGTGGGGTAGTATATTTCGATCAGTCGTGTGTAGCAAAGGTCACTTTAGTTTAGCCTCTCACTTTTACAGAGGAAATTTAGTCACTGAAAATCCACTAGCGACTCAGACTCAACTCAAGAAACTCAAGACGAGACTCGAACTATGATCTCGTCATGAGTTTGCCAATGCGTCAGAAGGGTTTCGGTGAAAAGTTAGACATGAATATCTGTAATATCGGAATTTAGACATGTGAAAGTTATTCACGGTACGAAAAACTACTTTACTTTGAATATAACTTGATTTACAATAGCTCTAATATCGGAATGCTGAGACAATAAGTATTTATTAAAATACTTGTTGTGTGTTTAAAGTTTTTTTTTAAGTTTAATGGCGAAAAGTTTTTCGAGAAAAATATAAATAAATAATATGAGAATTTATATTAAAAAATTAATGAGATAAAAATGTATATTATCTATAAGTGGTGAAATTGAAGTATAAAATATTATTAAAAAATAAATAAATAAATGGATTGGAAACTTACATTATTTATAGTATAAGATGTAAAATTAAAAATTAAAAATGGGTGACAATTATAAGAAGTTACTATTAATGAGTCGTAAATTGTTTTAGGTATAACATTCTCTAATTGTGGTTGAAAATGATAACAAAGATAGAACATTGGGATTACATGAAAAGAGAACGGGACATGTTTTTTTTTCTTGTAAATTTCTATAACATACATATCAAAGATAGAAGAGAATAGTTGTCACAATGAATCTTGCAACTTCATACGTTTTAGTTGGTGGCATGATGTTTGTAATTAGCTTATACGGCGACATAGAGTGATTCCATCACCCACCGGGAGCTGACACGAAATCTCCGTAATACCTAACTTTCTTAGTGGAGCATCCGGTGGTGCCACCAAAGACCCATTCCAAAGGTTGTTGTTGTAGCCAATCACTCCCCCAACTTTGACTAAATCTATTAATCTTTTATGGTAGTTAAGATAGTTGTCTTTATCAGCGTCCACAAAAATAAAGTCAAATGATCCATGACACTTTGACTGTAATACAAAATTAGAAATTGGAATTGATTTTGTGTTTGAAAAATTATAAAAAAAAAATAACCAAGAAAGCAGTGTCTCATAAATTTTTAAGTACTTGCATCTTCGACCATTTGGAAAACTTGAGTTGGTAGCCTAGTGGACGTAATTTTAATTTTGTACTTCAATTGTGGTTCATCCTTAATTGCATTTCACCAACTTCCATTTTGTTTGTATTCTAAAAGAACAAAAATTCACCAACCAACAAACCTCAACAGTTTGCTTTTTTCTTCGGCCAGTAGTTTTTAAGGTAGTTGAAGTTGAACGTCAATAATTTTGATTTTTAAAGCTTTATCTTGGTTTATCGTTTAACTCTAAATATTAATTGTGTCTAGTTGAATAAAGTTGTATTCTTATATGGTCTTAACTTATCTTGCAAGTTTTTTTGGTTTTGATTTACACTAATACCTACCGCCACGCCAACTAATGGGATCACTTCAGCAATTTTTTGCTGGACCAGGCAACCGAGCAGCCAGCAAGAGCTAACGGAACTCACTGAATTAACTACGGCTGTTCAGTCGGTTTCGCTTGGCCAAGGGGGTGATAGATGGGTGTGGGGAAACGACCCGTCTGATAAATTTTCAGCTGCAGATGGTCAACTACACGGATTTGGGATTAAATTTCGAGTGGAATAGTTGGGTCCCTATTAAGGTTAACTTTCTGACTTGGAGGTTGATCCTTAATCGGGTGCCGATGCTGACCGCTTTGGCTCGCCAGAATGTAAACGTTGGTCCTACAATATGTAAAGTATGCAAGGAGGCTGATGAAACTGCACCTCACCTTTTTGTATCATGTCCCTTTGCGCAATTGTTGTGGGAGTTTGTTTCAGGCTGGTGCAAAATAAGATCATTTTATTTTTTAAGAGTTGAGAGGTCTGGTACACATACATACCCAACTTAGGGGGTCTACAAAATAGAGAAAAGCTGTGTTCACGGTTATTCAAACAACGATTTGGTGCCTATGGAAGAACCTTAACGGCGTGATCTTTAATAAAAAATCGGCAAACCTTACAAGGACTAAAGAAGAGAAGAAAACAATGCGGTACCTATGGTTTAGGAACCGAGCTGCAGGACATACATGTACGTGGGATGAATGGTGTCACTTTGATTTACCTTGTTTTGGTGTGTGAATGATGTAAACCGTTGGCGGATGTACTATAATCGTTAACCAGTGGTTAACTTCTAACGAAATTATTTGTTGGCCGTTCAAAAAAAAAAAAAAAAAAAAAAAAAAACCCTACCGCCAACTGAGTGTGTTGGGTGAGGAAATAGAAGCCGCGAATTAAATGATTTGTAAATAAATTACGCTCTTATCATCGAACATTATGTTTAACCAAACTTTTTTCTATTATACGACAGCTAATGTAAACGATCAATCAAAAAAACCACACACAAAAACACTAACTTTACTTGCTCTTGAAATACATGATGAACAAAACTGTATCGTCTAGCAAAACAAATAAAAACCATGAACATAAACACAAAGTACGGTTTACAACGAAAGTTTGGAACTTAAAACAGGAAGAAAATTTTACCAGCGAGTTTAAAACTTAGGCAGAAGATGAAGATGTTTGTGGTTGAGGTTCAACAAGATCTTCGGCGTCAGTAATGTCGATATCTTCCACACCAACAGCCAATGACGACGATGTATCACATTCCCCATTCAATTTCTCATCGTCATCGTTGCACGGTTCATCAAAGGACTCCTTTCGCCTGAGTTCTCTTACTTTATGGAATTCGTCATAGTGAGCCCGTCTCTGCTCCTTGAAACTTGAGCTCCTGCCTATTTAAGAACATAATCAATTTTCTATAAAGCTGGTCAATTTCAAGAGAGTAAATTACAAAAATCGTCCTTTATGTATGTCACTTATTGCAAACTGTGTCCTTTGTCTTCAATAATTACAGAAAACGTACTCGATGTTTGCAAACCCTTGCAAATTATGTCCTTTAGCCTTAACTCAGTTAAATTTTGTGTTTAAATCTGATCAAATGAACCCCACATGAGTGTATTTTTGTGGTTAAATCTGACCAAATGGATCCCACATGAGAGTAAAATGACCAAAATACTCTCATGTGGGGTCCATTTCGTCAGATTTAACCACAAAAGATTAACTGAGTTAGGGCTAAAGGACATAACTTGCAAGGGTTTGCAAACATCGAGTACGTTTTCTGTAATTATTGAAGATAAAGGACACAGTTTGCAACAAGTGACATACATAAAGGACGATTTTTGTAATTTACTCATTTCAAGATAAAGTTTACAAAATTATAACCAAAGGTTTGGTGTAACTGAAGATACAACGTGACAAAATTTAAACGAAAACATGATGAGAGAAAAACCTTCACTGTCTTCATCCATAGCATCTGGCTCATCCTCTGATGATGTCCAGCCAGAGGGTTGCTGTGAGTTATCGGAAGAAACCATATCGTTGAACACGGACCGCACAGTTTCATCGTCTCTTTCAGCGAAAGGACTCCGTACAGGAGATAAAGATCCTACATACAACAGTTCAGCTAATATGATTGCAACACTAATAACTAACAAAAAGTTCTTGCTATCTCAAGTGTTTAGGACCTACATATCAGATAAAATGCATCGTTATTTAAATAAATAGTAATTTGATACATTAACTAGTGGTATACTCCGCGCTTTGCTGCGGGCTTTCAGTCGGTATCGGTTTTGTTTGGTTCGTTACAGTATCGGTTTGATTCCGGCACTCGATATAGCAACCAATAGAGATATGCTCAATAAGATATCGACATATTAAGAAAACAAAAAAATGTTGGCACTCGCTATAGCTTACGGTACCAAAATAATACTTTATTGTGACGTAAGGAAAACCATAAAAACGAATACTCTACCGATACCGATGTTCAGATGGTAGCGGTTCAGTTCGTCATGGTAAAGAACTAAAACACAAGTACACAACTATATAGACACGTTCGAATTAAACTTTAGATAAAGAATAAGCACGTCGTAAAATTTTATGAGGAAAAAAACTTAAAAGTAATAAAAATAATAGAAATAATAATAAAATAAAGAGTAAATTACAATTTTGGCCCCTGTGGTTATATCGCTTTTACCCTTTTAGCCAAAAAGGGATCTTTTAACATTTAAGCGCCCAACGTCTTTTTTTCTAACCCTTTTGGCCCCTAAAAGTAAATGGATGGGGTTAGTGTTAGGGGCCAAAAGGGTTAGAAAAAAAGTCGTTGGGGGCTCAGATGTTAAAAGATCCCTTTTCGGGCTAAAATGGTAAAAGTGATATAACCACAGGAGCCAAAATCGTAATTTACTCTAAAATAAATAAATAAATTTAGCAACCACTGTTCATACTTGTTGCATTTTGTTATATTTATCTACAAAAAAAAAGTGGACAGAAACATACCAACCCTTTTGACCTGTCCCTTTTCCTATGGTATATTCAAGACAAGATTTGCCACATCCAATCTAATGCCTAAAAAAACTGAAATAACACAAGCATAAGTAAATTTGAATAGCAGAAAACACGTGCAGCATAAACTTACCATCAACATCAGTCATATGATGATATGGAGTCTTTGGTTCGGTAATTTTCTGTCTTACGGGTTTGTTTGCTTCAATTTCTGATAGTTTTGCCTCATCCCATTTGACAGATCTCCTACTGCTTCAAAACATAATAAATACAAGCATAAATCCACCCATGTCAAGAAACAAACTACAAAACTGATTTATAGGGTCATAGCTTAGTAAGTTGTTTTCAGCCATTCAAGGTCCAGTATGATCAAAAATGACAATTTTCTTTAGCCGTGTTTAAGTTTACATGCATTGGATTTATCTCGCTTATCAAGGGTTTCTTATTTGCTTAGATGGATAAGAGATACTAGTCGTCATCCAAAGGTATTACACTATTACTTGTTTTCCTTGCGGTTAGAGGGCGTTTTTGATGAATTATAGAACAAAAATCTGTTTGTTTTGCGGGCCTATTTTAGAGTTTATACTTTATACTAGAGTCACACACAGATCTCCCTAGTCAAACACTCTTTAAGAAAAAAACAGAACACTATAACTGAATTTGGATGTAGGGTGGTTTAGTTTGTAATGAAACAGATTCCATTCATAGTTGTTAATGGCGAATAGAGACAAATAGCGAAAAACGTATCTATATGCTACATAGCAAATAGCAATAAATAGCGGGTGGGTATTTTATAAATAGCGATACACTAGAAAAAAAAACTTTAAAAATTTTATATGTATATTATATCAAAATACCCTGGTATATATGCTGCTATTTTACATGTATATTTAATAAAAACCTAAAATCCAACGATTTTATAGTTATATTAAATTGCTATTTATATAGAAAAAAAAACTGTCACTATTATCGCTATCTATCGCTACAACCCTAATAGCGAGCCTAGAACTATACACTACGTAGCGCGCTATAGTAATTGCTACACTCGCTATTGACAACTATGATTCCATTGTCCATAGAAGGTCCTTTTATCCCAACAATCTTCAAGAATCAAGGGAGAAAATAAAACCAACATCACTGCATTATAAAAAAAAAAAAAAACGCTATTGCATCCAGAGATAATAGAAAGTTACCCCGAGTCTCCCATTGTAGACATTCTGAATTCTAAGAAGCACAGGAAGCGGTTGAGTAGCCAATTTTCTGAGACAAAAAAACACAAATCTATATAAAACTACAAATATAACTACGATTTTTCATGACATTGAAGACAAACAAACCACAAAACACAGGATCTGTTTAAAACTCTAGAATTGAAATGGTGCTTAACAATATATGCATGAAAATATCACTGAAACATATATCCAATAATCATATACAAGAACTTATTTATTTTCTAAACCGGTAACATATACTGATATTAGTCAAACAAACTTCCAAAGACAATTTGGACTCAAGCTCACTGGCAATGAAAAATGAACAAGAACACAAACAATAAAATTCTATAAACTTTTCACAATCAAATGCAATAGCTATATAGCATATCAACTGTCAGCAGCATTTGAATTAACCAAATACGAAACCCTAAAAATAACATAAACGATAAAACTACAATTTTGAAAAATCGGTTCCAGTCCACTCAGATTCGTACTCAAACAGAACAATCTCTAAGAATTCGCATGTGACAGATTATTATTGTGAAATCAAAACCACCACCTGACAAACCGATCGTTATATAGACACGATTTCTCTGAAAAACAACAATAGCGGAAACTAAAAGGGGGTATTTTGTGGCCGATTAGGTCAAAACGAAAGGTTGAATGCAAATGAATGTAAATCTAGCAAAAGGAGTATCGCTTACCGTTGCTGCGAAGCGATGCGACGATCTGTACGTACGTCGGTTGTTGGTCGAAAATCCAGATACAGATTTGGCTTCACCTTACTTTTATACCATTTTGCCTCAGTCACGGAGAGAAAAATATCCCATGTTTGTTTACCAATTTAAGAAAGTGAATTCACAATGTGAATTCAATCATCATCGCCTCAGTAAATCTCACGAATATCAAAATTAAGATAGGTTTGAAAAGGGCAAGATATAAACAGGCTTATTCTAATTCATAGGAATAGAAAGTCTGCTTCTACACATGCTCATTACTTACCAAAACCTTCCACCCATGGCATTATAGCCTAGTGGTATTTGGAGGTGGGATAAGGCTTATGACCATTAGGTCATGGGTTCGATTCTCACAAAGGGGGTTTTCCTAGATTTATTGGGTTTCCTCCTGAATTGGTGTATAGGCATGATTGCCTAGTGGAGATGGATATGATCGGGTGGTTCTGCTGGTGGCACGATGATACTCCAGTGGTCCGTCAGTGATCCAAATTTGCCGTTCAAAAAAAAAAAAACTTACCAAAACCTTCCAATTTCTTGTTTTTTTTTTGGTAAAAGTTAACCCGGTGAATATTATACCGGCAAAAGATCAAATACAAATAATCTTAACATACTAAACATACAAATTGAAGAAAAACCCAAAAAGACAAGGTGGCATTTTTGTAATTACCACCAACTATCAAAGTTACAACCAAAAATACCTAAAAAAACACAAATTTTTTTTTAACATTTTTTATTAAAAATCGCTACATTTCGTTAGCAAAAAAAAAAAAAAAAAAAAAAAAAAAAATTGGCTACTACTAAAAGTAGCGATTTTTTAATAAAAAATGTTAAAAAAAATAAAATAAAATAATTTGTGTGTTTTTTTTATTTTTTTAGGTTTTTTGGGGGGTTTAGTTTTTAGCATTTTAGCTTGGGTGGGGGGGGGGGGTTAGGTTTTTTTTAGGTTTTTGGGGGTGGGAGGGGTTAGGTTTTTTTAGGTTTTTGGGGGTGGGGGTGGGGTTGGGGGGTAGGTTTTTTTTTAGGTTTTTGGGGGTGAGGGGGGGGTTAGGTTTTTTTAGGTTTTTTGGGGGTGGGGGGTAGGTTTTTTTTTTAGATTTTTGGGGGGTGGGTGGGTGGAGGGTTTAGGTTTTTTTGGGGGTGGGGGGAGTGGTTAGGTTTTTTTAGATATATTTGTAGAGTAACTTTGATAGTTATTGATAATTACAAAAATGTCACCTTGTCTTTTTGAGTTTTCCTTCAATTTGTATGTTTAGTATGTTAAGATTATTTGTACAAGAACTTTACCCATATTATACCAACCAACTAAAATAAACAAGTGATGGGCAGGCTACCCAACAGTTCTCAAGCATGACATGCCATACTCAAGTTGACAACAAAACACCCCAATCGGCAACAAAAACTCCAATTTCTTGTTCGACAAAACCTAGCTGTCATGTCCGTAGACAATAACTCGGGTTCCGATTTACCAATCCAACTAGCCAACTTATTCAAGAATGGCCTCAACATTCAACCCCAAAATCCAAAGTTATCCATGGGCGTAGGATAATAAGGGCGGAAGGGGGCGACCGACCCCCCGAACTTTTCGTTCAGTAGTGGGGAGTATGTAGTTTTCGTATACAAATTTTTGGGTTACGTTATTGACCCCCTGGTTTTATAGAAATATTTTGATATATACGTTTTCGGCCCTTCGGTCGGAAATCTCAAACTTCGCCACTGAAATTATCCGACAACCCACAAATACAGTCAAAATTTCGCTTTATGGACTTGAATGATTCGAGTTGCCATAGGCCGAAAATCAAATAATCTATTGAAACACTTAACCTCTAACCCTCCAGATCCAAGCCATGAAACCTACGAGCAGTGTGAACAGGATCATCTAACCGTCTTCTCATGGCTTATTCGGTCCATGGGCTAAAGAAAGAGTTTCTAGTAACAAATGTCTTCTTATGAGGTTAAAAAGGTTTGTAAATTGAAAAGATATGATATTAAACCTGTCAAATTCGAGTCGAATATAACCCACTAGATTTGGATCTAGGGTTCCAGATTGTGTAAGTAGTATTGTGAAATTCGGTTGGCAATGATCTTACGAGATGCATGGTTATGTGATCATCAATTAAAATAGACATAGATGTGAAAATTGAATCGATTATGCCCTCAAAGGATCCATATCCTTTTGACAGTGATAGGTAATAATACATGGTATAAATATCGGGAAAATGACCAAAACGAACTTTGACCAAAGCCTTTTTTTTTACCAAAATAAACATGTGATACGACGAAGGTTAGCGAACATATGAAAACCCATTCCGTTTAGAACTTGATGCGTGTCAAAAGTGTTTCAAATACTCTTAAATCATGTAAGTCCCACCCTGACATCCAATAGGAAACATCTACGTGTCTAAATAGTCTAGATAGACTTTATATATGTTATGTGTCTGAAAATTAGGCTCTACAATTTATTTTAGGTAATAGCCTAAAGTTTTTACTGAAGAAGCTAGATTTAGATGTGATGAAACAATGGTTAACCGGGCAAGGTTAACACACTGGTCTCGTCAAGAAGGGTTAATCCCTTCCTCTCGGAGATCGCTGGCTGGGTCACCGGTGGATGATCTCCTGCACAAGGAAACAAACCGTGACTCGTAACAAGGAGGATGGGGTGGGGGGTGCTCCTTGTTACCACTCTCCGGCGTGAGAATCAGTAGTTTGCTTTGGGAAGCAAAGTAAGATAGTAGTAGTGAGAGAGTTGTGAAGAGATACCTCAAACCTGGTTTGGGGTCGGTATTTATAGCCGAGGAGTGAAGGAGGTGATTGATGGATGGGCTGACGACGAGCTGCACCGTTGCAGGTGTGTCAGTCTCGCCGGCCGTGGGGGTTACGCCACGTCAGCCCATCGCTTTAATAGTTCTGACAGGGGACTGTCGCCGGCGCCACTTGCCCTGTGGTGTCAGCCACTTGCATGGCGTGTCAGTCCACTGGTTGGATATGCAGGATGCGGTGCGAGCCGCATCGCTGCATGCGGTAGCATCTGAAGTTACCGCGTCTCCTACTTGTGATCAAGAAATACGCGAGATGCGGTGTGTGCCGCATCCTCGTCTGTGGAGACTATATGCTCGCTTCCCTTGTCGTGACGAAAATGCCCATATGATGCGGTGCCAGCCGCATCGATATGTTCATCTTCTTCTGCACTTGGGTCAAGCTATTCATCTTCGGACCGAATGGGTCCGAAGGATGTGACCGCATGGGTGCGGTTTGCTTACTGGTAAGGGTTTGTTTGATGCGGGTAATGGTCGTTTCGGGACCATACCCCTTCAAGTCCCCCCAGTCTAGTGTTGCTGCCTTGTGCAAGTTGCACGTGGGAGGAGCGCTGGACTTATGGTGTAGGAAGGTAGTTTGGCAGTCTGGAGAAAATTCTAGGCCAGATCAAACTGGTGACCTGGAAAAAATCCGGCTATGCCTCTTCCGTACCGGTGAAGGAATTTCGCTTGATGCGAAATTCTCAGCCGTTGCATGTCATCAGGTGGGTTGCCACCTGTTGTTGTGTTTGAAGGTCTGTTAGAGACCTTCATAGTAATGCTGCACAAACTTCGAACCAACCTATAGGATGGTGGTTCAAAGGTCTGCACATGCTTCGAACCTCTTGGAGGTGGTTTCTTCTTCGAACCATTTGCCAGAATGGTGCACGAAGAAGAAAAGAAAAGCTTTGAAACCGACCTTTGCGGTCGGGTTTAAAGGTTTTGGATGTTGCGTTTGAACTTTGCTCAAGTTCTATGTTCAGCATCCTATGAGGAGATGACCATCCCTTTTTTGTGGGGTGTTCGTGTTCATCCTGATAGCTCTCAAGTAACCGTACGTTCTTTGCGGTTACCTCGTTGCGTCATTGTTGGCCATGTTTGGTCGAACAATGTGGGTCTGAGCTATGGGTAAATAAACATGGTCATAGGCAGAGGAATGCCCACCGTTGTTTATTTTATGCGTTCCATTGGCAGGTAAACAAAGTCATAAGCAGACTTGTTACCGCGGTCCGTTGGCAGGTAAACAAAGTCATAGGCAGACTTGTTACCGCTGGTCGGATACCTGCTGCTTGGTAAGTGCTTGGTTATAGCACGTATCTGCGTTCTTTCTGGAGCCACTTTCCTTCACGCTCCAATACCGAGTTTACAACGAGGTGGCCTCGTTCGGTGATGTGGAGTGAGCTTTGCTCTTCCGTAGCAACCACTCTGCGGAAGCTATGATTATGTCTGTAGCTTCGTGTGAGTGTCTGCGATTTTTGCAGTCAGATATTCACTCAGAGTGTGCGTGTTGTACGGATGTAGCTCTTGAAGGTTCAGGAGTCAAGGTTGCTGACGTGCGGTCGCGTAGATTCCCTTCCTTCTTCTTGCTGAAGAAGTTGTTTATGTACCCTCTGTGGTTGTGAACCGGACAGGAGGGTTTTGAAGCTTGAAGAGAATGAAGGCAGTGCGGTTTGCTTGTTCCTGAGATGCGGTTCAGTCCAAAGAACAACACTGGTTCTGAGCATCTGACACACCTGAATGGGTTCATGTGTGTTACTTCCGCATATTCCACGTGTGCTCGTGAGTGATGCGGAAAAGGTAATATATCCCTTTATAGAATAGATAGATATATTTCTACCTATTTTTTAGGGTATATAAAAAAACGACATGCGGTATGGGTTATGGTGCGAGAAACCAGAGAAACCGCATGCCGCTTATGTTTTTTGGATAATGCTGTCGCTTTTTCTTGCCTACGTGGCTTGATCGCACGTGTGAGTTGGTAGAAGTTGGTGACGTTTCTGGCATGTGCTGAAATGAAAGGACATTTGCACTGCCCGAGGTATTAAATGCACTGTAGCAAGTAGTGTAAACGTCTTCTTTGTCAGGCGCGTGGGCGGCCACGCGCGCGTGATAACCGTCAGCGAAAACGGCGCTCGACACGTGGTGCCGCGTGATACGCTCTTTTTGAACGTGATGATTCGCCTTCCCCTCCGCATTAATTGCGATGGGTATATAAGGGGAAAACCGTTCGTGGTTTCCTCTCACTTGGTTGAAAATTCAAAAAAATTTGCCGTTTGAGAGAAAGTTGTCATCTGTCATCTCGACTATTTTTCTGAAATTCCGGTGAGGTTTCTAGCGTTTCTGTTCACCATCTTCTTTTTCTGTGATATTATTGATGGCTGAACCGTCAAACCCACACAATGTGGAGGGTGTAAACCCTGATCAGCCGTTAGTGGCTGAGGAGGACGATGACGATGACGTAGAGGTTGCCGGCGGTGGGTTGCCGGTGTTGAAGTGGTCAAGACATAGTTTCAAGACTTTGATGACCACGGTTCAAATGTCCACCGACTGGGATTATACTTATCCTCAGGAGGGGGATACTGGTGCCGATGCCCCACCTGGTTATATCACCTTGTGGGCTGATTTTTTCTACGACGGTAACCTTCGGTTACCGGTGACTTGTTTTGTGGCAGAGGTGTTGGAGTACTATCATCTCCACATCTCTCAACTCAGCCCTTTTGGGATGTTCCGGATCAGGAACTTTGAGTATACGTTCCGGGCTCAGAAACTGCCCGTTACCGTTGAAAATTTCCGGCGTTTCTACCAGTTGACGGTGAATACCGGATTCTTTTCTTTTAACCAACGGTATGGCAGCCTGAAGTTGATGACACCGCCGAAGGGTGTGACAGGCTGGAAGAAGAAATTCTTCTATGTGAAGGCCTGTGCGGTTTACGCCGCCATGACGTTTAGGGACGTCAACATTGGCGTTGCGGATGAGGACCTTCCTGTTGCCAGCGCCTTAACCGTAGACTGGTTTTCTAGGCTGCGGCCTATTGAACTTAAGAAGCTGGATAACAATCAACTGTGGGTGCTGCGGATGATGCTTACCAGGCCGGACAGGAAAGCCAGGCCCGTTTTGCGGGAAAAGAGTGGAGGTAAGCCAGCGATATTTGATTGTTTTCTCTGTCTTCTTGCTTTTTTAATAACGTGCATGCATGCGTTATTTTAGTTGAGGCGGTTGGCTTGTGGAGGATGTTCGAGCCTGACTTTGAGGGTCAGGTGGAGTTGATTTCGGTTGAGCTGAAGGAGGGCTTCAACCTGGAAATTGTCAAGAATTTCCGTGTACCGTCACGTGCGGTATTAGACGCGCCTGTGCCGGCTGACGCAAGAGGTATTTCTTACGTTGCTCCTTATTGTCCTCAGTTTATATTGCTAACTTGGTTTGCTTTTGAATTGTTTAATGCAGCTGCCCTTGCGGACTTGGGGAAGTTTGAGAAACGTGTCCCTAAGAAGCAGGTAGAGAAAAAACCGGTGAAGAAACCTGCGCGAGGCCGTGGCAAGGGGAGTGCTGAAGGCTCAGCTGCCCCTTCTTTCGTGTCGGGAGCCGCAGGTACCTATCGATCTTGTGTTCGTCGATATACCGATTACGTGGTAGTATCTGACACCCTTGAGGGTTTGGGTGTTGTAGGTCGTGGTGCGGCTACGGGAGGGACTGCTGGGGGTCCTCCCGTTATTGGTAAAAAAAGAGATCCAGAGCGAAAGGCTTCTGGTGGTGAGGAACCCAAGCGTCGGAGAGTGCAGACAAAAAGGTCTGCTCCGGCGCCGAAACAACCTGCGGTTGTTGTGGGTAAGTATATCGTAGTTTATCTTTAAGTATTCGTATAACTTGTATTGATAACTGTTTGACTGTTGTTCTTGCAGACCCTGTTGGTGGAGATTTCTCCATCTTTGATTCTCCAGGGTCACCTCCGCGTGCCAGGGATGCGGGGACCTCTGAGGTGCCGTCGACACCCCCTGCTAAGGTGGGTTTTGGGTCGACGGTGCGGACCGCAGAGGAAGTGGCGGCCCAGATTCATGATACCGTGGATTCGTCCAACAACCTCATTACTCCCCCGGACGGGGATAATGTGGATCTGCGGTTTTCTGATTCTGGGAAAGAGAACCCTGATGCGGAAACGCAGAAGGTGGATACTGAGCCGCAGAGTTCTGCGGCTGGTGTTAAAGTTACCGGTGCCGGTGCCGGTGGTGCGGAGCATGATGGGCCTCCGATTCAGCCTGGGGAGACTGAATTGGAGTATTACTACCGCACCTACTCCCAGGACCGCAGTACGGCGTACCATCGGCCCCCCTGGACTGTATTGCAGGGGGATGATATTGCCAATGACCCTGCGGCCTGCAGGGAAATCTTGGGCGGTCTGGGGACGCCCTTCGAAGTTGAGCGGGCCCGCGCCGCACCGCGGGAGCTGCGCATAAACCAGCTCTCGACCCTGTTGGTAGGGACTTCCGTTGTGGCGAATGCCATGTTGGAAGATTACAAGGTGCTGAGCCGCCGTGAAGAAGAGACTGTTCGTCTGCGGGCGGAGGCGGAGAAGCTGGTCGAAGCTGCTCGTGCGGGTGCGGAGCAGTTGGAAAAAGATAAAGCTGCTTTTGAGACGCAGAAGCAGACCACTGAGTGGGCTACCACTGCCCAGCTGAAACAGGTGCGTACCCTTGCTAAACTCCTTGCTGATGAGCGTAAACGTTGGGAGGAAATTTCATCCAACGAGCGCAAGAAGTGGAACGAATCCTGGGCTAAGCAGAACAATCTTCTGTTTCATACTCGGCAGGAGTTAGCAAACGCCAAGGCGGCAAATGTTGCCTTGAGCAAAGAAAAAGCTGCGGCTGAGGCCGCGTCAGTTGAAGCGCTGCGGGCAAAGGACGAGACCCTGAAGGCGCTTGAAGAGGCCAAAGATGCCGGGGCCCGTGCTGCCAAGGCCCTTGAGGCGGCAAATTTGGAGCGTCTTCGTTTAGACCAAGTTGTTACCAGTTTGCAGGTACATCTCTTTAACTGTGCTTGATGTTTTATTGCCGGTTCATAAATGTTTACCTTGTGAAGTGTTTGCTATTTTTGACAGGCGGATGTGCAAGCCCGGGAGGTCGCGGTTACAGATCTGACTGCCCGCGTGTCTGAGGCGGAGGAACGTGCTAACTCCGCTGTGGAGGCCAAGGATGCCTTGGTGTCCTCCTTTAATCAGTTGGAGGCTGACCGTGAGTGGATGCGGTCATGCGGTATTTCGCGCGTAAGTCTCTTCGTGCTTTAGCTATCTGTAGACTAACACATAGGACTTACGTTTTGATTTGGATTTGCAGATTGTTGGGGCGATTATGAATGCCCCTGAGACTACTGCGGGTTTGAATCTGGTCCGGGATCGCGCTCGGGATGCCGGTTTTAAGGCGGGGTATAACCGCTGCATTAGTCATCTGAACGTGATTACCAAGGGTAGTCATACGGATGAGCGATCGGGGTTCCGTGATGTAGATACCGAGTCGCGTTTGAAAGCAGCCGAGGCCTCCTTCTATGATACGTCCCTGGCTTGTTTAGAGGAATTGGACGGTTGTTTGGAGGCCGCGGACTATGTAGACCGCTTGCGGATGCTGTATCCAGATGAGGAAGAGGATGACCCTGCTGGTGACGCTAGAGATGAAGCGGGGACCAGTGGTACAAAGTAGGGTTTAGGTTGGCTTGTGTGCCCCCTTTTTGTTTTCCTCTTGTATAAAATAGGAAACCGTTATGTAAATCCGTGTAAGCACCCTTTTGGTGCCTGAATTTTTGAATATAAGGTTTTTTGTTCCATTATACAAGTATTGTATGTTTTGAAACGCTTGTATGCGGGTCTCTACCCATTGTGAATGGGGTTGAGTACGCTTTATACTATTGCGGTACGAGCGTGTGTCAATCCCATTGTTTGCCTTTCTGGGCTCAGGAATTGTATTAAGTAAGAAATATGTCTATCCGGTTGGATAGCACTTAAATCTTTTTTGCCTTGTGTTGGCTTATTACAATAGTTGCGTGTGGCTGACCACTTTGTATAGGTATCGTGAATGAAGATTTTGCCAATCTGTTTTTGGGATACCGCAAAGTGGAAACACGCATTTGTAATAGTAGTAAACAAGCAATAATGTACAAAACAACTTGTTTATTTATTTGCAAATGACCTGCGGTCCGATAGGTTACATGGGGAGTGTAAGAACGTGGCTTACATATAGCAGCGTCTAAGCTGTTGTGCGTTCCACGTTCTGGCGATAGGTTCGCCCTCTAGTGTTTGTAACCTGTATGCGCCCTTCCCTAAGACCTCGTTGACGAGGTAGGGTCCTTCCCACTTGGGGGCAAGTTTTCCTGGGCGCTCGGCATTAGATGCCTCGTTGTCACGTAGGACGTAGTCCCCTGGATTGAAAGTACAAACGCGGACTCGCGCGTTGTAATACTTTTCCAGTTTGGATTTGTATTTGGCCTCGTTGATGGCGGCGTTCTCGCGCCTTTCTTCTAGGAGGTCCAAATCAATCCTACGTTCCTTGTCGTTGTCTAGCTTTTCGATAGCCAACATTCGAGGAGATGGGAGGCCCATTTCCGCGGGTATCACCGCTTCAGACCCGTAGACGAGGCTGAAAGGTGTTTCCCCATTGCTTGTTTTTGGGCTAGTGCGGTGAGCCCATAAGATGCTTGGGAGTTCATCGACCCAGCCACGCCTGGCTGTGCCCAACCGTGCTTTGATTCCTTCGACTAGGCCTTTATTTATACTCTCGACTTGGCCGTTCCCTTGCGAGTGTGCGACTGACGAGAATATGTGTTTGATGTTCAGCTCTTCTAGCCATTGTTGGAATTCGTCGGCAGCGAAGTTGGTGCCGTTGTCGGTAACAATGTACATTGGTAAACCGAAACGGCAGATGATGTGCTCCCAAATGAACTTTCTTGTTATCATAGCAGTGGTTGAAGCGAGTGGTTTCGCCTCCACCCATTTTGTGAAGTAATCAACTGCCACTATGATAAATTTAACGGCACCTGGTGCGTCCGGGAATGGTCCCACTATGTCGATTGCCCATTTTTGAAAAGGCCATGCAGTAGTGACTGGGACCAGATTGTTTTTTGGCCGCAAAGTTTTTGGAGCATGGCGCTGGCAGTCCATGCATTTGCGTAATTCTTTGACGGCGTCCAGGTGCATGCCGGGCCAGTAATACCCGGCATTCATGATTTTTGCCACGACCATGCGTGGTCCGGCATGTATGCCACATATGCCCTCGTGTATCTCTCGGATGAGGTATGTGGCATCTTGTGGATTAACGCATCGGAGGAGTGGTCCGAGGTATGACTTTCGGTATAAGATACCGTCTCCCATTTGATAGTGGCACGCTTTGTATTGCAACTTGCGTGCCTCTGTTTTGCTCTCGGGAGTCACACCGGACTGGAGATATGCGATAATTGGTGTCATCCATGACGTTGTTCCGTATTGGATGACACTAACCTGGCGCAGAGGAACCGAAGGATTTTGCAAAATTTCGATGCGTACCTCTTTTGCCAGGTGTTGGAAGCTGGTGGATGCGAGCTTTGATAGTGCATCCGCGGATTTGTTTTCGCTTCGATTAATGTGTCGAATATTGAATGAAGCGAACTTGGATTTTAGCTGCAGGGCTTGCTCAAGGTAGAGAATCATGATATCCCCTTTGGCGGCATAGTCGCCGCGTACCTGCCCTGCAACTAACAAGGAATCGACGTGCGCTTCCAGGTGTTGCACGCCGATTTTGACTGCTAAACGTAGCCCGGCCAATAGTGCTTCATATTCTGCCTCGTTGTTTGTGCTTTTAAAATCGAGGCGGATGGCGTATGTGAGCTCTTGGCCGTCGGGGCTGACGAGTCGCAGACCTGCGCCCGCGCCTTCCTCGTTGGATGCACCATCGGTAAATAGTGCCCATACTTCTGAGGAGGGCGGTGGGGGCGCGGGATTTTGGGTTTCTTCGCATTCTTGGATGCGATCCGCTGGTACTTCGGATGCGAAGTCAGCTAAGATTTGGCCTTTGATTGCAGGGCGCGGTTTGTAATGTATCGTATGTGCGCCCAGCTCAATTGCCCATTTTGCTAATCTCCCGGAGATGTCGGGTTTGGATAGGATCGGGCCGATCCTGTAGTTGGTTAGCACTGTGATGACGTGGTTAACGAAGTAGCGTCGTAACCGTCTTGAAGCATGTACCAGCGCTAGTACCAATTTTTCCATGATTGAGTACCTCGTCTCCGGGTCGTTGAGCATTTTGCTGATGTAATAGATGGGTGTTTGAACCCCCGCGCGCTCCACTATTAATACCGCGCCCACTGCGTTGTCTGCAGCGGATAGGTATAAGATGAGTGGCTCATCTTTGCGTGGTGCGGTTAGTGTTGGGAGTTGTATCAAACACTCCTTCATTTCTTGGAAGGCTTTCTCAGCCTCGGTGGTCCACTGGAATTGTTCTTTCTTTGAACAGCTTCGCAGGGTTTTGATGAAAGGGTATGACTTGGCTGCATGGTTAGCCAAGAACCTGTTGAGTGCCGCCAGCCTTCCGGCCAGGCGTTGCATGTCTTTCATCGATGCAGGCGATGGCATTTGCTCGATCGCCTGTACTTTTTCCGGGTTTACCTTGAATCCATCTTTGGTGACGATGAACCCAAGGAATTTGCCTTCTTCCATTCCAAACGAGCATTTCCCTGGATTAAGCTTCATGTTGACGCTTCTCAGAGTTTGGAATGTTCTTTCTATATCGGTGAGCATGGTATCTTCTTCCATGCTCATGACGACCAGGTCGTCCATGTAGATTTCGACGCTTTTGCTTATTTGACCGCGGAAAGTGTCGTTCATCAATTTTTGGTAGGTTGAGCCCGCGTTGCGCAACCCAAACGGCATTTTTGTATAGCAGTAATTTCCGGTCGGGGTCCGGAATGCCGTTTTGTCTTCATCCTCGAGTGCCATTTGTACCTGATGGTACCCTTTGTAGCAATCGAGGAAACACTTCCACCTGAATGGTGCGAGGTTATCGACCTTTTCGTCGATTTCTGGAAGTGCGTAACAATCCTTGGGGCAGGCCTTGTTGAGGTCCTTGTAATCGACGCACATGCGCCAGCCCCCGGATGGTTTTTCTACCATGACAGGGTTGGATAACCAAGTCTGGTATTTGACTTCCCGTAGTATACCTGCGGAGAGCAGTTCTTCGATCTGCTCTTGCATCACCTGATTTTTAGCAGATCCAAGGTGGCGTTGGCCTTGGATTACTGGCTTGATACCTGGTTTGGTATTCAAGTGATGTTGCGCTATTTCGCGTGGAACCCCCGTCATGTCTGCGGGAGTCCACGCGAAGATGTCTAGGTTCCTGAAGAGAAGCTGCTTCAGGTGCGCTCTGGTGGTCGGGGATAAGGCGTGACCCAATGTGACCTTTTGTTCCGGGTGCTTAGGGTTGAGAACCCATTTTTCCGGTTGGCCGACGAGGGTGGGCCGTGCGACCTTTGTCGGACGTGCTTCGTCCGTCATCATGACGTCCTTGCGGGCGTATATGATCGCAACCCCTGATTCGGTTGGGAAACCAACCGCGGAGTGGGGGACAGATGTGATCATATTGAAATCTCCCTGGGATTCTCTCCCAAGGAGGACGTCATAATTGGAGGTGTGAGGTAAAACCATGAAGTTTACCTCCTCCGTCCGCGTGTGTTTACCACTGGTAAGACGCACGGGAAATGTAATTTGGCCTAGGGGAAAGACCGTTTCCCCTGCGAATCCGGCCAGCGGGTAATCTACGGCTTGCAACCGGTCTTTGTCTTCTTGGTCAAATTGGTTGAAACATTGCTCGTAGATTATGTCGGATGTACTGCCCGGGTCGATGAACAGACGCTCGGTGCAGTAATGGGCCAACTGGCCTGAAATGACGACGGCGCGTCTATCACGCGGTCCGCCTCGGACTTTTGGGAAGACGACTTGCTCGTCTTTCCAATCATTGTCCGGTCTTCGTGCCGGTTTGCGCGGCCTACCCCTGCCTCCGTAGATCATGTGGGTGGAAGCCACGTACATGGCTTTCTTCCCGGAAGAGGTACCTTCGTTGTGAGGGGTGATATGCTTGGTGGGTTTCTGCCCACCTGGCAAAAGGTGTTGCAGTTTCCCCTCCTTCAACGCTCGCTCAATCTCCAGCCGGAGACTGATGCAGTTGTTGGTGGTGTGGCCCGAGTCCTTGTGGTACTCACAGTAGAGTGTGAGGTCTTGACTTTTCTTGGACTTCATTGGTTGGGCCGGTCGCAAGAACTGTGGGTCCGCGAGGAGGACCTCTCTTGGCGACTGATTGATCTCGGTCCACTTGCGGTCCCGAGATTCTTTTCTTGGTGCCCGAGTGTCTCGGGCAGGGTTGTAGCATTGTGGGTCAAACGTGTTGGGTGGCGGGAGATACGGTTTAGTAGTATCCCGGTTTCGTTTGTTGTTACGTTTGGACCCTTGCTGGGATGTTTCGGCTTGGGGCCTTGCCTTCTTGACATGCGGTTCGAGCGACCGCTGTGTCTGGGCGTATGTCTTGACCGCGGTCATGACATCCTCCCATTTTTTAGGCAAGCCTTCCTTGCCAGAGATGGTCATGATCATCTCTCTGTCTTTGACGGCCCGGATAAAATGGTTTCGCGCCATTTGGTCCGCCACGTCGCCTATTTCTAGGCATTCTTTATTGTATCGGATGACGAATGCCTCGAGCGATTCGTCATCCCTGCGCCAGATGTTCATGACGTCCAACGAATCGCGTTCGTGGCGTCGCTGCTGGCTAAAATGGGCGAGGAACTTGGCGCGCAAGTCCTCGAAAGAATCCAGTGTTCCCACTGGTAAAGAATCGAACCACGCCCTCGCCAGACCGATAAGGGTCTGGGGGAAAAAATTGCACCAGGTGGGTTCGTCCCACCTGCCATTGACGCCTGCACCAGTGAAGATGTTCATGTGGTCGTCCGGGTCGGTCGAGCCACTGTATTTCCCAATGTTGACTGGGAATTTTGTCGTGGTGATATCGGCGTTGGCGATGTGCGGGACGAATTTAGAATTTTCGGCCGCGGCCCTTGGCCTGTATGGTTCGTGTACAGGGCGCTTTGCCGCCCTGAGGTATGTAGTGCGGGGGTGACTGGGAGGAACATAGTTGCGTCCCCCCGGTCTACTGCTTGTGTCGTGAGACTCCCCGCGGTAGGTTTGATCGTCGGGGTCGGTATGACCGTACCCTTCCGTGTAAGGTTGCGGGCCTAGTCGGCTCTGGATGCCGAGGCCGCGCCGGGAGGTTGATCGCCTCCTATCTTCGCCATGGGGGCCCAGGCGAGTGTGTACTGGTCCTCTGTGGCGGGACTCATAGGAGGAAGTATCCTCGTTGAGTGTGTGGACCGAACAGTAAGAGGATCCACGATCGTCTGGTCGGCTTCTGGAAGCCGGACGTGAGTGCAACCTGCCGTCGTATTGGAAGGTACGGTTGGCAGGTGCGTGTTGTATTGGGCTAGGCCCAGCTTGTACGTTTGCTTCCGTACAAGCGCGGTTGTAAGCCGCTACCAGCAGGTCAGTCTGCTGTTGGTACCAGGAGTGTAAGTCCACGCCTGGTGGGAGCACAGGTGGGGCCTGTGATAAGTCATGTCCGAACGCAAAGGATGGGATCCTCTGGGTGGACGTGCCAATGTGTCCAGGGGTCGGAGGTTGGATCCCTGTTGGGACCGGGGGATTTGGACTATCCGCATTGGTGTTTTGGTTATCAGTCATGATCTTGAGAGGGAGAGGGATGGATTAAAAAGTGCTAAGAGTAGCGGTGGGCGCCAATGATGAAACAATGGTTAACCGGGCAAGGTTAACACACTGGTCTCGTCAAGAAGGGTTAATCCCTTCCTCTCGGAGATCGCTGGCTGGGTCACCGGTGGATGATCTCCTGCACAAGGAAACAAACCGTGACTCGTAACAAGGAGGATGGGGTGGGGGGTGCTCCTTGTTACCACTCTCCGGCGTGAGAATCAGTAGTTTGCTTTGGGAAGCAAAGTAAGATAGTAGTAGTGAGAGAGTTGTGAAGAGATACCTCAAACCTGGTTTGGGGTCGGTATTTATAGCCGAGGAGTGAAGGAGGTGATTGATGGATGGGCTGACGACGAGCTGCACCGTTGCAGGTGTGTCAGTCTCGCCGGCCGTGGGGGTTACGCCACGTCAGCCCATCGCTTTAATAGTTCTGACAGGGGACTGTCGCCGGCGCCACTTGCCCTGTGGTGTCAGCCACTTGCATGGCGTGTCAGTCCACTGGTTGGATATGCAGGATGCGGTGCGAGCCGCATCGCTGCATGCGGTAGCATCTGAAGTTACCGCGTCTCCTACTTGTGATCAAGAAATACGCGAGATGCGGTGTGTGCCGCATCCTCGTCTGTGGAGACTATATGCTCGCTTCCCTTGTCGTGACGAAAATGCCCATATGATGCGGTGCCAGCCGCATCGATATGTTCATCTTCTTCTGCACTTGGGTCAAGCTATTCATCTTCGGACCGAATGGGTCCGAAGGATGTGACCGCATGGGTGCGGTCTGCTTACTGGTAAGGGTTTGTTTGATGCGGGTAATGGTCGTTTCGGGACCATACCCCTTCAAGATGCATCTTCTTAGTTTTTTTTTTTTTTTTTGGCTTGTGAGCCATTAAAGCCTTTTTAGTCACTCAAGGGAGGCAACCATTTTTTAAGGTATAGGATAGCTCAGACTCTACATCGAAACATAGCCTCTTTAGTAAAAAGTTTAGCCTTTTTATCTAAAATAAATTGTAGTGTATAAAGTTTAGATGCATAACAGATAATACAGTCTATCAAGACTCTTTAGACATATGATTGTTTCTTATTGGATATCAGGATGGGGACTACATGATTTCAGAGTCTATTTTTAAATGTTTCGGACACTTGTCAAGTTCTGAAATAAATAGGTTTTCTTGTATTTCCTAACCTTAACCGCATCAAATGTTTATTCTGGTAAAAAGGCTTTGGTCAAAGTTCATTTTGGTCATTTTTCCATAAATACTAGTGACTACATATGATCGTACATACAAGATCTTGCATGTCTCTTTATATTTTTTGGTGATAAACATATTGTTATTCTCACGTCGTATGGTGGTCATAGAGAGAATTCCCTTCCTATTGCAAGGCTAACTACATCTTGTTTTGTAGTCTGTAGATTATATTGGCAACTATACTTCGTTGGTGCTAGGAAGAATCTCATATGGAAGTTAACATCCAAATCCCTTTTATTTAAGGTCTTGAAGACTTCTTCAAGTATCATAGTGAATAAAGGTGTGCATTTTAAAGTAGGATTGAACTTTGAAGGTGTGTAAGTTGTGCTTATTTAAAGGTTTTGGGTAACAAGGTTAATTTTTAATTGTCAAAGGTCTTTAAATTTTGATTTAAATCTGGCTTTTAGTTTATAACCAGGAGGTTTTTTTCGTGCGATATATGTAATTGGAAATACGTATGTTTACCTCAATAGGTTAGAAACTTATGTATTTACACTTTAAATATAAAAAAAAATAAAATAGTTAATAATTGAAATTCAAGAATTTTAAATTGATGTTTAGATATAAGATATGATTGAAAGTACGTATAAGTAAACACTTCAAATAACTTTTATTTTATAAATTAAGAAATAAAATACTAATAAATGAAATAAGATAAAATAGAAGAAAAAGTTTTGACTCATTGGTATTCTGACACCTAATACAACAATTACTTATTTATTTGATAAAATTATACAAAAAGTGTCCATCTAAACATATAAACTGATAATTGTAAACTTTAAAATTTAGCTAAATATCACTCATAAAAATAACTAGTTTTTTTAGGTCGCGCGTTGTGGCGGAACCGAGTAAATGATAATGTAAAACAAACATGATTTGAAAATAAAACATGTTGTTTAGAAAACCAAACCATTAGAATGGTTTAGTTTATCATCGTATCGTTTTATGATACTAAATAAAATACTTTATTCAGAGTACAACTTCGTTTTTAACAAAACTTATAACATAATGTCGGGGGAAAGATCAAGCACAACTACGTACTTAAGTTTTTAGAAAACAGTTATAAACATAAATTATTAAAAAAGTATCAAATTTATTGATAAATTAATACATGTTCTAAAAAAAAGAATTATTAAAAAATGGTATAGGAAATAAATGGTTTAAAAGGGGGGGGGGGAGATAAAAAAATATGTTATTAAAAGTAAATATAATAATAAACTATTATAATATATTAAATAAAAGAGAAACAAAAAACTATATATTATTATAATTCAAATACAAAATATAAAGAATATCTGAAGGGGTATGGTGATAGATCTCGCGCCAACTGACCGCGAGTGACCATTACTCTTATCAAAAACCCCCACCAGCAAGAACTTATCTGCGTCCGTGCGGGCACGCACGAACACACCTTTCGAATCCGACCAGTCAAGGGATAAGAAGAAGCATTACCTTGTGTATGAAAACGGGTGTACATAGCGATGCGGCTGGCACCGCATCCTATGAACATTTTCGTCACGACAAGGGATCTGGGCAACAACAACATCCACCACAAGCGGCGATGCGGCTTGGCACCGCATCCCGCATATGTCTTCATCAGAACGGGAACGCGGGAACAACAAAGGTTACCACAGGCAGCGATGCCGCCCGGCACCGCATCTTGCCCATAAGGCAAGTGGGACTGACACCACAGAGTAAGTGGTACCACTGGCAGTCGCTTGTCAGTCCGTACGTAAGCAACAGGCTGACACTGCAGTAGGACGTGGCTTCACCTCCACAACCGACAAGCCTGACACACCTGCATTAGGGCGGCACGTCGCCAGTCTGTCCCCTCCTTCACTCCTCGGCTATAAATACCAACCCCAAACCAGGTTTGAGGTATCTCTTCACAACTCTCTCACTACTAGTATCACACTTGCCGGAGAGTGGTAACAAGGAGCACCCCCACCCCATCCTTCTTATTACGAGTCACGGCTTGTTTCCTTGTGTAGGAGATCAACCAGCGGACGATCTAGCTAGCGATCCTCGGAAAGAAGGGATTAACCCTACTTGACGAGACCAGTGAGTTAACCACCTCGGTTAACCATTGTTTCATCAATATTAGTAATTTTAAAGCAAATACATAACAAATCGTCATCGGTAGTTGAAGTGCGTAATTAGATTTCGCCGAAATTACCGATCCAAAGCACGTGAGAAGTCATTTATGATACTAAAAATACTCAATTTTTAATACATCATTTTCAATAAAATTCATATCGAAATACTAAAAAATCAAATATAATTATGTAACTAGAATTTTGGAAAAGGAAGCTAAAAGAGAATACGAAAGTTTGAAACCAAATCACTAGGTGATTTTTCCATAAACACTAGTGACTACATATCAGGGCCGGCTGTGGGGCCTGTACGAGAAGTGCCACCGCACAGGGCCCATAATATCAGAGGGCCCAAAATTGTTTAAAAAAATATTTATGTTATATATAAATATATTGTAGAAATTAGATATACAAATTCACTGTTTGGCTCAATTGGTGCGCATCTTGTCTGTGGCCTTAGCGTTTCAGTGTTCGATTCCCGTAATTGTTTTTTTTTTTTATCCTTTTTACTTATTTTTGGGTTCGTTTTATTTTGTTTAGGTGCCTCAAGAAGAACTGATTTGATTTAATAATGGGAAACAGGGGGAAAGGCCCCAACTCCCTAATTTCAAGCCAATATTTTAGTCTTTAATTTTTATTTTTCACATGTAAATTTAAACGTCCATGAATTTGTAAGTCTTTTTTTTCTCATTCAATCATTTAAATAAAAAACTTTACATCTTTTCTTGTTTAAATTTGTAGTTTCTTTTAGTTCTTATTTATAATTATTTAAAATATAAACCTAGTTGAACTCAATTTCTAGTTCTATTTGTTTTATTTGTATAAAAATGTTTGTATTGCCAAGCCAATTGTGTTGTCAAACAAATTTGATACTTTTACATGCATTAGACTTCTTTTTGGTTAAAGAATTTAAGTGTTAGTTCTTTTTGTTTGTTCAGAAGGTATTTAAACTAATGTTAGGTGTATTAGTTTATTTGTAACATAAAAAAGGAAATCACATGTTATAAACCTAATTTGTGTGTTGATAACGCATCGCGTACGCAATGTACGTTAAGACATTTTGTACGTTATCCAGCCTCTATATATATGTGTGTGTTATATATTTAGGGACCAATTTTTTTACTCGCACAGGGCCCAAGAATTTTTAAGGATTCTCAGAGACGGCCCTGCTACATATGATCGTAGATACAAGATATTGCATGTCTCTTTTACTCGTATATTTTTTTTTGTGACAAACGTATTTTTATTCTCACGTCGTAGGGTGGTCATCAGTGGCGAAACTTGAAAATTTCCACCGGAGGGTTGGAAGTCACCGGACCTAAAAGTATATACCTATTTTTTTGGGTTATTGGTTTTTAATAATCCTAAGTTTTACCTGTTGGCCGATAATAATCCCACCTTCAAAAATTCTCTCCAACGATCGCAACTTGTAAGAATTTGGCCCTCATCGATCCTTTTCAAACTGTAGGTGCAATTAATTCAATTAAGGAGGTTGCAGGTGCACTTGAATCTATTGAGGAGGTCAAATTCTTATGTGTTATAAAAGGATTAATGGGGGCCAAATTATTACAAGTTGGGATCGTTGGAGGGAATTTTTAAAGTTGAGATTATTATCGGCCAACAGGTGAAACTTTGGATTATTAAAATCCAATAACCCATTTTTTTTTATAAAATCGGGGGGTCGAAAACGTATATACCTAAAAAATTCTATACGAAACATACATACATACATAACACTACTGAGCGAAAAGTTTGGGGTCCCCCCCCTCATAGCTTCGCCCCTGGTGGTCATAGAGAGAATTTCCTTCCTGTTGTGAGGCTAACGAAATCTTGTTTTGTAGATTACATTGGCAACCATACTTCGTTGGTGCTAGGAAGAATCTCCTATGAAGTTAACATCCAAATCCCTTTTATTTCAGGTCTTACTTCTTCAAGTATCATAGTGAACAAAGTGTGCATTTTAAAGTAGGATTGAAGGTGTGTAAGTTGTGCTTATTTAAAGGTTTTGGGTAA
Organism: Helianthus annuus; assembly: GCF_002127325.2. Taxonomy (NCBI): domain Eukaryota; kingdom Viridiplantae; phylum Streptophyta; class Magnoliopsida; order Asterales; family Asteraceae; genus Helianthus; species Helianthus annuus. The sequence continues at coordinate 171,710,535 of NC_035446.2, forward strand.
CAAGCTTAATTTTTAATTGTCAAAGGTCTTTAAATTTCGATTTAAATCTGGCTTTTAGTTTATAACTAGAGGTTTTTTCGTGTGATGTAACTGGAAACACGTATATTTATCTTAATAGGTTAGAAACTCATGTATTTACACTTTGAATATAAAAAAAATTAAATAGTTAATAATTGAAATTTAAAAAATTGTAAAATGATATTTAGATATAAGATATGATTAAAAGTACGTATAAGTAAACACTTCAAATAACTTTTTTTTATAAATTAAGAAATAAAATACTAATGAATGAAATAAGATAAAATAGAAAAAAAAAGTTTAGACTCATTGGTATTGTGACACTTAATACAACCAATTACTTATTTATTTGATAAAATTATAAAAAAGTTTCCATGTAAACATATAAATTGACTCACTGCCACTCATCACTTAACCATTATATGTATATATATTGTTGACGAAGGCTCATAAATAGTAATTTTATTTTTATAATAATATATAGCTTTTTATTATTATATTATTTAATATTATAATAGTATTTTCACTTTTAATTTAACATATTTTTATATTATTATTTTATTTTGCAAAACCATATTTTCTTTTTCATCTGTTATTTATTTTTTCATGAATAGTAACTTTATTTTTATAATAATATAGCTTTTTAATATTCTATTATTTAATATTATAATAGTATATTTACTTTTAAGTTTAACATATTTTTATATTATTATTTTTCTTTTGTAAAACCATATTTTCCTTTTCATTTATTGTTTATTTTTTTAATTTATTTTTTCTCCTTAAATCAAATTTATGTTTTCGATTAGTTTGATATTTTTTTAATAACTTATGTTCGTTAATTTTTTCCGAGACTATAAACAATGATTTCATTTTTATAATAATATTTAGTTTTTTAATATTTTATTATTTATTATAATAATATTTTATTATTTATTATAATAATAGTTTATTATTATATTTACTTTTAAGTTTAACACGCCTTTTGTTTTTTTTTTACTTTTTTAAAACTATATTTCGTTTATCTTTTATTTTTACTTTTAGTAATTTATTTTCTTTTTTTAATCGTATTTCCAATATCAATTAATTTCAAATTTCTCTAGTAATTTACGTTTGTTACTTTTTTCTAAAAAATTAGGTCGAGTTGTGTTAAATCATTTCACTCTACATTCCGGTATAAGTTTTGTTATAATGAAATTGTATTCAAAATAGAGTATTTATTTAGTGTCGTAAAATGGTATGATTATAAACTAAACCGATTCTGACGGTTTGCCTTTCTAAACAACATACTTCAATTTCAAATGACGTTTGTTTGTATTATTATTTGCTTCGCTTCGCCGCAACACGCGATGTCAACGAACCTAGTTTACATTTACAATCGTATTCAATTATAAAATATAAAGAATATTAGTAATTTTAAAGCAGTTACATAACAAAAAAAAATACTTACTGAACACTAACTTAAAATACAAAATATATATATATTTATATATATATATATATATATATATATATATATATATATATATATATATATATATATATATATATATATATATATATATATATATATATATATGTACTCTTCATCATCATCGTTAGCAAATTAAACATATCAGGGGTGGCGAGAATTTTTAGGCAAAATCTATTCGGGAGGGGAGGGGGTGGCCCCTTAAAAGCTTCGCACATGGTTATAGCGTCATACCAACAATTAGTTTGCAGTTAACTATACAAATATAACTATATAAGGATCGAAAAATACTATAATGATGGAGAAGTATAGCGTTTCCCATGGAAATTTTTGCAACTAAAAATTATAAACAGCAAGTAAAAATTTCACCAAAATATATTTAATTTGCTACATATATATTTGCCACTTACAACTCAAATGAGTTATTTCCAGTACATAATAATACTCATGAGCTATTCCTCACTAGTAAATACAATACAATTTGTATATATTTAATGTAACATGGTGGTACTAGAGGCCCGAAGTTACATTTATAAACTGAAAATAAAATTGAAAAAGTATATAGGTAGATATGTATCATTGCTTTCTAAAAGAACCATGATCAGTTGTGAAGTGGGTTCGGTCCACAAGGGACGAGCCGACGTGACACCACGTGAGTTAGCCGATTTTCTCCGAGCTTTGGATTGACATTAAAATGGCGCTTGAATGTTGAAATGAAATTGGCTCGTATTTTTTCTTCACGAACTGACCGATCAATGATGTTTCTGCAACTTGACTCCTGCACCGACGCTAGAAGCAGGATCGTAAGCACAAGCAAGACAGAAATTTGAATCTTCATATGTGTTATTAGATAAGGAGATAAAGAACAAAGAATGTTGAAGATCTTTGAAAATGGAATGTGGCTTCAGGTGGTTTAAACAAGATTATTTATAGACAAATTTCAGTTGTCAACCGTTACAAAAGATTAAAAATAGAATAATATAGTTGACAACTCAAATATAGACGGCCAGCAAACATAATAATTACTAACTAAACCCTAATTATATCCCAAGAGCTCAAAACTGTTAAGATTGTAAGTTTATAACCACATCAGCGATGAATTTACATCTCCATTTCGGTCTTGTAAGCGAGAAGGATCCACTATTTCTCAACCAACACTAACTGTAACAAACCACTATTCAAAACCAATAATTTAATCGTCATGTAAATATGTAACCAACAACCCAGACCTATTGGTTTCATGTAGAACGTATAACCATGGGCGTAGCATAGTGGGGGTGGGAGGGGGCGGCCAACGCATCGAACTTTTTGCTCAGTAGTGGAGAGTATGTAGTTTTCGTATAGAAGTTTTTGGGTATAACGTTTTCGACCCCCCAGTTTTAGAGAAATTTTTTGGTATATATGTTTTCGACCCTCCGATCGAAAATCTCAACCTCCGCCACTGCGTATAACCGAACTGCTCGGTTATGGTCAGGGGCGGTTCTTAGAAGGCCTATGGCAGGGCCACGGCCCGGGCAAGTTTTTCGGCCGTAGTGCTAATTTTCCGCATTTCGATCGATATTTTTTATATATACTATGTTTGGCCCGGGCTTGCCCAAGCTTTTTTTAGTGCCCGTGTCTTTCGGCCCTGGCACGTTCAACGGGCGAGATCCGCCACTGGTTATGGTTTGGTTAAAGAGTAAAATCATAGCTCATGCATACGTTTAGCTGATATAAGAACACTTTCTAAGGTTACAAATGGCTTTAATCAACATGACAACCTTTAGCTGATTTAAGAACACTTTCTAAGGCTACAAATGGTTTTAATCAATATGACAACCCGCAAAAATTATAAAATTTAGAATTTAACCATAATTATTTTAAATTTACTTCATAAGGTAGAGGATTAATGTTAAGAAAATAGATTTCACTTAATTTACATATCCGAATATATTATAACGACCTTCAAGATAAGTTATCTATTTACATCATTTAGTTTTCTTTTTATTATCACTAGAACTGATGAGATCACAATAATCGATTTTCTAAACATAATTTTATTAAAATATGCAAAATCATTTTATAAGGTTGACATTGCTCATTATATTTTTCTGTCCAATATAATTCGGTAGTTGACATATATTATTAATCCACATAAATCCTGATTCATGGAATGTGACAATGTCATATGGAGTTGACTTTGTTTATGGATTACGAAATCAATGTTGGTATATTACAATCATGGACACACGAAGGTCGATCTATGCTTTTAAAATATTAGAGTAAAAAGCGTGTTCACATTCTAACATAAACATGTGGAGCTTAACAGCAGGCCTTCTCGTTATTCATAAATTAAAGTATATATGTTTACAATTACGACCAATACAAGATATATTCAGACAAATATAGCCCTTATAGGAAAAATGGGATCTAATGTCAGACAAAACATGGTGCGTTGCTAAAAATTCAGGCTCTATCTTTTAATTACTTACATAATTTTTATTTCATATATTAAGTATATATTTCTTATCACTGACTAGCTCCAGAGGGATCCCGAATCGGCAGACGATGTTGTCCAAGACAAATCTCTTCATTTGTTCACCCGTGATCTTTGCTAGAGGCTTGACCTCTATCCACTTTGTGAAATAGTCAATGGCAACCATCACAAACTTGGCCCTCCTGGGCCTTACGGGAAAGGTCCTATAATTATAGAAATCAAATCAGAAGATGAAATTTGAAATTTGAATCATAAGAGTCTTGAGAGTTGACCGAATTGTGAATTGATTTTGATTGTGAGTTTGTAAGTTACGAGAATACAAACGACTTACATGAGTACCAATTGTCGACTGTGATCATTCAATAAGAACTATAAAAAGAACAAAAGATATAAATAAATTTTATGATTGTGTTGCCGCTTAGGTTGTCATCGTTGCATTTGTCATGAACGCGTATTTTAGAATTGACAAAATCAAAAACTTGATTAACCGATAACTTCTAATGGCCTTACTACTTTACTAGTTACCAACTACCATACTCCAAAATCCTAATACTTAAATAGGGCCTTCGGCCTGTTAGAACTATGACAATGGCCCAATATAAATTTTTGTATTCTAAACTTGGGGCCTCTTAAGTTTGGGTGGGTCTGCTAAAAGAAAGCCGGCCCTGGTAAACAAATCAAATTATGAATCTAAATATTGAGAAAAAAAACTAAAAAAAGGTGTATCTGATTACGACACTAAAAAACTTTATTTAAAAACAATTTGATTTTTTTTTCTACAATTTATATTAGAATGTTAAGAAAAATAAATAGAATGAGATATTTGTAACCATTTGACCCACGTTATTTCCACCACAAGCCCAACCACAAAGGCTACACTTAAGCCCATGGATGCTCCAGCATCGTATCCCCTGGGTTTGGAAAAAGACTCGTCCTCATGTCTTGCATAAGACCCAATCCACGACCCACACATTCCTTAGTCCACCACCATCTGTTCCATGCCGATATCACTAGCCCAATCCAAACCCAATGGCCAGAACTAGACCACCAAAATAACAGACAACTCCCGTTGTAACCCCAACGACTGTGATGACATATGTTTATGAGTTTATCCATCATGGTTTTCGCTAAGTTCCGGAAATTTTTTTTACAAGATCTTGTATTAAAGTTGATTTTTTTATATGCACTTCATGGTGCATAACTTTGTATACAAGAAAGGCTGGAAACCTTTCAACCGATTACATTTTTTATCTATTTTTTTCAATATTTTGAAAGTTGCAGTTTCAAAGTCTTAATATTATGGCTTTGTGTTCAACGTACAAGTAAAACTAATAATATACATGAGGGTAACAGTGTAGCTGTCTAGTGATGTATTATAACCAGAGGCGTCTCTGAGAATTCACGTACCCTGTTCGAGATTGAAAAAAATGTGCCTTTCTGTTATGTTTTGTTATTAGTTAAAAAAGATCAAATCAGTATTGGGCTTAATAAACATAATTCCAAGTGAGCTAAATTCTAAACCATAGTATTTGTAAATGGGCCTATTGAAAGTGGTATGTGTTTACTATTTAAAAAAATAACATATATGTATCGGATTTTTTTTTTAAATCTCATCCCTCGAAATCGTGGGCCTTGTGCGGAGGTCCTCCCCGCACCCGCACACTATCAAAGGTCCTCCCATGATTATAACATACTTGTGTGAATGATTATTGTAATAACACATAACCGATCGCGGATAGTGACACACATCTAGAGAATCAGAAGACTTTGATGATTTGAAAAATATGAAGTGGCCGGTATAAAACTAATTAGTTTTATTTTTACCAATTAAAACGTAACTAGACATATTATCAAACGTAAACTAAGACTGAACTGGTCAAAAGAAACATATTTTTTTACTCCGTCTGCTACATACATATTGTAGTAGATTAAGTATGATGATGACTATTACCATAGATTTAAGCATCTTATTATGTCATTACCTACCAAATCTCCATTTCTTTAATCTCAAATAGGACTAAGCATGCATCGTAGACCACGACTTTATCGAATTGCTGCATCTTTTTACAACTTGGCTCGTTCGTTTGTCTCATTTATTGTTACCTCATCTACTCAGCTAGTGAAGTAATATATACACACATGTAATTGCATATACTACAAGTGTGAAAAAGGTTCTACCAACTTCATCATTTAATAAGTTGAAATCATTAGGAGTATACTTATATATATCACATACATATAACCATAAGATCCATACATTGATCAGATTCTCATTTCATCACAATGCGGCCTGAATCTTCAGAAAAGGAAAAGATAAAGAACAAGAAGGGATTATGGTCGCCTGATGAAGATCAAAAGCTGAGAGACTACATTCTAAACAATGGTGTTGGCTGCTGGAGTTTTGTCGCCGTTCATGCCGGTAAATTCCATGCAGTTAACATGTGTTTTTGTTAGTTAGTTAGTTAGTTAATCCTTAGGTGCATTCATTGACTGACAGGTTTGCAACGGAATGGGAAGAGTTGCAGATTAAGATGGATTAATTATCTACGGCCAGGATTAAAGCGAGGAAAGTTCACATTACACGAGGAGGAGCTGATAATGACTCTTCATGGCATGCTAGGAAATAAGTAAGCAATAATTATTGATTTTAACCAGTTGACAATTCCAACGTCTTGATTCTTTTGCTAAATCCGTTGCTAGCAAGGATTAGCAACGGATTTTAGTTTGTTTACAATGGGATATAACGCTTGGTTACTAATGTGAGGTCTACTTAATCAGATGGTCTCAGATGTCACGCCATTTGCCTGGAAGGACGGATAACGAGATAAAGAACCATTGGCATTCCTATCTGAAGAAGAAAGTAAAAAACTTGGATAACAAGAAACCTCAAGACACACTGAATAAACAAACACCATGTACAAGAACAGACTCAAGTCTTGAATCTTCAGAAGAAGCTTATGGTTCCAGAAATTTACCCAAGATTTTATTTGCTGATTGGATGTCACTTGATCAATTTCAGAAGTTTGACTTTTCAGGAAGTCAAACAACAGTTATGAATGGTGAACTAGAGAATGAAGGATCATTCAGTGGTAACATCCAAGAAGGATCAAGCTATGGTTTTGATGATTCTTTGCAAATGAAAACCGAGCAACAACATGTAGATTCCGATTTTCTTGATTTAATATCTGAAGAGAATATTATTATGTGTCAAAACTTCAATGACAGTGATGTAATGTTGTATAGTTGTGAATTCTAGTTAATTTAAGCCATGTACAACAGATGTGTATAAGGCTTTCAAGTATGTGCTACGATAATAAAACGCGGTGTCTCCTTTGCATCGAGTAAATGTCAATCAATATTGTTCAAATCAACTCTTCATCTAAAGTCCAAAATATGTGTGGAAGCTTCCATCATGTGTACATATTGGGGTGTTAGGCGGTATAAAGTCCTTAGGGGCTTTATCACGCCACCTCAGCGCCACATCAGTAGTAATGTCATACGTATGCATACGATTACATCTAGTTAGTAGTGATGTCAGACATCATGCCAGAGTAATATACATTAGGTTAGGTTGGATGCCTCCGGACAGGAAAACATTTAATATTAAATTGTGAATTTGGTTTAGGAGAGGGAATAGACATATGAACTAAAATAAAGCCACTGACATTCCAACTCTACAAATAAATGAGTCTTTTCTTTTTGGCATTTGGTAGGAAAGATCTTCAATATAATATAATAATAACAATAATAATTGAACAAATATTTAAAAGAATTCTTGTTTTATTACGTGTCTATACAGGAACTGCAGCATGTCATATCTTCGTTCCTAAAATATTGTCTAGTCTTGATATTCCATCGTTTTTGTAGGATCAACCCTAACTACTCTTCTATTTGGACACCTCATCCTTCCATGATTCACACTCACAAACATCCACACACAACCTTCACCCGTTTGTCATGAACTAATGATCCAACGCACGCGCACACACACATACACCCATAAAACACATTACAATCAAGATCTTTGTTTTGTTGTTCAGATGCCCTATACACACTGTCTTTTGATCTTAAAATGATCGTTGGAACTCAATTCATAAAAATTCCATTCAAAAATCAAGAAGAGGGATCATATTTTTAGGCTCGCACTATTCCCACACCCCTAGAATCTTATTTTCACACCCCTACAATACTACGGGCAGTATAGGAGAATCTTTCACAAAATGAAAAAAAATGTCGGAGAATGATTTTTTGTCTACATGTATATGAGCACTATAACATCATACGACCCGTATAAGTACACACAAGAACGACGTTAACCCTTGTAAACCACACAAACACGTCATTGATGCCTATGGTAATGATGTTGTCAAGATCTTGAAAGAGACAATAAATTTAGGGTGGTAATAAAGTTACACCACAAAATCTTATTTTCACACCCTTTATATGGGTCGTATAGGATTATACGGCTTGATGGTATCGTTTCATTCTTTCATTTGTACTTTATCATATTTACATTTTCGAGTTAAACAGGTCATGTTCGTGTCAACTCACAACTATTGTATTGTGGTCGGGTTCACATGTTTAACACGCTTTTTGCCCTTGTAAATATGATAAAGTACAAATTTAAAACTATCAACAGGAGAGTGTTGAACCTATGAAAAATTGTGTTAAACCTAAGAACTTTTTTAAGCGGTCCCAATAGGAGAGTGGGCACTGGACGGTCGTCCACCATGACCTCCCATGGGCCGACCCTACTTACTGTTTTAATTGTAAGACATAAAAGGGTTATATAACGGAATAATCCACTCTCTTTCACTCCCTCGTGGCAAACATTACGCACGATTGTTTATACAGTTTTGTACTTTCTAAGTTTGAGCACGCCCTATAAGGGGGGAGGGGGTGGTGATCACTCATCAACCATTATTCCATCACTCACAACCCTTTTTAGTGGAAATGCCCATCACTCACAACACCCAACAATAAACCCTCACATCCCCTCACATTCCATTTATCACGCGTTAAGTTTATCACAGAAATATTGATTCACACGTGGAAGTTGATTGCTGGCGGTGGTTTGTTTCCATTTATCACGCGTGAAACTCAAATATCACGGGGATATTTAAGCCCACCCCGCCTGCCCTAATATCAAACTGTTAACTTTGATGTCAAAATTGTGTATGGAACCAATTTCTTGAAGGCCAAAGTCGACAGCATATGCTGACATCCTTACTTTGTCGGCATTGCAATAAAAACTGGTGGAATATTTATATGTTATATAGATATTTTTTGCAATGCACGCTAAAATGATTGATAACGATTGTCTGCTTTGCATCCTAGCTAGGTACTTTAATCGGTAGTAGCCATTAGGAATTAAGGTTGTTATGGTATTTGTTGACATAACCTAATCGAGCTTCCAATTGGTTGCAGAAAATTAGTCAACTTTAAGCTCTTATATTTAATTGTCATATGAAACATCATCACTTGATATAAAATTACGGTTGCAAGTCGCAACAACTAAATTTTCATATAAAGTCTTTTATTAATTGAAAGATAAAATAAGGCCTTATTAGTAACAATTTAGTTTTATTTATTATTTATTAGTTATTATGATAAAATTATAATACTAATACGCCCTGCTTGCGGTGTGCGCATATAATCAATATATGGCTCTCAGAGGTAAAAGTGAAATTGCATCAATTTTAACGTTATTTTACTAATTTCGTGAAAATAACGTTAAAAGTGGGGGATGACTAATCATGCATCATGTGGTGGCGTTGACATATAGCTGAAAGACAAGGGGGTACATGCACAAATCGGCTTTTCTACCGATTGCTAAATGTTAAATGAGCTGAGCCTGAGTTCGACTAGATATATTTTCGGAGTTTGTGGAGGGACATGATTGATCATACATATATCTACTTGTTTAATCTATTCTGATCAGCTTAGTCATGGCATATGAGTGTTAGATGACAACTTAATGCTTTATTTATTTTCTTGTAAAACTTGAAGTGTTGATCGATAGAATTAAGTCCATGAGTTCTTTGTTAGATGGAATCTGTAGGATTTCAAAGAATATTTTTTATTTCTATATACGATTTCAAAGAATATTTTTTATTTTTATTTAAGTTGTTGGTGAGATGGATTAATCTATCATATAGTCCCTTTAAATACTCAATTAATCATCAGTAATCATTCCCTTCTGGTTCAAGCTATCGGAAAAGCCAATGACGAAGCACAAGAAGGGTTTATGGTCACCCGATGAGGACCAGAAGCTAACACATTATGTCATGAACTATGGCCATGGTTGCTGGAGTTCCGTCCCCGTTAATGCAGGTAACTTCATTCGTTTGTGCATTAAACTTATCTAGACTATTTATAAGAACAAAATGAGTTTACTAATATTCAACATTTGATAATCTACATTACCTTTCTTAATTTAGGTCTTGAAAGGAATGGAAAGAGTTGTAGATTAAGATGGATTAATTATCTTAGGCCCGGATTAAAGCGAGGAGCATTTTCGTCACAAGAAGAAGAAACCATTTTGACCCTTCATGCACTCTTAGGCAACAAGTAATTGACCACATCGATTTTATACGCTTCTATTCGACGGTCATTGTCTAGATTGATTCGTTTCAATTCATTTTGAATTAATTTGTTATTTAACTTTAATTGATCAGGTGGTCTCAGATGTCACGACATTTGCCTGGAAGGACAGATAACGAGATAAAAAATTATTGGCATTCTCGTCTTAAGAAGAAAGTAGCCAAATCAGCACATCTTCATCTTCAAGTTAATCCTAAACTTGATTGCACAAACACAAACACAAACATGACAAGTACAAAGGCGTCGTCATCGTGCCTAAATACATCTAACTTCACCAGCAGTTCGTCCGCTCACATGGTTCAGTCGGTGCCACTAGTTTCCCATATCCGCAACTTACCAAAACTTTTATTTGCTGACTGGATTAGCCTAGATGAGTTTCAAGACATGTCAAGTGGTCAGCCACTTAGCCATGATTCAAACAATCAATTAAGCACCATGGAGCATGAATGGCAGCATAATAAAGGATCAACAGAGAGCAGCCAGAATAGTAAATGTCTAGATAGTGGTTCAACTGAAAACGTGCTTCACACTCAGGAGACGATCGATCAAATGTTTGAATTTAATGATGGAGATTTCGACATAGATAGTTTCATGTATATGTAAGATTGTAAGGAGTAATTTGTTTCGAAAGGGGTGAAAAAATAAACCAAATAATCAATGTACATCAAAAAAATAAAAATCTTGTTTATGTTAAGTTAGATATATTATATGACAAAATGTTGAAAACTTATGTATCCTTGTGTCACAAGAATGAATACTTAATCAACAACCAGGACCAATAACTATGCAATAAAAAATTTAACTTAATATTTATTTATAAACTAAGTACAAGAGGCTTTATCACCTAAAAAAATTGAGCTAAGCAAATCACTGGTAGATACAATATGTTACATGATACTACTCTACTATATGTGAAATATTAAGATTTTATTTTTCAATATGAGGAATTATAGCTATATCATCATCATTTTAAACATACATACTTGATTCTCCTACATTATAACTGATTACATTCGAATCCATCGAACATTGAAGACCTAGAAGGCTAGAACCAAAATTATAAAAAATAGAGTTAGGTCAAGAAGACAATTGAAAACTCTTCTGGTGAGTTGACATAGAGTGTACAATCTAACCGAAATCATAATTATTTACTCTAGTTTAAAATCCAGAGATCGGTCACATAGTTCATTTTCTATTTAGTTCGTACTTAATTGTAGCGCGAAGCTTGCAGAGTAGAATCAAGAGCAGATAGGTAACAAATGCTATTGGTCGCATAAGATATGAATACATTTAGAGTTGCGTGTGGAGAGGAGAACGAAAAGGGAGTAAGGTATAAAGTCAATTTAACGCATTCTATTTATCTTTCATGCAATATATATAAGTACATTATACAATTTTTATAGTTTTCTGTTTACGGCAGATTAGTGGCAGAGCCACATTGTGGTGAACGGGTTCTCCCGACACCACTGAATTTCGTGTATCATATGTAACGTGTAATAGGAAGATTTCAAGCGACACCATTGTTTATTTTAAACACTTTACAGATAAACAAATTTATAGTTTAAAAATTAAGCCTGGTTTTTAATAATGGACTTTATAACATTAAAGGCCCATGTTTCTTTCAATTTTTTTAACCGAATAACCATAGTAGGCCAATGTCCAATGGTTTTATTTCAATTGTTTAACCTAAAATGTATTTTTTTATAGTTCAAATGTCTTTGTATTTTTATTATGTATAATTTTTCGATGACATTGTATGTTTATTAAAATATTGGCTTTTATCATATGATTCAACCCAACCTGATCCGAAAATTTTGATTCCGGGTTATTATAAACCCCAATGTCCAAAAAAATTTCGTCATAGAATAAAATTCCTGGCCTTGTCACTTCGGAGATAATTTAATGAACATGCCATATATGTGTTTGTGAGTGTTGAAGTACATCTATCATAGACAAAAAAAAAATCAATAATAAAATATAAAAGTACAAGACAACAAGTAGATGGTAATGTAATGCTTGAGGCTTGGGCCATGTTTGTTTCATAGAAACGCTTACCATGTATGGTTGAAAAACTGATAAATATTCCCTTGATTTACTTGAACTAATTCAAGTTTAATCACGGCATGGAAGGAAAGTTTATTTATTTTTTTCACGAACTTATAAGCTTTTCCATTGTTTGGAAAAAGAAAGCGGACCAGATTGGACTGAGTGGGCTGCTGGACCTAACCGGACCCGACCATTGCAAGAGTACTAAAAAGTAGTTTGTTTGTGTGGCTGAGAATGGAACCAAATTCATAGATGGCTTGCACCTTTTATGCATGAGGATCCACATATAGTGTGATTAGTGGACCAACCGAACTCTATATATTTTTTCATATACGTGTAGTTATTGATTACATACTTAATACATCATATCACACGTACTTAATGTATCATATCGATATTTCTAGTTAACTACCTAATAAAATGATTGAGGATATGTTTCATGGACCATCCCATCCCCAATTGTTTTGTTTTTTGTTTTTTTTTTTTTTTTGAGGGGGGGGGGGGGGGGGGAAGTGTTGTAGGCGATAAGATAATGACACGATCGTGCATCCTCTATGCACAACCTTAAATATGCCTATAAGTTGGAGCTCCCCCTCCACAGTTTAGTCGCCCCTCAATTCACCTATACACCACTTAAAACACTCTAGGAGACAAAGCTTGAAGGTTATAGCCTTGTTTCTACTTCTTATACCACATGTATTGAAAAAAAAAAACCCTTTAAAAGAAGGTTGTCTTCTTAGATCAAGAATTTCACTTGACTTTGATTGTTTACCTGAATCATGCATCATACGGATAATTACCTGATATAATCAACGGGTATAAATTTTTAATTATTATAAAATGAAAAATTTAATGCATACAAAAATAACTACTTTGGTATCTCTCTGAAATTAGTTGAACATGACTTGAGACGACTTTTAGAAAAAAAGAAAAACTTTTAAAAGAATAATTTACCAAAAATAGGAACTCAAATTTCCTCTAAGGCTATAGGGTGTGTCATGACCCTCATGGCCATCATGACCCTCCATGTTAGTGCCATGTAAACCACCTTTAATCCATCATCCAAAACCACTACCCTAAGGGTGTGGACATGACCTAAACCACTAGCCTCTTGTTTATTTTAATTTATCTTTGACTAAAGAAAAAAGGAAATGATTTGTTCAAAAATGGAAAGGAGGACCATGGTTGCCATGGTTTAATCCATGCAAACCATGGTGGATCAATCAAGGGGGTGGTGTAGCCTTCCATTCATGTTCCTAGGTGGCAAATCATGTCCCAATAATGACCCCCACACCCTGTAGCCTAAGGCTATAGGGTGTGGGGATTATGGTTGGGACATGATTTGCCACATAGGAACATGAATGGAAGGCTACACCACCCCCTTGATTGATCCACCATGGTTTGCATGGATTAAACCATGGCAACCATGGTCCTCCTTTCCATTTTTCAACAAATTATTTCCTTTTTGTTTAAACAAAGATAATAAATAAGGGGCTAATGGTTTGGGTCATGACCACACCCTTAGGGTAATGGTTTTGAATGTTGAATTAAAGATGAGTTACATGGCACTAACATGAAGGGTCATGGTGGTCATGAGGGTTATGACCACACCCTATAGCCTAATAAAAAAGCTTCCACAATTTAAAAAGAGAACCACTATCTTTCCTATAGTTCCTCTATTTTAAGAGTAACCATTATCTTTCCTATATAGCCAATGAGCTAGTGGTGGAGCGGTAAAGGAAAGACTTGGTGTTCCTAGAGACCTAGGTTCAATTCCTATCCTCAACATTTAGTTTCTGCAGCACCTGGTGATGATGAGAGACTAGGCGAGTAGGCGGCGGTCGCTAGTTCGATCCTTGAACTGAGAGGGTTTTACCTCACCACACTGTCGTGCCTTCGGGCGAGTGTTCACGGGCTTCGGCCCTAGGTGAGGGTTTTCCCTGGCTCGGAAGGCGAGTGTATCCCGATGTGATTAATTTCGTTAGTAGCTCATTTAGAGGATTCGTTGGCTGTTAAAAAAAAACTATCTTTCCTATAGTATTTATTGGTTGTTAAAAAAATGCATATATTAAATTTGCAAATTAATAATATCACGTACACATAGGTAGGTTTATGTTGAAATGTTGAAGCACAAAAGTCATGAAAATGGTGGCCATTTAATAAATGTTGCCTTATAATGTGACTGCTATTAGTTGTGAACGGTTTACTTTATTCTCAAACCGTTTCTTTAATTCGTCAACTTAATGAGTGACTATCTTTTTAATAGCTGTCAAATCCCTTAACTCTGGCTGGAGGTTAATGAGACTCGTCAATGCTCTGATGGGCCTTCCTTTTAGCCTACAAAATAAAACATTGTTAGCCTCGTTACGGAGGGCTTCGGAGAGGGGATCCGTGACCAAGCTCCAGTGTGAGAACAAGAAAACTTGCCGGAGATATAAGGTTATTCCGACGTGTTGATGTCGCCGGAATAGTTGGTATGAATCCAAGATTATGTGTATTCAATGTGATTTAGAGAATATTCGGAGTTATTCTGCATGTGAGAGTAAATGCTTGGGACATTGAATGCATACCATGGACGATCATGAAAGTGGCTTATATATAGAAAGATAAGCATATTAAGTTGATGAGATCCTCTGGTCGACCTAACGGTCTTCCATGTGCCAGCCCGTACTCCTGACCACGCAAATTACGTGTCACCTTCTGGCCGGAGAAACGGCCCTTGCCATTAATAAGGTAAGTACTTACCTCGTACTTTACCGGCCGCCTCACCCTCTCTCCTCTTGCAGGCACAAAATAGCTCTGCAGAGAAGATGATATGAAAGGCCTTGCTCCTTTCCCGCTTCATTCATGGACAACTTATTATGGATAATAATTTGGCCTGCTAAGGGAGCCCAACAAGACTAACCAGAAAGGGAGCCTAGTCAGGGCCCCTGTCGACAAGTCATCCTTAGTGCAGGGTCATGAGTTTTCAGGCACGTGGGCCTAGACTTATTGGTAAGCGACGCTTCAACTGTATAGAGGGGCCCATTGTCACGGCCCCCGACCCAGTTTCCTGGTTCGAACACCGCGAGACAGAAACCCGGGGTATTATTATTTAGTTTAGCAGCGGAAATTTTAAGAGGATCGTTTAAACTGAAAATGCCCAATTATTTTATTTCACATTCTTAGGACAGACCCCATAATTTACAATAAAGGAATTTCACGGGGAAATTCCCTGTTTACAAAAAAAAACATGTTTATTTATTTATTTCCTGGGCTATTTTATCCAAGCTAGTAGTGCTACACGGCACCTTTCCTGATTCACAGTAAATCACCTGAAACATGTTTAAAATTTTTTTATCAGCGGGGAAATACTGGCGAGTCATTCAATTAATACAAAACGACACATTGCTATTATTTACAGCATTAAGAGTTTTCACATTTGTCCTTATCTATTAATTAGCTGGTTCAGTTGTCACTCGACCGTATCTATGACCGTGGACATATCACTAAGTTAGGCTCGCCCACCTACCGTGATAAATCATTAGTAGTAATGTGCACAAAACCCCCACATACTGCCAGTAATTAAAGATTAGCAAAGACTTAATCACTGCAAAGTATAACTGGAAAACATTTAGGGTTTTGTAAAACAATTTGACAAAAAGAGAATGAATCACATTGTAAGTTTAGTTGGACTGAGTTTCGTCTACTTCTAAGCCTGGTAACCTAGTTAAATAACAATGCACACGAAACTAGGTTAGTAACTTAATACAACCTTTACGATAACTCACGAAATCAAAACCCTCACGACGAATGACAAAGTGTAGCCCGAGTTCGGGCAGCACTTAAACATCCATCGGATCGGTTTCAATCGATCGGACATTGTATCGTAGCAGTGATCAAATTATTACCCTGTTATCACAACAGAGGTTCGGAACAGTGTGTGTTTTTGAAGTAAACAACGTATAATTTAACGTACGTAATTGATTTTTTCGTCGAAACATGCAAACAATTCAAGTCCTAAGCCCCTGGCTTTATAGCTAATATTGGACCCCCCCGCGTGTCGCGACCGGATCCTCTGCACCTGTCGCGGGGCAATCCAAAGTAGGCTAGGCCTGCCTTGTTGTACGTATAGCCCTGATGAGTCAATAATTCTCGAAAATACGTGTTTAACATTCGTTTTCGACGGATAATATCAATTAGGGGATACCCCCTTTAGTTTTAGGGGGCCCTGATCCTATTTTCGACTGTTTTAAAAATTTACGGGTCGCGCCATATCACGTGGGGGTCTCAATTAGGGTTTCCTAATGTGCATTATTAACATAAGAAATATTAATTTTGGCAAGAGTTGTTACATCCTCCCCACCTTGTTTAAAATCTCGTCCTCGAGATTTATTAGAACAAGTAAGGGTACTTCCGCTTCATTTACGACTCCAGTTCCCATGTATACTCTGGTCCTCTTTTTGAATTCCATTTTACTTTGACCAGTACCAATCTTTTGTGTTTGAGGAATTTAATATTTCTGTCTTCTATTTGAAGAGGTTTCTCCACGAATTTCAACTTCTCATTTACCTCTACGTCTTGAAGAGGTACTACCAGGGATTCATCAGACAAACATTTCTTGAGATTGGATACATGAAACACATCATGTATTCCAGCTAGTTCCTCTGGTAGTTGTAAGCGATAGGCAACTGATCCTATACGTTGGGTAACGGTAAATGGTCCTATGTACCTTGGACTTAGCTTTCCTTTCTTACCGAATCGAACTACCCCTTTCCAGGGAGAAACTTTCAAGAGTACATTGTTTCCAACTTGAAATTCCAGCGGCTTGCGTCGATTGTCTGCATAACTCTTTTGGTGATCTCGAGCCGTTTTTAGTCTATCCTTGATCTGAGTTATTTTGTCGGCGGTTTCCTGAACAATCTCGGGACCTGATAATTGACTTTCTCCTATTTCTGCCCAACAAACGGGTGTTCGGCACTTTCGTCCATACAATGCTTCGAATGGGGCAGCCTCAATGCTTGTATGATAACTATTGTTATAGGAGAATTCAATTAAGGGTAGGTGGTCGTCCCAGTTTCCACCAAAATCTATTACACATGCCCTGAGCATGTCTTCCAGGGTTTGGATCGTCCTTTCACTTTGTCCATCTGTTTGGGGATGTATGTTGTACTTAAATTCAATCGTGTCCCCATGGCTTCTTGAAAACTTGTCCAGAAATGTGAAGTGAAACGACTATCCCTATCTGATACAATGGAGAGTGGAACTCCATGTAAAGACACTACCTCATCCACGTACAACTTAGCCAATCTCTCCATGCTAAAGGTTTCCTTCATTGGCAGGAAATGAGCCGATTTGGTTAATCGATCTACAATCACCCAGATTGCATCATTACCTTTTCGGGTTTTAGGTAACTTAGTAACAAAATCCATTGTTATTAGTTCCTGTTTCCACACAGGCACTTCTAATTGTTGAAGTAACCCGGAAGGTTTCTGGTGTTCTGCCTTAACTTATGAGCAAGTTAGACACTTAGAAACGTATCTAGCTATGTACTTTTTCATTCCTATCCACCAGAAGTTATTTTTTAATTCTTGGTACATCTTATTATTACCAGGGTGCATTGTATATCTAGACTTATGGGCTTCTTCTAGAATCTTATCTCTTAAATCTCCTTGCTTAGGTACCCAAATCCTTTTCTTGTGGAATCTCCAAACTCTATTTGTCCCTTGCTCTAATTCCTTTGTTTGACTGTTCATTCCTTCAGCATCATCCTTGATTGTTGTTTCCTGAACGTTCTTCAGTTGTTCCATTAAATCAAACTGTAGATTTAATCTTAAGGCACGAACTCGCCGTTGCTTTTCATGGTACTTACGACTTAGGGCATCTGCTACTACATTTGCCTTTCCTTCGTGATATTGAATATCACAGTCGTAGTCACTTAGAATTTCCATCCATCTTCTTTGCCTCAAGTTTAATTCTTTTTGCCCAAATATGTACCTTAAACTTTTATAATTTGTATAGACAGTAAACTTACTTCCGTACAGATAATGTCTCCAAATTTTAAGGGAAAAAATTATTGCTCCAAATTCTAGATCATGAGTCGTATAATTTTCCTCGTGCTTCTTCAATTGTCTTGATGCATACACAATTATCTTTTTACGTTGCATTAGCACACATCCTAATCCTAGCTTAGAAGCATCACAATAAACTTCAAAATTTTCTGTCCCTTCTGGTAAGGCAAGAATTGGGGCATTCGTTAACTTTTGCTTTAAAATCCTAAAAGCCTCTTCTTGCTTAGGTCCCCATTCAAACTTAATTGTTTTACAAGTTAATTTAGTTAGCGGCACAGCTATCTTAGAAAAGTCCTTAATGAAGCGCCTATAATATCCAGCTAATCCCAGAAAACTTCTAACTTCAGTAGCTGATTGCGGGACCTTCCAATTAGTGATTGCTTCTATTTTGGAGGGGTCTACGTAAATACCTTTGTGATTCACCATGTGTCCTAAGAATTACACCTCCTGTAGCCAAAATTCACACTTTGAGAATTTGGCGTAAAGCTTTTCCTTCCTTAACAGTGCTAAGAGTGTATGCAGGTGTTTGCAATGTTCGTCCTGATTTTTGGAATAAATAAGTATATCCTCGATGAAGACAATTACAAATTTATCCAAATACGGTTTACAGATCCTATTCATCATGTCCATAAATGCTGCAGGAGCATTTGTTAATCCAAATGGCATGACTGTAAACTCGTAGTGACCATACCTAGTCCTGAAAGCAGTTTTAGGTATGACTTCTTCTTGTACCTTCAACTGATGGTATCCGGAGCGTAAATCTATCTTAGAAAAATATTTAGCTCCCTGAAGTTGATCAAAAAGGTCATCAATCCTAGGTAATAGGTATCGATTCTTAATTGTAACCTTATTCAATTCTCTATAATCAATACACATTCGCATGGAACCGTCCTTCTTTTTCACAAACAACACTGGTGCCCCCTAAGGGGATGAACTAGGTTGTACGAATCCTTTGCTTAGCAATTCGTCTAACTGCTTTTTCAGTTCTAACATTTCGGTGGGTGCCAACCGATAAGGTGCCTTAGCTATTGGTGTAGTTTCAGGAATTAGATGAATTTTAAACTCTACTTCCCTATCAGGTGGTAATCCAGGTAGATCTTTCGGGAATACATCCGGCTATTCTGATACTACTGGAATTTCCTTAAGTTCCTTACCTTTAGTGTTAATGATTACCGAAATCATATACACTATTCCTTGCTTTCGTTCATAACTATCAACTTTCATTACTGAAATGAACTTCATTGGTTTACGTGGCTTTTCTCCTATAACCACAATTACTTCTCCGGTGGGTGTCTGAATCTCTATAGAATTCTTATCACAAAGGATTCGAGCATGGTTGGCTACTAACCAATCCATTCCTAATACGACATCGATTCCGGCTAAATTCATAGGTAGCAGGTTTGCAGAAAATTTATGGCCTAAAAGTTCTATATTTCCTTCTTGCAAAACCTTATTTATATTAACAGAATTACCATCTGCTGTTTCTACCTAATAAATCTACTTAAGTTGGGTTAAAGGTTGCTTAAGAGCTTGGCAGAACGAAGTGTTTATGAAACTTTGGTTTGCACCAGAGTCGAATAATACTTTTGCATAAACATCGTGTACCAGAAACGTACCAGCTATCACATCGGGGATCAGATCTGCTTCCTGGGTAGTTAGCTGAATGGCTCGTGCGTTCTTTTTATTAGCTCCTTCAGCAGGTTTGGCCTTGTTATCAGCTGGCTTAGCTAATTTAGGGCATTTTGGTCTGAAATGTCCTATTTCTCCGCAATTGAAGCAAATCATAGATTTCTTCGTGCAATTCTCCTCTTGGTGGCCCTGTTTCTTGCAGAAATTGCAATTTTCTCTACATTTTCCAAATGTTTCTTTTTACAATTTCCGCAAAATGGCGGGGTGGAAGATTGCCCAGTTCCCCTTCTCTTGAAGTTACCACTATTATTACCCACACGAAATCCTTGGGTGATCTTTTGGGCCAAATCCTTTTTCCTAATTTCTTCTCTTGTGCGCACCAATCCGTCGGTTAGTGTGTTAGCCAGTTCAACAGCATCGTCAATTGTGTGAGGTCTTGCAGCTTTAACGATATCACGAATCTTGCTAATTAAACCCCAAATATAGCGAGAAACAAGCACCGGTTCTGGCGAAGCCAGAGTTGGTACAATTCGAGCATACTCGAAAAATTTTGAAGTATACCCTCGACAGTCAACATCCACCATCCGGTGGTTCAGGAACTTATTCGTCATTTGTTGCTTTTCATAGTCGGACAAAATTTTCTTTCCACCACTCTTTTAAATTCTTCCCAATTCATGGCATAAGGCACGTCACTCCCCTTCGCATGCAGCACTGTATTCCACCATTCTAAGGCCTCTTCTTTAAAAAGATGGGATGCATACATAACCTTGTCTTCCTCTGCGCACTTACTGATTTTAATTACTGCTTCGGTCTTTTCCAACCAACGCAGTTCGGCAGTCGCCCCTTCGTTGCCTGCAAATTCGACTGGCTTACAGGCAAGAAATTCTTTATAAGTGCAACCAGGTGTTGCCACTTTCATTTTCTTGAGTATTGGGGCTTGTACCACATTATTATTATTGTCGCCGCCTCCTTTTACACTGTTACTAAAATTATCGTCGCGCGTGCGTCTACTGTGGTTGGCTTGCGAAGGTTCAACAGGACTTTTAACAGCAGCGACGATTGCCGGGATAGCATTGGCTATTCCCTGGGCAATGATATTTTCTATGTCTTGCCTATTAAGAAAATGATCCTCATTGTGTTGCTCAGATTGATTAACTTCATTGACCGGTTCATTTATCGCGTTTTCCATCTGAGTAATTATCAATATGTACAAGTTATACAAATTATTGTCACACATTGGATAACCATGAAACATAACAAGCAATCACAACATAGTTAAGTCAACATGTACAGCCAAAATCGTCGACCTTGCGACATTCATATATTTATAATATTATGCGTCAATACAAACTGTCTATTTTACAAAAGTTTTATTTTTAGTTATTATTTTACAATATTATATTATTATTATACATATATATATATATATATATATATATATATATATATATATATATATATATATATATATATATATATATATTATTATCACGCACGCGCGTGCCCAATCACAGAACGCCACATAAGGCGGGATTATCGGAGTGACGGTTACCACGCGCGCGTGGGCCTCACTCGCCTGACGGAAAGCCGAACCGTCAGGGACAACGTGATGACAGCCGTGTCAGAAGTCAATCAAACGTCGCCATTAACGACATTTGCACCAACTCGTCAGAGTTCAAATTTCGAGAGTTTTCCCGCCCGAAGTTACTACAAACTTCATGCAGAAGCTACTAAGGCCGCGCGTCATCAACAACTATTCAATAAACCTGCGTGTTTTGACCTTAAAGGCCGTACATCACCAAGAGCCAAACCTGGTAGTCGCGCCGTAGTAACTGACAAGCAATTACACGCACGCCGTCAACCAGGATCAACCAAGCAGTTTCAAGCATTAACACTTCTTTTTTCTAAGTCCAGAGCTCCAACCACTTACTTCGCGCATGGTGCAGCACTGGACTGGAGGGATTTGAAGGGGTATGGTCCTAAAAAGCCGCGCAGACCTTCTCCTGGTCGCGCGCAGGACCATACTCCTTAATCAACAAGATGTTCAAACCTCAACCTCGCGCGGGATACTTCAGTAAGAACTGAGCTCGCGCGAGGGCTAAAGCAATAAAGAGCATTGACTTCGACACTTAGCATTCTGGATGAGTCTTCGACACCTATAATCCTGCGCGGGCTAATAACGTGCTTAGCAAAAGGTCGCGCAGGATCTATAGCGCAGGACCACTTAAGAAGGTACGAAGGTACAAGTGGCAGATGAAAAGAGCCAATCTGCATTCTCTAGGCTCTGCTCAATCGTGCTCCACGATCGTCTGACGTGCAGGAGGCAAAAAGTACGAAAGGACGCCTACGTGGCACCAATCACAGGGCAGAGACATCTGCCCCACGATCTCCACTTACCTGCTGATGGCAGAGGGACAACAAGGCCGACAACAGTGACACGTGGCTCCAATCATGGTGCGCCAGCACCGAGAAAATTCTAGAAGCCACTAACGGTCGACACCAGTGAGACAAGAAGTATATCCGCTGCGTTGTCGCCTTCCGGCCCAAGGCCCATCAGCCCACATCCTTTACACCTCTCCGGCTATAAATAGAGACCTTGGTTCACAGGTTAATTCATTCCATTCTCTCTACTCCCACTCTTTATTCATTTTAATCTCCTCAAGGCAGATAATTATTCTCACGTCGGAGCCTGGTTAAAAGGGAAACCCCCACATTCCCCTCTTAACAAGCTAACGGTGTTCTGTTTTGCAGGATTAATTGGTCATTAAGAAGCTCAGAAAGAGATAAGAAGATTAACCCTTATGGTAGAAACATAAACCAAACTAATCCACCCAAAAATTAGTTCTGTGTTTCTTCATTGGCGCCCACCGGTTTTTTGCAAATCACTCTCATCTCCTTTTTCTGAGTGTCTTAACTTGTTTTTCCTTCGATCATGGCTGGTCAAGGAATCGTTCCTGATTTTGGCTTTGGAACAAACTCTAATGCAGTGTTGGGGGAGGACAATCAAAACGTCCAAGTCCAACATGTAGAAGAAATCGGTGAAATCGAAGTAACCAACACTAGGGGACCCCGCGCGAGCATCACTTGCATCACCCAGACGGTAACCCCGGGAAACAATGGTGTTGGACCCTCAAATCCAGCTCCACCTTAGAACATCTCGACGCTATTAGGGCTACCTGAAGGCGAAACTCCAGCCTCTTGGTATGCCAAACAAATTGCAACCATCAATGCCGCGTATCAATCTTTGAGCGCACAACAATGAGTTTTACAAGCAAAGCCATCTTTGGTTACACCCACGGGTCCAAGTTAGGGGGCGCGCCAGATACCCCCGCAGCAAATCCTACAAGGAAGAATGACCAGGCCTCCTCCCCTACAAAGACCAAGCGTGCACGACACGCACGATACACGGGGAGAGACAAAAAGCTATTATGACTACCCATCAAACGTCCAAAGAGGACCAGTTCACACTACACTTAGAGCGCGCAACTTGAACAATGAATGGGACGACACAGACCCAAACGACCCAACATGGCAAGATGACGAAGGTTCCTCAGTTTTCAATCGCTTGCAGAGGAATCATGAGTATTACAAGCCAAGACAGCGCATCGCATACAACGAAGAAGCAGAACGAGACTTTAGCCTCGCCTACAGGCCGGCTGAAGCTACAGAACACTCAAAGTTCATTCCGAAGATCGCCCTAGCACCGTTGATAAAAGAAAAGTTACCTCCAACAGTCGGGAAATTCAACGGCCTAACTGATCCAGACGATCACGTTAGAGTAGTCACAAGTGTTGGCGTTATGGGAGGTTGGAATATGCCAATGTGGTGTCACTTGTTTATCCAGAAGTTTACGGGGGCTGCTCGCGCCTGGTTCGACAGCCTTCCGCCTGGAAAAATCAGCTCATGGGTTGATTTCAGAACACAGTTTGTTAACCATTTTAACCAACAAAGACGTTACCAGCGTGACACAGCCGAGGTAACAGACATCTGCCGAAGAGAGAACGAGGGATTGGAAGACTTCATCACTCGCTTTAACTAAGAATGTTTGGAGATTGGCGGTGTAAGTGAGCAACTCATGCGCGCTCATTTTAAGAAGGCCATCCGCTGTGATAGTCTCATCAGAACTATCACCGGAAAAGATGGAATGCCCAAAGAATGGGATAAGCTCATGGAAGCTGCGAAAATAGTTGCGCAAACTGAAGAGTCGTTGGCCGGTAATAAGAACTCTTACACTGAAGATCGCTTCTCCAAAGGAAGCTCACGAGATAACAATAAGGGCAACAAAAACAAAAGTCAAGATTGGAAATCCGGAAAAGCAAGAGGTTACGACAATAGACCGCGCTACAGCGAAGACGTGTAAGAGACAATTAACAGAATTGGGTATCGAAAAGCAGTCAGGGATGATAACTGAGAAAAACACTGGACTCCGCTCATAAAAACACCAAAAGAGGTGCTAATGACGGAGAATCATGACTTCAAGGCTCCAAGGCCTATGATGAACAAGAAAGGGCAAGACCCGAACCTGTACTGTGACTTCCACAAGGATACATGCCATCTCACAGATGATTGTATCAGCTTATGTCAAGAAATCGAGAAAGTGCTAAAAAGCGGAAAGTTAGGCCACCTGGTGAAAAACGTGTGCAAAGAAACGCGCCAGATCCAGCTCCATGACGATGGGAATCACAAGAAAGTCCGGCGCCTGGAGACACATATGGTCAACGGACCGAGATACAGCGCGAGAGAAAAAGGCAAGCGCCTGTATGAGCCATCTTGGCAAGAACAGCAAGTCTTTTTCCCGGTAGTACGCGGGGGCCCTCGCGCAACACGCCCCGTTGTTATTACCGGTATTGTAGGTCATTATGAAACAGAGTACATCTTTATTGATCTAGGAAGTACAGTAGACATCATTTATGAGCAATGCTTTAACCAGTTCGATGATGAAGATAAAGCGAGACTCCAGCCAGTCAACTATCCTCTGTCAGGCTTCTGTAACGAAATGGTCTTCCCACTAGGCCAAATCAGCTTTCCCGTCACATTCTCTGACGGAAAACATTCAAGAACAACAAATGTGAATTTCATGGTAATGCCTGTCAAATCAAAGCATGATGTGTTGATTGGGAGAGAAACCCAAGGCGAATGAAATATGGTAACTTCCACACCCCACTCAGCCATCGGATTTCCAACTGAAACGGGGGTGGCAATTATCTATGCAAAGAAGGAAGTAATGTCTGCGGAAGAGATGCGCCCAACCAAAGCGGCGAAGGTTTCAACAACTGAACCAGAAAAGTGGGTTTTAAACCGAAAGTACCCAGAGCAAACGGTGACGATAGGCCAAGCAATCTCACCAAACATCAGAACGCACCTCAAACAACTCCTGTTCAGGAACATGGACATTTTCGCCTGGACTCAGGCAGACATGACCGGTGTCCCGCGTGATGTCACTGAACATTGTCTGAACACTTATCCCTCTGTCGAATCAAAAGTGAAAAGAAGACGCAACTTAGGGGCGGATAATACTAAAGCGATGAATGAGCAAGTGTGTGAACTGCTAAAAGCAGGAATCTTGAGAGAGGTACGCTATCAGAGTTGGGTGGCAAACCCCGTAATGGTGGAGAAGTCAAATGGAGGATGGAGAATGTGCGTCGATTATACCGATCTCAACAAGGCATGCCCTAAAGACTGTTACTCTTTGCCCTAGATCGACAAAAAGATAGACTCTCTCACACCATACAGATGGAAATGCTTCTTAGATTGTTACAAGGGGTATCATCAGGTTCAAATGAAGCTCGAGGACGAAGACAAGACAGCTTTCAGAACCGATATCGGCATCTTCTCTTACACAAAGATGTCGTTCGGCCTCAAGAATGCCGGCGCAACATATCAGCGCCTGATGGATAAAATCTTCGCTGAAGATATCGGAAGACACATCGAGGTTTACATCGATGATTTGGTAATTAAGAGTCCCGAGGAGGACTAAATGTTGAAATACATTGAGAAAACGTTCAACTCATTGAGAAGTGTGAACATGAAGTTGAATCCTGCCAAATGTTCTTTTGGTATGGAAGAAGGGAAATTCTTGGGCTTCATAACAAATGGCGGCTTTAAGGTTAATCCAGAAAAAGTTCAAGCCATAGAGCGGATGCCGTCGCCTCGAACAATCAAAGAAATGCAACGATTGGCCGGCCGTTTAGCCGCGCTCAACCGTTTCCTATCAAACCACGCTGCAAAGTTATATCCTTTTATCAGCACCTTGCGCAACTGCGTAAAGAAACAAGAGTTTAAATGGACGCCCGAAGCAGAAACCGCATTCCAGCAGATGAAAGAATGTTTGATAAAGCTCCCTACCCTGACCGCGCCGTTCGAAAAAGAACCACTCATACTGTACTTATCTTCTTCGGATAAGGCGGTAGGATCGGTATTACTTGTGGAGAGAAATGGAGTACAGACTCCTATTTATAATGTCAGTAGGGTGCTTATCGATCCAGAAACGAGATATTCAACAATGGAAAAATTGGTACTTGTGCTGCTACATGCCTCTATAAGGCTGCGCAGATACTTTACAGGGCACGTGATAACAGTACTCACCAACTTTCACATCGGCACTATTTTACAGAAGCCAGAAACATCAGGGCGGTTAGCGAAATGGGCGATCGAGCTGGGGGGCCACAACATCTTGTACAGGCCGCGCCCAGCCATCAAGGGTCAAGTCCTTGCGGACTTTATCATAGAAGTCCCAGTGGAAAAAATCAAGGATTGCGAGATTGTTGAGACACCCGTGAAGGACACGTCTAATGAGTTATGGTTGCTGTACACGGACGGGGCCTCAAACGAGGATGGCGCAGGAGCTAGATTGCGCCTCGTGAGTCCCGAGAAGCATGAATTTACTTACACCATCAAGTTGGATTTCAAGAACACCAACAATGAGGCAGAGTACGAGGCATTCTTGGCAGGTTTGCGCCTCGCCATAAAAATGGGAGCTAAAAATCTGCAAGCGCATGTTGATTCACTCTTGATCGCCAGCCAAATCAACGGTCTATACGATGCAAAGAGTGAAGTTATGGCCCTATATTTGGATCAGGCAAAAGAATTACTCCAACGATTCAAGTCATACAAGGTAGTTCACATCAATCGCTCCGAAAACAAACCAGCAGATGCCTTGAGCAAGCTTGCTTCAACCTCTTTTCAACATCTCGCCAAAGATGTAAGAATTGAAGTTCAAAAACCCATCAGTTCTGCTACGTCAAGTGAATGTGATCGAGATAGGGCACTCATCTTGGATGACCCCTATTATCAAGTATTTGCAAGAAGGAATACTCCCTGAAAACAAAGCAGAGGCAAGGAAGATTCAGAACAAGGCCTTGAATCATGAGATGAATGGCGGCATCCTGTACCGAAAATCCTTCTTAGGGCCACTATTGCGCTGCGTGGACCCTCAAGATGCGAACTACTTGACCAGGGTGATTCACGAAGGAATCTGGGCATCCATGCAGGCCCACGCATGGTTGTCGCGAGATTATGAATGCTGGATACTACTGGCCAGGGATGCATGTCGACGCTCTAAAGGAGTTGCGCAAGTGTGACTCATGTCAAAGACACTCCCCAAAAACCCTGCGCCCGAAGAATGATCTCATCCCTGTATCCACTGCTTGGCCTTTCCAACAGTGGGGAATTGATATGGTGGGACCTTTCCCTGATGCTCTAGGAGCCGTGAAATTCATAATCGTTGCCGTAGATTATTTCACCAAATGGGTGGAGGCCAAAGCACTCGCATCAACAACTGCAATGATGGTGCGCAAGTTCATCTGGGAACACATCATTTGCAGGTTTGGCCTCCCACTCAAAATTGTAACTGACAACGGCACCAACTTTGCTTTTGAAGACCTCCAAGAGTGGATGAAAGAAATGAACATCGAACACACTTTCTCATCTGTTGTGCACCCTCAAGGCAACAGACAAGTCGAAAGTGTGAACAAAAGCATTGTTGAAGGGATAAAAGCCCGTCTGGGCACTAAGAGAAGAGGCTGGGTCGATGAGCTCCCAAGCATCCTGTGGGCTCACCGAACCATGCCAAAAACAAGCACTGGCGAAACCCCCTTCAGCCTAGTCTACGGCTCAGAGGCGGTTATCCCAGCTGAAATCGGCCTGCCCTCGCCGCGCTTGACAGCAGTCAACACTATCGATAATGAGGCAGAGCGTCGTCTTGACTTGGATTTGCTAGAGGAGAGGCGCGGGAATGCGCGAATTAAAGAAGCCAAGTACAAGACACAACTGGAAAGGTACTACAATGCAAGAGTGCGCATTTGTACTTTCACTCCAGGAGAATATGTCTTCAGAGACAATGAAGCTTCAAACGCTGAATGCCCAGGAAAGCTAGCACCCAAATGGGAAGGCCCATACTTAATACACGAGGTGCTAGGGAAAGGGGCTTACAAGTTGCGCACCCTGGACGGATACATCATTCCGCGCACATGGAACGCGCAACAACTGCGCAAGTGCTACATGTAGCTACTCTTGGCCTTACGCCCTTACTCTCTCATGATTGGCCATGCGCCTTTTTATTTTCCTATGTTGGCTAAACGCCTTACTTGTACGCAATGTATGTTGGCCTAAGCGCCTGTTTTCTTAATCAATGGAAGCATATGTCTTATGTTTTCTTTTATCATGATGACTTCTACGTTACAAATGCATGTTAAACTTTTGATTAGCACGAAAACACTTCGGTAAATTACGAGCTATTGAGTTACGCCTCCAAGGTCCTCCGCATACACAGCGCGAAACCGGGCAGTTACACTCGCACAAGAGCCACACTTACATTTATTCGCGCTAACTTAAACCAAAGTTTCTAACAACAGTGCAATAATTGTAACTAGACAAAGGGAAAGCAAACATAAAGATTATATTAAACAAGCGCAACCGCGCAATGATTACAAAACACCGTCAG
Organism: Helianthus annuus; assembly: GCF_002127325.2. NCBI lineage: Eukaryota > Viridiplantae > Streptophyta > Magnoliopsida > Asterales > Asteraceae > Helianthus > Helianthus annuus. The sequence continues at coordinate 171,739,766 of NC_035446.2, forward strand.
TTGGAAACAAGTGCAACCGCACAACCAAAACATTTAACATCCAAAATAAAATTATAAGGCACAAAGCCTATCAATACTACCTACTCATTACCACCATCATCATCATCACCATCATGTTTCTCACCACCATCGTCATCACCTGCTAGCTCTTCTTTATCAGATAGCAAGACAGTTTCTGGTGGGTCAAGGAGGGACTTTAGCCGGAGACACCAATCATCATGCTTCAGCGCATCTACGACCAGATCCATCACAGGTAGTGATAGGTGGTCATAAGCCTTTTCAGCCCAGGCTAACTCAGCGTCAGCCTGATCAGTCACTAAGCAGTGACTAGTGTCAAACTCTTGTCCAAATACCTCTTCAGCATGTTGTGCACACTCAAGATAGCCTCCACAATGACCTACCGCGCGTGAGGCATCTATGAGAGTAGCAACAGCGCCATCCAGTTCTCCATCATTTAAGATCGAGTTGGCGATCTGTAACAAAGGCAAGGGATCAGAACCAAGCTTTAGCAAACAAAAGTTTAAGGAAAAGGAGAACATACCAGAACTACTCCCCGACCACGCATCCACTCAGCCTCTGCGGCAAGAGTATCAACGATGCTCTGAACCTCGGAGTAGTTATTTTGCGCTACGTTGAGGGCTGCCGTGCTAACATTGCGCGTTTCTTGAGCTTTTTGCCTGGCTTCCTCAGCAGAAGCAGCTTTTCCCTTCTCGGCTTCAAGATCAATCTCCAAGGATTCACTTTTATCAACCTGCTCTTGCAAGCGACGTTTTAACTCTGCAATTTCAACATCCTTGGCAGCCAGATCTTTATCCTTACTAGATAGTTGCGCCTTAAAATCAGCCTGCAAAAGATAAAACACTTAGAAAGTTCCACAAGTAAAAACACGGGAACAAGAAAGGATAACGCTCTACGCACCTCAGCCTGCTCCTTAGCAGCTTGTGCATCTTCAACCTTCCCTTTCAACTCCGTAACTTGACCCTCAAGATCGGTAATTTTAGCTCGAGCCGCGTACATGCGATCATTGTCTTTCGCACAGATCTTCTTCCAATCAGCACGCTCTTTTGCTAAAAGGTCTTCAGCGGCGCGAAGCTTGCCCCTAAGGCCTTCGCGGCCCCATTCCTCTGACTTCCTGTCGGCTTCGAACTTGGCCTTCTCCTCATCAAATTTAGTATTAGCCTTCTCAAACTCCTTCACCTGCCTCACAAGGCGCTCACGATAATTCTCCCAGTCAGCCCGCTCCTTAACCATGGTGTGCCACTCACGAACAATTTGGTGATTGGCGGCGCGAGTATTTGCTTCTCCAACCATATACGCTTGATACAGCCCATCGTGAGTACGCGCCCTCTGCCGGTTAACTTCACCGAGAGGAAAAGAGTTTAAAAACCAATCACGACACGGGCCGAACTCCTTAAACGTATCCTTCTGCTTCAGACCCCAAGGAGCTTGGTGTGGAGCGTTACCGCGCGACTCCTCGGTATAAGTTTTGTAATAAATATCACCAAGGGTATCCTTTGGCCCAATGCTTTGTGGTATAAACCCTCCAGCACCACCGGAACTCGCGCCACCAGCAGCAGCCGTTTTCTCCTTGCGAGGAGCAGAACCGAACCCCCCAGTAGTAGAAGTCACTTGAGCAGTCTGAACGGGGGCATTAGCTGGCGAGGGGTCAGTTGGGTTCTCTACCCCAATTTCCTTTCTCTTCTCATGATGGGGCTGGTCAAGCCCCGTGATTCGAGTAATTTCCGGACCCTGCGCCTTCTCGCTCGCAGTTGCAGCAGTGGCCCCGGTATCCTTCGGATCAGTTCCGACAGGCTTTTCAACGATCTTTTCCTTAGTCTTCTCCTTCTCTTTCCCTTCCTCGGTAGTTTTCTTCTCCTTGAAGGTTTTGATGGTAACCTTGGGCTTTTTCTGCGCCGGCTCCGAGGGTTCTGTAATGACGACACCCTTCTTTTCAGGGGTCTTCTTTTTGGCCTCTGCAAAAATGGAGTATTAAATAGACGGAACAGCGAAGAAAGCAGGGTAACAAAGAAACTAACCAGGAGAAAATTTGTACAGAGAGCGCAGGTTGCTCTGCTTCCCGATTAAGGGAATACCTCCAACTTTCGAAGCAATAGACACACCAGCGGTGGTCTCAGTTCTACTTCTTTTCCTGCTTACCAACTTGGCAGCAGGTTCCTCTTCATCTTCTTCCTCCTCTTCACCAGGCGCGACGGAGGATGGAGTAGCGCCAGCATCTGGGTTGCGAGAACCCGCGCTACCTGAGCTCTTGGAACCAGCAGCTCCTATCTTATTCTCGCCTATGCGCGACAAACCTTCAAGTGAGTCACTGATAATCACATAATCTTCCAAGTTACTCTGGCGAAAGCTAAGGCTACCTTTATCAGCAGCACCAGACGCTGCACGGCTGCTCCCACCCTTCTTGTTGGTAACTTCAGCATCGATGGTGATAACCTTCTTCTTTTTGGTCTTCTTCTTCTTCTCTTCAAGGTCAATACCCAAGTCGCGCAGCACACCTGCAAAGATGGTAGACCAGGAACTTAACTCTCCATTGGAAGATCCGACAGACTCCTCGCTGGAACGATAGACAATCTCTTTCCCAGCAGAAGTCAAAGCGCGCAGAGGTCGAGGGTTAGGTATATGCGCACCTTTGGTTGCAGGAGGTGGATCGGTGAAGGCATCAGTGTCACACCCCGATTTCCACGTGTCTCACCGGTGGGCCCGGTGGGGGATTACCGTGACGATGTTGGCAACAATATAGTCAAACCACACAATTATATAATGCACAGCGGAAGCATAAGATAAATATATAAATTTCAACCTCTGATCGTAATATCAAGATGTATTACAGGGGTTGAATATATCCACAGTGGATCGTAAATAAACATAAAGTATTGTTCCATCAGATACTGCAATCAAGCTTGCGAGGCTTATCCCGACGCTAGGGAGCTAATACCAGCCAATTTACGTTTAGGTACCTGCACTTAATCTTTTTGGGGAAAATACGTCAGTTTACACTGGTAAATACATTCAACTGACACATTTGAAAATGTTTATTAAAATTGATTTGAATGCACAAGGCACAAACTCTTTTATAACTTGGGAAAATTCATAATGATCTTGTGAACGTTTTACATGTTCTTTTATGCGTTCAGTGGCCCGGGTCGTGCCGGGTTAAAGATTTATAGACACACCACGTTTGCGTAAAACCGTAGTACAAAAACCAACGGCTACGTCTTTTAATTTTAATGTCGACACTTTATACCGGGTGTACGCCTACACCGGGATGTCGATGGTCGTGGCCATTTCGTAAAATGATGCCAAGGATATCCGGGACAACGGTCATTAAACCCCCCAAAGGCTTATAAGCAACAAAACTGTTTAAATGAGCCGATCATATTTAAATCAATTAACCACCTAAGCGATGGAATTATATAATGCTCAATCAAGCGGTATTAATATACCGTAACCCAAGCCCATATAGGGGAAATAAGTCAAAAGTATTTACCTTTGCAAGTATAAATCCTTAATTTAGATCAAGTCACCGATAGCTTTTACTGGGGCTCCTAATCTGGAACAAAGGTTTTAATTAACCTCTTAGAATCCTAACGGTCCTTGTATTAGCCGTAGCTTAAACCGGTTGATTCCGATATATAGATATGGTTAATTCGCACAAAAAGGCGAAAACCGAGAATGGAGTATGATTTGGACCCAACGAGTTCAGAGACTCGTTTTATATGGGTTTATAGTTCATACTCTGGATTTTGGGGTTCAAATAATATAATTTGACCCATATCGGCTATTGCACGAAAACTAGTTCCATGAGCCGTACCGTGTGCGCAGATAGGCGAAACGGTTAACCATAAGTGTCCTACGCTTATTTCCTAAGTCAATATGCCTTAAAAGTATTTTGGTATCAGTAGGATACCTTCCGTGACGCCCGTAACGAGTTTAAGTTTATATTATGCCCCGTAGGGGCTTTTCGGTCATTTTAAAGACTTTAAAAAGGCTTTTCGAGTTCTACAGGAAATCTGAGTTTCCCGAACAGCTTATAAAGCTTAAAATACTTTATTTATTATTTAAAACCAGTGGCAACTGGAATCGGGTCAAAAGACCTTGTAGAACTCCCGTTTTGGCCAAAAAGGGCATATTCGGTATTTACCGAACCGTAGCCATAACCGCAGGTTATGAGCAAGGTAAAATTTATTAAAAATCCTTAAAATTCCCAAAATATTATTTTACCACAGTGGGTAAAAGTTTTGGTGACGAAAACTTGGGTTAGATGGGCGTTATGCTAATTGCGCCGTTAATTACAAAACTTTCTTAAAAGTGCGCCTTTTAGCATAACTCTCATTCTAGACCTCGGATTGACGTGAAACTTTAAGGACATGCTTATAATTTAATAAGCAAGGTTTTGGTCCGTTCGCGTGTCCGAAATACTCGTTTTAATTTTAAAAGGCCGTTACGGTCAACTTTTAGGCGAATGACGGAATTGCGCAAAAGACTCGGATAACTCATGAACCGACCACAGAGGTTTATACCAACATGTGACCTGGTCCTAAGAGAGTCCTAAGGTATATTTATACCTCACTAAAACGGGTCAGAACTGAAGTCAAAGCAAAAGTCAAACTTTTGCGACTTTCGGCTCCGAACCGGTTCAACATAGTAAATGATCGATTCAAACGAGCGCAAACAAGTTTATATACTTATTATCATGTTTTATGATTATCAAAACAGGTTCCATAACATATATATTACATATTATGCATAAATCGCTAAAATAGCTTTCTGTTGACTTTTTAACCGCACGTTTGACTCGACATTTGACATAGTTAGAGTGGTGATCAGGGGGAACCATTTTAGAGGTTTATTACCCACATAAATACCAACTCATAACCACTTTTGATTCGTCATAAGACTGAACCATTACTGATTTATTGTAAAGTCAAACCGTAGTTACGACGGTTTGGTTTTTAGCTAAATACTAAGCAAATGTGGAACCACAAAGGTTGAATTACTTACAGAAGCTTAAGAGAAGACTTAAGAACACAGGGGAATGCTTTAGAGCTCTTGGAATGATCAGATGAGTGAGTTTTGAATGTGATGAATGTTGTGAGCACAATGGTGCTATTTATAGCCAAGAACAAGGCCTAAAATCATTACACAACATGCTACTACTGATCATGATGATGGGTAGGTTTCCCCTGAGTGATATGGGTCAATTGTAGAGTGCCCATGCCTCATTGATTGAGGTTTGATCGTTCAAATGGTCCAAAGGCCAAGTAGTTACAACAATTCTGCATCTGGGCACTTTACGCGACCCGCATGGGAGTTCCCATGCACTTTAACGCGGGTCGCCTAAAGTTTAAATATTAGGCGTGTTATTTAGGAGGCTCGCGGCCCGCTTACACTTAAGCCTAACCTTCACGCGGGTCGCGAGAAGTCTGTTTTTCAGATTTTTAAAATCTTTTGTCATGATTATCAGAATCCGGTAATTAATAACGAAATCTTTCGTAATGATTTACCTGACCTTTCGGTTTTGAAGGGGTAACTTTGCGGTTTGGCCCTCGGTTATTTACCGATAGGGGCCTCGTGTTATTTACCCGCATTATTAAGTCCTCGGCTTATTTATTAATTATATTGGAAAGCCTTAACTTTCACTGTTGACGCTTTTAACCCTTCTTCTACGAATTCGATCGTAACTTTCTCGTTTCATATCGAAACTTCGCGAAATTCATATATATTATTTTAGTGAGGGTATAATACCGTTACAAAGTCTTTGGAACGTTAAAGGGTCACTCAGAGGTATTATTAAACATGTTGACACAGTTAACCCCTGTAGTTTGTAATCTCTCACTTTCTTTCGCGTTTTGTTTTTGTACGATCTATAATTTATTCGTTTGAAGGTTTAAGCATTATTTAGGGATACTATACAGTATATTTACCCTTGTTGACATTTTATAACCCTCGAATTTATATACTTTCAAGGTTTGTCAAATTTAGTCCTTTATTTATTATAGATGCCAGTGTAAACAAATGACACGTGTTAACACATCATTGGACACAAAAATTCGAGGTGTTACATCCTCACCCCCTTAAAATAAATCTCGACCCGAGATTTACTCAAATAAATAGGGGTATTTTTCTTTCATTGTAGCTTCGACTTCCCACGTATATTCAGGACCTCTACGAGCATCCCATTTGACTTTTACAATCGGTACGTGCTTTCTGCGAAGCTTCTTCACCTGTCGATCTTCAATCGACAAAGGTTTTTCTATAAATTTTAAGCTCTCATCTATATGCACATCTGTGTGTGGAATCACCAATGATTCATCGGCGAAGCACTTTTTGAGATTGCAGATGTGGAACACATTGTGAATTCCATTGAGCTCTTCAGGCAAGTTTAGTTTATAGGCAACTGATCCGACTCGCTCAATGACCTCAAAAGGTCCTATGTACCTCGGACTCAGCTTGCCCTTCTTGCCGAAACGCATCACCCCCTTCCAGGGTGATACCTTTAGTAATACTTTTTCACCCACTTCGAAGTGAAAATCCTTACGCTTTGGATTAGCGTAGCTCTTCTGCCTATCGCGGGCAGCCTTGAGACGTTCCCGGATCTGGACAATCTTGTCCGTTGTCTGGAAAACAATCTCTGGTCCTGACAGTTGGACCTCCCCTACTTCCGCCCAACAAACAGGCGATCTGCATTTCCTACCATATAATGCCTCAAAAGGCGCAGCCTTTATGCTGGTGTGGTAGCTATTATTGTAGGAGAATTCGATCAGGGGTAGGTTTTTATCCCAGTTACCACCTAAATCGATCGCACATGCACGAAGCATGTCTTCTAGCGTTTGGATAGTACGCTCACTTTGACCGTCCGTCTGTGGATGGTAAGCCGTACTAAAGTTTAAACGCGTGCCCAAATATTGCTGGAAACTCTTCCAGAAGTGTGATGTGTATCTAGTATCCCGGTCGGAGATAATAGACACAGGTATGTCGTGTAAGGCTACAATCTTATCAACATAAAGTTGGGCTAACATATCGGAGCTATACGTCTCCTTGATGGGTAGAAAATGAGCTGATTTAGTCAGCCTATCAACTATGACCCATATTGTATCGTTTCCTTTCCTGGTTTTGGGTAACTTGGTTATGAAGTCCATAGTTACGCATTCCCACTTCCACTCGGGAAGCTCAGGCTGTTGTAGCAAGCCAGACGGCTTTTGGTGCTCGGCTTTGACTTGAGCACAAGTCAAGCACTTTGCTACATGGGCGGCAACAGACTTTTTCAAGCCTATCCACCAATAATTTGCCTTTAAGTCTTGGTACATTTTATCAGCACCAGGATGGACTGAGTATTTGGAACTATGGGCTTCCTGGAGAACAATATCTCGTAGTCCTCCATAAATCGGAACCCATATACGTCCGTTCAGCCTAAGTATTCCATCCTTGCTAAGAGTCAACTGCTCCTCAGTTACTCCCAGCTTTTCATTTGGATAATTAGCTTCCAACACAGCCTCACGCTGCGCAGCTAATATCCTTTCCATCAAATTATTTTTGACTTCAATGCTCTTGGCATTGATTCGAATGGGTTTTACCCTTTCTTTCCTGCTCAATGCATCGGCGACTACATTCGCCTTACCGGGATGGTACCTGATTTCACAGTCATAATCATTCAGGGTTTCCATCCAACGGCGTTGCCTCATGTTCAACTCTTTCTGGTTGAACAGGTGCTGTGTCACACCCCGAATTCCACGTGTCACCGGTGGGCCCGGTGTGGGGTACAGTGACGTAGTTGGCATCGTCATAGACAATCAACACAATATAATAATGCACAGCGGAAGCAGAATAGAAACATTTCAACTTTTAAATAAAGTGTAATAATAAATATCACAGTAGTTGAAATGGATCCACAGGCGGATCAAATAAAAATAGAAATAAATAGTTCAACAGATAATTGTCGTCCGAGTTTGCGAGACTATTGTGGACGCTCTCTAGGAAACAGCCAGCCTATTTCCGTATAGTACCTGCACTTAATCTTTTGGGAAAAATACGTCAGTTTACACTGGTAAATACAAATCGACTGACTCATTTTGAAAATGATTGAAAATTGATTTAAATGCACAAGGCATAAATATTTTTATTAACTTGGGATAATTATGCAATATAAACTTGTGAACGATTTACATGCACTCGTATCTTTGGTGGCCCGGGATCTGCTGTCCGGGCTAAAGATTAAATGACACACCACATTAAAGAGTTATACACGCCGAGTGTACGCCTACACCCCGTGCTCTGGTCGTGGCCATCTCGTAAGATAATGCCAAGGATATCCGGGACACGGTCAATAACCCCCCCAAAGCCTAAAGTAAGACAAGACTGTTTAAACGAGTCGCACAAGCTATTCAAGACTGTACACCCATAAGGCGCAGGACTTGTGCGCCCGATCAAGCGGTATTTTAAATACCGTACCCCAAGCCCGTATAGGGAAAATAAGTCAAAATGTATTTACCTGAGCAAGTATAAGTCACAATCGATAAGTGTTGGTAGCTTTTACCGGGCTTCCTAATCTGGAACAAAGGTTTATAATTAACCTATTAGATTCCTAACGGCCTTTTATTTAAGCTTAAGCTTTGACCGGTTAGTTTTAGGAATGATACGGTTTACGCACGATTAAGCGAAAGACCGGATAGAATGTGATTTAGACCCGACAAGTTTGAATACTTGTATAATATGGGTATACTAAATACATTCTGGATTTTGAGATAAAAATGATAATGTTTGACCCGTCTCGGTCAATTTACGCAAACTAGTTACGTAAACCGAACCGAACGCGATAAGGGCGATACGGGTAGCCAAAAGATTCAAATGCAAGTTTCCTGAAGTAATATGCTTAGAATATGATACTATATCAGTAAGTTATGTTTTATATTGCCCGGGATAATTTTAAACCCAATTTATGCCTTAGAAGGGCATTTTGGTCATTTAAAAGATAATAAAAGGGTAAAATTAGAAATCTGAGTTTCGGGTCTGGTTCATACAGTAAATATACTTAATATAACATATTATATCAGTAGGGTATGACCCATATACCAAATATATCATTTAAAACCAAACTATGCACCGTAGGGGTATTTAGTAATTTCACAAGGGCTAAAAATGCCAAAACTGGAAACCTGAGTTCAAAATATTATACTTACTGTTACTATATGAAAATATGTAATTTACATCAGTAGGTATAAGTCTTATAGGTTTAAAATAAGTATAACGCTTACTATACGCTTAAAACGCTAAATATGCGATTCAAGGGCGTTTTCGGGTTTTCAAATTAAATCTGAGATTTTCATATTTCCAGAACACTTAAAATAATTTATTCATCATATAAAATCAGTAGAAAAAGGTTTCGGGTCAAAAGGATGTGTAAAACTCATTTTATGGCTAAAACGGTCAAAACCGACATAAGCCGAAATGACTAGGCGATCTAGGATCCGTTCAACCAAAAATTAATTAAAAATCATCAAAATTCCCAGAATATTATAATACATCAGTTGGTAAAAAGTTTCGTGTCAAAACGTGGCCAGAAACGGGTTCTACGCGAAAAGGACCGTTTATGTAAATTTATAATATAGTTTACGCTAATGGCCATAACTCACAATCTGGACCACCAACTGATCCGAAATTTTCGGTGCAAGTTTATATAATCAAAATGAAGATCTCTACTCTTTTACTTTTCCAAAAATCCCGTTTTAAATCAAAAAGGGCAAAATAGTCAACTTTATGCATAAACCGGAAACATGCATTCGAATAGGCTAAGCATAGACTCAATCAAAGAAAATTCCAGAAAGTTCAACTAAAATAAAAATAGTCAAAAATACTCTCCAATACAGATCTCGAACATGCATGTACGAATCCGAATCGATAGTCTACGAAATAATCGTTTTACAAGACTTTCGGTTCCGATTCGTGGCTATACTATAGATCGTCGAGTTGATGATGATTAGAACACATTCTTATATGTATTACAAGTCATTTTTAATGATCAATCAGGTTGCATGTCATCTATATCATTAATCATGTTATTTTTCACAAAAATTGCTTCTGTTGACTTTTTAGAAATAGGTTTGACTCGACATTTAGCATGCATGTAGTGGGAATCAGTTAGTGCCCTTTAGAGGGTTTGTTTCCCACATAAATACCAATCTATAACAAGTTTCAATTCGAGAAATGACTGAAAGAAATCCGTTTAATCAGAAAGTCAAAGGTTATGAACACCCAGTTTGACTTTTATCAATAAACACAACAAGAACGGATTAGAGAACGAATTGAAAGCTTACAATGGTCCTAAAGATGTTTAGTGGACACTAGAAGTCGGCCTTGATGATCAGATTGTCTCCAGGAAGCTTGCCTTGAGAGTTCTTGAGAGCTCTTGTGAGAATGTGTTCTTGATCAATTGCAAATGTCCAAGAAAATGATCAATAATCTGATTTAAAGGTACAAATTCGAGGTTCCTGTAGTAGTAGGCATGCATGGCATGTTATTGGGCTAATTGGAGGCAAGTTACAACTGTAATGCACTCAAATTCGGACTCAAATCAACCCAAATACGATTTCTGGTCGCTGGGCAACCCACGCGGCCCGCTTGGTCTTTCCCAGGCGGGTCGCCTGACCCCTGGTTCAGCCAAACAACTTTCAATTGTTGACAGCTTTGACCCCTGAACTTGTACGCGATGTTTCGGCTATTTTTCTCGACCCGTAAACCCCCAAACTTGGTTTTTAAGAACCTTAGGACTTTTACCAACATGGTAATGCCCTCGGATAACTTTGCGCTCAACCGAAAAGCCCTGAAATTCGACGTTGACGCTTTTAGTCCCTTAAGTACGGTTTTGGCCATAACTTTCTCATACGTTGACGAAACTTCATGAAATTTTTACCACATATTCTAGTGAGTATATTTTAGCTATACAAAGCTTCGGGTCTGCCAAAAGTTCACTCAGAGGTATAAATTAAACATGTTGACACTTTTGGCCCCTATAGTTTGCAATACTTCACTTTCGTGCAATTTCCGCGTCGTATGATCCATGAACCATCCGTTAAAGGTTATAAACATTATGTGGGGTTATCATAGAGCCTATTTATCCATTGTTGACACTTTGGACCCTTACGTTCCATAGTTTTCACTGTTTGTCACTTTTAGTCCCTCTAAAGTATGTTTTCACATAACGGAATCTTATGACACGTGTCAAGACATTATTGGACGAAATTTTTTCGAGGTGTTACATCCTCACCCCCTTAAAAGAAATCTCGACCCCGAGATTTATTCAAACAAATGGGGATATTTTTCTTTCATCGTGGATTCCACTTCCCACGTGTATTCGGGACCTCTACGGGCATCCCACTTGACCTTAACAATAGGCACGTGCTTCCTTCGAAGCTTCTTTACCTGTCGATCCTCTATCGACAAAGGTTTTTCCACAAACTTTAGACTTTCGTCTATGTGTATGTCTGTATGCGGTATAACCAGTGAATCGTCAGCGAAACACTTCTTCAAATTACAGATGTGAAACACATTATGAATGGCACTAAGCTCTTCAGGCAAGTTTAACTTGTAAGCGACTGCCCCGACACGTTCGATTATCTCGAAAGGTCCTATATATCTCGGGCTTAGCTTGCCTTTCTTTCCAAATCGCATCACACCTTTCCAAGGTGATACCTTAAGTAACACTTTTTCACCTACATCGAAGTGAAAATCTTTGCGCTTAGGATCCGCATAACTTTTCTGCCTATCCCTGGCAGCTTTCAAACGATCACGGATCTGAACGATCTTGTCTGTCGTCTCAAAGACGATATCTGGTCCAGAAAACTGGACATCTCCAACTTCTGCCCAACAAATGGGCGATCTACACTTCCTACCGTATAGGGCCTCAAAAGGCGCAGCCTTTATGCTGGAATGGTAGCTATTGTTGTAGGAGAATTCAATCAGTGGTAAGTTCTTATCCCAACTACCACCCAAGTCGATCGCACATGCTCGAAGCATGTCTTCCAAAGTTTGAATAGTACGCTCACTCTGACCATCAGTCTGAGGATGATAAGCCGTACTAAAATTCAAACGAGTGCCCAACGACTGTTGGAAACTTTTCCAAAAATGCGACGTATATCTAGTATCTCTATGGAGATAATAGATATAGGTATACCATGTAGCGCTACTATCTTATCGACGTATAATTGAGCTAACATATCTGAGCTATACGTCTCTTTGATGGGTAGAAAATGAGCTGACTTAGTCAGTCTGTCTACTATGACCCATATGGTATCATTTCCCTTTTTCGTCTTCGGCAACTTGGTGATAAAATCCATTGTCACCATTTCCCATTTCCATTTGGGAATTTCAGGCTGTTGAAGCAAACCTGACGGTTTCTGATGCTCAGCCTTGACTTGCGCACAAGTCAAACATTTGGCCACATACTCGGCCACGGACTTCTTCAAACCAATCCACCAGTAGTTTGACTTCAAATCCTGGTACATCTTATCTGCTCCAGGATGAACTGAGTATTTAGAGCTGTGGGCTTCCTGGAGGATAACATTCCGAAGTCCTCCATATACTGGAACCCATATTCGTCCGTTTAGTCGTAACATTCCATCCTTGTCGTGGGATAACTGCTCCTCAGTTACTCCCAACTTTTCTGCAGGATAGTTAGCTTCCAGCACAGCTTCCTTCTGTGCAGCTAACACCCTTTCATTCAAATTATTCCTTATTTCAATGCGCTTGGCATTGATTCTGATCGGTTTAACCCTTTCCTTTCTACTTAAGGCGTCGGCAACCACATTTGCCTTGCCTGGATGGTATCTTATCTCACAGTCATAGTCATTTAGAGTTTCCATCCAACGCCTTTGACGCATGTTCAATTCCTTCTGATTGAACAGATGCTGAAGACTCTTGTGATCCGAATAAATGATACACTTGGTTCCATACAAGTAATGTCTCCATAGCTTCAATGCAAATACAACCGCACCCAATTCCAAATCGTGGGTGGTGTAGTTCTTCTCGTGCACCTTGAGCTGTCGAGAAGCGTAGGCAATGACTTTGCCTTTCTGCATGAGTACACAGCCCATGCCAGTATGTGATGCATCACAATACACCACAAATTCATCTATACCATCGGGCAATGTCAACACTGGCGCATTGCTCAGCTTCTACTTCAGAATGTCGAAGGATTCCTGCTGCTTAGGGCCCCAATCAAACTTAATCTTCTTACGAGTCAACGAAGTTAGGGGCGCAGCAATTCTCGAAAAGTTCTCGATAAATCGCCTATAATATCCTGCCAATCCGAGGAAACTGCGAATCTCGGTGGGAGTCTTCGGCTCCTGCCAATTCATGACTGCTTCGACTTTAGCGGGATCTACTTGGATACCACGCTCGCTTACAACATGTCCAAGGAATTGGACTTCTCGAAGCCAAAATCCACACTTCGAGAATTTGGCATAAAGCTTCTCTTGATACAGAAGTTTGAGAATACAACGAAGGTGTTTCTCATGATCAGCTTGGCTCTTCGAGTAGATAAGAATGTCATCAATAAAGACGATGACGAATTTATCTAGATAGGGTTTACAGACGCGATTCATGAGATCCATGAACGCGGCTGGTGCGTTAGTGAGTCCAAACGGCATCACTAGGAACTCGTAATGTCCATAACGAGTCCTAAACGCGGTCTTGTGTACGTCTTCCTCCTTGACCTTCAACTGATGATAACCGGACCTGAGGTCAATCTTGGAGAAGTAACTTGCTCCTTGTAACTGATCGAACAGATCGTCGATCCTGGGTAACGGATACCGATTCTTGATAGTGACCTTATTAAGCTCACGGTAATCGATGCATAGACGCATCGACCCATCCTTCTTCTTAACGAACAAGATTGGCGCTCCCCAAGGAGACGAGCTAGGTCTAATAAAACCCTTGGCTAAAAGCTCATCCAACTGCGTCCTCAACTCCTTCATCTCCGTTGGTGCCAATCTGTATGGTGCTCTTGCTACAGGTGCTGCACCTGGTATGATATCTATCCGAAACTCTACTTGTCTATCCGGTGGCAACCCGGGTAGTTCTTCAGGAAACACTTCAGGGTATTCCGAGATAACAGGAATATCTTCAATCTTCGGCTTCGGCTCATCAATGGTAATTTGTGCCATATAAATGACACATCCCTTCTGCATGCATCTGGATGCTTTGAGCATGGACACTTGCTCCGGCAATCCATGCTGGGTGTCTCCTTGAATAGTAAGTGACTCACCAGACGGAGTCTTAACTATTACTTGCTTTCTATTGCACAGAATCTGAGCTTGGTTACTCGACAACCAATCCATGCCTATTACTATGTCGAATCCAGCTAACTTAAAGGGAAGCAAGGATAGCGGGAAAGAATGATTCCTCATGGATATAACACATCCATCTAGAACAGTCGAGGCGGTTTCTATGGTTCCATCGGCTAATTCCACCTCATATTTCACACTTAGGGTTTTAACAGGAAGGTTCAACAGTTTACAAAACTTATTATCTACAAACGACTTATCAGCCCCCGAATCAAACAAAACTCTAGCAAAAATATCGTTTACAAGAAACGTACCGGTAATGACGTTATCATCAAGGACTGCTTCCTTTGCGTCCATTTTGAAGACTCTCGCATTAGTCTTCTTTCCTTCCTCGGCCTTCTTTGCAAACTTTGGGCAGTTGGGCCGAATGTGCCCTTTCTCGTTGCAACCAAAACACGTTGCATCCTTCATCTTCTTGCAATCCACAGCCTTATGATCTGTGGACTTGCAGATTCCACAACGTTTCTCCGAAGACTGGGATTTCGTTTCCAAACGACATCTCCCAAAGTGGTGTCTCCTACAAATCTTGCATCTGGGTTTTTCACCCGACTGATGATCATTTTTCCTAGACCCCGACCCTTTCCTGTGGTCGTTGTTCCCTCTATGTCGCTTTTCAGATCTTCGTGAGGTGTCATCCTCACGTTTTCGTTTGTTCTCCTCAGAGCTCTTCATAGCTCTCAATCTAACCACGTCTTGAGTGAGGGAGAGGGATAGATCTGCTACGGATCTAAATGTAGTAGGTCTTGAAGCTTTGACGCTGGCTTTAATCTCCGGTGCCAGACCCCCAATGAATCGAGCAATCCTACGCGGCTCCGGGGTCACCAAGTAAGGCACTAAACGAGACAGCGTGTTGAACGTAGTAAGATACGCTTGACAATCGAGGTTCTTCATGACTAAGGATACAAAATCCGATTCAATTCGCTCGACCTCGTGCTGCGGACAGAAGTTCTCTTTAATCAGGGCCACAAACTGTTCCCATGACAAACCGTACAGTGTGGCCTTACCGGCAGCTTGTAGGAGTGACTTCCACCATGCTAACGCATCTCCTTTGAATGACTGGGACACGTACTTCACGACGTCCCTATCAGCACACCCGCTGATATCAACTACAGTATCCATCTCGTCAATCCACGTCATACAATCGACGGCTCCCTTTTCCCCAGTGAAATCTCTGGGCTTGCAGGATACAAAATACTTGTACGTACAGGACCTGCTGTACGTGTCATGTTTCAGCTTAATCTCCTGCTTTGGGACGCTGCTGTGGTTGGAGGAATGATTATCATCCTCAGCTTTCTTCGGCTCACTCTTTTTAGATGGAGGCTTACTATGAGCCTCAGAATGAGTCTTGGGCTTTGCGTGTGTTTCTGTTCGGGTCCTACTCCGAGTACCACTAGATTCCTTGAACTGCCGATCCATAGCCTTGGCGACAGCATTATCTATCAGTGCTTGCAATTCTGCACCGGTAACGTGAATCTTTGCATTATCTGAGCGTTCCCCAGAATGACTGTTGGTTTCTTCCGATTTGGCCATCGTAGCTTTAAGCTACAATAAAGGACAAGGTCTTATTTAGAACCTAACAGTATTATCGTCCTAGACGATTTATTAACCATGGTATCAAAAACCTTAGCAGTTAATTTAATAAATTTCATTCAGGCTCTTATTAGCAATCAAGGAATGAAAATATATATATTGGCACCATAGGCCTAGTCACATGGACAGTTACTAAATTATAAATTTAGATTTTTATAGGATTATAAATTGTATAATTAAACAAATAATCCTTTACTAGACAGAGAGTCATAAACCACAACTGTCATTATATAACATAGTTATAACCCGTAGGTATCAAGCCATTAATAGACTTGTGCACAGATAAAATCTGTAGATATTTCTTTACTAGGCAGGGAGTCACAGACCACAACTGCCACTATATGACATAGTCATAACCCGTAGGTATCAAGTCATTAACAGACTTGTGTACAGATAAAATCTGTAGATAATTCTTCACTAGGCAGGGAGTCATAGACCACAACTGCCACTATATGACATAGTCATAACCCGTAGGTATCAAGTCATTAACAGACTTGTGTACAGATAAAATCTGTAGATAATAAAATAAAAAAAAATGTGGCTTGTGTGATTTTACAGATCACGCTTGGCCAGGAATGTTAACATGTTCTCAGATGTTAACAGAGAGTTGAATCTTTTCAACCAGGTTTTACCATCAGGGCCAGGCCTGTTAATAAGGCATTCAGGCTAGGTTATACCTTACTAAGATTCTTATAAAATGGCAAATCAAATAAAAATTGATATTTTCCATTATTTTAATATCATTCATGCATATAAATAAAATGATAAATTCAAATTAACCATTTAAATTTCCAATAAAATACCAGTACATATTTGCCCTAAACGGGGCTTGAAATAACATGGATAACATGAATAACAGGCCCGCGCAGGGGCTAAACAAGTAACAACAATAACAAAACAAAATAAAGCAAACCCACGCAGGGGTCAACAGAATAGCATACCCACGCAGGGGTAGAATAAGATAGATATACCCACGCAGGGGTAGAGTACTGGAATAAATGTCCACGCAGGGACATGAGTACATGAAATGATAATCGAAGGATTCAACGATCCTTCTTGCTCTTACCCTTGAGCAAATCGAATACCTTCTGGAACATGCCACGGTTGTGACGGCGATCATTTTGCATCTCCCGTCGCATGCTATCAATCCCATGCAGGATCTCCTGAACCTGCGGCGGCGACATCATAGGCGCCGGTGGTGGTGGCTGGTAGTGCTGCGGCTGCGGCGGCTGGTAAGGCTGCGGCTGCGGTGGCTGCTGGTAACCCGGAGGGTAACCAAAAGTAG
Source organism: Helianthus annuus (assembly GCF_002127325.2). Lineage (NCBI taxonomy): Eukaryota > Viridiplantae > Streptophyta > Magnoliopsida > Asterales > Asteraceae > Helianthus > Helianthus annuus. The sequence continues at coordinate 171,756,995 of NC_035446.2, forward strand.
ACTGCCCAGCAGTCCAAGTGTCTCCCAATGGACCGCTAGGAGGGAGTAAGCTGTAGTTCACAGCTTGCCAATAAGGGTCTCTAGTGTAATCATAACCCTGAGGGAGTACATGCTCGAACGGGTTGAACTGAGCGGCACTAGCATAAGCCGGAATCGGCTCTCCAAAATTCTGCGGCGGCAGAGGCGGGATCGGTATAGAGGTAACCTCTGATACGGGATGCTGAGACTCCCCTGTCTCGGACTCCCCGGGAAGAGACGTGTAGCGGCTGCTACTAACACGTGGAGGGGTGCCTATGCGAATCCCTCCGCGCGTAGACATGCGCGCATTCCTCCTCGGCCTCTGAGGTGGAGGAGGTAAAACTGGCGGCGGCGGTGGTGACGGAGTGATCACGTCACGCCACAGGGCCTCAGATAGGTCCTGCGGTAGAGGCGGCTGCTGCTGGAGCTGCTGCGAGTGGTGCTGCGAGTGCACCGGCGAACCATGGAGCGATTGGAGCATCGGAGTACCATGGAGTGATTGAAGCATCGGAGAGTTGTGGCTAGGGGTGAAGTACCAATCATGCTGCTTAAACCTCTCCTGAAAGCTGTCCCCACCATTATAGGGTGATCCCCTAAATGGCGACCCATCCGATATCTCAATCGGATGGTTAGGCGTACCTGATGGTGGTAGCGACGGGTCCGTATCCTCGTCTACGTCCATCTCGTGCTCTCCCGGAAAATGGTCCTCCGGCCCGAGTGGGTTGTGGCCCACTGGCTCCTCCACATAAGCATTAGGGTTATATAAACCCTGGTAGGCTGGCGCTGGATACTGCTGCGGTGACTGGTGCAATGGTATGTACGATCCATGCGAACCATGGGGCCCATTCTCTGAGTGGGGCCCAAACGAGTGGGGTAAAGACGGTGAAGTGCTGGCGGACACCGAGTGTCTAGCAGGCTCGGCGAAAGACCTCCAAAGGTCGTTGGCGGCTGTGTTGTGTGTGGCGGATGGTGCTCGCCTATGTGAGGGCCCTGCCTCATGGTCGTGGGTAGTAGCAAATCCTCCTCGACCTCTCATTCTTGGCGGCATAGTGATCCTGTCAAAAATCAAACGAGTTGCACAACAATATATATAAGACAATGCAATAATAAATAAAATGAAATTAAACGAAATGTTGAACATTTCCTAAGTTCTTTGTCTAGACTCGAAAATCGAGGAATGTGCAATTGTGTAACTGAGATTAAACACATTAGGATAGTGTTTAATTCACTCAGCATTGGCTCTGATACCAACCTGTCACACCCCGAATTCCACGTGTCACCGGTGGGCCCGGTGTGGGGTACAGTGACGTAGTTGGCATCGTCATAGACAATCAACACAATATAATAATGCACAGCGGAAGCAGAATAGAAATATTTCAACTTTTAAATAAAGTGTAATAATAAATATCACAGTAGTTGAAATGGATCCACAGGCGGATCAAATAAAAATAGAAATAAATAGTTCAACAGATAATTGTCGTCCGAGTTTGCGAGACTATTGTGGACGCTCTCTAGGAAACAGCCAGCCTATTTCCGTATAGTACCTGCACTTAATCTTTTGGGAAAAATACGTCAGTTTACACTGGTAAATACAAATCGACTGACTCATTTTGAAAATGATTGAAAATTGATTTAAATGCACAAGGCATAAATATTTTTATTAACTTGGGATAATTATGCAATATAAACTTGTGAACGATTTACATGCACTCGTATCTTTGGTGGCCCGGGATCTGCTGTCCGGGCTAAAGATTAAATGACACACCACATTAAAGAGTTATACACGCCGAGTGTACGCCTACACCCCGTGCTCTGGTCGTGGCCATCTCGTAAGATAATGCCAAGGATATCCGGGACACGGTCAATAACCCCCCAAAGCCTAAAGTAAGACAAGACTGTTTAAACGAGTCGCACAAGCTATTCAAGACTGTACACCCATAAGGCGCAGGACTTGTGCGCCCGATCAAGCGGTATTTTAAATACCGTACCCCAAGCCCGTATAGGGAAAATAAGTCAAAATGTATTTACCTGAGCAAGTATAAGTCACAATCGATAAGTGTTGGTAGCTTTTACCGGGCTTCCTAATCTGGAACAAAGGTTTATAATTAACCTATTAGATTCCTAACGGCCTTTTATTTAAGCTTAAGCTTTGACCGGTTAGTTTTAGGAATGATACGGTTTACGCACGATTAAGCGAAAGACCGGATAGAATGTGATTTAGACCCGACAAGTTTGAATACTTGTATAATATGGGTATACTAAATACATTCTGGATTTTGAGATAAAAATGATAATGTTTGACCCGTCTCGGTCAATTTACGCAAACTAGTTACGTAAACCGAACCGAACGCGATAAGGGCGATACGGGTAGCCAAAAGATTAATGCAAGTTTCCTGAAGTAATATGCTTAGAATATGATACTATATCAGTAAGTTATGTTTTATATTGCCCGGGATAATTTTAAACCCAATTTATGCCTTAGAAGGGCATTTTGGTCATTTAAAAGATAATAAAAGGGTAAAATTAGAAATCTGAGTTTCGGGTCTGGTTCATACAGTAAATATACTTAATATAACATATTATATCAGTAGGGTATGACCCATATACCAAATATATCATTTAAAACCAAACTATGCACCGTAGGGGTATTTAGTAATTTCACAAGGGCTAAAAATGCCAAAACTGGAAACCTGAGTTCAAAATATTATACTTACTGTTACTATATGAAAATATGTAATTTACATCAGTAGGTATAAGTCTTATAGGTTTAAAATAAGTATAACGCTTACTATACGCTTAAAACGCTAAATATGCGATTCAAGGGCGTTTTCGGGTTTTCAAATTAAATCTGAGATTTTCATATTTCCAGAACACTTAAAATAATTTATTCATCATATAAAATCAGTAGAAAAAGGTTTCGGGTCAAAAGGATGTGTAAAACTCATTTTATGGCTAAAACGGTCAAAACCAACATAAGCCGAAATGACTAGGCGATCTAGGATCCGTTCAACCAAAAATTAATTAAAAATCATCAAAATTCCCAGAATATTATAATACATCAGTTGGTAAAAAGTTTCGTGTCAAAACGTGGCCAGAAACGGGTTCTACGCGAAAAGGACCGTTTATGTAAATTTATAATATAGTTTACGCTAATGGCCATAACTCACAATCTGGACCACCAACTGATCCGAAATTTTCGGTGCAAGTTTATATAATCAAAATGAAGATCTCTACTCTTTTACTTTTCCAAAAATCCCGTTTTAAATCAAAAAGGGCAAAATAGTCAACTTTATGCATAAACCGGAAACATGCATTCGAATAGGCTAAGCATAGACTCAATCAAAGAAAATTCCAGAAAGTTCAACTAAAATAAAAATAGTCAAAAATACTCTCCAATACAGATCTCGAACATGCATGTACGAATCCGAATCGATAGTCTACGAAATAATCGTTTTACAAGACTTTCGGTTCCGATTCGTGGCTATACTATAGATCGTCGAGTTGATGATGATTAGAACACATTCTTATATGTATTACAAGTCATTTTTAATGATCAATCAGGTTGCATGTCATCTATATCATTAATCATGTTATTTTTCACAAAAATTGCTTCTGTTGACTTTTTAGAAATAGGTTTGACTCGACATTTAGCATGCATGTAGTGGGAATCAGTTAGTGCCCTTTAGAGGGTTTGTTTCCCACATAAATACCAATCTATAACAAGTTTCAATTCGAGAAATGACTGAAAGAAATCCGTTTAATCAGAAAGTCAAAGGTTATGAACACCCAGTTTGACTTTTATCAATAAACACAACAAGAACGGATTAGAGAACGAATTGAAAGCTTACAATGGTCCTAAAGATGTTTAGTGGACACTAGAAGTCGGCCTTGATGATCAGATTGTCTCCAGGAAGCTTGCCTTGAGAGTTCTTGAGAGCTCTTGTGAGAATGTGTTCTTGATCAATTGCAAATGTCCAAGAAAATGATCAATAATCTGATTTAAAGGTACAAATTCGAGGTTCCTGTAGTAGTAGGCATGCATGGCATGTTATTGGGCTAATTGGAGGCAAGTTACAACTGTAATGCACTCAAATTCGGACTCAAATCAACCCAAATACGATTTCTGGTCGCTGGGCAACCCACGCGGCCCGCTTGGTCTTTCCCAGGCGGGTCGCCTGACCCCTGGTTCAGCCAAACAACTTTCAATTGTTGACAGCTTTGACCCCTGAACTTGTACGCGATGTTTCGGCTATTTTTCTCGACCCGTAAACCCCCAAACTTGGTTTTTAAGAACCTTAGGACTTTTACCAACATGGTAATGCCCTCGGATAACTTTGCGCTCAACCGAAAAGCCCTGAAATTTGACGTTGACGCTTTTAGTCCCTTAAGTACGGTTTTGGCCACAACTTTCTCATACGTTGACGAAACTTCATGAAATTTTTACCACATATTCTAGTGAGTATATTTTAGCTATACAAAGCTTCGGGTCTGCCAAAAGTTCACTCAGAGGTATAAATTAAACATGTTGACACTTTTGGCCCCTATAGTTTGCAATACTTCACTTTCGTGCAATTTCCGCGTCGTATGATCCATGAACCATCCGTTAAAGGTTATAAACATTATGTGGGGTTATCATAGAGCCTATTTATCCATTGTTGACACTTTGGACCCTTACGTTCCATAGTTTTCACTGTTTGTCACTTTTAGTCCCTCTAAAGTATGTTTTCACATAACGGAATCTTATGACACGTGTCAAGACATTATTGGACGAAATTTTTTCGAGGTGTTACATGCTGGAGGCTTTTGTGATCAGAATAAATCACAAATTTAATACCATAAAGGTAGTGCCTCCACAACTTAAGTGCAAATACAACGGCACCCAACTCCAAATCATGGGTGGTGTAATTCTTTTCATGCACCTTTAATTGCCTTGAAGCATAGGCAATCACCTTGCCCTTCTGCATAAGCACACACCCCATGCCCGTGTGTGATGCATCGCAGTAAATTACGAATTCATCTGTACCCTCAGGTAAGGTTAACACAGGTGCGTTGCTTAGCTTCTGCTTCAGTATTTCAAAGGACTCTTGCTGCTTCGGGCCCCAAATGTACTTTTCTTTCTTCTTGGTCAAGGAAGTCAAGGGCGCAGCAATCCTTGAAAAGTTCTCAATAAACCTTCGGTAGTATCCTGCTAACCCTAGGAAACTACGAATTTCGGTAGGCGTCTTTGGCTCTTGCCAGTTCATGACTGCCTCTACCTTAGCGGGATCCACTTGGATACCACGCTCGCTCACAACGTGTCCTAAAAATTGAACTTCTCTTAGCCAGAATTCACATTTCGAGAATTTGGCGTAGAGTTTCTCACGCTGTAGTAATTCGAGAATGCAACGGAGGTGCTTCTCGTGGTCAGCTTGATTCTTGGAATAGATAAGGATATCGTCGATGAAGACTATGACGAATTTGTCCAAGTATGGCTTGCAAACGCGATTCATGAGATCCATGAACGCAGCCGGTGCATTTGTGAGCCCAAAAGGCATCACTAGGAACTCGTAATGACCATAGCGAGTCCTAAATGCAGTTTTGTGTACATCTTCATCTCTGACCCTTAGTTGATGATAACCCGACCTTAAGTCGATCTTGGAGAAGTAGCTTGCTCCTTGCAGCTGATCGAATAGATCATCGATCCTTGGTAAAGGATATCTATTCTTTATGGTAACTTTATTCAGTTCTCTATAGTCGATGCACAACCGCATCGATCCGTCCTTCTTCTTTACAAATAGGACAGGAGCTCCCTAGGGAGATGAACTAGGTCTGATAAAACCTTTCGCCAGCAGTTCATCCAACTGGGTCCTCAGTTCTTTCATTTCCGTTGGAGCTAGCCTGTAAGGTGCTCTTGCTATCGGAGCTGCTCCAGGAATGATGTTGATTCTGAACTCCACTTGTCTATCTGGTGGCAAACCAGGTAGTTCTTCAGGAAAAACCTCGGGGTATTCAGAAATGACAGGAAGATCCTCGATCTTCGACCTTGGTTCTTCAATTATCACCTGAGCCATGTAAATTACACAGCCTCTGTTCAAACACCTTGAAGCTTTCAGCATAGATACGTCTTCGGGCAACCCGTAATGCGTATCTCCTCGAATGGTAAGAGATTCACCACTCGGAGTCTTTAAAACTATCTGCCTCTTGCCGCAGATGATTTGGGCCTGATTACGAGATAACCAGTCCATGCCTAGCACAATGTCAAAACCCGCAAGTTTGAAAGGAAGTAGAGATAAAGGAAAAGAATGATTCCTAATGGACATTTCACATCCTTCTAGAACAGTAGAGACGGTTTCTATCGTGCCGTCTGCCAACTCTACTTCGTATTTTACGTCGAGGGTTTTGATAGGCATATTTAGTAGTTGGCAAAATTTCTGGTCTACAAAGGACTTATCAGCGCCAGAATCGAATGGTACTGATGCGTGTCAGTGTGTATATAATTTTAGATATATTTTTAAGCCCTTTTTACACTTTTAGCCAAGTTTTAAATTTATAAAACACGATATTTACTAACACTAAACACACATATGGGCAAGTGCACCCATCGTGGACGTAGTATAGTGTTGGTAAGATACCGAGGTCGTCCAAGGACACAAGAGCTTTTAATACCGGTTTATCCTCAACGTCTAATCAAATCAAAAGGTTAGAAAAATGTTTTAAACTAAGAAAAATAAAAACTAACTAAATGCTGAAAAATAAAATAAAATAAAAACAGATAGACAAGATGAATCACTTGGATCCGACACGTGTATTAGTATAACCTTTGATTATTTTCGCACTTTTGCACTTGTTTAAGAGATTATCTTAGTTATTGTAGTAGGCCCCTTTTTCGGAGGTGACGTTACCCTCAACCCAGTAGTTTGAGTCAGCAAGGATACAATCCTAAAGGGTTGGATTATTGAAAGATAATGAATTAAGTTATTAATGCAAATTATGGTAGGCCCCGCTTTTGGCGGTGACGTTACCCTCGGCTAAGTAGTCTGAGTCAGCAGGGATACAGTCCTAAATAGCCGGGTTATAGTATTAATAGTAGTTAGCTTATGAGGGGGTCAAAGAGTTTGGATTCCCGCCATCCAATACCTATGGGCATTGAAGGAGATCCTACTAAATTTGACCCAGGTCCCAAGCAGGACCTCTAAACGCTGAACAAGGGCAAGACCCTTACCAAACCGTTCCCTTAACCCCCGACCAGGTAGCCAACATACCTCCATATAGACCGTGGAGATATGAATGGTGAAAATCTTTTATTTTATATAGACAGTAAAATAATGCCAAGACACCACGGACAAACGATAAGGAAAGATCACCTTCAACATAAGTAACTAGTTATTAACGTCATTAATACAAAACCAAATAAAAAGTGCAAAAGATTAAAAATAAAAAGTATTATACTAAACACTTGTCTTCACCAAGTGATGTAAGAGACTTAGGCAAACATGGCCTTGATTGTCAAGAACTCTTACGATCAATCTTGGATCCCGAGACGACTCACACACTCTATGATGGACAATGGATGATGGTGGTGGATGATGGTGTTATGGTGGTGGTGGGTGGTGGATGAAGTGTGAGAGAGGTGGTGTGCCAAGGGATGAGAGAGAATGAAGCCAAGCTCCTCTATTTATAGGCTGAACAGAACGCTGGGCACGGCCCCGTGTTCGCTGAACACGGCCCCGTGCCCGTCTGACATTCTCTCTCTTCATTAATTGTAATTGCGAATTACAATTAATGCGCCTGCTGTACTTTCAACACGCCCCCGTGTCCGCTGGGCACGGCCCCGTGGTGAGCAATGGAAGCTTCTACTGATTTGTCTTTTCTGCTGCTTCCTGGACACGCCCCCGTGTTCACTGGACACGGGGCGTGTTCAGGCTCTGTTTCTCTTCTCTTTGTCTTGGGAGGTGCCGTTGAGGGTCCGGGCAGTTCACTTTTGTTCCTTTTCTTGTATTTATGGTAGATTTAGTAGTCTTTTTGCTTCTTTTGTGATTTTGAGCTCATTTCATCCTGAAAATACAAAAGGAAGACAAAAACACTCTTTTTCCAACATTAGTACTTAAAAAGGGTTAGTTTTATGCCTTAATTGATGTGTTTTATATGTTGCATTTTACACACATCAAATACCCCCACACTTGAACTTTTGCTTGTCCTCAAGCAAAACTCTTTTAATGTGGCTTACACTCCCAAATGGAATAGGTAGAAGAGAAGTTTTTTTTTTTTTTTTTTTTTTTTTTTTTTTTTTTTTTTTTAACTTGTCCTAGAGTGTCGGGAATCCAAGGTTTGTATAGGTTCTATTTTTATTTTATTTACAATCTTATTCGTCATGGTTTATTTTGAACTTTTCATAAGATAAACTATTTAATTTGGCATAGCATGCCTTATTAAAATTCCATTTATATACAAGTTCACATACCTCACGGGAGATCACTCAATCACTCGGCCGAAGGTGTATATTTAAGTGAATCGCTCGAGAGCGGCACGGATTTACATTTTCCATATGCTTGCCAAGCGATCAATCCTCCTCCTTTTTAACTTTTACCTTTGTAAATATCAAGAGGTCTTTTGGGGTGAAGGCTTGGGTTTAAAGGTGGGTGGTTGGTTAGTGGTTAGTAAAAAGGGCGAAAATCGTAACAAGTGTCGGTTTTTGTAAAATACCTTATTTTTGGTGACATTTATTTTTGAAGTATTTCTCCAAACAAGCTTTTTGTAGCTTATGTTTGTTTTTGACTTCATATTTTTTTTTTTTTTTTTTTTTTTTTTGATCACGTAAAGGTATGTTTATGAAAAACCGAGTTTGTTACTAAAATAAAAGTGAAAAAAATGAAAAAGGTTTTTGGTGGGTAGAAAATTGTTTTGGGGGTAATGAAATGAAAGGTTTAGGCTCAAAGGGGTTTTCTAGGGGGATTTTGGGTAGGTGAAAAAAATGAAAAATAATGGTTTTGAAAGAAAAATAGTTAGTCCTAATGCCTCCATCATTTACTTACTTGGGTTTAAGTTGGTAAGGACCGGGAATGTATCGTCGTGGCAAGTTCTAGATTTGTAAAGACCGAGCGGCTATTCACACAAGAAACGAAAAATGAGCATTTAATCTAAATATGTGTATTTTTATGCTCAATATAGGCTCAAAACTCACTTTTTGTGGGAATGGGTTTTTAATGTGACCAAGCATATATAATCGAATTTTAGCTAGACTTGTTATACCGTTTCATAATTTTCTTATGTTAGTTCTTTTTATCACGACGCTATCGGTTGTAAGTTTGTAAAAATATAACCCTTTTATAACTTGTTATTCCCAACTTAAACTAAGACAAGTAAATAAAAAAAATGAAAAAGTTTTTGAAAAAAATTTGGGGTGTTTAGCGGTTCCAATAGAGTTTTGTGTAAGGCTTGTTTTAGGATTTTGCAAAATTTCCAAGGTTTTAGCATCCCCCCCATACTTAAATTACACATTGTCCTCAATGTGTCCAAAAATAGAGTTTTTGGTTGATTAGAATATGTAAAAGTGTGTTTAAAAACAAAGATTTGTGTTACTGGCGCTCTGGACACGGCCCCGTGTTGACCGGGCACGGCCCCGTGGTCAAGTGCCAGTAACAAAAATTATAGAATTGAAACAGAAGCCTGGACACGGGGGCGTGTTCGCTGAACACGGCCCGTGTCCAGTTACCTGAACTGGGAGATTTCCTGCAGGGGGCTCCGCACGGGGCCGTGTTGGTTGGGCACGGCCCGTGTGGAGTCTTCTGTTTTGGAGATTTTTGTCGGTTTGTTCTGTTCTTCTGCATGGTTCCATTTTTTCTCGTTCCCTTTTTTCATCCATTACCACCATGAGTGTGTTTTATTCTGCAAAAACTAAAAGATTAAATTTAAACTAAGGATAGGTCCGCGGAATGCCTCCGTGGTGCGCCACGTTTATAAGGGTCCTTGGCTAGACCCAATTCCCGGTTACACGTCATTTGATTGGGGTGCCTTGCCTCCCAAGTTACACCGTCGGAGAGCGGCATCCAAGCTTGAGTCGATAACCTTCATGTAGTGGACCGGGTCGTCATCCTCTATTCTTTTCCCAACTCCGAACTTTACCTCGTCGTCCCCATACCTCAATGTTAGTGTCCCTTCATTCATGTCTACTACTGCTTGTGCGGTGGCAAGGAAAGGCCTCCCCAAAATAAGGGGGACCTCATTGTCTTCCTCCATGTCGAGTATAACAAAGTCAACAGGATAAACAAACCTGCTTACCTTTACCAAGACATTCTCGATGACACCTTGCGGAAACTTGACCGATCGATCAGCGAGTTGTATGCTTATTTTTGTGGGGCTTGTGGTTCCCAAGCCAAGCCTTTTAAACATTGAAGAGGGCATGAGGTTAATGCTTGCCCCTAAGTCGGCCAAGGCATTGCGAACGGGCGATTCCCCTATTGAGCACGGAATCGTGAAGCTTCCGGGATCGATCTTCTTTTGGGGTAGTTTATTGAGTACGAGGGCAGAGCATTCTTCGCCTAAATTAACTAATTGCAAATTCTCAATTTTCTTTTTATGTGTGAGGAAGTCCCTCATAAATTTAGAGTATTTGGGCATTTGGGTTAGGACTTCGATAAAAGGAATATTGACATGCAATTGTTTTAGCAAACTTTCGAACTTTGCGAATTGCTCGTTGGTTTTTTGACGAATTAACCTACCGGGGTACGGAACTCGAGGAGCCTTGGTAGGCTCTGTTGATGGGGGAGGTTCCTTCTCCTGCAGATGTGTTGCCGTTGATTCTTCCACGGTTGGAGGTACTTCTGCAGGCCCTACGGTTCGGTTTCGTAGCGTGATGAGGTGAACTTGTGCCTTCGGGTTGGTTTCGGTATTGCTGGGTAACGCGCCTTGTGGTCTTTCGGAAAAATTTTGAGCTAGTTGATTTATTTGTTTTTCTATGTTTTGAATGCTAGCTTGTTGATTCCTAAAGTTTGATTCTAATTGTAGGAATCTTTCCGAATTTTTCTTGTCAGTGTCAGAGACGAGGCGAGATATAGTATCTTCGAGCCTTTCTCTCCCACCTTGTTGTTGAGTGAAATTTTGTGACTCATTTCTTGATTGCTGAAAGTTTGTTCGTTGTGGTTGTTGGTTACTACTATTGCCGGGTTCCCTCCAACCAAGGTTTGGGTGGTTTCGCCATCCTTGGTTGTAGGTCCCCGTTGGAGGACCCGACGGCCTAGGTCTATTATCAATGTAGTTTACCATTTCTTGTTGATCGTCCGTTTCTTTCATGCAACTCCAATTTTCATGTGACCCACCACACCCCTCACAAGCCATAACCGAGACTGTTTTTGTCATTTCTAATTTTTTTATTTTTGAAGAAAGGGCCTCGATTTGGGCTTGTAAAGAGGTGTTTTCGTCTACCTTATGGGCGCCCGGGGCAATAGTTTTATTTCCCCGGGGGGTGTGCCACTGAAAATTGGTTTGAGCAATTTCCTCAATCTGATTATATATTTCGTGTGGGCGTCGATTACCTAAAAGTCCCCCGGAGCTAGAATCAAGTGTCTGTCTAGTATGTGGCAACAATCCATTGTAGAAAGTGGATACTTGTTGCCATATCGCGAGACCATGATGGGGACACTTGCGTAGTAGCTCCTTGAACCTTTCCCAAGTTTCATATAAGGATTCCCCGTCCTCTTGTGAGTATGTGTTAATTTCAGCCATTAATTTAGCAGTTTTAGAAGGAGGGAAATACTTATATAGAAATTTTTGGGCTAGTTCATCCCAGGTGTTTACCGATCCAGCTGGGAGGGTGTTGAGCCAAGCTTTGGCTCGGTCTTTTAGTGAGAATGGAAACATACGAAGGCGGATGGCGTCGTTTGATGCTCCATTGATCCGAAACGTATCACATATTTCTAAGAAATTAGTTATATGTAGATGGGGATCCTCGTCCGCGAGCCCGTGAAAGGTTGCGGAGTTTTGGAGCATTTGTATCAAGTGCGGTCGAAGTTCGAAGTTATTAGCTTCGACATTCGGGGCATTGATAGCGGCGCCGAGATTACCTACGGTGGGCCGTAAGTAATCCATGAGGGTACGTTGGTCCGCCATTGGGGGTGGGTCACCCGAAACCTTCTCTTGATTTTTGGCTTTTAACCTTTTTCTGAGAAAGCGTTCGGGTTCTTCTAATGGTTCCTTTATGTCTTTATTGGAACTGGAGCTCATACACTACGTGAGGTTGGGTCGGGTTCCAAGTCCTGCAATAAAAACAGAAAAGAACGTTGGTCAGAAGGTTCACCACGGCCCCGTGTTCAGCGAACACGGCCCCGTGGTCGGAGTTACAGTGGTTGTTTTTCAGATCCCAGTTACTGGAAGTTGGACACGGCCCCGTGTTACACCGACACGGCCCCGTGGTCAGCCTTCTGTTAACTTGAAAAACAAAAACTGCCAGTAATGTTGCTGAGCACGGCCCGTGTCCGACCAGGCACGGCCCCGTGCTGAGCTCTGCAGAAGCTGAAAAATCTAAAAAAAAATCCTAAAAAATTAAAGAAAAATAAAAAGATGATTAGGCCGTTGATTCCTAACTTTCTTAAAATCCTTGTGTCCCCGGCAGCGGCGCCAAAAACTTGATGCGTGTCAGTGTGTATATAATTTTAGATATATTTTTAAGCCCTTTTTACACTTTTAGCCAAGTTTTAAATTTATAAAACACGATATTTACTAACACTAAACACACATATGGGCAAGTGCACCCATCGTGGACGTAGTATAGTGTTGGTAAGATACCGAGGTCGTCCAAGGACACAAGAGCTTTTAATACCGGTTTATCCTCAACGTCTAATCAAATCAAAAGGTTAGAAAAATGTTTTAAACTAAGAAAAATAAAAACTAACTAAATGCTGAAAAATAAAATAAAATAAAAACAGATAGACAAGATGAATCACTTGGATCCGACACGTGTATTAGTATAACCTTTGATTATTTTCGCACTTTTGCACTTGTTTAAGAGATTATCTTAGTTATTGTAGTAGGCCCCTTTTTCGGAGGTGACGTTACCCTCAACCCAGTAGTTTGAGTCAGCAAGGATACAATCCTAAAGGGTTGGATTATTGAAAGATAATGAATTAAGTTATTAATGCAAATTATGGTAGGCCCCGCTTTTGGCGGTGACGTTACCCTCGGCTAAGTAGTCTGAGTCAGCAGGGATACAGTCCTAAATAGCCGGGTTATAGTATTAATAGTAGTTAGCTTATGAGGGGGTCAAAGAGTTTGGATTCCCGCCATCCAATACCTATGGGCATTGAAGGAGATCCTACTAAATTTGACCCAGGTCCCAAGCAGGACCTCTAAACGCTGAACAAGGGCAAGACCCTTACCAAACCGTTCCCTTAACCCCCGACCAGGTAGCCAACATACCTCCATATAGACCGTGGAGATATGAATGGTGAAAATCTTTTATTTTATATAGACAGTAAAATAATGCCAAGACACCACGGACAAACGATAAGGAAAGATCACCTTCAACATAAGTAACTAGTTATTAACGTCATTAATACAAAACCAAATAAAAAGTGCAAAAGATTAAAAATAAAAAGTATTATACTAAACACTTGTCTTCACCAAGTGATGTAAGAGACTTAGGCAAACATGGCCTTGATTGTCAAGAACTCTTACGATCAATCTTGGATCCCGAGACGACTCACACACTCTATGATGGACAATGGATGATGGTGGTGGATGATGGTGTTATGGTGGTGGTGGGTGGTGGATGAAGTGTGAGAGAGGTGGTGTGCCAAGGGATGAGAGAGAATGAAGCCAAGCTCCTCTATTTATAGGCTGAACAGAACGCTGGGCACGGCCCCGTGTTCGCTGAACACGGCCCCGTGCCCGTCTGACATTCTCTCTCTTCATTAATTGTAATTGCGAATTACAATTAATGCGCCTGCTGTACTTTCAACACGCCCCCGTGTCCGCTGGGCACGGCCCCGTGGTGAGCAATGGAAGCTTCTACTGATTTGTCTTTTCTGCTGCTTCCTGGACACGCCCCCGTGTTCACTGGACACGGGGCGTGTTCAGGCTCTGTTTCTCTTCTCTTTGTCTTGGGAGGTGCCGTTGAGGGTCCGGGCAGTTCACTTTTGTTCCTTTTCTTGTATTTATGGTAGATTTAGTAGTCTTTTTGCTTCTTTTGTGATTTTGAGCTCATTTCATCCTGAAAATACAAAAGGAAGACAAAAACACTCTTTTTCCAACATTAGTACTTAAAAAGGGTTAGTTTTATGCCTTAATTGATGTGTTTTATATGTTGCATTTTACACACATCAGTACTCTTGCAAATATGTTATTTACGAGAAAAGTACCTGTAAGCACATTGTCGTCCTTAACCGCTTCCTTTGCATCCAAGCGGAAAACTCTCGCATTTGATTTCTTCGTTTCTTCCGCCTTCTTGGCATACTTCGGGCAATTACTCTTTATATGCCCCTTTTCATTACAATTATAGCAGGTTGCATCCTTTATCTTTTTGCACTCCACTGTCTTATGATCCCTGGACTTGCATAGCCCACAGGATGGAGTCTTTTGTTGCGACTGTGAACTAGACGCAAACCTACACTTCCCGGAGTGAGGTTTCTTGCAGACCTTGCAGTAAGGTCTTCCATCAGCTTGCCCCTCCTTCTTTGCCTCCAACCCTCTCTTGCCCTCACCGTTTCCACGGTGCTTTTTCCCAGACTTTCGTGAGGTATCATCCTCACGCTTTCGCTTTTCGGCCTCCTTGCTCCTTTGTGCCCTCAGACGGACAACATCAAGTGTAAGAGACAAGGAGAGGTCAGTAACTGACCTGAAGGTCGTCGGCCTAGAGGCCTTCACACTGGCCTTAATCGCCGGTTCTAAGCCCCCAATGAAACGGGCAATCCTTCTAGGTTCTGGTGTCACAAGATATGGCACCAGGCGTGACATAGTGTTAAAACTTGTCAGATATGCTTGACAATCCAGGTTTGTCATCACTAGTGAGACAAAATCTGCCTCAATCTTCTCGACCTCGTGCTGAGGGCAGTAGTTTTCTTTTATGAGGGTAATAAACTCCCCCCATGATATTTTGTATAAGGCAGACTTACCTGAAGCCTGCACCAGAGCTCTCCACCACGCCAGGGCCTCGCCCTTGAATGACTGGGACACAAACTTAACCACGTCCCTCTCAGCGCACCCGCTGATGTCCACTATCGTGTCCATCTCGTCTAGCCAGGTGATACAGTCAACCGCACCTTTCTCCCCTGTAAATTCACGGGGCTTACATGATACAAAGTATTTGTAGGTGCAACCCTTAGCACTTGACGCATCAGTATATTCTCTATCGCGATGAACGCTGTGCTCAGTAGACGAATGTTTGTCGTCATCTTTCTTGGGTTCAGAGGGTGGTTTGGAGTGTGTCTTTGGTTTAGAGGGTGGTTTTGACACAGTTCTGCCTTGAGACTCAGTATGTTGACGATCAATAGCTGCCTGGACAGCATTGTTGATCAGAGCCTTCAGTTGTGCGCCTGTCAAATGCACTGACGCATTGTCATAGTCATCTTCATTTGTGTGGCTGTTCTCTCCATTGGGATCCGCCATTGTAACTTGAATCTGTTACAGAAGATAACAAAATTTTATTTAGGAGATTATTATATAATTGTCTTTTTATGACAATTTATCAACCATGGTACAGAGACCATATTTGGTTAACTTATTATATCATTAATATTAGGATTTGAATACATCCTATTTCAACTATATACATAGTATTGGCGGCATAAAGCCTAATCATGATGATGTTTTATAATATTAGCCGAGATTTCATAGAATCAAAGGCATAGAGATTTGAACCGTAGTTCTTTTATCTCTTTTTGACAGGGAGTCATAGACCACCACTGTCTTTTGTTGTTATAAGACAATTATTATGGCCCATAGGCACTACACCTCTAATGGATGTTTCAATATGATTAGCCCGTAGGCAATGCATCACTAATGGATGTCTTTATAATACTGGCCCGTAGGCACTACATCACTAATGGATGTTTTAATAATTCTGGCCCGTAGGCACTGCATCACTAATGGATGTTTTAATATGTTGGCCCATAGGCAATGCATCACTAATGGATGTCTTTATAATACTGACCCGTAGGCACTACATCACTAATGGATGTTTTAATAATATTGGCCCGTAGGCACTGCATCACTAATGGATGTCTTTATAATACTGGCCCGTAGGCACTACATCACTAATGGATGTTTCAATAATATTGATCACCTTTATTGGTGATTTAACCCACGATTTATAATCATTTAGTTGGGTTTTGAAATCCTTAAAGGATTATTGTATAAGAATGACGTGCGTGATTTTAACGAATCACATCTGCCATGAATGTTAACATGCGTACAAAGGTTAACAGGGAATCAGAATCTTTTCAGTTAGGTCGTACCATCTTGACTAGATCTTAAAAGACCCCAAGCTAGGTTTCACCTTTTAAGATTCTTTATTTAGGCAGATCAATATAAAAGGAATGGTTTTGATTTATTTTTATATATATTAAAACAAAACTCATAACATACATTCCAAATCTCAAATACAATTACATATTGCCCTAAATGGGTCTTTCAAATAATACATACCTCCATAGAGGTTTTAAAATAAGTGACAAGTCCACGCAGGGACTAATACAAGATAGGTGTCCATGCAAGGACTAAAGATAAGTCCACGTAGGGACTGAAATACGATAAGTTGTCCACGCAGGGACTTATTTTAAAGTAGAAATTACAGTAGTACTACTATTAAGGGCTAGTGGTCACGTTTCTTCTTTTTGCCCTTTAGTAGGTTCGCCAAGCCCTTGAGAAATCCTCGGTGGCTTTTCTTTTCTTCCTCGAACTCTCTCTCCACATGATCTAGTCGATGGAGTATTTCTTCCTGTTCAGGAGGAGAAAATCGTGGTTGTGGCGCTTGATGCGGAACTGGAGGTCCGGGGGGTATCGGATACCCATGAGCTGAGTAATCCGGTGGTCCCATGTTTCCATGTGCTCCGTCAGGGTAGCGCGCATTATATCTAGCCGACACCACATATGGGTCGCGCTCATAGCCGTAGTTGTATTGTGCTTGTGATGGTTCAAACGGGTTGTAAGCCGTTGGACCTGTGTAAGCTGGTATGGGTTGGTCATACCCAAATGGTGGCGAATTTCGTGCAGCTGGTGCGGAGTTCGCTTCTTGTATAGGACTTGAAGGTCCTTCTTCTTGTAGTGGCGGATAGTGGCTACTACTAGAATGTCGAGGAGTGCTGAAGTGGATACCTCCTCCTCCTCGTGTAGACATACGAGCATTTGTCCTCCTACGCCTCGGCGGATCAGGTATTACTGGTTGTGCCGGTGGCGGAGGTGGTGGCGTAACTGCCTCAAAGCGTGAATCCTCAGAGGGATCCTGTGGATGTCTCGGTTGTTGAGATGTCTGTTGAGGTGGCGTGTAGTACCACTCATGTCGGTCAAACATCGCTTGGAAACTGTCAGGTCCTTGATAGGGCGTTCCATGGAAGGATGACCCATCAGAAACTTCTATAGGATGCGTGGGCGTACCACGAGCTGGTTCAGTTGGATCCTCATCCTCCTCCATGGGATCTTCAGAAAAATGGTCTTGTGGCCCTAGTGGAACAAAACCTGAAGGTTCCTGTATGTAGTCAGCCGGATTAAACTGACTTATGTAGTATGGAGTAGGGTCGTCGTAATTTCGGTGCGATACCGAACGTTGTAGAGGTATGAAGGAAGGTTGTGGGTTGTTGGGATTATTTTCTGAGTCTGGCCCAAAGGAGTGCCGGTAGGATGGCGTCGAGCTGTGCGAAGTGGAATGCCTCGCGGGTTCGTAAAGATCTCTTCGTCGTTGTGGCTCTTCGCTCCGTGTCATCGAAGGATGTCTTGTACCAGATGGTCCAGCTTCTTTATCGTGATGTGTCACGATTTCTCCTCGGCCTCTTCGTCCCCTTCCTCTTCCTCGGAATATAACAGGTGGCATTTTCCTGCTCCAAAACTTATTAAAAATCAAATCGAAAATAAAGACAAAAAGGAGTAATAATCCGAATTTGTCCTAAGTTGTTGTCTAGACTCAAGTATGTGCAATTGTGTCACTGAGATTAAACACAATAGGATATTGTTTAATTCACTCAATGTTGGCTCTGATACCAACCTGTCACACCCCGATTTCCACGTGTCTCACCGGTGGGCCCGGTGGGGGATTACCGTGACGATGTTGGCAACAATATAGTCAAACCACACAATTATATAATGCACAGCGGAAGCATAAGATAAATATATAAATTTCAACCTCTGATCGTAATATCAAGATGTATTACAGGGGTTGAATATATCCACAGTGGATCGTAAATAAACATAAAGTATTGTTCCATCAGATACTGCAATCAAGCTTGCGAGGCTTATCCCGACGCTAGGGAGCTAATACCAGCCAATTTACGTTTAGGTACCTGCACTTAATCTTTTTGGGGAAAATACGTCAGTTTACACTGGTAAATACATTCAACTGACACATTTGAAAATGTTTATTAAAATTGATTTGAATGCACAAGGCACAAACTCTTTTATAACTTGGGAAAATTCATAATGATCTTGTGAACGTTTTACATGTTCTTTTATGCGTTCAGTGGCCCGGGTCGTGCCGGGTTAAAGATTTATAGACACACCACGTTTGCGTAAAACCGTAGTACAAAAACCAACGGCTACGTCTTTTAATTTTAATGTCGACACTTTATACCGGGTGTACGCCTACACCGGGATGTCGATGGTCGTGGCCATTTCGTAAAATGATGCCAAGGATATCCGGGACAACGGTCATTAAACCCCCCAAAGGCTTATAAGCAACAAAACTGTTTAAATGAGCCGATCATATTTAAATCAATTAACCACCTAAGCGATGGAATTATATAATGCTCAATCAAGCGGTATTAATATACCGTAACCCAAGCCCATATAGGGGAAATAAGTCAAAAGTATTTACCTTTGCAAGTATAAATCCTTAATTTAGATCAAGTCACCGATAGCTTTTACTGGGGCTCCTAATCTGGAACGAAGGTTTTAATTAACCTCTTAGAATCCTAACGGTCCTTGTATTAGCCGTAGCTTAAACCGGTTGATTCCGATATATAGATATGGTTAATTCGCACAAAAAGGCGAAAACCGAGAATGGAGTATGATTTGGACCCAACGAGTTCAGAGACTCGTTTTATATGGGTTTATAGTTCATACTCTGGATTTTGGGGTTCAAATAATATAATTTGACCCATATCGGCTATTGCACGAAAACTAGTTCCATGAGCCGTACCGTGTGCGCAGATAGGCGAAACGGTTAACCATAAGTGTCCTACGCTTATTTCCTAAGTCAATATGCCTTAAAAGTATTTTGGTATCAGTAGGATACCTTCCGTGACGCCCGTAACGAGTTTAAGTTTATATTATGCCCCGTAGGGGCTTTTCGGTCATTTTAAAGACTTTAAAAAGGCTTTTCGAGTTCTACAGGAAATCTGAGTTTCCCGAACAGCTTATAAAGCTTAAAATACTTTATTTATTATTTAAAACTAGTGGCAACTGGAATCGGGTCAAAAGACCTTGTAGAACTCCCGTTTTGGCCAAAAAGGGCATATTCGGTATTTACCGAACCGTAGCCATAACCGCAGGTTATGAGCAAGGTAAAATTTATTAAAAATCCTTAAAATTCCCAAAATATTATTTTACCACAGTGGGTAAAAGTTTTGGTGACGAAAACTTGGGTTAGATGGGCGTTATGCTAATTGCGCCGTTAATTACAAAACTTTCTTAAAAGTGCGCCTTTTAGCATAACTCTCATTCTAGACCTCGGATTGACGTGAAACTTTAAGGACATGCTTATAATTTAATAAGCAAGGTTTTGGTCCGTTCGCGTGTCCGAAATACTCGTTTTAATTTTAAAAGGCCGTTACGGTCAACTTTTAGGCGAATGACGGAATTGCGCAAAAGACTCGGATAACTCATGAACCGACCACAGAGGTTTATACCAACATGTGACCTGGTCCTAAGAGAGTCCTAAGGTATATTTATACCTCACTAAAACGGGTCAGAACTGAAGTCAAAGCAAAAGTCAAACTTTTGCGACTTTCGGCTCCGAACCGGTTCAACATAGTAAATGATCGATTCAAACGAGCGCAAACAAGTTTATATACTTATTATCATGTTTTATGATTATCAAAACAGGTTCCATAACATATATATTACAGATTATGCATAAATCGCTAAAATAGCTTTCTGTTGACTTTTTAACCGCACGTTTGACTCGACATTTGACATAGTTAGAGTGGTGATCAGGGGGAACCATTTTAGAGGTTTATTACCCACATAAATACCAACTCATAACCACTTTTGATTCGTCATAAGACTGAACCATTACTGATTTATTGTAAAGTCAAACCGTAGTTACGACGGTTTGGTTTTTAGCTAAATACTAAGCAAATGTGGAACCACAAAGGTTGAATTACTTACAGAAGCTTAAGAGAAGACTTAAGAACACAGGGGAATGCTTTAGAGCTCTTGGAATGATCAGATGAGTGAGTTTTGAATGTGATGAATGTTGTGAGCACAATGGTGCTATTTATAGCCAAGAACAAGGCCTAAAATCATTACACAACATGCTACTACTGATCATGATGATGGGTAGGTGTCCCCTGAGTGATATGGGTCAATTGTAGGGTGCCCATGCCTCATTGATTGAGGTTTGATCGTTCAAATGGTCCAAAGGCCAAGTAGTTACGACAATTCTGCATCTGGGCACTTTACGCGACCCGCATGGGAGTTCCCATGCACTTTAACGCGGGTCGCCTAAAGTTTAAATATTAGGCATGTTATTTAGGAGGCTCGCGGCCCGCTTACACTTAAGCCTAACCTTCACGCGGGTCGCGAGAAGTCTGTTTTTCAGATTTTTAAAATCTTTTGTCATGATTATCAGAATCCGGTAATTAATAACGAAATCTTTCGTAATGATTTACCTGACCTTTCGGTTTTGAAGGGGTAACTTTGCGGTTTGGCCCTCGGTTATTTACCGATAGGGGCCTCGTGTTATTTACCCGCATTATTAAGTCCCCAGTTTATTTATTAATTATATTGGAAAGCCTTAACTTTCACTGTTGACGCTTTTAACCCTTCTTCTACGAATTCGATCGTAACTTTCTCGTTTCATATCGAAACTTCGCGAAATTCATATATATTATTTTAGTGAGGGTATAATACCGTTACAAAGTCTTTGGAACGTTAAAGGGTCACTCAGAGGTATTATTAAACATGTTGACACAGTTAACCCCTGTAGTTTGTAATCTCTCACTTTCTTTCGCGTTTTGTTTTTGTACGATCTATAATTTATTCGTTTGAAGGTTTAAGCATTATTTAGGGATACTATACAGTATATTTACCCTTGTTGACATTTTATAACCCTCGAATTTATATACTTTCAAGGTTTGTCAAATTTAGTCCTTTATTTATTATAGATGCCACGTGTAAACAAATGACACGTGTTAACACATCATTGGACACAAAAATTCGAGGTGTTACAATCAGCAAACGGATACATGAAATGACCTTTAATCTGGTCATACCAGTATTCCTCCCCTGCTCTAAGCGGGCGCACGCCCATGGACCCACCGAAAGTGGGAAAGGCAGCTTGCCACAGATGCGCCTCTACACGCGAAATTACATAGTTAAGCGCAGGCTACAAAACAAGAAATCAAAGAAATTAAGGAAGTAACTAACCTTTATCTTCAAACTTCAAAATTGGAACGTCCTTGCTATCTGCCGACCACTGGTCACTCATCCGCGCTGCTACCAAGACGTTCTCACCAAACACTCAGTTTGGGGTGGCAGTAAGCTTCAGATACCAACTTTCCGTCTTCGGAATCGCCAGATCTTCCTTCAAAATCGGCCCGGACCATGCGCGGAAGGTCATAGCGATTGGTATCACCTCCTCGCGAATAAAGAAGAATTTCGGTTTCCAGTCATGAAAGCTCTTAGGAGGATTCAGAAGTATCTTCTTCGCAGCCCCCCGACTGGCGAATGAGTAGAACCCCATGTTTCTAATCAGCTGATAGAAGACCCTGAACCTTTCCACAGTTGGCTCAACATCATGGGATTGACAAAGAAACTCGAAGTGTCGAACCCAGTGTCGAACCCTGACCATTCCGGGAGGACTCATTTGTGAAATATGAAACCCATAGAACTGAAGAACGTGAGCCATAAAATTCGTCGCCGACAACCGGAAATTGCCCTGATGAAAAAAATCTTCAAACAATGTGATCTACCCCGGCGGTGCATCGGCGGCCGTCTGATTCTAACCGGGGTATTTGGCATCCCCTTCCGGTGGAAACCGGAAACTCCGTGTAATCTACTCGAATAGTCCCAAGTCCCACTTAAGGACGGGAACGGGACCTTCTTCACCATGATTCTCTTCCTGATGTTCTTCAGCCATGAAAGCAAGTTCAAACGTTGAATATTCCTGAAAAAGGTTTGAAGATGTGATGAAGAACCTTGAAGATCTGCTACTGTGTTCTTCAAAGATTTGAAGATTCAAAGAACTCGAAAGCAAGTAGGGAGGAAAGATGATAACAGAAGAGGAAGGATGATCTGCTCTCGTCTCTCATCAGGTATATATACCCATCACATTTAATGTGATGGGTAAACGTGCCGAGATCACCGCGCGCGTGCCCAATCACAGAACGCCACGTAAGGTGGGATTATCGGAGTGACGGTTACCACGCGCGCATGGGCCGCACTCGCCCGACGGAAAGCCGAACCGTCAGGGACAACGTGATGACAGTCGTGTCAGCAGTCAACTCAAACGTCACCATCAACGACATTTGCACCAACTCGTCAGAGTTCAAATTTCGAGAGTTTTCCCGCCCGAAGTTATTACAAACTTCATGCAGAAGCTACTAAGGCCGCGCGTCATCAACAACTATTCAATAAACCTGCGCGTTTTTACCTTAAAGGCAGTACATCACCAAGAGCCAAACCTGGTAGTCGCGCCGTAGTAACTGACAAGCAATTACACGCGCGCCGTCAACCAGGATCAACCAAGCAGTTTCAAGCATTAACACTTCTTTTTTCTAAGTCCAGAGCTCCAACCACTTACTTCGCGCATGGTGCAGCACTGGACTGGGGGGACTTGAAGGGGTATGGTCCTAAAAAGCCGCGCAAACCTTCTCCTGGTCGCGCGTAGGACCATACTCCTTAATCAACAAGATGTTCAAACCTCAACCTCGCGCGAGATACTTCAGTAAAGACTGACCTCGCGCGAGGGCTAAAGCAATAAAGAGCATTGACTTCGACACTTAGCATTTTGGATGAGTCTTCGACACCTATAATCCTGCGCGGGCTAATAACGTGCTTAGCAAAAGGTCGCGCAGGATCTATAGCGCAGGACCACTTAAGAAGGTACGAAGGTACAAGTGGCAGATGAAAAGAGCCAATCCGCATTCTCCAGGCTCTGCTAAATCGTGCTCCACGATCGTCTGACGTGCAGGAGGCAAAAAGTACGAAAGGACGCCTATGTGGCACCAATCACAGGGCAGAGACATCTGCCCCACGATCTCCATTTACCTGCTGATGGCAGAGGGACAACGAGGCCGACAACAGTGACACGTGGCTCCAATCATGGTGCGCCAGCACCGAGAAAATTCTAGAAGCCACTAACGGTAGACACCAGTGAGACAAGAAGTATATCCGCTGCGTTGTCGCCTTCCGGCCCAAGGCCCATCAGCCTACATCCTCTACACCTCTCCGGCTATAAATAGAGACCTTGGTTCACAGGTTAATTCATTCCATTCTCTCTACTCCCACTCTTTATTCATTTTAATCTCCTCAAGGCAGATACTTATTCTCACGCCGGAGCCTGGTTAAGAGGGAAACCCCCACATTCCCCTGTTAATGAGCTAACGGTGTTCTGTTTTGCAGGATTAATTGGTCATTAAGAAGCTCAGAAAGCGATAAGAAGATTAACCCTTATGGTAGAAACATAAACCAAACTAATCCACCCATAAATTAGTTCTGTGTTTCTTCATGAGACATTTTATCCAAGCTAGTAGTGTTACACGACACCTTTCCTGATTCACAGTAAATCACCTGAAACATGTTTAAATTTTTTTTATCAGCGGGGAAATACTGGCGAGTCATTCAATTAATACAAAATGACACATTGTTATTATTTACAGAATTAAGAGTTTTCACATTTGCCCTTATCTATTAATTAGCCGGTTCAGTTGTCACTCGACCGTAACTATGACCGTGGACATATCACTAAGTCAGGCTCACCCACCTAACGTGATAAATCATTAGTAGTAATGTGCACAAAACCCCCACATACTGCCAGTAATTAAAGATTAGCAAAGACTTAATCACTGTAAAGTATAACTGGAAAACATTTAGGGTTTTGTAAAACAATTTGACAAAAAGAGATTGACTCACATTGCAAGTTTAGTTGGACAGAGTTTTGTCTACTGCTAAGCCTGGTAACCTAGTTAAATAACAATGCACACGAAACTAGGTTAGTAACTTAATACAACCTTTACGGTAACTCACGAAATCAAAACCCTCACGACGAATGACAAAGTATAGCCCGAGTTCGGGCAACACTTAAACATCCATCGGATCGGTTTCAATCGATCGGACATTGTATCGTAGCAGTGATCGAGTTATTACCCTGTTATCGCAACAGAGGTTCGGGAAAGTGTGTGTTTTTGAAGTAAACAACGTATAACTTAACGTACGTAATTGATTTTTTCGTCGAAACATGCAAATAGTTCAAGTCCCAAGCCCCTGGCTTTATAGCTCAGATTGGACCCGCCCGCGTGTCGCGATAGGATCCTCTGCACCTGTCGCAGGGCAATTCAAAGTAGGCTAGGTCTGCCTTGTTGTACGTATACCCTGATGAGTCAATAATTCTAGAAAATACGTGTTTAACATTCGTTTTCGACGGATAATATCAATTAGGGGATACCCCCTTTAGTTTTAGGGGGCCCTGATCCTATTTTCGACTGTTTTAAAAATTTACGGGTCGCACCATATCACGTGGGGGTCTCAATTAGGGTTTCCTAATGTGCATTATTAACATAAGAAATAACAATTTTGGCAAGAGTTGTTAAACCCATCGTAACAGTTGCGTCATCCTGATGATGCCCTATCCTATGGCATTTACTTGATCCGACGGCCAGGTGTTGGGAAGCATCTCCACGTGCGTCAAATTAGCGGTTACTTTTTGAAATTGTCATGAGACAGTTACCGCCTTTATTGATGACGCCACTAAAACCCTGAAATCGCCCATTATCCCACCATTCTTCTCCCATTTTCAGTCATCCTTTATCCTAATTTTCTTCTATAAACTCATAAGCCTTTCAACCATGAGCAGAAAAGGCAGGGCTTCCATTCGTTCTATCATCACCCAGGAAGAGTTGGAATCTTTTGTCACCTCTTACCATATTCCACTAGAACTTTCTCCAAGTGTCCCCGGTCCCGATGATCCGGCAACCTGTTCGCCGGAGAGGATTGTGATCCGGCAACCTGTTCGCTACCCGCTGTTCATCTTTCAAGATGAGTCTTTTGAAGTACTATGTGATCCACTTCTCCCAGTTACACCCTTTAGCTTTTTTGAGAATCGTCCATTTTGAATTATCCTGTGTTGCCTTTGCCAGCGAGCCGTCGGTACCGCGGTTCTCTCAGCTACGATCCGATGGTGACTGGTTCACCTTCAAAAAAGGAAGGACAACATTCCTCTCCCTTGCTATTCCTTTGTGCCAACCTCCACATATCCCTTGCTATTCCTTTGTGCCAACCTCCACATATCCCAAAAAGTGGAAGAACAGTTTTATCTTTGTCTATTCTTCAATGTTATTTGAGCCCCTTTCCATAAGATACCATGCTGCTGCCATAAAAGATGGCGTCCCTCCTTTGTCGTCTACTGAAGATGTGATGTGGAGGCATATGTACGAGCATTCCACTCGTGCTTCCAATTTTCTCGAGGATATTGTGGAAATGGGGGGTTTAAGCCATTTCTATCCCACTCGTCCCAGAGCTTTTTATAACGGCAAAGGTAAGTTTTCCCTTTGGTGATAGTTTTTGCTTAGCTTTGTTACTTGCAGTTTTTGGTTTGCTTCGTACAGAGATGTTCTTGTGGCGTTTGTTACAGGCTGATTGTAGAGGTGTATCTTATGTTGTTGAGGTTGTGGTAAATCAAGAGATGTGCGGTGTTCTTGGGGGAGGTGCCCCTGATGTTGAAGGTTTAAATGCCGAGTTGGTTCCTGGGGAGGGGACTCCTCCCCTTGAGGGGGCTTCCCCCAAGGGGTCGGAGGGCTCCCAGAACTCTCCCCAAGTAGAGAATGCCAGCAGTGATGATGAAGATTTGGCGACCTGGTTGTCTCGGAAACGTAAACCTGATCTAACTATAGGTACAATCGAGGTAGTCCCTGAAGTTCGAAACATCCATTCAAGGTTGCGGAGTGCCAGCAGTACGAAGTCTCAGCCAGCTTCTCAAACTATATCTGAGGCCCTTCGGTTAATACAAAAGGCTCCTTGTCCAAACACCTGAAAGCTCTTCGGCTGTCTTCAAGCCTTGTTTCTGGGCCTCTTCCTGTAAGTTAGTTGTAGTATTTTCCTTTGCTTCTTATGCAGTTCTGGACTTCTCATTCTCTTCCCCCCCCCTCCTCTTTTTTTTTATTTTTTTTTTCTGTTACAGAGGAGTTCAAAAGCTTCCATTACAATACCAGCAGCTTCTGCTCCATTGCAGGCAAAGAGAAGGGTCCGTAAACAAGTGTGGCACCCACCGAGCTTGTAGCTCCTACTTTTCCTACCAGGCCAATGGTCAGAGCAAATTTCAGAATCCTGCCTATTTTTGGGTTCGGACTCCCTTGGCCCCCTTATTTGCTGAGGGTTACCCCCTTCCTTATGCTCCACGCTGGAAGATAACTCCCTCAACCGCCATTAATACTGCTGAGACTGCCCGAGACTTTTTATCCCACGCTCTCCCTCCCTCTCAGAGGTATATAAACGTTACCCTGGACTCAGAGATCTTCGGTTATAAGTATGGCATGGCCGTTTGTGAGGGCTTCTTCAGGGGTGCGGGCATGTTGCATCGTGTCCAAGAATTGAGAGAGGAGAATAAGGGGCTAGAGGATTAGTTGAAGGCTTTTTAGACCATCGCTGCTGAACTTCAGTATCGGGTGGTGAATGTTGAAAGGGGGCTGTGGGAGAAGGAGGCATGTCCCCTTTTTACCCCTCCTCTTTTTTATGTATCCTTCTTTATTAATGGAGTTGAGTTATCCATATTTTTCTCGTGTTTCCTTTTATGGTTCCCTCTATGTAGCATGCTGGAGCTCTGTTGAAGGAGGGGGAGATGGCCTGGGAAGGAGAGCGACTGGTCCGATACTGCGGATTTGTACGAACACTCTAGCCTTAGACAGAAAACTCAGGGTACAGGCATTCACTCTTCCAGTTTGCATGTGTTCACATTATTTAGACCCAAACTTTGACGGGATTTTGAAAACTCAAAAGGCACAAAGCTAAAGATGAATCAAACTGGAAGGGTTCAAAACCTTATAACAAAGGGTTCAAAACCTAGAAATCAATCATCCAAGAACAGATGATTAATTTTCGAAGCGGATTCGTTATTGTGTTCTCGTTGTGGTTATCACCTAAGGATAGGTGAAGTGTATTGTTTTAAGACTAAACACAAAATAACTTGTGTTAGGGTCCTAGGAAGGTTATAGTCTAGGTCAAAGCATTACTAATAACCTAATTCCCTATAACCATTGGCTCTGATACCAACTTTTCTGTCACACCCCGACCACGTAAAACAACAAAACGTGGCGGAAACGTCGGGGAGTGTTGTAACAGAATCATTGTTTCACAACCATGGATTAAATAGTTTTGTTTTATTGAATTATTGAATTCAATGTTTTGGTACAATTTATAATAAAACAAATAATTGTTTCTCAGTTTTAAGTCACTAAGGCACAAGTCCATCCTATATGTAGCGTGCATCAACAATCATCACATAGCAGTACCTGAAACATATATGAAAATATGGTACGTCAGCATAAAAATGCCTGTGAGTAACATAGGTTTTTGTGTATTAGATTCATGGCTTTAGATAATACGAGAAAAGGTTTTATGTTTTCAAAATAGCCATGAATCTAATGTAAAAGTTTTGTTTCTGAAAACGTGTCGTTTTAGAAAACGGGTTTATAGTATAGACAAAAATATATTTTGGTTTTGAAAAGTTTGTATAAATAGTATATCAAAGTATACTTTAGTTTTGAAATATTTAAATGGATAGTATATCAAAATATACTTTAGTAATTAAAATAATAGTTTTGGTAGTATATCTCAAGTGTACTTTGGTTTAAGAATAAAAGTATTGGTAGTATATCAAATTATACTTTGGTTTGAAAATAGCATATCAACTATGCTTTGGTTTAAAAGTAGCATATCAACTATGCTTTGGTTTAAAAGTAGCATATCAACTATGCTTTAGATAGTATATCAAGAATATACTTTAGTTTTAAAATAACAAAGTAGGTAGTATATCAAACTATACTTTGGGAAATAGTAGCATATCAAACTATGCTTTGGATAGTATATCAAAATATACTTTAGTTTAAAATAACAAAGTATGTTAAAACATATGTTGGATTTTGTACTTAGTATATCAAAATATACTTTGGTATATCACATTTGAGAGCACATCAAACTGTACTTTTGTAGTATATCAACATATACAAAGAGAGTGTGATTTGGTATTCAACAAGCCTTAGTGTATCAAACTACACTTTGGAGACTATAGAAATACCACGAAGGCAATTTCTATTTGGTTTAAATTTGGTTTCTGACATTCCATACAACAGGAATGGGGTGTCTAGTCCTATAGCGCTATATCATACTACCAATCGGCTGGGTGAATGTATAAAAATGGTACAATCCAACAATTTGTTTATTAAGTTTTGGAAAATCAGATAGGTAATTGTTTAATTTGTCAAAAGAATATGTATTAAGCATGTGTAATCATATAGTTTAAAATCAGGAAAATAACAGATAGGCATATATGTTTCACCCCAAAACAATTGAAAACAGTAAAAGAGGGGACTATGTACTCACTTGAGATTGCAAGTATCCTTGATTAAGTGTCCTAACAAAGCTCGGGAAAATCAAGGAATCAAGTGGCACCTAGTATGGATCACTATGTTAAACAATCGGATCCTAAATCGGAAGATAGGATAGAATGAAGTTCTATAAATCAAATGAGTATTGCAACTCATATGGCATGATTTAATGGACCTAACATTCTGATTTGGAAGTTTACCTAAGTGCTTTTGACCCGTTTCGACCCATTATGGTAGTATAAGCCACTATAATGCGTCGTTTGCGTAAAACTAGGTTCGGATGGTTAACTATGTGCTATGTCAAGTCTTACATGCCCAATTATCCCTAAACATGTTACTAATTCAGATTATATGTCAAAAATATGTTCACATAATCAAAATATGGATTTTAGCTTCAAAAGGGCATTTTGGTCATTTCCTATGGGCATACAAGCTAACTAGCATACGACTAACCAATCCTATGTGATCATAAGGTATAACCTCAGTGGTTATTCCCTATGCAACTATGATCACTAACTAAGCTTGGTCGGATCCTAAAGATCGACCAAACGGGTCGGGTTCGGAAGTATAAGCGGTTGTTTAGACCGCTTACCTTACGACCCTAAACAAGCACTAAACTAATAGTGTCGAGTTAGACATGTCAAAACATGTCTAACCTACTGATTTGGTATCAAAACAAAGTGTTTTGATACTCTAAAGTAGTTCCGTTGCAAAATGCGTGCTAAAACGCATTTTGACCGAAACTTTGACTCGACACTACAACTAGTTAACGTGGTAATCAGCGGTTATAATCACGAAGGATTATAACTATCGTGATTACAATCACGTGTCAAAGTTCAATTGAACCTTGACTTGACCAATTGATGGTCAAAACCGAAAGTCAAACTGTTGGTCAAACTGTTTGACTTTCTGCTTAAACATAAAGAACAAGCATGAAAGAAGACTTACAAAGGGTCCTAGCTATCTTTTCTACAAGAATAAAGTTCCAAGCAGATTAGAAAGCTCCCAAATCAGATAAGAGATGAGAAATGAGAGGAATGAGCAAAGAATTGAGGAGTTTGGCCAACTATTTATACTTGTTGGTGATCAACAAGATCATGACAAGTGGTTTGCTTGGTCATTAAGCATTGAATCACAACCATACATGTGTTAGGAGCAGGTGCAAAGCCTTGGAGAGGTGGTAACTTGGTTACCACACAAAGAAATTGCAAGATTGGCCCCTGAATTTACAAACTGATGCTGAAAACACACTTTCTGCCCAGATGTGATGCTCGCGTAGCGCGAGGGCATAGGCAGGAGGTGCTCGCGCTACGCTACCATGTGTCTGATTCAGCAAAGTTTCAAAAATGGCAGAAATGGTCCCTGCACGTGTTTAAAGCCTTTTTCGATGCGTTTAAACCCCGTTAACCTCATTTCAAGGCTCTAAAATGAAGTTAAAGCATAGGGGACTCAAAACATGCTCAAAAATATCTCGGATGTCGGTTCGTTTGATCGTACAATCGCGTTGTTCGGTTAATTACGACGGAAATCGTAACGAACGCAAAATCGATCCAAATTAAGCGACGAATGGAATTTTTGCATGGCGATCACTAAAATAAAAATATTTTAGTGTGTACAAAAATTTTGGATGTCCAGATGTGGTCAGAACGTAAGATATGCGCGAAAATGCAAACTTACGTCGTTTTTGACACTTTTAGTCCCTGAAAGATCATGTAAGCATGTTTTCGCACACCGAACCACTCAAAGCTTATTTCTAAGCTATGTTTAGGTTATATATGGTATGTTTAACTTATGATCAAGTTCTGGACTGTTCGACACCATACGAATCGGTATAGTTTCGCAGTTTGACGCAAATAGTCCCTGCGATTGAATAAACTTGTTTTGCCATACCAAACCTTCCAAAACTTATTTTTAAGTTATGTAAAGGTCATTTAAAGTATGTTAAGCCTATTTCACTATTCCGGAGTGTTTGTTGCGCTAAAACTGATTACGTTTACGCACCAGTGCGCATATAACTTTCCAGAAAGCGATTTAAAGCTCGGAATTGAACAAGAATTGATATGTGCAAAGGATACACATATTTATACAAATCCCAGGTATGAAACACAATGTTTCATAGGTTTGGCATTTGTTTGGTGTTCGTGGTGACACAGGTGTCACAGTCTCCCCTACTTTAGGAAATTTCGTCCCGAAATTTAATTCTAGAGGAAACTTGTGAAGACAACTGTGATCGTTTCGCTTTCAAATGAATCCTTCGTTTCCCGAGTAGAACTCTAGGTCACGTTTGGATTCTTAGCGAATCTGTTAACTGCCAAAATGTCGTTGTTGTAGTACCAAAAACATGGGGTTTTGAACAACGGATAGGAGAATGTTTCCTATGAAGACTATTATAGGAAACTTGTGTGTGCTCGAAATCAGAGTCGGAGAATGCAAAATAAATGACATTGGCCAAGGTCCAGGACTTCTAGTAATTTAAATAACGCTACTTTCGCAATGTAATAAGGAACACTTATATATAGGAAGTACCAGCGGCGTATCCACCATGCCCTTTTACATTGCTCCCGTCTCGTTATTCTCATCACTATAGGTCTTAAGACATGACAAAATTTGTTGTGGTTTCTGTGCACTGAATTCCATAATTACGTATGCATCCATAATTACGTAATCCCTTGCACAGTCCGCACAATTCATTTCATAATGTGTGGGGTAAAATCAATCGAATAAACATGAAATGACTTGACTAGATCACCAAAAGATCTTTTTAATTAAATCAACGAACGATCTTTTTAACTAGATCAACACATGATCTCCTTATCTAAATCGTCGTATGATCTCTTTAAATAGACCATTTAAGGGATCTTTATAACTCGGAACCAAGTAATCGTTTTGAATCAGTACTTTGGAATCCAAGGTTCTTACTATTTGCATAGAAGCCCCTTAAGGATTTAAGACAGTACTTTGAGTATCCTTCTGAGAATCTAACATATGAAAATACGGAAGATTCCACCAGGACTTAGATAACGAGCTTTGGAGTTACACATAAACACAAAATCACCAAATTGTGTATTCGTTAATTTAGTTATTAGCTCGTTTGTGAATTAATGTATTTTGAGGTACACTAGAAATCCAATCACGGACTTCAATTAGCACTTTAAAATATCCTCAAGAATCTAACTATGAAGATAGGAAGATCTTATAAGGATTTGGAATTTGTTTCTGTCGTGTTATAATATTCGTATTAGGACACATAAAGAATCCAATTAAGGACTTACGATAGCACCTTTATCAAATCAAAGATTTGAAATGGTACTTCAAGTATCTGATTAAGAATTGCACCCGTACTTTGTTTCTTAAAAGAAACTAGTACTTAGGATTTTTGGGGAGATCACAAATGATCATAGAATAAAGGAATCACACGAGAAGTTTGTTCTGAAAAGAACATGGTTCTTTGGTGTCGATATTGTAGGGGTATGTCGACACATATACACAATCGTATCAGTTTTGGAAATAAAATTTGGAACAACCATTTTATTTATAATAACTGAATTGTCTCAAATGTCAAAAGATAACAAACAAAGGAAATACAAAAGACTAATTGTTCACTGCTGCGTTGTCATTTGCATTTGCCTCGTTTATGTTGAATACTCGTCCATGTGCTGGATTTGTATTAACAAGTCTTGGGCAATTGTTCCTGTAGTGAGTAAGGTCACCACAGTTATAGCACGATCCAGGAGGAAACTGTGCTCGAACAACGGCAGGATTTGCAGCATTTTGGTTTTGGATAACATGGCGACATGTATTGACCAAGTGTCCCAAACGCCCACAGTGGGTACACTTCTGACACGGTGTCTGATTCACATGATGACGGTTGCATTTGTTGCACAAAGGTGCAGTACCAATATAGTTCTTCCTAGCACGAGGCTGTGCTGGTAGATTTGGTGCAACCTGATCATTCTGAGCGACTATTGCGAAGTTTTGTGAAGCCTTACGCTTCTTCGACTTCTTAGAGGACTCGGTCTGTTTATCCTTTAGTTTATCTTGTGCTGTCTTGTCAGATGGTCTCGGATCGCCTTTTCGGAAAAGCTTACCCTTCCTGATTTGAGATTCAGTCAGGGTGGCAGATAGTTCAATGGCTTGTCTGACGGTAGTAGGGTTGCTACCAGTAACAATATCCTGAACTGGATCAGGAAGGCCATCGATGTATCTTTCAATTGCCTTATCCAAAGGCGTAACCATGGTAGGACATAACAGACTCAATTCCTCGTATCGATCAGTGTAGGCTCGATGTTCACCGCTGTCTTGTTTGAGATCATCAAGTTCCCGTTCTAGAGCCCTAAGCTCATGACGAGGACAGAATTCCTTCATCATTAGAGCCCGAAGCTCTTCCCAGGTTTGTGCCATTGCTACATCGGCACCTCGATCCCTCATTATGCCGTTCCACCATGTGAGTGCTCTTTTCTGGAACACACTTGACGCGAACTCAACTTTTCACTCGTTTGGGCATTGCACATGACGAAACGTGCTTTCGAGACTCTCAAACCACTGTAGGAGCCCCGTGGCCCCTTCAGACCCAGTAAATGTGAGTGGCTTAGCTGAGTTGAATGTCTTAAAGGTGCACCGAACATTGTTATTGTTTGCCTGATTTATCTGGGTGATAAGGTTCGGGAGTACAACAGCGAATTGCTGAGCGATTAAGGCTGCCAAGGCGGCATCCTGAGCTTGATCACGTCGAGGAGGCATATTCTAAAAGAGCAAAGAAACATGAGGGAGAATCGAGTGAGATGCTATTGGATATTCAAAACTAGATGTTAAGAATATCGACAAAGCATAAGGATTGTGACCATTTGTTCGTTACTTAAAACAAACAAACGACACTGTGACAAATCAAAGTAAATGGGTCAATATAATGTATCACTGAAGACATGCTCGCCTATAAGTGAACACTCACCCCAAGAGTTCCCAGGTAAGAGTGACTGGTCCGATACTGCGGATTTGTACGAACACTCTAGCCTTAGACAGAAAACTCAGGGTACAGGCATTCACTCTTCTAGTTTGCATGTGTTCACATTATTTAGACCCAAACTTTGACGGGATTTTGAAAACTCAAAAGGCACAAAGCTAAAGATGAATCAAACTGGAAGGGTTCAAAACCTCATAACAAAGGGTTCAAAACCTAGAAATCAATCTTCCAAGAACAGATGATTAATTTTCGAAGCGGATTCGTTATTGTGTTCTCGTTGTGGTTATCACCTAAGGATAGGTGAAGTGTATTGTTTTAAGACTAAACACAAGATAACTTGTGTTAGGGTCCTAGGAAGGTTATAGTCTAGGTCAAAGCATTACTAATAACCTAATTCCCTATAACCATTGGCTCTGATACCAACTTTTCTGTCACACCCCGACCACGTAAAACAACAAAACGTGGCGGAAACGTCGGGGAGTGTTGTAACAGAATCATTGTTTCACAACCATGGATTAAATAGTTTTGTTTTATTGAATTATTGAATTCAATGTTTTGGTACAATTTATAATAAAACAAATAATTGTTTCTCAGTTTTAAGTCGCTAAGGCACAAGTCCATCCTATATGTAGCGTGCATCAACAATCATCACATAGCAGTACCTGAAACATATATGAAAATATGGTACGTCAGCATAAAAATGCCTGTGAGTAACATAGGTTTTTGTGTATTAGATTCATGGCTTTAGATAATACGAGAAAAGGTTTTATGTTTTCAAAATAGCCATGAATCTAATGTAAAAGTTTTGTTTCTGAAAACGTGTCGTTTTAGAAAACGGGTTTATAGTATAGACAAAAATATATTTTGGTTTTGAAAAGTTTGTATAAATAGTATATCAAAGTATACTTTAGTTTTGAAATATTTAAATGGATAGTATATCAAAATATACTTTAGTAATTAAAATAATAGTTTTGGTAGTATATCTCAAGTGTACTTTGGTTTAAGAATAAAAGTATTGGTAGTATATCAAATTATACTTTGGTTTGAAAATAGCATATCAACTATGCTTTGGTTTAAAAGTAGCATATCAACTATGCTTTGGTTTAAAAGTAGCATATCAACTATGCTTTAGATAGTATATCAAGAATATACTTTAGTTTTAAAATAACAAAGTAGGTAGTATATCAAACTATACTTTGGGAAATAGTAGCATATCAAACTATGCTTTGGATAGTATATCAAAATATACTTTAGTTTAAAATAACAAAGTATGTTAAAACATATGTTGGATTTTGTACTTAGTATATCAAAATATACTTTGGTATATCACATTTGAGAGCACATCAAACTGTACTTTTGTAGTATATCAACATATACAAAGAGAGTGTGATTTGGTATTCAACAAGCCTTAGTGTATCAAACTACACTTTGGAGACTATAGAAATACCACGAAGGCAATTTCTATTTGGTTTAAATTTGGTTTCTGACATTCCATACAACAGGAATGGGGTGTCTAGTCCTATAGCGCTATATCATACTACCAATCGGCTGGGTGAATGTATAAAAATGGTACAATCCAACAATTTGTTTATTAAGTTTTGGAAAATCAGATAGGTAATTGTTTAATTTGTCAAAAGAATATGTATTAAGCATGTGTAATCATATAGTTTAAAATCAGGAAAATAACAGATAGGCATATATGTTTCACCCCAAAACAATTGAAAACAGTAAAAGAGGGGACTATGTACTCACTTGAGATTGCAAGTATCCTTGATTAAGTGTCCTAACAAAGCTCGGGAAAATCAAGGAATCAAGTGGCACCTAGTATGGATCACTATGTTAAACAATCGGATCCTAAATCGGAAGATAGGATAGAATGAAGTTCTATAAATCAAATGAGTATTGCAACTCATATGGCATGATTTAATGGACCTAACATTCTGATTTGGAAGTTTACCTAAGTGCTTTTGACCCGTTTCGACCCATTATGGTAGTATAAGCCACTATAATGCGTCGTTTGCGTAAAACTAGGTTCGGATGGTTAACTATGTGCTATGTCAAGTCTTACATGCCCAATTATCCCTAAACATGTTACTAATTCAGATTATATGTCAAAAATATGTTCACATAATCAAAATATGGATTTTAGCTTCAAAAGGGCATTTTGGTCATTTCCTATGGGCATACAAGCTAACTAGCATACGACTAACCAATCCTATGTGATCATAAGGTATAACCTCAGTGGTTATTCCTTATGCAACTATGATCACTAACTAAGCTTGGTCGGATCCTAAAGATCGACCAAACGGGTCGGGTTCGGAAGTATAAGCGGTTGTTTAGACCGCTTACCTTACGACCCTAAACAAGCACTAAACTAATAGTGTCGAGTTAGACATGTCAAAACATGTCTAACCTACTGATTTGGTATCAAAACAAAGTGTTTTGATACTCTAAAGTAGTTCCGTTGCAAAATGCGTGCTAAAACGCATTTTGACCGAAACTTTGACTCGACACTACAACTAGTTAACGTGGTAATCTGCGGTTATAATCACGAAGGATTATAACTATCGTGATTACAATCACGTGTCAAAGTTCAATTGAACCTTGACTTGACCAATTGATGGTCAAAACCGAAAGTCAAACTGTTGGTCAAACTGTTTGACTTTCTGCTTAAACATAAAGAACAAGCATGAAAGAAGACTTACAAAGGGTCCTAGCTATCTTTTCTACAAGAATAAAGTTCCAAGCAGATTAGAAAGCTCCCAAATCAGATAAGAGATGAGAAATGAGAGGAATGAGCAAAGAATTGAGGAGTTTGGCCAACTATTTATACTTGTTGGTGATCAACAAGATCATGACAAGTGGTTTGCTTGGTCATTAAGCATTGAATCACAACCATACATGTGTTAGGAGCAGGTGCAAAGCCTTGGAGAGGTGGTAACTTGGTTACCACACAAAGAAATTGCAAGATTGGCCCCTGAATTTACAAACTGATGCTGAAAACACACTTTCTGCCCAGATGTGATGCTCGCGTAGCGCGAGGGCATAGGCAGGAGGTGCTCGCGCTACGCTACCATGTGTCTGATTCAGCAAAGTTTCAAAAATGGCAGAAATGGTCCCTGCACGTGTTTAAAGCCTTTTTCGATGCGTTTAAACCCCGTTAACCTCATTTCAAGGCTCTAAAATGAAGTTAAAGCATAGGGGACTCAAAACATGCTCAAAAATATCTCGGATGTCGGTTCGTTTGATCGTACAATCGCGTTGTTCGGTTAATTACGACGGAAATCGTAACGAACGCAAAATCGATCCAAATTAAGCGACGAATGGAATTTTTGCATGGCGATCACTAAAATAAAAATATTTTAGTGTGTACAAAAATTTTGGATGTCCAGATGTGGTCAGAACGTAAGATATGCGCGAAAATGCAAACTTACGTCGTTTTTGACACTTTTAGTCCCTGAAAGATCATGTAAGCATGTTTTCGCACACCGAACCACTCAAAGCTTATTTCTAAGCTATGTTTAGGTTATATATGGTATGTTTAACTTATGATCAAGTTCTGGACTGTTCGACACCATACGAATCGGTATAGTTTCGCAGTTTGACGCAAATAGTCCCTGCGATTGAATAAACTTGTTTTGCCATACCAAACCTTCCAAAACTTATTTTTAAGTTATGTAAAGGTCATTTAAAGTATGTTAAGCCTATTTCACTATTCCGGAGTGTTTGTTGCGCTAAAACTGATTACGTTTACGCACCAGTGCGCATATAACTTTCCAGAAAGCGATTTAAAGCTCGGAATTGAACAAGAATTGATATGTGCAAAGGATACACATATTTATACAAATCCCAGGTATGAAACACAATGTTTCATAGGTTTGGCATTTGTTTGGTGTTCGTGGTGACACAGGTGTCACAGTCTCCCCTACTTTAGGAAATTTCGTCCCGAAATTTAATTCTAGAGGAAACTTGTGAAGACAACTGTGATCGTTTCGCTTTCAAATGAATCCTTCGTTTCCCGAGTAGAACTCTAGGTCACGTTTGGATTCTTAGCGAATCTGTTAACTGCCAAAATGTCGTTGTTGTAGTACCAAAAACATGGGGTTTTGAACAACGGATAGGAGAATGTTTCCTATGAAGACTATTATAGGAAACTTGTGTGTGCTCGAAATCAGAGTCGGAGAATGCAAAATAAATGACATTGGCCAAGGTCCAGGACTTCTAGTAATTTAAATAACGCTACTTTCGCAATGTAATAAGGAACACTTATATATAGGAAGTACCAGCGGCGTATCCACCATGCCCTTTTACATTGCTCCCGTCTCGTTATTCTCATCACTATAGGTCTTAAGACATGACAAAATTTGTTGTGGTTTCTGTGCACTGAATTCCATAATTACGTATGCATCCATAATTACGTAATCCCTTGCACAGTCCGCACAATTCATTTCATAATGTGTGGGGTAAAATCAATCGAATAAACATGAAATGACTTGACTAGATCACCAAAAGATCTTTTTAATTAAATCAACGAACGATCTTTTTAACTAGATCAACACATGATCTCCTTATCTAAATCGTCGTATGATCTCTTTAAATAGACCATTTAAGGGATCTTTATAACTCGGAACCAAGTAATCGTTTTGAATCAGTACTTTGGAATCCAAGGTTCTTACTATTTGCATAGAAGCCCCTTAAGGATTTAAGACAGTACTTTGAGTATCCTTCTGAGAATCTAACATATGAAAATACGGAAGATTCCACCAGGACTTAGATAACGAGCTTTGGAGTTACACATAAACACAAAATCACCAAATTGTGTATTCGTTAATTTAGTTATTAGCTCGTTTGTGAATTAATGTATTTTGAGGTACACTAGAAATCCAATCACGGACTTCAATTAGCACTTTAAAATATCCTCAAGAATCTAACTATGAAGATAGGAAGATCTTATAAGGATTTGGAATTTGTTTCTGTCGTGTTATAATATTCGTATTAGGACACATAAAGAATCCAATTAAGGACTTACGATAGCACCTTTATCAAATCAAAGATTTGAAATGGTACTTCAAGTATCTGATTAAGAATTGCACCCGTACTTTGTTTCTTAAAAGAAACTAGTACTTAGGATTTTTGGGGAGATCACAAATGATCATAGAATAAAGGAATCACACGAGAAGTTTGTTCTGAAAAGAACATGGTTCTTTGGTGTCGATATTGTAGGGGTATGTCGACACATATACACAATCGTATCAGTTTTGGAAATAAAATTTGGAACAACCATTTTATTTATAATAACTGAATTGTCTCAAATGTCAAAAGATAACAAACAAAGGAAATACAAAAGACTAATTGTTCACTGCTGCGTTGTCATTTGCATTTGCCTCGTTTATGTTGAATACTCGTCCATGTGCTGGATTTG
Source organism: Helianthus annuus (assembly GCF_002127325.2). NCBI lineage: Eukaryota > Viridiplantae > Streptophyta > Magnoliopsida > Asterales > Asteraceae > Helianthus > Helianthus annuus. The sequence continues at coordinate 171,796,551 of NC_035446.2, forward strand.
TATTAACAAGTCTTGGGCAATTGTTCCTGTAGTGAGTAAGGTCACCACAGTTATAGCACGATCCAGGAGGAAACTGTGCTCGAACAACGGCAGGATTTGCAGCATTTTGGTTTTGGATAACATGGCGACATGTATTGACCAAGTGTCCCAAACGCCCACAGTGGGTACACTTCTGACACGGTGTCTGATTCACATGATGACGGTTGCATTTGTTGCACAAAGGTGCAGTACCAATATAGTTCTTCCTAGCACGAGGCTGTGCTGGTAGATTTGGTGCAACCTGATCATTCTGAGCGACTATTGCGAAGTTTTGTGAAGCCTTACGCTTCTTCGACTTCTTAGAGGACTCGGTCTGTTTATCCTTTAGTTTATCTTGTGCTGTCTTGTCAGATGGTCTCGGATCGCCTTTTCGGAAAAGCTTACCCTTCCTGATTTGAGATTCAGTCAGGGTGGCAGATAGTTCAATGGCTTGTCTGACGGTAGTAGGGTTGCTACCAGTAACAATATCCTGAACTGGATCAGGAAGGCCATCGATGTATCTTTCAATTGCCTTATCCAAAGGCGTAACCATGGTAGGACATAACAGACTCAATTCCTCGTATCGATCAGTGTAGGCTCGATGTTCACCGCTGTCTTGTTTGAGATCATCAAGTTCCCGTTCTAGAGCCCTAAGCTCATGACGAGGACAGAATTCCTTCATCATTAGAGCCCGAAGCTCTTCCCAGGTTTGTGCCATTGCTACATCGGCACCTCGATCCCTCATTATGCCGTTCCACCATGTGAGTGCTCTTTTCTGGAACACACTTGACGCGAACTCAACTTTTCACTCGTTTGGGCATTGCACATGACGAAACGTGCTTTCGAGACTCTCAAACCACTGTAGGAGCCCCGTGGCCCCTTCAGACCCAGTAAATGTGAGTGGCTTAGCTGAGTTGAATGTCTTAAAGGTGCACCGAACATTGTTATTGTTTGCCTGATTTATCTGGGTGATAAGGTTCGGGAGTACAACAGCGAATTGCTGAGCGATTAAGGCTGCCAAGGCGGCATCCTGAGCTTGATCACGTCGAGGAGGCATATTCTAAAAGAGCAAAGAAACATGAGGGAGAATCGAGTGAGATGCTATTGGATATTCAAAACTAGATGTTAAGAATATCGACAAAGCATAAGGATTGTGACCATTTGTTCGTTACTTAAAACAAACAAACGACACTGTGACAAATCAAAGTAAATGGGTCAATATAATGTATCACTGAAGACATGCTCGCCTATAAGTGAACACTCACCCCAAGAGTTCCCAGGTAAGAGTGACTGGTCCGATACTGCGGATTTGTACGAACACTCTAGCCTTAGACAGAAAACTCAGGGTACAGGCATTCACTCTTCTAGTTTGCATGTGTTCACATTATTTAGACCCAAACTTTGACGGGATTTTGAAAACTCAAAAGGCACAAAGCTAAAGATGAATCAAACTGGAAGGGTTCAAAACCTCATAACAAAGGGTTCAAAACCTAGAAATCAATCTTCCAAGAACAGATGATTAATTTTCGAAGCGGATTCGTTATTGTGTTCTCGTTGTGGTTATCACCTAAGGATAGGTGAAGTGTATTGTTTTAAGACTAAACACAAGATAACTTGTGTTAGGGTCCTAGGAAGGTTATAGTCTAGGTCAAAGCATTACTAATAACCTAATTCCCTATAACCATTGGCTCTGATACCAACTTTTCTGTCACACCCCGACCACGTAAAACAACAAAACGTGGCGGAAACGTCGGGGAGTGTTGTAACAGAATCATTGTTTCACAACCATGGATTAAATAGTTTTGTTTTATTGAATTATTGAATTCAATGTTTTGGTACAATTTATAATAAAACAAATAATTGTTTCTCAGTTTTAAGTCGCTAAGGCACAAGTCCATCCTATATGTAGCGTGCATCAACAATCATCACATAGCAGTACCTGAAACATATATGAAAATATGGTACGTCAGCATAAAAATGCCTGTGAGTAACATAGGTTTTTGTGTATTAGATTCATGGCTTTAGATAATACGAGAAAAGGTTTTATGTTTTCAAAATAGCCATGAATCTAATGTAAAAGTTTTGTTTCTGAAAACGTGTCGTTTTAGAAAACGGGTTTATAGTATAGACAAAAATATATTTTGGTTTTGAAAAGTTTGTATAAATAGTATATCAAAGTATACTTTAGTTTTGAAATATTTAAATGGATAGTATATCAAAATATACTTTAGTAATTAAAATAATAGTTTTGGTAGTATATCTCAAGTGTACTTTGGTTTAAGAATAAAAGTATTGGTAGTATATCAAATTATACTTTGGTTTGAAAATAGCATATCAACTATGCTTTGGTTTAAAAGTAGCATATCAACTATGCTTTGGTTTAAAAGTAGCATATCAACTATGCTTTAGATAGTATATCAAGAATATACTTTAGTTTTAAAATAACAAAGTAGGTAGTATATCAAACTATACTTTGGGAAATAGTAGCATATCAAACTATGCTTTGGATAGTATATCAAAATATACTTTAGTTTAAAATAACAAAGTATGTTAAAACATATGTTGGATTTTGTACTTAGTATATCAAAATATACTTTGGTATATCACATTTGAGAGCACATCAAACTGTACTTTTGTAGTATATCAACATATACAAAGAGAGTGTGATTTGGTATTCAACAAGCCTTAGTGTATCAAACTACACTTTGGAGACTATAGAAATACCACGAAGGCAATTTCTATTTGGTTTAAATTTGGTTTCTGACATTCCATACAACAGGAATGGGGTGTCTAGTCCTATAGCGCTATATCATACTACCAATCGGCTGGGTGAATGTATAAAAATGGTACAATCCAACAATTTGTTTATTAAGTTTTGGAAAATCAGATAGGTAATTGTTTAATTTGTCAAAAGAATATGTATTAAGCATGTGTAATCATATAGTTTAAAATCAGGAAAATAACAGATAGGCATATATGTTTCACCCCAAAACAATTGAAAACAGTAAAAGAGGGGACTATGTACTCACTTGAGATTGCAAGTATCCTTGATTAAGTGTCCTAACAAAGCTCGGGAAAATCAAGGAATCAAGTGGCACCTAGTATGGATCACTATGTTAAACAATCGGATCCTAAATCGGAAGATAGGATAGAATGAAGTTCTATAAATCAAATGAGTATTGCAACTCATATGGCATGATTTAATGGACCTAACATTCTGATTTGGAAGTTTACCTAAGTGCTTTTGACCCGTTTCGACCCATTATGGTAGTATAAGCCACTATAATGCGTCGTTTGCGTAAAACTAGGTTCGGATGGTTAACTATGTGCTATGTCAAGTCTTACATGCCCAATTATCCCTAAACATGTTACTAATTCAGATTATATGTCAAAAATATGTTCACATAATCAAAATATGGATTTTAGCTTCAAAAGGGCATTTTGGTCATTTCCTATGGGCATACAAGCTAACTAGCATACGACTAACCAATCCTATGTGATCATAAGGTATAACCTCAGTGGTTATTCCCTATGCAACTATGATCACTAACTAAGCTTGGTCGGATCCTAAAGATCGACCAAACGGGTCGGGTTCGGAAGTATAAGCGGTTGTTTAGACCGCTTACCTTACGACCCTAAACAAGCACTAAACTAATAGTGTCGAGTTAGACATGTCAAAACATGTCTAACCTACTGATTTGGTATCAAAACAAAGTGTTTTGATACTCTAAAGTAGTTCCGTTGCAAAATGCGTGCTAAAACGCATTTTGACCGAAACTTTGACTCGACACTACAACTAGTTAACGTGGTAATCAGCGGTTATAATCACGAAGGATTATAACTATCGTGATTACAATCACGTGTCAAAGTTCAATTGAACCTTGACTTGACCAATTGATGGTCAAAACCGAAAGTCAAACTGTTGGTCAAACTGTTTGACTTTCTGCTTAAACATAAAGAACAAGCATGAAAGAAGACTTACAAAGGGTCCTAGCTATCTTTTCTACAAGAATAAAGTTCCAAGCAGATTAGAAAGCTCCCAAATCAGATAAGAGATGAGAAATGAGAGGAATGAGCAAAGAATTGAGGAGTTTGGCCAACTATTTATACTTGTTGGTGATCAACAAGATCATGACAAGTGGTTTGCTTGGTCATTAAGCATTGAATCACAACCATACATGTGTTAGGAGCAGGTGCAAAGCCTTGGAGAGGTGGTAACTTGGTTACCACACAAAGAAATTGCAAGATTGGCCCCTGAATTTACAAACTGATGCTGAAAACACACTTTCTGCCCAGATGTGATGCTCGCGTAGCGCGAGGGCATAGGCAGGAGGTGCTCGCGCTACGCTACCATGTGTCTGATTCAGCAAAGTTTCAAAAATGGCAGAAATGGTCCCTGCACGTGTTTAAAGCCTTTTTCGATGCGTTTAAACCCCGTTAACCTCATTTCAAGGCTCTAAAATGAAGTTAAAGCATAGGGGACTCAAAACATGCTCAAAAATATCTCGGATGTCGGTTCGTTTGATCGTACAATCGCGTTGTTCGGTTAATTACGACGGAAATCGTAACGAACGCAAAATCGATCCAAATTAAGCGACGAATGGAATTTTTGCATGGAGATCACTAAAATAAAAATATTTTAGTGTGTACAAAAATTTTGGATGTCCAGATGTGGTCAGAATGTAAGATATGCGCGAAAATGCAAACTTACGTCGTTTTTGACACTTTTAGTCCCTGAAAGATCATGTAAGCATGTTTTCGCACACCGAACCACTCAAAGCTTATTTCTAAGCTATGTTTAGGTTATAATGGTATGTTTAACTTATGATCAAGTTCTGGACTGTTCGACACCATACGAATCGGTATAGTTTCGCAGTTTGACGCAAATAGTCTGCGATTGAATAAACTTGTTTTTGCCATACCAAACCTTCCAAAACTTATTTTTAAGTTATGTAAAGGTCATTTAAAGTATGTTAAGCCTATTTCACTATTCCGGAGTGTTTGTTGCGCTAAAACTGATTACGTTTACGCACCAGTGCGCATATAACTTTCCAGAAAGCGATTTAAAGCTCGGAATTGAACAAGAATTGATATGTGCAAAGGATACACATATTTATACAAATCCCAGGTATGAAACACAATGTTTCATAGGTTTGGCATTTGTTTGGTGTTCGTGGTGACACAGGTGTCACATTGATGCTCGTTTTTGTGTGGGTTGAAGGCCTTTATGTTGGGGCCTTCTAGAATCTTGTTGGCTGCTACCACTTACTATGCTTTGTTTTTAATGTTTGCTTTTTTGGATTTTGTTCTTGTGTGTGGGCACTTGTGGGGAATGTTCGTATGCCCCCCTTTTTGCATGAACCGTTTGCAGCTGAGGCCTAGCTCATGTGCTCTGGAGGAATTCAAGCGTTCCCAGTACCATGGGCTTTTGGTCCCTGATTTGTAACCTTGGCTATTGGTTGTAAATCCTATTGAGTGGGGTGTTGTCAATCCTCCTTTGTTGGTAATATAGTCTTTTGACCATGTTTAGTTTATAGTTTTTTTTTACAAGAGAGTTTTTTCAATTTGTAATTGCTCATTGTGGCATTGAATTGTATTTGTCTTTTTGGATTAGTCGACTTTGTCCTTGCCCCACGGCCGGGCTTTTTGACATGGTTTGTTATGTCTATGTACACATATATGTTATTATATATATAAGGTTTAGAACCATTGGGCACGTCTACCACAGTGTATCGCCTTGTTATTGGACTGTGTTTTGGTAGTCTTTAGGTGTTTGAACAATTATAAAGCAAACTATTCATTACCATAAAGTTGGAGTGACACTCCAGTACATGGTCTTTGTTAAAATACACAACAAAAAGAGAGAATTTGTTTCCTCATTGTTAGTTTCACAAAATGGGCACTTAGACCCCGTTTCTTGTTCTCTCATCCCCGCTCCTTAGGGCGACCCTTCATATATAGTACTTTCTAAGTTGCATTAAGTTCCACGTTCTCGGTATCTCTTTTCCCTATAGTGTTTCCAGCTTGCAAGTTTCTTTTCCATTCGCCCACTTGACCATGTAGGGCCCCTCCCATTTGGCCCTAACTTTCCAGTGCTTTCTTGTAGGCTGGCTTCATTGTCCCTCAGGACTAGATCCCCTGTAACCAAGTTTAGCTTCTTCATCCTGGCATTGTGATAAAACACAAATCCAATTTTAAGTTTTTACCATGTTTTGCAATTGATTGGGATCTTACACCAACCACTAGCTCTTCGTGGTTCGACACCCTATTTGCCACTACTAATTTAGGGTACTTAGGAGTATTTATCTTTTATCTTTGATCGGTACTTCGACGTCGATCAGCCGCTAGTATAGGATCGTGAGTGTCGCTCTAGTATATTATCAATGAAGCCCATCAAGATTCAGTTTAGCAACTATGGTTCAGCAGCACGGTAACCAAATTGAAGGTTGCACATTCTTCAAGTTCCCCGTATTTCTGAAACTACTGGCGAACATCGGCGCCATCTAAAGTAATTTGATGCAATATATCGAATGGTTCGGATGAAGATCATTGTTTCTGTGCTACTGTGTCCTTCTTACCAAAGTGTATCATGCTCAACTTACGGGGTGAAGATGCATTGTCTTATGGCGACCTAACATGATTGCGAGGCACATGCACGAGGACGTGCATGAAATGGTGGTGGAAGGGTCACAGACTAAATGTTCGAAGGTCGCTTTGCTAAGGATTGTACTCGAACGTTTGGGTTACTTGTGAGTTTGGGACTTTATCAAGGACACCCTCAGCGGATTAAGAAGGTGTACGTGTCTAGTCGTGTCTACCCGATGAACGCACTACTGGTCGAGAGCTGTTGCCGCTCTCCTGATAAATATGAGGTAGGATGAAACCAATGACCCAGATCAAGAGCACGATGGATTGGCTTATCCTAAACAACCTGGGATGCCACATGAAGATCGAACGGTAACTCCGTGACACATAGCAATTTATGAAAACTAGTTTTATTGATAAGTTGAAACTTGTAGACAACGTTTCAAGCAATCCAATTGTAACTCTTTCTTAGTGAATATTCGGTATTTTAGGATATTTGGATTAACAAAGTCTTCTACTTCTATACAGTGACATAAAAAATTGATATTCTATGTAGCTGTATTTAAATCTCAAAACCCTTGTAAAAAGACATACTAATATATAATATGGGCAAAGTTATTCTATAAATTCTTTTAAATATGAGAATGGTATAAAGACACAATGGATCACAAAATATAGTACAGTTCGAGTAAAATATAACATAATACCGAGAAATATAAAAATGACTCAAATATAAAAAATACACAATGCCAAATAAAAAGACGCAATGATCTAATAAAAAAATCTAAAATTTACAAGCTAAACATCCAAAAGTATAACCTAAAATGACAATGTTTTAAAAACGGGTAAATACCGACCGGTTATACCGGTATTACCGTTTCTATATGTAAATCCGGTACGAAACACCCCGGTAAATAAGTGAAACGGCATAAGGTTTGTACCGGCGGTAAAATCTGATATACCGGTTTGAAATGTAATACCGGTCCCAGCCCATGAATATTTTAGTTTGAGTTGTTACTTATTTTTATTATATATGTTACTTATCTTACGTAATTTTTTATATGTTATGATTATTCGTAACTTAAAGTTCTTATTTAATATTGTATGAAACGAAAATAGTTATCCTCTAGTTGTTGATGATGGCGATAATAATGAATTTCATATTTTATGCGATCGTGAACTTGATGTATTCAACACTCAAATGGCTTAAACATATTGTACACTTTCATTTAAAAGAGCTTTTTGGAAAATTGAATGATTTTCGATTATCTTTTGTATAATTTTTTTTATTATATATTTACTTTTAGATCATATTTTAATATGTAATCATACATTTTTTGATTAACTTTTGAGCTAGTGTTGTAATTTATGAAATTATAGTGTTAGATAGTCAACCCGGTTGAACCGCTCGGTACAACCTGGTTTAACCGGTTGAACCATTTTTTAGTCTAATCCGGTCTGATTTAAAAACCGGCTTTTAAAACATTGCTAAAATGTCATATCATAGAGTTTGATAAGACAATTTCAATGCCGCTTGAATAAGGTCAATTGAAGTTCGTTTGATACCCTTTCTATAACTTACTATTTTTAGGATATGATGTATTTGATCCAAAACCTTGTAATTACTATACTATAACAAATAGGGTAGAAGCTTATGAACAGTAAAGCAATTGGTCATACTAAGATCATCCGTAGTGGGGCGTGATTTAAAAAAAAAAAATTGCAAAAAAAAACGCCCGAAAACGCTCCCACCCCCATTACGGCCGGCGTTTTCCGGCGTTATTTTTGAAAAATTTTGTTGCTGGCGTTTTATTTAAAACGCTCAAATTGCTTTGTATATATTTTGACCCACAAATCACTTTTGAGATGCCTCTGACAACCACTTTTGTCCACCAATGACTTTTGAGATACCCACATGCCTCAATTCCGACACTTCACTTTTCAACCTGACATCCATTTGATTTTTTTTTTTTGCATTAAAAATAATATGGACGTTACTGGAATAATGCCCCACTACGCCGCTTTTGCTATAATGCCCAACGCTGACTAGGATGTCATGTGTTGGATAATGCCCCATGGTGGGCGCATTATTTTTGTTCACCACTACGGGTGGTCTAAGGGTGAAGGGAGTGGTTACCTAATTGTATTAGGTAAACTTCTAATTCACCTAATCACATTGTGTCATGTCAATTCACCTAAAATATTTACCTAATGCTCAATACCGTTAGTGGTGGTTACCTAATGGGATTTAGGTAAACTTTTTATAAAAAAAAAAAGAAAAAATGTATGATTGGTTAAAAAGAAAATATTTAAAAAACATAAGTAACATCACGGTCAGATTAAAAAAAAGTATAGTATTATTTTTTAATTAAAACACTAATTATGATGAAATTATACATCTTTTAGTATTAAATAAATAAATCTTAAACAAATGTTTCTTGAAAATGTAATAATATCGCACTCGTTTTGAATTAAAAAGTAACTAACGTTTATGTGTGCCGTTTTGTTGACAATTATTGGTACCCATCAAGGAATCGATATTAACGTTTTTTCTTTAGTCCACGTTTAGCAGTACCTAAGAGTAGGGACGCAAAAGTCCGAACTACCCCTTCTAGATTCTGATATGACTATGCAAATGGGTGTATCTATTTGCATACTCATTTGCCTATTGACACACAAAAAGGTGTTTTTTGTCTTATATGCTCACCCTGCAGTGTCGAGCTGTGGCCAAAGCGCGGCGTTTTGGTCCGATTAACCAGACAAAGACTGACGGGTGTATGACGGGTCTGTTGACCGGATCAAAACGCCGAGTTTTGGCCGCATTTTGGTCCTGTCAACCAGACAAAAGACTGACACCCGGTCTGGTTGACAGGACCAAAACGCGGCCAAAGCTCGGCGTTTTGGTCCGGTCAACAGATCCGTCAGACACCCGTCAGTCTTTGTCTAATTGATCGGACCAAAACTCAACGCTTTAGCCACAGCTCGACACTGCAGGGTATGCACATAGGAGAAAAAACACATTTTTTTGGATTGTTATCTAGATAGTTTGAGCCATGCAAATATTCTGAATAAGACCCCCACAAACTTGAAACATAAATAGTCTCGAATTTGAATTTCAGATTTCTAATTTCGTACTGAACTAGACCTTATAATTTTTTTTTTTTTTTTTTTTTCATATATGAAGCAATTAACCTTATGTTGGTACTTTAGTGGATTTTGCAATAAGAATTTTGGTCATATACTCATATGATCTTTTATTTGTCTAATTGATAATAGATTTGTTTTTGTTATCCAAAGAAATTCTAATGTTGCCATATTATGAAAATTGAATGAATGTTCAGAGAGTATTTTAAGTTTCTTTTGTAATTAATTTGAATTAAATTAACTCGAATTTGATTCAGATTCTAATGTTCAAATTCAAATCGGGTTTATTGAGTCTATCTCAAATTTGGATCCAACTTCAAATTTAGATAACTCGAGTGGATTAATTTTAAGGAATTGAAACTCAGTTCAATAAACATCACTACTTTTTATAACATCATAAAAATCCCCACAAACTTCACGGTATATAGTTAGACGGATGGAAAAAAAATTGGATTTAAGTTTCCATTCATGAATGAAATGAAGATTATAAAGACGTTGAATTAAATATGTTTTACGCCTCTTTAATTTATGTTGGTCGTTTCTTGCCCACAAGCTCCCTCTAGGCTCCTCCCTCTTGTCCCCACTCTCAACCATCCGCTGGTAAAAAAAATCATATTAACTGTACTCGAGTAAATTATATAAATTATCATTTCTGTGTATATGAAATCTCTGTAATCTCTTAAGTTTACAATCGTTTGAAATATTTATATCTCTGAAACTTGTTATATGAATGATCTAGTTTTAGATGGTCACTAAGGTTTGATTTGGATGGTCTCAAATAAAACTATTTGACCGAAATCGCTTGAAATCAGTTGGAACTAACAAATAACCAACATATTAGTTGAACCAAAAGGCCAGACCAATGTTTTAATTGAAATTCTAATTTCAAACCAATAGAAATAAACTGAGAACATTTTGTCAAAACTGCAAATGATATAAATATTTGAGAATCTATAAAAAAATAGCGTGTACCAATATAAAATATGTTAAGAAAACTAAGAATAATGTAAGCACGTTTACATAACGCTTAAATGAAAAGGTACAACAAATTACCTTATTAAAAGATAACATTCATAAAAAAAAAAATATAATATATTTTCTTCAATAAAATATTCTCACGTGTAAAGTTAACAAAGAAATCACTCATTGAATTTCTATGAGAAATAGACAGGTCATATATAAAAGTTCAAAGTTAAGGTATTTAAGTTTCCATTAAGAAATACTTGTTTATATTTGTAAATTTATATAATGATTAAATACTACAAGAAATATTTTTCATAAACAAACATAATACATTTCAAAAGACGAAGTATCACATCCTTGAAAACCTATGCGTAGCAACATTTAATGATATGACTTGAGAGCAAGACATTATAATTGTAATAAATTAAATAATATTTAAGAGTGTTAAATGTTTGACTATTATTTAACATGACAAGTATAAGAAAACTTAAGAGTAATTAGTATTTATATTTAACCATTTAATAATTATAACATTTTCATTTACCTATTATAAAATTGATTAATAAAATACTTAAAAAAATCTTATAATTATAAATAAGCAACTTTTTTAACAACTTTGTTCACAGGCCGAGCCAACGCCAACTTAAATTTGGCTTCGGTCAAACCCTGAGTTCAACCTAAAACTTTGAATTGGAGTCAGGTTCGACTTTAAAAAGTTAAAATAATAATTACAAAATTAATATAGATGTTTTCTAATATAACATTGAGCTAGTTAGCTGGGCGTGACTAGCTCAGGTCAGCTAGTTTATAAACAGAGTCAATTTCAAACGAGCTTTACAAAAAGATAAAATTACACAAAACAACTATTATTCCCTAAACTGTATGCTATATCTTTCATTTTAAAATCGACTAGATTAATCTTTAACTTGATATTTTGTTATGAGAATCAACCTTTTAAACTAAAACCATTAAGTTTCTTATTTAAATCGTCTCATATGCTAAAGATAACATGCATTTTTTGAAATAGAGTTAAAAGCCAATTTTAGTCCCTGTGGTTTGGACCATTTTATCAGTTTAGTCTAAATGTTTTATTTTTCGCCTATGGGTCCAAAAAGGTTTCACAGTCGCCATTTTACTCCACTGAGTTAATTTCATCCATTTTTTCTGTTAACGAGAAGGGTAATTCAGTCGTTTTATATGGCCGAATTGCCCTTCTAGTTAACAGAGTTACATATAAAATGACCGAATTGTCTTTCTCGTTAACAGAAAAAATAGATGAAGTTAACCAATTGAACTAAAATGTCGATGGTGAAACCTTTTTAGACCCACGGACAAAAAATGAACCATTTGAACTAAATTGACAAAATAATGCAAAAAATAGGAAGTAAAATAACATTTGACTCTTTTGAAATATATAAAGGCTGGCTGGTTTGTAAAATTTTGTCCTACTAAAAACAAGGTATCCTACGTATGTATAATAAGTTGTGTACGCAAACGCTTGTTAAGAGATTTTAAAAGACACGTGGGAGTAATGTTTACGGGAAAAGTCTGAATTTTTTGTCCTGTTCTTTGTTGGGGGGCAGAGAACAGAACTGTAATGTCTTTCTCTTCATAAATCAACAAAACCCAAATCCCTCAACGAAACCCTTCCGATCTCTCTCTGCGAAATCACATCTTCCGTCGTCGGTGCTCGTCATAACTTTCCGGTGAGCACCCATCACCGGAGCTCACATGAGCTTACTACGCCTCTGTACTTTTAAGTTCTACTTGTATCTTTTTTTAGAAATATTATCTTGACTTTTGTGTCAAGACGCCATAACCAGCACGTCTAATTGTTTCAATTATTGTACTTTTTCGGTTGTTTATAGTTTTCATTATGAATTTTCAATCACATTTATCTATCCATCTATCTTTTTACAGTATTTCTGGCGATTTGATGAAATTTTTTCTCTGCAGAAATACAATAGTGCAAATTCATAACAGTAAATGCAAGTCCGGAGGTGCAGATTGTTAAGATTTGCTTGATTGGGTTCCATTAGTAAGATTTTAGTATTATTATTGCTGTTCTTATTATTTATTAGATAATTTAAACCATTAGAAATTTACAGCAGAGGGTACGGGTAACAAGCGGCTACTCAACTCCTTTTGTAAAAAGAAAAATTGCGGTTAAATTTTGTAAAAAAAGAAAAAAGTTTTTGAATGAGAAAGAGGGGAAGAAAAGCGGAGAAAATGGGACGAGCACCATGTTGTAACAAAGGTGAAGTGAAGAAAGGTGCTTGGACTCCTGAAGAAGATAAGATACTTGTTGATTACATCACGAAAAACGGTCATGGCACCTGGCGTTCTTTTCCTAAACTCGCAGGTTTCATTATTATTTCTTAGTTGTCGAATTGCAGATATATGGTTTTATTATATGTTTGATCTAGAAAGATGAATCGCCGCATATTATTTGTAACAGTAATACGTTAAGTTTGTTTGTGCGACGTGGTTTAGGACTACGAAGATGCGGAAAGAGTTGCAGGCTTCGTTGGACGAACTATCTTCGTCCGGATATTAAACGTGGAGCTTTCAGTTTTGAAGAAGAACAAACAATCTTCAATCTGCACAGCTTGCACGGCAACAAGTGATCGATACAAGCCTTTTATTGTAACTTGTGTATTGTCGGTTTATCGGTACAAAGAAACTAAACATTGAATTATGATTCAGGTGGGCAGCCATTGCTTCGCGGTTACCAGGAAGGACCGACAACGAGATAAAGAATTTCTGGAACTCTCATCTAAGAAAGCGGATCCCCAAGTCAGCAGATGCGAAACACGCCTTCGTCGTCCCACCTACTCGCCACATGGCAGAGTTGGAGACCACCGCAGTGGAGAATCAGAACGAGGTCAGGTTGTCGATGGATCCCATGCTTCTTAGTCCAGCTGGATTAAGTGACGGCAATAACATCTTACATGAATGGAGTTCTTGCGATGGAGATGCGTTTCAGAAACATATGAATTTTGACAAGGTGGCGTGTGAAGTCCCAACTCTTGGAGCGATGAAGTTCGAATCCGAATCTGTTGTTACGGTGCCGCATTTGGCGGTTACATCCACTAGTGAATCGTGTGATCAGGGTGTCATCAAGGGGCATATTCGAGTGAAGGAGGAAGCAGAGGAGATTGTAAATGCTTGTGAGTCGCAGAACTCGTTTGAAGGAGATAATTCGTCGGATATAACGTTGGATCTGCTGCTCGATTTTCCTAGCGATGGCGAGTATTTGCAGTACGAATAAGGTGAGTCGCGTAATAACATAACTCTTGCCATGACAAGTATTAATGGTGTTTAAATTAGAACAGATATTTAAAACATTATGGAATAAAGTTGTAACTTGCAAACTTGTTTTTTTTTTTTTTTTTTTTTTTTTTTTTTTTTTTTTTTTTTTTTTTATAAATGGCTAGCATAGTTATATAATAATATACATACACATATGCACACGAAATAATGAATAAAATCATACACCATAAGAATAGAAAACACACTTCAAGAAATGAATAAAATCAAACAAATGCAAATTCGGTGACAAACAATGTAGCTCTAAAACCATCCGAGGAGTTTCTTTGGCGTTTCGCCAGTAGCCCGACACTTAGCTGCGATTTCTTCTGCTTTGAGAAGATCTTCTCCGCGTTTGGCTTCCGTGAGTGCCCTCTTTTCTTCTGCTTTTTTGTGGATTAGAGCAATCTTGTTCTTCATCTTTTCAATATATTTCGCCTTCTTTTTCTCCAGATCCTCCTGTTTAACCAATTTCAAAGGCTTATTAGATCTGATTTCATATTTTTATTCCTTTAGTAAGTGATTGAACAGTTGATAAAGTATTCATGATGCTTATTTACCTCAATCTTTTTCAACTCGGCTTCTAGATCGGCTTTCTTGCTGTTTTCCCATGCTCCAATGGAAGATAGCTTCTGTTGAGCTCTATTCAATCATGTTATATCAGTTAGTTTCATTCATAAAAATTTAATAACTAAAAACCACAAATCGTTTTCGGGTTATGAAAATCTTACTTGTTCTCAGCTTTAGATTTCTCGCTTTCTTCCCATGCTTTAATAAGTGCGTCTTTCTTCTCGGTTGCTACTTTAGCAAGAACATCATCTAAACAAACAAACAAACATATTAATCTTCTTTCATTGTTAAACAATAACTCAAAACCAAATTATTTTTAGTTGAATTTAGATTGCTTAGATAGTTAGATTACCTCTGTTAACAGAACCATCTACAGGCTTCTCCTCACAAACTTCTGCTGCTTCTGTCATTATATTAAACAGTTAAGACTTAGAGACATAAATATTCGTTAACCTTTAAACTTTTATAAGGATTAATACTAATAAAGGGGGTTTTGAGATAAGTTTACTTTCAACGATGACGAGAGCTTTAGTATCGTCAACGGGCTTTTCGTCATGAACGATAGGCTCGACAGGGACGATGGCTTTCTCGTCCTCCTTGACGGGAGTCTCCTGCTGGCACTCGGGTTCTGCTTCCACCTTCTTGGTATCTTCGGCGGCCATATCTTGTTGAATTTAGGAGGATAATCTTTTAAGGAATGTGGAAACAAATGACTCAAGGTGTAGGTTGGAAGAACAAAGAGTGTGATACTTATATAGATTGCTGGATTTATATATATTATGAATAGAGCTGGCATAACCTACCATTAACAGACTGTTGCTTCTTTTGTTTTCCTATAATTTTTTTTTTTCAAATTAAAGATTTTGTATAAAGAGGACGAAGAGCCGTTGGCTTTTTTTTTTTTAAATAAAAAAAAGCAGCATGCCCTTTTTCTTGCTTTTTCTTTTTCCTTTCTTTTTTCATTAACTAATACAAAGCCATAGATATTTATGCATAAAAACATGCACAAATCCATAGATATTTATGTATAAAAACATGCAATATATAACATATATAAGTATAAGTAAATAATAAATGGGCAATTATAGAGGAAAAACCCGTTTAAGTTTAAAAAAACTCAAGAAACTTAATGAATGGATCACATATTGCCATGTGTTACAACTTTTTTTCTCTTGTATCAGCTTTGTCAGAAGAGAGAAAGTTGATATGTTACATCTCTTTCGCCTGTTACGTAAACGTAACATCACATGTTACATTTTTTTGTTTTCAATAGCAAAGTTCGCAAGTTTTATGAAGCGTAATATTTTTGAACTTAGATTTTACGAATTTTCAATGTGTAGTGCATGTAAAAAAAATGTTACATGTTTTATAGAAAAAAATTAGTGTAACAGACAAACCTCTTACATGTCAACGTGTCAGTCAGAAAAGTGAAAAAACAAAAAACTGTTACGTGTATTTTTGGTCAGTCTGTTATATGGTAAAAAAAGTTGCTTTATGAAACATTTAGTTTCAACCATAGATTTTTTTTGATGAAGGGTGGAGATTAAGTTTTCAAAGTTTTCTTAACTTAACAGAGTTTTCTAGATATCCTTTTCAAATAAATAATTTCATAATAGTATATAATATAGGTCAAATAATAGATAACAATCTATTTAGTTCATTTGTTTGCGTAATTACTAATTAGTGATTACTTATCTACGGGGTATGGAATTGCTGTAAAGCAGCGTAGTTTATGCAATACAGAGGATCATGTCACAACTCCCAAGCCAAAAGTTTGGTTGGTGAGTTGTCTACTCTTAATCATGTAAACACAGCTTGTTATTTAATTTTATTATTGTTATATTATATAACTAAACTTTAACGTACCACCAACACAACACGTCTCATTTTGAAACATCATTTATCGTGATTATTGCGTTGTCTTAATTTATATAGTACTAACCGGTGGAGAAAATATGGTTTAAAGGTGTTCAAGAATTTATAGAATAGCTTGTAATAATTATTGTTGTGTTCTTTACGTTTTCCCTAAGTATAAATGTTTAGGGTTGCATGAGATCAGCTGGTGTTTACATCCATCACATGTTGCGGGTTAAAGTTTCATAAAATGGACATTAGATGAATTTTAAGAGTAGATTTTGTGAGGTGCGTTTTCACATTTCAAAAAAGAAGAAGAAATCAACTTCATAATGATCCAAGAAACACCACTTGAGTTTTAGAACACCAAGAAGTAATAGCTGTGTTGTATGCTAATTCAATTTTAGAACATTTGATGGTTACGAATAAAGATCAATACTCAACATATATGTGTATACACATTAATTGTGGTACTTTTCTGGTATCTAACTCAGTTGACCAACGTTTTTTCAACTTTAACCAAAGATGATAATTTAGAAATTATATGGTGACTTAGTGAACATCCTTTAAGTTGAGCTAGATAATGTCAGCCTTTACCAAAACTGATTTAGTATAAATGTCAAAAAGCCGACTTAGTTAATAAATAGGGAAAATCATGAAAATGGCCTTTGAGCAGTCAAATTTACAAAATTAGCCCACTGTATTGGCTCAGGGACCCTCTTTACGGAAAAACATGGCACTGAAACGTCTCTAAAAAGCCTCTTCAAACCAACCAACCACGCTCCGCCATGTGTCAAAAAATGATTGTAGAGGCTTAGAGCCGTTTCAGCCTGTATATTCATTTTTTTGACACACGGCGGAGCGTGGTTGGTTGGTTTGAAGTTTGAAGAGATTTTTTAGAGACGTTTCAGTGTCATGTTTTTCCATGAAGAGGCTCCCTAAGCCGCTACAGTGGGCTAGTTTTGCAAATTTGATTGGTCAAAGGTCATTTTTGTGATTTTCCCAAAATAATATCATCTTATAAATGTTGGTATTTTTCTAAACGTAATTAAAACTTCATTTTAATCCATTGAGTTGTGTTCATTCAATGAGTTTGGAATTTGGTTTAGTTTACAAGAGTTTGCACTTAGGACCTTCTAACCCCTAACTTGAGTAAACTCTTTGGTCTCGTTTAGGTCCGTGTTTAGAGTAACGTTATAATCATCAAAATTGGTTTTTATTAGAGATGAGCTTGGTACCGAAGGGAAGTAAATTAACTTAAACGTAATGTGTAAGACTGTAAGCTTGTAATTTTGTTAGAATATACTGGATCATAGAGGCAAGAGGCCTTTTGCCCAATGACATTGGTGAACTTCAATCAAGTGACGAGGTTGGTATTTAGGCAGTGGCGAATCTTGAGATTTCCGACTGGAGGGGGGGGGGGGGGGTGAGGGGGGGCAAAACGTATATACCAAAAAGTTTCTACAGAACCGGGGGGTCGAAAACGTATATATCCAAAAATTTCTATACGAAAACTACATACATAATACTATTGACCGAAAAGTTCAGGAGTCCCCCGGACGCCCCTTCTAACCTTCGCCCTATATTTAGGTGATGTTAAGTGGTGTAAAATTAGGAAATGTGTATAGTATTACAAAAATAACATTTATGAATTATAGAAAAGCAATTGCATAAAATAAATGGCATGAATAAGGAATAACTATCACCAACTCAGCATAAAATAAATGGCATGAATAAGGAATAACTATCACCAACTCATAAGACAACGATTCCAAGGAAACACAGAGATGCAGATTCTTTTTCAAGCGACTAATTGTATTAAGAAGCACTTCAGCTATTGGTTGCTTTACATTTCTAACCCTGAATTTCTTTTCTTTGCCAATTACAATCCATCCTTAAACCAATCAATTCTATATATGATACTTCTTTGACTTAGATATTATGAAGATTACTTTATTCAAATAATACCCTCTCATAATCGGGAATTACTTAAGAATCGTAGGTAAATGTGCAACAATTTGCGTTGCAACGCCCTTTTGAATAGCAAAACCATGATGGAAACAACATTTCAGAAATACCATATATTTGTTCCAGCATAAATATACTATTGAATTTAAAATAACCATTAACTGTTTATGGTCGGGATACTACTTAATTGGTTTTTCGTAAAGGATGTGATTTGTATGTCATTAAAACTATTTACACACGCTAAAAATTGTTATATGTTGTAGCATGTGTTGCTTGATATTGTTATCGTGTTATATCAATCAATTGTAGTGGCGTGCAAATCAATTTTTTTCATGATTTTCTTTAACTTGTACCATGATATACTTGATCTACAAACATCGGTGGGATATGTCAACAATTGTAGAATTTTGAAAAAAAAAAAGAAACACATACGCTATGCGGTAGATTACACACCCGACAATCAAGGTGAAAGAAACATAAACTAGAGTTAAGCACAACGTTGAATTTAAGAGGTCATATGTTTTGCAAACGAGAAAGCTTGCTACTGTCTAAGCAAAAGGACAGTTACATTTGGTTGTTTGAACTTTTCCAACCTCTCATGAGCGCATCAATCAGAGTTTTTGTCATTTAGATCGTGATATTAGGAAGTTATTTTTAGTTATGTAACATTTAGTTTCTTTTATAGAGGAACCCACTTTTCTAATGCATATGTGTTAGAATAGAAAAATCAGGAAACATAAATGTTTGCTGTCAATTTGACATAATACGATAGATGAGGGTCTATGTGGCACAATTATGAACAAGAGATTCTCTAGTGGAATATGCAACTTGAAATCAATGGGCGCGTTGACAGATAGGATTTTGAAATCATTGGCGCTGTGTTTCTTCAACAGAGTTGCCAACTTATTTAACATCATGTTGATCCATGTCAACACTAGAATTTGTCTTGATTTGCTTAATAGGATGACAAGTGGTTCGAAAAACAAGTACTAAAAAATTGGATTAGATACATAAACACGAACATGACACGCTTATTCGAGAACTGATACGAATATAAGGCTGATAGTATAAAGCCCCTCACGCCACGTAGGTGACACGTAATCGAGGGGCAGGGGGAGACCCACATAGAGTGGGTCAGGATTCCCGGACCCCAATGTTTTAAAAAATTAGCAGATCTGGTGTATTAATTTTATAAGGACCCTATAAATACAATTAGGTAGACACAATAGAAAGGGAAGAAAAACTGGTGTATTGGTAAACCCTTTTTTGTTTACCAACAAGAGGTTATCGGTTCAATCTTTGTATAGCCTGTTTTTTCAGTTTTTTTAATTAAATTTAAACCTCGCGCTGACCCGACCCAAACAAGGACTGACCCGAAAATTTTGTTATACAAATTTTGAAAATCAAAACAAATGGACCCCATTGGAAAAAAAAAAAATCCTGGGTCCATCACTGTTGAATGGCGTTATTGTTAACTTGCACGGTGTGGAATAAAACCCTTTAAAGCCCCCATTTACTATATATAAAAAAAGAAAAAAAAAGAAAAAAAAGAGAAAAGAAATCTGACTGGCTATTACTCTCTCTCATCTTTCACGCCCGCTAGCCCAATGGTGAATGCATGCCAAAGCGCCCCCTTTGGCGGCAGGGAAATGGGGGAGGCGCGCTATAGGGTGTCAAACTTGCTGAGTTAGCAAGGGGCGGTATTCAACAAGATTTTATATTTTATGTTTTTTTTTTATAATGATATAATTGCACATATATAGCAATAATAAAAATTATTTTTATTTAAAACAATCACGCTTAAAGTTTTAAATTAAACTATAAAACCTTAACACTTATTTCCATGGCCTGCCCTGGGGTGGGCGGGGAGACCACCGGCCAGGGCCCGATATTTTGAAGGGCACGTTATTTTATGAAAAAAGCCCAATATGTTTATGTGAAATATTTTTTAATAGGGTATACCCGTACAAACACCAACATTGGCTCACTTACAAAACGATTCTTATGGTTTATAGATTAGTTTTTAGCACATTGGCATTAGGTTTAGACTTTTAGAGAGCTCAATACCCAATTTCGTTAAGGTCTAAGGGCACGTTTTTTCGAGCTCGAACATGGTATACAAATTCTCAGGGCCGGCCCTGCTTATTTGTCTTTTAAATTTTAATTTTTGTATATGATACTCGATTACTTTGGTTTGTGACATACAACACATTCTTTAAAGAAACTACAAAAATATATAGGTTAAACGGGTTACGCTAGGGATGCCCTTGGTTACTTGGTACCAACCGGTACCGAAAATCCCCAAAAGTGGGTACTTGTATCGAATATACCCGGTACGGTACCGGTACCAGTATTTAAGGGTAAAAACCGGTACCATTTGCTCATCCCTAGGTTACACCATGCAACATGTAACCCGTCTAGGTGAACATGTCTGGGTTTGGCCCAAATTTTTACACCTTGATTCCAGAACAAGAAGAATAGATCCAATTTTTTGTTTTGGACAAACAACAGATAATCATCACACAAGGATGTGAGTTATGACATATATATACAGGTTCATAACTACGGACAGATGATCATCACACCAGCATATGACTGATACAGGATCATATCTTTATATGACCTCAAGTAGCCAACTGTATCATTAAACACTGAACAAAACTTATAATTTTAGAGATCATGACTAGCCTTAAACAAAACCCATCACGGAAGCATATTAAATGTTTCAAGATCATTAACTTAATGTTTAAGAAGGGAAAATTCAATATTTCACACTTTGCAATACTAAATAAGTTTGTCTAGTTTTATAAGACAACATACATAACATAATATATGCGATCGTCATATATATGTTCAAATAATACAACAACAAGCTGAGCTGGAACTACAAATAACTGTAATTCACAACTTATATAGCAGAATAGCTGTGGTTATCTTCCTCAGGGCCACGGGAAAGTGCAGTCAGCAGTACAAACGTGCCATATAATATCGCAACAATGGCAGTGAAATTGACCAGAAAAGCCTCAGAACCATACTTATCGAGCCCTGAATTCTCCAAAAACGTTAATTTTTCAAGAAACCCGAGTGCTGAATTTGCAACAACCAAAATGTACAAAAACATCCCAAACAACACGTGCCATGGAAGTGACTCTCTTCTTAAATCAGCCGTTCCACCCGGGTAGAAAAACACCAAAAACCCGTAAATCCACTGCCAAAATGCACTCTACATATTAGTCTTACAGTACGAAAATTGTAATAGCAAATATCGGGTAAATGACAGATTACCTGAATGCCATAAAGAGAAATAAGCCCGATACCAAGCCAGGAATGTAAACTGTATAGATTTGCAATACCACTTTCATTGTGGTTCTTGAACGCCATATAAATCCCAATAATACCAAGTACGAGGGCAATAGCGTGTAGAATAAGATGGATAAGCTTCTTCTCGGCTTTCTTGAAAGGAAGAGCCTTATAACTTATAATCGCTGCAAGATACAAAAATAAAGGCGAAAATTAATTCACTACCTAGACAATCATCAAAAATCCGAAGAAGGATTTGTCTTTTGAGTCAAAATACCCCTAGCTAGTTCTTCCGGCCACGACGTTTGAATATTAAGTATGAATCATAGTAAAAATATTTCATGGAATCCATAAAATGAGAACGAATAATGTTACCTTCACCGCCCATAATAACCAAACCGATAAGCATCAGAACTGGATGGACCTGGTAGGTATGTAACAAAAGACACAACAAATTAATCACATATTTGGAGACCTCAAATTTCAGATAGACAAGACAAGCAATTAATCAACAAGATCTTTAAAACACACAATTAAATATAGACAATGATAGGGTAGGTGGTGAACAACTGGTGCCAAATTCCAAAATTTATCTTATACAAATCTTGAATGCACCATAGTACTTGAAGGTTGGGTTTGCCATTAATATCCACCAAACTTCAAGTGACAAGATTAACAAATGTTGGGGAAATTTCAATTTGCCGGATGATCAGAGAGGCGTGTAAATCACTCTCAGATCAAATTATTTCGGTGGTTCACCCGAAAAATTCAATCGGATACAACACTGATTTTATGAGAAATTGAACCAGGGTATGTTGGTGTGTGTGAATTTTCGAACCAGGAAGAAGAATGTAATCAAACTGTCTACCATTAGGCAGTTACCTCTATTTTCCAGACAAAAAATTGCCAAAAACTGCCATTTTTCATCATTTCAAAAATGTGACAAATTCCAGAAAATAAAATTTTCTGATGCAGTTTCATTAAGGCAATTTAATGCTCCGCCCCTTGGACCCCGCCAGGGGCTGCCGCTCCTTGGACCCTGCTCCCAGGGGTGCTGCCCCCTTGGAACCCCCGTAGAGTACGGGCTTCGCCCGTACACTTCGAATTATAATAACTCAAACAAGCGTGCACTCCCGCACCTCCTAACTTGCTTGATGTGTAGTATAATTCGCTTTGATCACCAAGTCAATCCCCGATTACACTAAAATATCTAACAACAAAGCCTAACGGAATTTCAAACATAAAGGTATAATAGGTCCTTCACAATTTTCTGTTATTAATCCATTAAGTTCAATTTTTCTATAATAAGTATCTATCAACTATTGATGATATAAATATGCAAATGAAACCCACATGCGCATTTAAAATGCTCCCAAATTAACAGACTGAAAGTAACAGAATCAAAGATAACTAAAATTCATGCAAAAAGTCAACAGTTTGACGATGAGATGCGATGAAAATTGAAGCCCTAAAATTCACATTTTTTCAACAATAGACAGTAAAACAAACCAGTTCCGTGTCGTAAGAGAGCAAAACATAAAAATTAAACCTTAAAATGACACAAAACGCAAATAGATAAGAAACAACGTACGTTGAAGATGAGATTCTTGTTATCAGATGACCAAGCTAAACCGCCTCTGAAAGAGATGTTCCAAACCAGAACCATAACCGCACCGGCGACACCCAGCACGTGCACCACATACGACAGGTGCAACGCCTTCATTTGCAGCGCCATATCTTCTTCTTCTTCTTCAAGCTTCTCTCAGTTTCTTCTTACTTCTGTTTGGGCTTTTTAATGGATGGATAAAGTACGCGATATATTGAAGATTTTCAAAAAATAAATATTAAATTATCGTGATCCGTTGGATGACAGGAGATCAAAGATTCATGGCTGACCGTTGGATTATGGAAATGTCGACGTGGCGTATAGGGGTAGGTAGGAGATGGATGTCCACGTGGTCTAGAGTTCTACGATTATCGTGTCGACTTTTACGCCGGCTGCTTTACCTACCAATCTTATTCGATTTTACACCTGATGAGTATTATAAGACGTGAATATATTCTTGCATTTTTTAAATTAAATAGTCAACTAAATATTTAATCTATATACTATGTAATAAAAGAAATAATTATGAAGACACTTATCATCATATTAGGCCATATTTTATAGATAAGTATTATTTTAATTTAATATTTTCTAATTAATTATAGATAATCCACCTACTAAATATTATTTAGTTTAATTTCTTATAGATAATTATTATTTAGTTTAATCTCCTTCTCATTTATAATATTATTTATTTAACAAATAGAGTAAATTACGATTTGGGCCCCTGTGGTTATATCAATTTTACGTTTTTAGCCCAAAAAGAATTTTTAACATCTGAGCCCCCAACGTCTTTTTTTTTCTAATCTTTTTGGCTCCTAACGTCTTTTTTTTTCTAACCCTTTTGGCCCCTAACATTTAATGGATGTGGTTAGTGTTAGAGGCCAAAATGGTTAGAAAAAAAGATGTTGGGGGCTCAGATGTTAAAAAATTCTTTTTTGGCTAAAAGGGTAAAAGTGATATAACCACATGGGCCAAAATCGTAATTTACTCTAACTAATATTATTTATCATTTATAAATTTACGGAGTTTTAAATAATGGGTTAAATTTATTGAGACTTCGTTAACAAATTTTGCTACAACAAAATAATCTATTTATATCAATCTAAATTTTTATCTATACTATACTATATAATAAAACATTAATGTGTGACACATGTCGTCATTGTAGGTATTTATTTTATGATTTTCTCGCCTCACTTCCAAACTTATCTTATATTAATTAAATAAATAAATGAATAATGAGCTAATATTAAATTTTATCCTACTTTAAATTTCGAATACCTTTCTTCTATTTTTCTAATAAAATGTTATCCGAAATTGTAAATTGTTAATTTAAAACATTTTAAATAAAACAAATTATTTATCACGAAAACCAAACTTTGTATTAATATATTAAATATTTTTATTTTCACTATACAAAATTACATTTACTAACTTTTTTATTATTTGGTATATAAAATTACATTTATTTAACTCGTGTAATAAATGAGGTTTTTTAAAGATGTATTATTTTATTATATTTGGTAAACAATATTACATTTATTCAACCCGTGTAATACATGTGGTTTTAAAAATAAAAATTTTTTTATTTGGTATATAAAATTATATTAATTCAACCCGTACAATATGGTTTTTATATATATAACTTTTTATTATTTAATATATAAAATTATATTCATTCAACCTGTGCAATAAAAGAAGTTTTTAAAGATATAATGTTTTATTATGTAGTATATAAATTTATTTACTCAACCCGTGTAATACACGGGGTTATAACCTAGTGAATGTATAAATCATACGAGTACTGAAAATATTAATTTGATTATAACTTATCGAGTTTTATAAATTATGAAATTTGCCGTTAAATTTATAATTATACGAATAATATAAAAATACTTAAATGTGTTTTATCTATTACACTCTTTGTTAAAAAAAAAAAAAGAAAATGCACTAAACCTATTACACTCTTTGTAAAAAAAAAATGAAATGCACTAAGTTAAGATATGTGTTCAAACCTAGGCAAGAAGTGTAATCTTGGTGTAAAATAGAGTAGGAGTAATATTTGCAATTGAAAAAAAAGTTAATTAAAGTATTTAAACTTTTAAGTTTTTATTTGTAATAAATATATGGCCATATTTGATCCAACAACCAACTTATAATTTTTTTTTTTTTTTTTTGTAATAAATATGTACCCATACTTGATCAGACAACCAACTCAAAATTGGTTATATATGTAGCAAACTCAAATACAAATTTTAGTGATCAATCAAATGATTTTGATTAAACCTGAAACCATTATCAATAAGGGGGGATGGAGCGTTCTCGGGTAGTTATGTCGGTAGTTATGTCAGGTACCCACTACCCGATCTGGAAAGCCACCGTCAACGGTTCTGGTAGTGAAATCGGGTTGCGAAAACATGAGACGGTGACCGATCTAGGTTGTCTCTTTAGGGTTTGCCTTTTTATAGATTTTAGGTACACATAACAAATGACCATATGACCTTTTTTTTGTGTGAATGCCCCTATAAAGTGATGTGGGTTAAAATGTTTACATGTGAAAATTGACATGTGGTGTATGTGTAAAAATAATGTTGAGAAGATAAGATATTATTTTGTCATCAATTATGACCAGCGCTTTATTCCAATTCGAGATCTATATCAGTGATAGCAATGAATGTGGAGAAAATATCTTCTTGTCTAACCCTTGGCTTTTTCTTTCTAAAGTTGCATGAATTATCTCATCATTCCTTCAAACCACATGAACGTAAATTACGGGTTACTCTTAATGTGAACAATAACAGGTATCACAAACAATCAACAAGAATACCCAACCCTAAGTTTATTAACCCAAAGATATACTCTGTTACACGATTGTAGATACAAGAAGACAATGAACAATCTACCGAACACACTCTCAGCACTCAGAGATTATCAATACGATAATCTCTCATACGAACTACACAGATTTATTCTACAACCTTTGATTCAACGAGAATCAAAGTAAATGAAACCCTAATTCGCCTAGAGAGAAGAGAGAAAGGAAGACTCTGGACACACTTCTTGAATGATTGAAAACCATCGCCAAAATATCTGAATATATTGTTTTATTATTATCTCTGTGAATGAGCCCTGTTATGCGACTGTCTTAAAAGTCCATCAACAAGCCCAGCCCAGCTTCTCATCAACAAGCCCAGCAGCCCAGCTTCTCATATGATAAAACCAATACTCGACCCAAGCACATGTTGCAAAAGACAATGACAGAAATAATAAAACAAAAACATAAATATTAAGCAGCTAGATATTAAATTGCAAAGATAAAAAAAACACAAATATTACCTTTTGTATTTTTTACACCCCGCCTCAATTTAATATCCAAAAAAAATCAACCAGATGCATTTTTGAACACAATTCAATATGCTGTCCAACTAGAAGTCCTTTTATCAACAAATTCGCTAGCTGATCGGCTGACTGAACTCCTCCAACACTTATAACACCTTTTGAAATTAATTCTCTCAAGAAAAACAAATCGATTTCAAAATGTTTAGTGCGATCATGAAATACCGGATTAACTGCTATGGACAAAGCAGCATTGTTATCACAATACAACTGAACTGGCAACTTAACTGATACATTTAACTCAAGTAGCAGATTTCTTAGCCACACAACCTCACACGCTGCTGCACACATAGACCTGTATTCAGCCTCGGCTGATGATCTAGAAACAGTAGCCTGCTTCTTACTTTTCCAAGAAACTAACGAATTTCCCAAAAAAATACAAAAACCAGTAACAGACCTTCTAGACTCAAGACATTTTGCCCAGTCTGAGTCTGCATAAGCAACTAAGTCAAAAGATGAGCCCTTACTGAACAACACTCCTTTTCCAGGAGACCGTTTTAAATATCGCAACAGCCTGAAAGCTATCTTTAAATGACCCTGAGACGGACAATGCATGTATTGACTCAAAAAATGAACAGTGTATGATATGTCTGGCCTAGTATGTGCAAGATAAATTAGCTTGCCCACTAGTTTTTGATACCCTGTTATACTATCCACAACATCACTGTTATTTTTGCACAACTCAGTAGCTACACTATTCTGTTCAATTGGATTATTTACTGGTTTGCATGCACTCATGCCATACTCAGCCAATAACTCTAAACAATATTTCTGTTGTGACAAATAGGCTCCTTTTTCAGACTTAATCACTTCTATTCCAAGGAAATATTTTAACTCTCCCAAATCTTTAATAAAAAAACTTGGTTTTAAGCCATTGTTTAACAAGCTCTATTTCCTTATGCGAATTACCAGTAATTACGATATCATCAACATATACAAGCAAATAAACAACACCTTGACCAACTTGGTAAAACAAAGAGTAATCACATTTACTTTGAATAAATCCTAATTCACACAACACATTTACCAGTTTTTGATTCCACATTCTAGGCGCTTGTTTTAAGTCGTATAGTGATTTTTTAAGTTTACATACCCTTTTTTCATCTTTAGAAAAATAACCATCAGGTAAAGCCAGATACACATCTTCATGTAATTGACCATAAAGGAAAGCATTATTGACATCTAGTTGAAACAAATTCCAACCACGTTCAACAGCAATAGATATATAGAGAAAGTATAATGTACATCAGGGCTTAACCTACATTAACATACATGACAAAAAATATAACGTGCGTTATTATCATAGAAGGTGCGTGATTATAGTCTCATGCGTGATTATGTGGTCCCATGCATGATTATGTGGTCCCATGTGTGATTATGTGGTCCCATGCGTGATTATACCCCTGATCCAACGGTTACCATTGTCTCCTACGTTATGTATGATAAGGCTTTTTGTATGTCAACCTTACTCTATACATCTAACTGTAACCAGTTTAACAACTGGTGAAAACATTTCATCAAAATCTATCCCTTGTTTCTGGCTATAACCTTTAGCCACTAGTCTGGCCTTATATCTTTCTATTTCACCAGTGGACTTGTATTTGATTTTAAAGATCCACTTACAACCTACTACAGACCTACCAGGAGGCAGGTCCACAAGATCCCAGGCATCATTCCGACGAAGAGCTTCAATCTCTTCATTCATGGCAGATATCCAATTGGGATCATCACAAGCCTCACTAAAATTCTTTGGCTCATAGCTTTTATCTAGAACTGAAACAAAACACTTATGTTCTAATGACAAATTTGAGTAGTTTACTACTTCTAACCCATATTTGACTTTACCTTCAACTATGAAGTCACTAAGATTTCTAGGTAATGTAGAACTCCTCACAGATCTCCTGAGTTGGCTTTGGTTACCTAATTCCTCACTCGTATTTCCCTCAGAAATATTTTGTTCTTCAGAAATGGGTATCACAGGATCATTCCTATTAGATACATGTTCCCTCACACTGGGCTGCTTATTAGAAGCCCTGCCAACAGTATCAGTATCCTTATCATCTAAATCAGACGATTCATGTGTCCCCATCTCATTTGGTTCCTTTCCTTCATCATTGGGAGTTTTAAGTTGTTGTGCTTCTGTGTTCTCATATGTGTCAAAAAAATTCAAATTGTTTATATCACTAAAAACATCTTCATTATCTTGCTGAAAAACATTTCTATCTTTAAACGGAAACACTGTTTCAAAAAACTTAACATCTCTGGAATAAAATACAGTTTTATTGTCTAAACTGTACATTTTATAACCCTTTTTCTCATTGGAGTACCCAATGAAAACACATTTCTCAGCACGACTGCTGAGTTTATCACTATCATTTAACACAGTAGAGAAACACAAACAGCCAAACAACTTTAAGTGATTTAGGAAAGGTTCAAACCATACACCAACTCAGAGGGAGTTCTACCACCTAGCACCGAAGACGGAGTCCTATTAATCAAATAAGCAGCGGTTAATACACATTCAGACCAAAACCTAATAGGTAAAAAACTTTGGAATAATAATGCTCTAGCAACATTCAACAAATGTCTATGCTTCCTTCGACTATTCCATTCTGTTGGGGTGTGTACGTACAAGTAGTTTGATGAAGTATACCTCTTTGTCTACAAAATAAGTTCCTTTGGGTATTTATAAACTCAGTTCCGTTACCACTTCGAAAACATTTAATATTTCTTTTAAACTGAGTTTTAACCACATTTACAAAATCAACAACATTTTCAAAAACCTCATGTTTGGTTTTCATTAAACACACCCACACAGCCCTTGAGTAATCATCAACAATTATTAGGAAGAACCTATGCCATTCCCTACTAGCAACCTTGTAAGGACCCAATACATCTAAGTGTACAAGTTCCCCTAAACTTCTAGACTTGTGATTACTCAAAGGAAAAGGTTCCCTGTGTTGTTTGGCTCTTTGACAAACCTCACAAGGGAGCATAGAATCTGACATTCCTAAGTTCAACTTATTTTTAAAGACTTTTATAGCATGATCAGATGGATGCCCCAATTATTTTTAACCTGTAATGCTAACTGCATTGCATTAGACCAAATCATGTAATTTTCAGATCCTTTTAATTTCACAGACACAATCGTCAAATTACTAGAGTCAGACGGATGCAAGTACAAAGGGTCACTTGCGTCTAGTTTACTCACAAGTGTCTCAGGTGGTGGATCACTAGGACCAGAACCACCACTTGTGACAACGGGACCATCAACCATTGTAAACACAAAACCAGAAGCTAACAAGCAACAACGAAAAAATAGGAAGTATCAACAAAAGCACAAATCTGTCACAACTATAACACCAGTAAGCAACTACGGCGAAACCTTGACAGGACCAGATCAGAGGTTCATCACTCAAAGGTGCCTCTGCAAGTCTTATCAAGGGAGCCTTTAGACCTAAACCCACTCTACACAGCCAGAAATAACAACAAAACAAGTTACAGACAATATAACAGCAAAACAAGTAATAGACAGTGAACAGCAAATAAGAATGCCCAAATGCAACAGGATGTACCCTTCCTGTATCCCAATCAATCAAACCGGTCCACACTACCCCGGCAACAAAAATGCCTAAATGCAGAAAAATTAAAGAACAAAGAAAGTAAAGCAAGAAACGATCTCACCAAATAGCAAACCCTAGCAAGGGTTTCTCCGGTTCGTGTTCTAAGTTTTACAACCTTCACTTAGGGTTGAACTTAAAACAGAACGGCAACTTCCCAATACTTTCTCAGCTATCAGATCTGATGTCGGCAAACGAATAGTTCACCAAGACGCAGACAAATCCCCAAACCCTAGATCTAGGGTTTTCAGTATCTTGACCAGCACGCACTCCAAGACAGAAGATCTTCAAGAACCCGGAACCAGCAGCACGAATACTACCCAGATTCACCAAGAAGAAACCAAAATTGATCAAAGATCCCACAGCGGAAACACAATCGGAGACAGATATGCACCGATAAACCAAAGAGCCGTTTGTGGCTCTGATACCATGTGAACAATAACAGGTATCACAAACAATCAACAAGAATATCCAGCCCTAAGTTTATTAACCCAAAGATATACTCTGTTACACGATTGTAGATACAAGAAGACAATGAACAATCTACCAAACACACTCTCAGCACTCAGAGATTATCAATACGATAATCTCTCATACGAACTACACAGATTTATTCTACAACCTTTGAACGAGAATCAAAGTAAATGAAACCCTAATTCGCCTAGAGAGAAGAGAGAAAGGAAGACTCTGGACACACTTCTTGAATGATTGAAAACCATCGCCAAAATATCTGAATATATTGTTTTATTATCTCTGTGAATGAGCCCTGTTATGCGACTGCCTTAAAAGTCCATCAACAAGCCCAGCCCAGCTTCTCATCAACAAGCCCAGCAGCCCAGCTTCTCATATGATAAAACCAATACTCGACCCAAGCACATGTTACAAAAGACAATGACAGAAATATTAACACAAAAACAGAAATATTAAGCAGCCAGATATTAAATTGCAAAGATAAAAAAAACACAAATATTACCTTTTGTATTTTTTACACTTAAGATTATAAAAAAGGTGAAGGAAATAATATTTTGGAATTGAAATAGTTTTGAAGTAATTAACTTGTTAAAGGAAAAGAATATATTTACTATTGAATTTATATTACTTTGCAAATATGGACACTCTGTATAACCTTAGTGTAACCAGCGTATAACCTTTTATGCATGAGGTACATTTGTGTTTGGATAAAGTGTAATATGTGTCTCTATGGGTTAGTGGCGGGATCAAATTGCGTCCTAATTTGAAAATCTCACTACCCGAGTCCTCGTGATTTACTCTTGAAAATATATAACGCTTTACATTTCACTTTTATTATTTTTATTATACATTTGATTTAATATGTTTTTAATATGTTGTTAGTGTGACATGTATTAACGAGCTTGAAGACTACTGGACATGGGCTACGCTGCTGGACTCTGGATTAGATGTCGGGCTTTACATGTAGACTACTCGGCTGGACCGGGCTTTACTTATTGACCGACTTAGTTATTGTTCATACAAGTAAACTCTTCATGCATCTGTTGTGAAAAATCAATCATTTGTTCTAGAATTCTCTGTATTGTTTAACTCTCTCTCCTAGGGTTTATCTTGTTCTCTTCGGCTGTAAAGATCTAGTGTTTAGATCTCGTTTTGTGAGTCAAGGTGTATAACAGAACATCAAGTTGATGATCTGTGTGTGTTAGGAGTGTAAGAGTGTGTGAGATCTTTCTGTTCGAGATTGTTTCAGTAACTTGTAAATATTCAAGTTCTTAATAAGAGTTTTTGTCTTTGATTTCATGTCTTTTCACATGGTATCAGAGCCCTGATCGTTCTGGTTATTCGTTTTCGCTGTTTGTCTTGAGTCCGGTTGTTCGGATCTAGGGTTCTTGATTTGGGGATCTGGTTATCGGATTGTTCTCGGTGGTTAATCAAATAGATCTGGTTAGATCTAAGCAATACTGGAGTCTTGGTGAGCCTGGGTTTGCTGATTCAGGATGTGGTGATTTCTTGAAGGTCTGCAGAGTCGTGGTGAACCTTTGGTTTGCCGATTCCATTTTTGGTGTCTTCGGAGAGGAACACTTAAGGAAGCTGTTGTTCTGTTTAGGGTTCAACCCTTGAAGGTTGTAAAATTCTTTTCGGAACTGGAGAAACCCTTGCTAGGGTTTGCTGTCTCGGTGAGATCGTTCCTTGTTATTACTTTTTTCTTTTTTTTTGTCTTGCATTTTAGGTATCGTGTTAGGGTGAACGAGGCACTTTGCGGGGAGGGGTTCGGTGAGGCGAGTCCCCGAGCGGGAACACCGCCGCCGACCCCTCGGGGAGCATAAGCGGGGAGGGTGGCTCGGTGGGTATTCATAGCGTGAGATTTCAAGTTTTTCTTTTTTTTTGTTTTTGTTTTTCCTTGTTTTTTCAGGTGAAGAAATGAAGAATTCAGGTGAAAAAATGAAGAAGAAGAGATGAAGAAGAAGAAGAGAGGATCTTGCAGGTGAAGAATTAGGTTGGAGAAAGAAGAAGAAGGAGGAGGTTGGAGAAAGAGAAATTTTTTTTTCAAAAATAACTCTAAACTTTTGTTTTTAGTTTAAAAAAACACTCAAGTTTTTTATTACTTTTAAAAGGACCCTAAAATTTGTTTTTAATTTAATGAAATGTGGTTTTTTTATTTTTATTTAGTTTTATTTTATTTAAATTATGTTTTACTTTTATAAAAATATTTTTTTATAAAAAAAAAAAAACAAAAAAAGCAAGTCCCCCAAGAGAGGAGTGCCGCCATCAAATTGAGGGTGTGGGGGGAGTTGACGTGGCGCGTGCTGATTGGGTGTGTGTAAGAGAGGTCACTCCCCCCTTAGAGGAATGCCCCTTACACCCTTACCGGACTAGTTGGGCCGGTTTGTTGTTTTGGGATACAGACAGGGTTCAGTCTGTTGCATTAGGGTTTGTTATAATTTTGACAGATTTGTTGCTGTTATCTTGTGATATTGTTTGGCTACTTGTTTGTGTGTATTCTGTTAATAAGTTTGTTGTTTTAGTCTTTTTTTGTTGGTTCAGTTTGTCTAGCATACAGCCCCGTGCAAAGGCCTGGGTAGGCACCATTGCAGTGTAGGGTGTCTTTTTTTGGTTGTAGAACTTTGACTGATATCTATTTGTCTATTGTGTGTGACTGAGTTAATAATGGCAGATCTTATGAACTTGTTGGGTGAAACTTTAATAAGTAAACGAGAACCAAATAATCCTTTGTATTTGCATGCTAGTGATTCTACAAGTTTGACTGTGGTGAATATAAAGCTTAAAGGAACTGAAAATTATACTGTATAGGCTAATGCAATGAGTTTGGCTTTGAGGGTTAAAAATAAAACTAGTTTTATTGATGGAACTTTTTTTAAACCTGATAATAATGAAATTCTTGGTACACAATGGGAAAGATGCAATTCGGTTGTTTTAACTTGGATTTTAAATTAAGTTTCTGAAGAGCTTTATTTGGGTTATGTATATTCCAAATCTGCTGCTGAGGTTTGGAAAGAGTTGAGAGATACTTATGATAAAGTAGATGGGTCTGTAGTGTTTGATTTATATCAAAAGATTAATTCCTTTTCTCAAAATGTCTTGTCAGTTGCTGAATATTACCATAAGTTGAACATTATGTGGAAACAATTGGATTTTATACACTCTAGGGGGTTGGATGATCCTGATGATGAAAAAGAGGTTAATCATTGTAGTAATCTGAAGTCTTGTGAACCTCAGCAACCAAACAGGGAATCTGAGGTCACTATAGATAGGGCTGAACAAGGTTGTTCTAGTCAACAGGAATCTAGTGAGAGTCCTGAGAAAACCAATGATCAGCAATCTAGTGAATTGAGTCCCTGTTTAGGAAAGGTTGAGCATGATTCGGTAGGATGTGATCATGATAATCTATCTAAGGGGATGTCATCATCACAAGCTCCGAGTGTTTCTGTTAGAAGGTCTACTAGGAATTCTGTTTTACCTAAACGGTTAGATGATTATGCTGTTGAAGGTAAAGTTAAGTATTGTTTAGAAAGAGTTGTAAACTACTCTAAACTTTCGTGTGATAACTTCTGTTTTGTTTATGGGTTGAATAAGTCAACTGAACCTAGAAATTATGTTGAAGCTTGTGTAGATCCAAATTAGGTTATGTCACACCCCGATTTCCACGTGTATCACCGGTGGGCCCGGTGGGGGATTACCGTGACGATGTTGGCAACAATATAGTCAAACCACACAATTATATAAATGCACAGCGGAAGCTTTAAAGATAAATATATACTTCAACCTCTGGTTGTAATATCAAATGTATTACAGAAGTCGAATGTATCTACATCGGATCAAAATAATAAAATATTGTTCATTCAGATTCGGCATCGAGTTTGCGAGACTATTCGTGATGCTTAGGAAGCTACTACCAGCCAATTTCGTATAGTACCTGCACTTAATCTTTTGGGGAAAAATACGTCAGTTTACACTGGTAAATACGTTCAACTGACACATTTGAAAATGTTTATTAAAATTGATTTGAATGCACAAGGCACAAACTTTTTTATAACTTGGGAAAATCATAATAAAATCTTGTGAACGTATTACATGTTCTTTTATGCGTTCAGTAGCTCGGGTTGTGCCGGGTTAAAGATTTATAGACACACCACATTGCGTAAAACCGTAGTATAAAAACCAACGGCTACGTCTTTTAATTTAATGTCGACAATATATACCGGGTGTACGCCTACACGGGGATGTCGATGGTCGTGGCCATTTCGTAAAATGATGCCAAGGATATCCGGGACAACGGTCATTAAACCCCCCAAAGGCTTTTAAGAAACAAAACTGTTTAAATGAGCCGATCATACTATTTAATTAACCACCTAAGCGATGGAAAAATATAATGCTCAATCAAGCGGTATTAACATACCGTAACCCAAGCCCGTATAGGGGAAATAAGTTAAAGTATTTACCTTTGCAAGTATATTTCCTTAATTTGATGAAATCACCGATAGCTTTTACTGGGCTCCTAATCTGGAACGAAGGTTTTAATTAACCTCTTAGAATCCTAATGAGTCTTTATAATGGCCGTAGCCTAGACCGGTTGGTTCCGATATGTGAATACGGTTTAATCGCGCGAAAAAGCGAAAACCGAGAATGGAGTGTGATTCTGACCCAACAAGTTCAGAGACTTGTTTTATATAGGTCTAAGGTTCACACTCTGGATTTTGGGGTCCAAATAATATAATTTGAGCCGTATCGGCTAATTTATGAAAACTAGTTTCATAAGCCGAACCGTGCGCGCAATAGGCGAAACGGTTAACCATGAGAGTCCTACGCTTATTTCCTAGGTCAATATGCCTTGAAGAGGTTGTGGTATCAGTAGGATACCTCCCGTGATGCCCGTAACGAGTTTAAGTTAATATTATGCCCCGTAGGGGCTTTTCGGTCATTTTAAAGACTTTTAAAGGGCTTTTCGAGTTCTTCAGGGAATCTGAGTTTCCCGAACAGTTTATAAAGTCTAAAATACTTTATTTATTATTTAAAATCAGTAGCAACTGGAATCGGGTCAAAAGACCTTGTAGAACTCAAGTTTTGGCCGAAAAGGGCATATTCGGTCTTTACCGAACCGTAGCCATAACCGCAGGTTATGAGCAAGGTAAAAATTATTAAAAATCTCTAAAATTCCCAAAATATTATTTTATAACAGTGGGTAAAAGTTTTGGTGACGAAATCTTGGCTTAGATAGGTGTTATGCTAATTGCGCCTTTTATTACAAAAGTTTATTTTAATCGCGCTATTTAGCATAACTCTCATTCTAGACCTCGGATTGACGTGAAACTTTAAGGACATGCTTATAATTTAGTAAGCAAGGTTATGGTCCGTTCACGTGTCCGAAATACTCGTTTTATTTTTAAAAGGCCGTTATGGTCAACTTTTAGGCGACTAACGGAAATGCGCAAAAGACTCGGACAAATCATTAACCGATCACAGAGGTCTATACCTTCATGTAACCTGGTCCTAAGAGGGTCCTAAGGCATATCTATACCTCACTAAAACGGGTCAGAACTGAAGTCAAAGCAAAAGTCAAACTTTTGCGACATTCGGCTCCGAACCGGGTCAATATAGCAAACGGTCGATTCAAACGAGCGTAAACAAGTTTATATACTTAATATCATGTTTTATGAGTGTCAAAACAGGTTCCATAACATATACATTACAGATTATGTATAAAACGGCAAAATAGCTTTCTGTTGACTTTTTAAGTGCACGTTTGACTCGACATTTGACATAGTTAGAATGGTGATCAGAGGGAACCCTTTTAGGGGTTTATTACCCACATTAATACCAACTCATAACTACCTTTGATTCGTCATAAGACTGAACCATCTCGGATTTATTTTAAAGTCAAACCGTATTTACGACAGTTTGGTTTCTAGTGATTTTCTAAGCATAAATTGAACTACAAAGGATCTTATGAACTTACAGAAGTTAGGACTTGTTTAGAGAGCAATGAGGAACACTTGAGAGCCTTTAGAATGACCAGAGAAGTGTTGTTGTGTTGTGATGAAAGTTATGAACACAAGTATGCTATTTATAGCCAAAGTCAAGGTCCAAGATCATCACACAACACCCTACAACTGATCATGGATGGTTGGCATGTGTCCTAGAGGGTTATGGGTTGTGTAGGGGGCACCCATGCTGCACTAATTGTCCAAATGATCGTTCACAAGTTCAAAAGGCAAGTCTGTCCAAACATTCTGCATCTGGGCGTCCCACGCGGCCCGCATGGGAGTTCCATGCATGTTTAATGCGGGTCGCCTGAGATTCAAATATCAGGCGAGTAAAAGAGGTGGCTCGCGGCCCGCCTCAACTTAAGCCTAATCCTTACGCGGGTCGCGAGAGGTTAAAATTTCAGGTTTTTAAAATCTTTTGTAATGATTACGAAATCCTGATAATTAATAACGAAATCTTTCGTAATGATTTACCTGACCTTTCGGGTTTGAAGGGATAACTTTGCGGTTTGGCCCTCGGTTAATTACAACTAAGGACCTCGTGTTATTTACCCGCGTTATTAAATCCCCAGTTTGTTTATTAATTATTCAGAAAGCCTTAACTTTCATTATTGACGCTTTTAACCCTTCTTATACGAATTCGATTATAACTTTCTCGTTTTAAAACGGAACTTCGCGGAATTTATACAATATGTTCTTGTGAGCGTATAATACTGTTACAAGGCCTCGGGAGCGTTAAAGGGTCACTCAGAGGTATAATTAAACATGTTGACACAGTTAACCCCTGTAGCTTGTAATCACTCACTTTCTTCCGCGTTTCGCTTCCGTACGATCCATGATTTATTCGTTTGAAGGTACAAGCACCATTTAGGGTTACTACACAATATATTTACCCTTGTTTGACATTTATAACCCTCGAATTTATATACTTTCAAGGTTTGTCAATATTAGTCCTTTATTTAATATCAATGCCACGTGTAAACAAACGACACGTGTTAACACATTATTGGACACAAAATTTCGAGGTGTTACATCCTCACCCCCTTAAAATAAATCTCGACCCGAGATTTACTCAAATAAATAGGGGTATTTTTCTTTCATTGTGGCTTCGACTTCCCACGTATATTCGGGACCTCTACGAGCATCCCATTTGACTTTTACAATCGGTACGTGCTTTCTTCGAAGCTTCTTCACCTGTTGATCCTCAATCGACAAAGGTTTTTCTATAAACTTTAAGCTCTCATCTATATGCACATCTGTGTGTGGAATCACCAATGATTCATCGGCGAAGCACTTTTTGAGATTGCAGATGTGGAACACATTGTGAATTCCATTGAGCTCTTCAGGCAAGTTCAACTTATAGGCAACTGACCCGACACGTTCAATGACCTCAAAAGGTCCTATGTATCTCGGACTCAGCTTGCCTTTCTTACCGAAACGCATCACCCCTTTCCAGGGTGACACCTTAAGCAATACCTTTTCACCCACTTCGAAGTGAAAATCCTTACGCTTCGGATCAGCGTAGCTCTTTTGCCTATCGCGGGCAGCCTTGAGACGTTCCCGGATCTGGACAATCTTGTCCGTTGTCTGAAAAACTATCTCTGGTCCCGATAATTGGACCTCTCCTACTTCCGCCCAACAAACAGGCGATCTGCATTTCCTACCGTATAATGCCTCGAAAGGCGCAGCCTTTATGCTGGTGTGGTAGCTATTATTGTAGGAGAATTCGATCAGGGGTAGATTCTTATCCCAGTTACCGCCTAAATCGATTGCACATGCACGAAGCATGTCTTCTAACGTCTGGATAGTACGCTCACTTTGACCGTCCGTCTGTGGATGGTAAGCCGTACTGAAGTTCAAACGCGTGCCCAAAGATTGCTGGAAACTCTTCCAGAAGTGAGACGTGTATCTAGTATCCCGGTTGGAGATAATAGACACAGGTATGCCGTGTAAGGCTACAATCTTATCAACATAAAGTTGGGCTAACATATCGGAGCTATACGTCTCCTTGATGGGTAGAAAATGAGCTGATTTAGTCAGCCTATCGACTATGACCCATATTGTATCGTTTCCTTTCCTGGTTTTGGGTAATTTGGTTATGAAGTCCATAGTTACGCATTCCCACTTCCACTCGGGAAGTTCAGGCTGTTGTAGCAAGCCAGACGGCTTTTGGTGCTCGGCTTTGACTTGAGCACAAGTCAAGCACTTTGCTACGTGGGCGGCCACAGACTTTTTCAAGCCTATCCACCAATAGTTTGCCTTTAAATCTTGATACATCTTGTCTGCACCAGGATGGACCGAATATTTGGAACTATGGGCTTCCTGGAGGATAACATCTCATAGTCCTCCATAAATCGGAACCCATATACGTCCGTTCAGTCTAAGGATTCCATCCTTGCTAAGAGTTAACTGCTCCTCAGTTACTCCTAACTTTTCATTAGGATAATTAGCTTCCAACACAGCCTCTCGCTGTGCAGCTAAAATCCTTTCAATTAAATTGTTCTTGACCTCAATGCTCTTGGCATTGATTCGTATAGGTTTTACCCTTTCTTTCCTGCTTAAGGCATCAGCGACCACATTCGCCTTGCCGGGATGGTACCTGATCTCGCAATCATAGTCATTCAAGGTTTTCATCCAACGGCGCTGCCTCATGTTCAACTCCTTCTGGTTAAACAGGTGCTGGAGGCTTTTGTGATCAGAATAAATCACAAATTTAATACCATAAAGGTAATGCCTCCATAATTTCAATGCAAATACAACGGCACCCAACTCCAAGTCATGGGTGGTGTAATTCTTTTCATGCACCTTTAGTTGTCTTGAAGCATAGGCAATCACCTTGCCCTTCTGCATAAGCACACACCCCATGCCTGTGTGTGATGCATCGCAGTAAACTACGAATTCATCTGTACCTTCAGGTAGTGTCAACACAGGTGCGTTGCTTAGCTTCTGCTTCAGAACTTCGAAGGACTCTTGCTGCTTTGGGCCCCAAATGAACTTTTCTTTCTTCTTGGTTAGGGAAGTCAAGGGTGCAGCAATCCTCGAAAAATTTTCAATAAACCTCCTGTAGTATCCTGCTAACCCCAGGAAACTACGAATTTCGGTAGGCGTCTTTGGCTCTTGCCAGTTCATGACCGCCTCCACCTTAGCGGGATCCACTTGGATACCACGCTCACTCACAACGTGACCTAAAAATTGAACCTCTCGTAGCCAGAATTCACATTTCGAGAATTTGGCGTAGAGTTTCTCACGCTGTAGTAATTCGAGAATGCAACGGAGGTGCTTCTCGTGGTCAGCTTGGTTCTTGGAATATATAAGGACATCGTCGATGAAGACTATGACAAATTTGTCCAAATACGGCTTGCAGACGCGATTCATGAGATCCATGAACGCAGCCGGTGCATTTGTGAGCCCAAAAGGCATCACTAGGAACTCGTAATGACCATAGCGAGTCCTAAATGCAGTCTTATGTACATCCTCATATCTGACCCTTAGCTGATGATAGCCCGACCTTAAGTCGATCTTTGAGAAGTAGTTTGCTCCTTGCAGCTGATCGAACAGATCGTCGATCATTGGCAAAGGATATCTATTCTTTATGGTAACTTTGTTCAGCTCACGGTAATCGATACACAAACGCATCGATCCGTCCTTCTTCTTTACAAACAGGACAGGTGCTCCCCAGGGAGACGAACTAGGTCTGATAAAACCTTTTGCCAACAATTCATCCAACTGGGTTCTCAGTTCCTTCATTTCAGTAGGAGCTAGCCTGTAAGGTGCTCTTGCTATGGGAGCTGCTCCAGGTATGATATCTATTCTGAATTCCACTTGTCTATCTGGTGGCAAACCAGGTAGTTCTTCAGGAAAAACCTCGGGATATTCAGAAATGACAGGAAGATCCTCGATCTTCGGCTTAGGTTCTTCAATTATCACCTGAGCCATGTAAATGACACAGCCCCTGTTCAAACATCTAGAAGCTTTGAGCATAGATACGTCCTCGGGCAATCCGAACTGCGTATCTCCTCGAATGGTGAGTGATTCACCACTCGGAGTCTTTAGCACTATATGCCTTTTTCCGCAAATGATTTGGGCCTGATTATGGGATAACCAGTCCATGCCTAGAACAATGTCGAAACCTGTTAGTTTGAAAGGAAGTAGAGATAGGGGAAAAGAATGGTTCTTAATGGACATTTCACATCCCTCTAGAATAGTAGAGACGGTCTCTATCGTGCCGTCTGCTAGCTCTACTTCGTATTTTACATCTAGGGTTTTGATCGGCATATTTAACAGTTGGCAAAATTTCTGGTCTACAAAGGATTTATCGGCGCCAGAATCGAATAGTACTCTTGCAAATATATTATTTACAAGAAAAGTACCTGTAAGCACATTGTCGTCCTGAACCGCCTCCTTTGCATCCATGCGAAAGACTCTCGCATTTGACTTCTTGGTCTCATCCGCCTTTTTGGCGTTCTTAGGGCAGTTGCTCTTGATATGCCCCTTTTCATTACAACCATAGCAGGTTGCGTCTTTGATTTTCTTGCAATCCACAGTCTTATGATCCTTGGACTTGCATAGTCCACAGGAAAAAGTCTTTGGTTAAGACTGTGAGTTCGAAGCAAACCTACACTTCCCAGAGTGAGGTTTCTTGCAGATTTTGCAATTTGGTCTTTCACCAGCTTGCCCATCCTTCTTCATCTCAGCCCCTCTCTTGCCGTCACCGTTTCCACGGTGCTTCTTCCCAGACCTTCGTGAGGTATCATCCTCACGTTTTCTCTTCTCAGCCTCCTTGCTCCTTAGTGTCCTCAGACGGACAGCGTCTAAGGTGAGAGACAAGGAGAGGTCAGTAACTGACCTGAAGGTCGTCGGCCGGGAGGCCTTTACACTCGCCTTTATCGCAGGCTCCAAGCCCCCAATGAAACGGGCGATTCTTCTAGACTCTGGTGTCACAAGGTACGGAACCAGGCGAGACATCGTATTGAAGCTCGTCAAATAAGCCTGGCAGTCCAGGTTCGTCATCACCAGTGGCACAAAGTCAGCCTCGATCTTCTCAACCTCATGCTGAGGGCAGTAGTTTTCCTTAATGAGAGCAATAAATTCCTCCCATGTCATTTTGTACAGAGCAGACTTACCCGATGCCTGCACCAACGCCCTCCACCATGCCAGGGCCTCGCCCTTAAATGACTGGGACACAAACTTCACCACATCCTTCTCTGCGCACCCACTGATGTCCACAATAGTGTCCATCTCATCTAGCCAGGTGATACAATCAACAGCACCTTTCTCCCCCGTAAATTCCCGGGGCTTACAAGATACAAAATACTTGTAGGTGCAACCCTTGGCACCAGATGCATCAGTGTACTCTCGTTCACGACGAATACTATTCTCAGCTGACGAGTGATTGTCGTCATCTTTCTTGGGTTGAGAGGGTGGTTTGGGTTGTGACTTTGGTTTGGAGGGTGGTTTTGATACGGTTCTGCCTTGGGACTCAGTATATTGACGATCCAAAGCTGCCTGAACAACATTGTCAATCAGAGCCTTTAACTGTGCGCCTGTCAGATGCATTGGCGCATTGTCGTAGTCATCTTCATTTGTATGGCTATTCTCTCCATTGGGATCCGCCATTGTAACTTGAATCTGTTACAGAAGATAACAAAATTTTATTCAGGGGATTATTATATAATTGTCTTTTTATGACAATTTGTCAACCATGGTAACAGAGACCATATTTGGTTAACTTATTACTCATTAAATCTTAGGATTTGAATACATCCTATTTTAGCTATAACAATAATATTGGCGGCATAAAGCCTAATTACGAGGATGTTTTATAATATTAGCCGAGATTTCAGAGAATCAAAGGCATAGAGATTTGAACCGTAGTTCTTTTTATCTCTTTCTGACAGGGAGTCATAGACCACCACTGCCTTTTGTCTTTATAAGACAATTATTACGGCCCATAGGCACTACACCACTAATGGATGTTTTAATAAGGTTGGCCCGTAGACACTACATCACAAATGGATGTTAATATGATTGGCCCGTAGGCACTACATCACTAATGGATGTTTAAATAAGGTTGGCCCGTAGGCACTACATCACTAATGGATGTTTTAATAAGTGATCATCTCTACTGATGATTTTAACCCATGATTTATAAATCATTTAGTTGGGTTTTGGAATCCTTAAAGGATTATTGTATAAAAATGACGTGCGTGATTTTAACGAATCACTTCTGCCATGATTGTTAACATGCTTGCAGCGGTTAACAGGGAATCTGAATCTTTTAATTAAGTCCTACCATCTTGGCCGGATCTTAAAAGACACCAGGCTAGGTTTCACTCGTAAGATTCTTTATTTAGGCAGATCAATTTAAAAGGAATGGTTTTGATTTATTTCATACATATGAAAACAAAATTCATAACATACATTTTATAATCTCAGATACAATCACATATTGCCCTAAACGGGTCTTTCAAATAGTACATACCTCCATAGAGGTTTAAAATAAGTGACAAGTCCACGCAGGGACTTCTTTTAAAGTAGAAATTATATTAGTACAACTATTAAGGGCTAGTGGTCACGTTTCTTCTTTTTGCCCTTTAGTAGGTTCGCCAAGCCTTTGAGAAATCCTCGGTGGCTCTTTTTCTCTTCCTCGAACTCTCTCTCCACACGATCTAGTCGATGGAGTATCTCTTCCTGTTCAGGAGGAGAGAAACGTGGTTGTGGCGCTTGTTGCGGAACTGGAGGTCTGGGAGGTATTGGATACCCATGAGCTGAGTAGTCCGGAGCTCCCATGTTTCCATGTGCTCCGTCAGGGTAGCGTGCATTATATCTAGCCGACACCACATATGGGTCGCGCTCATAATTGTAGTTGTATTGTGCTTGTGACGGTTCGAACGGGTTGTAAGCCGTTGGACCCGTGTAAGCAGGTATGGGTTGGTCGTACCCAAATGGTGGCGAATTTGCTGCAGCTGGTGCGGAGTTCGCCTCCTGTATAGGACTTGAAGGTCCTTCTTCTTGTAGTGGCGGATAGTGGCTACTACTAGAGTGTCGATGGTGCTGAAGTGGATACCCCCTCCTCCTCGTGTGGACATACGAGCATTTGTCCTCCTACGCCTTGGCGGATCAGG
Organism: Helianthus annuus; assembly: GCF_002127325.2. NCBI lineage: Eukaryota > Viridiplantae > Streptophyta > Magnoliopsida > Asterales > Asteraceae > Helianthus > Helianthus annuus. The sequence goes on from NC_035446.2 coordinate 171,840,484, forward strand.
CATTACTGGTTGCGCCGGTGGTGGAGGTGGTGGCGTAACTGCCTCAAAGCGTGAATCCTCAGAGGGATCCTGTGGATGTCGCGGTTGTTGTGATGTCTGGTGAGGTGGTGTGTAGTACCACTCATGTCGGTCAAACAACGCTTGGAAACTGTCTGGTCCCTGATAGGGTGTGCCATGGAAGGATGACCCATCAGAGACTTCTATCGGATGCGTGGGCGTACCACGAGCAGGTTCTGTTGGATCAGTATCTTCATCCATATGGTCCTCGGAGAAGTGATCTTGTGGCCCTAATGGAACAAAGCCTGAAGGTTCCTGTATGTAGTCAGCTGGATTAAACTGACCTATGAAGTATGGAGTAGGGTCGTCGTAATTTCGGTGCGATACCGAACGTTGTAGAGGTATGAAGGAAGGTTGTGGGTTGTTGGGATCATTCTCTGAATTTGGCCCAAAGGAGTGCCGGTAGGATGGCGTCGAGCTGTGCGAGGTGGAATGCCTCGCGGGTTCGTAAAGGTCTCTTCGTCTTTGTGGTTCTTCGCTCCTTGTCATTGAAGGAGGTCTTGTACCTGACGGTCCAGCTTCATGATCGTGATGTGTCACGATATCTCCTCTGCCTCTTCTTCCCCTTCCTCTTCCTCGGAATATTACGGGCGGCATTTTTCCTGCTTTATAAAACTTTAAATACCAATAATAAAAGAAGAAGACAAAATTGGAATAACAATTCGAATTTGTCCTAAGTTCTTGTCTAGACTCAAGTATGTGCAATTGTGTCATTGAGATTAAACACAATAGGATAGTGTTTAATTCGCTCAACGTTGGCTCTGATACCAACCTGTCACACCCCGATTTCCACGTGTATCACCTGTGGGCCCGGTGGGGGATTACCGTGACGATGTTGGCAACAATATAGTCAAACCACACAATTATATAAATGCACAGCGGAAGCTTTAAAGATAAATATATACTTCAACCTCTGGTTGTAATATCAAATGTATTACAGAAGTCGAATGTATCCACATCGGATCAAAATAATAAAATATTGTTCATTCAGATTCGGCATCGAGTTTGCGAGACTATTCGTGATGCTTAGGAAGCTACTACCAGCCAATTTCGTATAGTACCTGCACTTAATCTTTTGGGGAAAAATACGTCAGTTTACACTGGTAAATACGTTCAACTGACACATTTGAAAATGTTTATTAAAATTGATTTGAATGCACAAGGCACAAACTCTTTTATAACTTGGGAAAATCATAATAAAATCTTATGAACGTATTACATGTTCTTTTATGCGTTCAGTAGCCCGGGTCGTGCCGGGTTAAAGATTTATAGACACACCACATTGCGTAAAACCGTAGTATAAAAACCAACGGCTACGTCTTTTAATTTAATGTCGACAATATATACCGGGTGTACGCCTACACCGGGATGTCGATGGTCGTGGCCATTTCGTAAAATGATGCCAAGGATATCCGGGACAACGGTCATTAAACCCCCCAAAGGCTTTTAAGAAACAAAACTGTTTAAATGAGCCGATCATACTATTTAATTAACCACCTAAGCGATGGAAAAATATAATGCTCAATCAAGCGGTATTAACATACCGTAACCCAAGCCCGTATAGGGGAAATAAGTTAAAGTATTTACCTTTGCAAGTATATTTCCTTAATTTGATGAAATCACCGATAGCTTTTACTAGGCTCCTAATCTGGAACGAAGGTTTTAATTAACCTCTTAGAATCCTAACGAGTCTTTATAATGGCCGTAGCCTAAACCGGTTGGTTCCGATATGTGAATACGGTTTAATCGCGCGAAAAGGCAAAAACCGAGAATGGAGTGTGATTCTGACCCAACAAGTTCAGAGACTTGTTTTATATAGGTCTAAGGTTCACACTCTGGATTTTGGGGTCCAAATAATATAATTTGACCCGTATCGGCTAATTTATGAAAACTAGTTTCATAAGCCGAACCGTGCGCGCAATAGGCGAAACGGTTAACCATGAGAGTCCTACGCTTATTTCCTAGGTCAATATGCCTTGAAGAGGTTGTGGTATCAGTAGGATACCTCCCGTGATGCCTGTAACGAGTTTAAGTTAATATTATGCGCCGTAGGGGCTTTTCGGTCATTTTAAAGACTTTTAAAGGGCTTTTCGAGTTCTTCAGGGAATCTGAGTTTCCCGAACAGTTTATAAAGTCTAAAATACTTTATTTATTATTTAAAATCAGTAGCAACTGGAATCGGGTCAAAAGACCTTGTAGAACTCAAGTTTTGGCCGAAAAGGGCATATTCGGTCTTTACCGAACCGTAGCCATAACCGCAGGTTATGAGCAAGGTAAAAATTATTAAAAATCTCTAAAATTCCCAAAATATTATTTTATAACAGTGGGTAAAAGTTTTGGTGACGAAATCTTGGCTTAGATAGGTGTTATGCTAATTGCGCCTTTTATTACAAAAGTTTATTTTAATCGCGCTATTTAGCATAACTCTCATTCTAGACCTCGGATTGACGTGAAACTTTAAGGACATGCTTATAATTTAGTAAGCAAGGTTATGGTCCGTTCACGTGTCCGAAATACTCGTTTTATTTTTAAAAGGCCGTTATGGTCAACTTTTAGGCGACTAACGGAAATGCGCAAAAGACTCGGACAAATCATTAACCGATCACAGAGGTCTATACCATCATGTAACCTGGTCCTAAGAGGGTCCTAAGGCATATCTATACCTCACTAAAACGGGTCAGAACTGAAGTCAAAGCAAAAGTCAAACTTTTGCGACATTCGGCTCCGAACCGGGTCAATATAGCAAACGGTCGATTCAAACGAGCGTAAACAAGTTTATATACTTAATATCATGTTTTATGAGTGTCAAAACAGGTTCCATAACATATACATTACAGATTATGTATAAAACGGCAAAATAGCTTTCTGTTGACTTTTTAAGTGCACGTTTGACTCGACATTTGACATAGTTAGAGTGGTGATCAGAGGGAACCCTTTTAGGGGTTTATTACCCACATTAATACCAACTCATAACTACCTTTGATTCGTCATAAGACTGAACCGTCTCGGATTTATTTTAAAGTCAAACCGTATTTACGACGGTTTGGTTTCTAGTGATTTTCTAAGCATAAATTGAACTACAAAGGATCTTATGAACTTACAGAAGTTAGGACTTGTTTAGAGAGCAATGAGGAACACTTGAGAGCCTTTAGAATGACCAGAGAAGTGTTGTTGTGTTGTGATGAAAGTTATGAACACAAGTATGTTATTTATAGCCAAAGTCAAGGTCCAAGATCATCACACAACACCCTACAACTGATCATGGATGCTTGGCATGTGTCCTAGAGGGTTATGGGTTGTGTAGGGGGCACCCATGCTGCACTAATTGTCCAAATGATCGTTCACAAGTTCAAAAGGCAAGTCTGTCCAAACATTCTGCATCTGGGCGTCCCACGCGGCCCGCATGGGAGTTCCATGCATGTTTAATGCGGGTCGCCTGAGATTCAAATATCAGGCGAGTAAAAGAGGTGGCTCGCGGCCCGCCTCAACTTAAGCCTAATCCTTACGCGGGTCGCGATAGGTTAAAATTTCAGGTTTTTAAAATCTTTTGTAATGATTACGAAATTCTGATAATTAATAACGAAATCTTTCGTAATGATTTACCTGACCTTTCGGGTTTGAAGGGATAACTTTGCGGTTTGGCCCTCGGTTAATTACAACTAAGGACCTCGTGTTATTTACCCGCGTTATTAAATCCCCGGTTTGTTTATTAATTATTCAGAAAGCCTTAACTTTCATTATTGACGCTTTTAACCCTTCTTATACGAATTCGATTATAACTTTCTCATTTTAAAACGGAACTTCGCGGAATTTATACAATATGTTCTTGTGAGCGTATAATACTGTTACAAGGCCTCGGGAGCGTTAAAGGGTCACTCAGAGGTATAATTAAACATGTTGACACAGTTAACCCCTGTAGCTTGTAATCACTCACTTTCTTCCGCGTTTCGCTTCCGTACGATCCATGATTTATTCGTTTGAAGGTACAAGCACCATTTAGGGTTACTATACAGTATATTTACCCTTGTTTGACATTTATAACCCTCGAATTTATATACTTTCAAGGTTTGTCAATATTAGTCCTTTATTTAATATCAATGCCACGTGTAAACAAACGACACGTGTTAACACATTATTGGACACAAAATTTCGAGGTGTTACAGGTTAATGCCATGAATGATGAAATAGAGGCACTAAATAGAAATAATACTTGGAATCTAGTAGATTTACCTGCTGATAGAAAAGCTATTGGGTGTAAATGGGTTTTTAAGATAAAATATAAGTTGAATGGTGAAATTGAAAGATATAAAGCCAGATTAGTGGCTAAAGGGTTTAGTCAGAGAGAAGGTATTGATTTTGATGAAACTTTCTCTCCCGTTGTTAAAATGATTACTGTTCGTTCTGTTTTAACACTTGCTGTAAAGTATAATTGGAAAATTTATCAATTAGATGTAAATAATGCATTTTTATATGGTGATCTTGTTGTGGATGTTTACATGAAGTTACCTGAAGGGTATTTTTCAAAGAGTGAAACAAGAGTTTGTAAATTAAATAAGTCGTTATATGGGCTTAAAGAAGCTCCTTGTATGTGGAATGCTAAACTGTTAAGTGTATTGTTTGAATTGGGCTTTTGCCAAAGTAAATGTGATCATTCTATGTTTGTGAAGTCTTCTAATTCTGTGTTTATTGTTCTCCTGTTTTATGTTGACGATATTGTTATTACCGGTAATTCTGAAAACGAAATTATTGAGGTTAAGAAGTTTTTTAATTCTAAGTTTCTAATTAAAGACTTAGGAACCCTTAAGTATTTTTTAGGTATTGAAGTACTTAAGGTTAATGATGGTTTATGTTTGTCACAACGTAAATACTGTCTAGAATTGTTAGCAGATTATGGAATGACTGGGTGTAAACCAGTCAGTAGTCCGATTGAACCAAACTTTGTGGTTAATGCTTTGTGTGAAAAAGAAAGTGCTAGTTTTATTAATGTTACTGGGTATCAAAGGTTGGTTGGCAAGTTAATTTATTTGTCTCATACTCGCCCAGATATTGCATATTCTGTGCACGTTTTGAGTCAATTTATGCATAAACCAACAAAGGCACATTTTCTTTTGGCTATGCGAGTGTTGCGATATCTTAAAAATTCTCCTGGAAAAGGAGTATTGTTAAGTAAAATTGGTGGTTTCGAGTTATCTGCATATGACTGGGGCAAATGTTTGGTTTCACGAAGATCTGTGTCTGGTTATTGTATTTTCTTAGGACAGTCTTTAGTCGCTTGGAAAAGTAAAAAGCAGTCCACGGTATCTCGGTCTACAGCAGAAGCTGAATACCGAGCGATGTGTGCTGCCACATGTGAAATTTTGTGGTTAATAAATCTTTTATCCGAATTACATGTATCTGTTATTTTACCAGTTTCTGTGTTTTGTGATAATACTGCAGCAATATCAATTGCTGCTAATCCGGTGTTTCACGATAGAACAAAACATTTTGAGTTGGATCTTTTCTTTTTAAGAGAAAAAATACAAACTGGAAGCATTAAAACTGTTGGGATTAGTTCAGAAAAACAAGTAGCTGATGTTTTTACAAAGGGGCTGTTAGTACATCAACATGTTGAGGCGTGTAAGTGGTTAAACCTGTTCGATGTATTTAGTAATAAAAGTGAGGGGGGGGGGGTGTTGAAAATATATAACGCTTTACATTTCACTTTTATTATTTTTATTATACATTTGATTTAATATGTTGTTTGAGTGACATGTATTAACGAGCTTGAAGACTACTGGACATGGGCTATGCTACTGGACATGGGATACGCTACTGGACTCTGGATTGGATGTCGGGCTTTACATGTGGACTACTCGACTGGACCGGGCTTTACTTATTGACCGAATTAGTTATTGTTCGTACAAGTAAACTCTTCATGCATCTGTTGTGAAAAATCAATCATTTGTTCTAGAGTTCTCTGTATTGTTTCACTCTCTCTCCTAGGGTTTATCTTGTTCTCTTCGGCTGTAAAGATCTAGTGTTTAGATCTCGTTTTGTGAGTCAAGGTATATAACAGATCATCAAGTTTGATCTGTGTGTGTTAGGAGTGTAAGAGTGTGTGAGATCTTTCTTTCGAGATTGTTTCAGTGATTTGTAAATATTCAAGTTCTTAATAAGAGTTTTCGTCTTTGATTTCATGTCTTTTGACATTTACGTTTTACTACATTCTGAGTTCTTTTTAGATACGACGTTAGTTTTTTCGTTAACTATTTAGTATTTAACAAAATGGGGACACTTTGATCATTTAACACTCAAACACAAACCCTATCTCATATACCAACCCCACCATTTAGCTCCTGGCCATTTGCACACACCATCTTGCCAACTCTCCTTTCGGCGATTGACATCCACTTTACCAACTCTCCCTCAGCTCCCTTCAGATTAGGGACGCAAGTTGATCCCGTCACCAAAATACAGGAACACAATTACATGTTAGTCTTTATGTTTTTGTCTAACCTTTTGCCACGTAGTGGATCCGTAATCTAGTTGAGTGGTTTGTCCTCTCCAACTAAAGGAAGTGTCCTACGTTTGAATCCTGTTCTCTCATTGTTGTGCATATTTTTATACGCACCCACATGCTACACACAATTCACGGTTATTTATTTTATTTTTTGTTTCTTTCTTATTTTAAAAGTAAATTACACGGATGGTCCCTGTGTTAATCAATACTTTGAATTTAGTCCTTACCTTTTCAAAAGTACATAGATAATTCTTGTGGTTTGTACTTTGTAACGCATTTAGTCCCCAACTTTTGGTGACTAAATGCATTACAAAGTGCATACCACATGAGCCATTCATATGCTTTTGGCAAAAGTTAGAGACTAGTTGCGTTAGAAAGTGCAAACCACATGGACCATCCGTGTACTTTTAAAAAAAACTGGGGACTGAATCTAAAATTTTGGTTAAACATAGGACCATCCATGTATTTATAATTATTTACAAATAGACTATCCGTGTATTTTTAATTATTTACAAAGATGTTTATCCCTTATAACTTTTAAATAGTTAATTTATTTGTCCACTTTGAACATACAATAAAAGTGTGCTATTTTTGTCTATGTTTCATTATAAATTTTGTTCAATACTAAGCCTATCTATGTTTCAACATAGATTGTATTCAAAACCGTGTCGGTTCAAATATAATATATGTTTACTTCTTTCTTTATATACACATTCGTGTCTCATAGCGCTTGTTTTTACAGCGACGAAACTTTTTCTTAATTTCAAACGTACCTTCGTCACATATTCTTTAACGTTTCGTTATTAAAAATCGAGCCGCCACAACTTCATGCGGTTCTCTTTAGATACCATCTAAGTTTCGATGAAAATTGTATTCAAAACTAAGCTGGGTCGAATGTAATATATTTTTACTTCTCTAGTTTTAAATACGCTTTCGCGTTATTAACGCTTATTTTTACAACAACGCGTGAGTTCCAAATACACCGTCCCATATACCTTATTTTGGTCAACAATTTTATTAGGGGAGGCGGGGCGGTGAAGTTTTAGCATATGATGGGCTTTTATAACGAGTGATACAAAAAACAACACCACCACCACTTACTTTGATAACGCGTGAATTTAATAATGTGTGGAACTTTTCACGAGTGATGGGGTATTGAGTGATGAGGGAAATTGTTGGTTGTGGGGAAAATTGTTGGGTGTGGTGGTGAGTGATACTAATGCCACTAAAAAAGGTTGTGAGTGATGGAATAATGGTTGATGACATGGTGAAACTTGATTGGATGTTTTAAGTGATGAAATTTTTGCAAGTGATAACCACCCTCTCCCCCTTAGTGATTCCGAGCTGCACAACGCCCAGTTTGTTGAATATTCTACTACTTTATATTTAAACAATAAAACTTATTTAACTTACAAATATTAAATGAAAACAATTGTAATCAAACTTATTTAACTTATCAATCTTCGTTACATAAACCTCCAAAATTTGAAAAATGCAAGTCTCCATCTCTTGATAAGCACCAGAATCCCCAAGAAACCAATAAACCCCGTTGAGAAACCGCTCGCTATAGCGTAAATCCATATCCTCTCTACATCATCATCATCATCATCGTCTTTGTCCATGTTTTCGGGCTCGGTATCGGAGGTTTCATTACGGCTGCAACTCTTGGGTAACGGACTGCCACAAAGCCCATTATTGCCGGCATATATCCAAGGGTCCACGAGTGTCTGGAGTTGATTTCCAGTCGGTATCCGCCCTGATAAATTGTTGTACGACAAATTCAGGTGACTAATAAAAGTCAAAGACGACATACTCTGCGGTATCATCCCAGAAAGATCATTTGCAGAAAGATCAAGCGACATCAACGAACCCAAATCACCAATTTCGTCAGGGATCCGACCGGTTAGATGATTGTTTGACAAATTAAGACCAAGCAATCCTGAAAGCGAAGTCAACTCTTTGGGTATTTCTCCGACCAAATTATTGCTTGAAAGGTCCAGGTTGACTACGTAGCTCATTATTGTTGTATATTCAAGTGGTACCCCTCTCATTACCTGAATCACACTCTGCTCAAACCCACCGAAGAAATATAAGTTGGAGTCACCTCCAGTCATTCCACGTAAGTTTTCGAAACATCGAGGGATCTCCCCGGTTAAATTGTTCTCTCCAAAATCCATGATTTGAAGGTCTGTATTCTGGCACAATTGTTCGGGGATTTGACCGGTGAAGTTGTTGTTGTGTAGCCTAAGAACAACTAGATATTTGATCTTTTCTCCGATCCATTTCGGTATGGTTCCGGAGAATCTGTTTTCTCCTAAATCCAGAACGTCTAGACTTGTGCAATTCGATAGGGTTTCTGGAAGTTCACCATGGAAAGAGTTGTTGTTTAGATGTAGCCATTGTATGGAAGAACCGAGTTTCCCTAGAGAGGATGGAATGGTTCCCGATAGCCGGTTGGAACTTAATATCAAGACCATTAGATCACTGAAATTTCCAAAACAATCTGGGAGGTTACCTGACAACATATTTCTCGAAAGATCGAGAATAACTAAATCTGCAGTGTTGCACAATGAATCTGGAATCGACCCGTTGAAGAGATTGTTCTTAAGAAGTAGTAATCTTGACACTCTCTCGTAATCCGCCAACCGTTCAGTAAAAGTCATTGATTGCTTGGTCGTGTTGGTTGTTTGGTTGGATGGAAGGTTTGTCAGGGGACCATTCAGAGAGTTATGGGAGAGATCCAGGATGGCAATAACAGGTAGCCCATAAAGCCAATCTGGAAGAGGTCCGTAAAGGCTCGTGTTTGAAAGGCTCAGAATTGCCAGATTCTTTTGTGTTTGAATCCATGGAGGAAACTCTGATTCGATTTTGCAAGATCCGAGCAGAACGTTTCTTATTTGGAAAGGTGGCTTCCAATTGGGTGAAATCTTGAGGTTTAAAAAGTGGTTCGAGGTTGCAGCTAAATGTATCAACGCGGATGTGTTTGAAAAATGTGCTTCGGTGACTACACCAGATAAAGAATTGTTCGATATGTCAAGAAACCGAAGTTTAGAAAGTTGTCCGGTGGAATCCGGAAGAGGCCCTTGTAATAAGTTCGATGATAAATCAAGAAACTTGAGTTCTGACAGGTTTCCTATGGAGAATGGGATTGAAGACAAAGAATTGAAGCTCAAATACAAGATCTCTAGATTCGGTAGTCGTCCAATGGAGAATGGAATACTCCCGTTTAACACGTTTTCAGATAAATCTAGTCTTCGTAACATCACTAGATTTCCTAAAGACGTAGGAATTGGACCCGTTAATTGATTTCCGGATAGAACTAGTTCTGTTAAACTTGTTAAGTTTCCTAAAGATTCCGGAATTGTTCCCGTCAGCAAGTTGTAATCAAGATAAAGTCCTCTCAAGGATGTAAGCCTTTCTAGAGATGCAGGGATTTCGCCACGTAACTTGTTGTCGTTTAATATCAGTCTCTCGAGTCCATATCGGCTGCATGCGGACACCATAGTGAGTGGCCCTTCCATATAGTTGAACGAAAGATCCAACTGTTTTAACTCACAGAGTCTCCACGCCTCGGTTTCTTGAATACCCGAGAATCTGTTGCTCGCAAGATTGAGTTCAACAACGTTGTTCATGACAGGAATTGAAGAATTAAGTTTGTTGACCGAAAGATCAAGAACCCTTAAAGAGGTCAAGTTTTGTAAAAACCGGGGGAATTCTCCTTCGAACAAATTCCAACTAAGATCAAGTGTTTGTATGGTGGAACGCGTAAGATTAGAATCAAGATGAGTTCGATCAAAATGAGAATTCGATAGCTCACAATTCGACAAGTGTAACTCTAGTAAAGAAGGGATCATATACAACAGTACCTTATCGAAATCGCGAGCACCGCTAACATTCACCCTACTCAAATCAAGATATTCCAGTGACAAAAGACCCGACACCCAGATAAAATCATCAACGATTAGTTCCAGGCTACCGCCATGATGATCACCGAGATCAAGTACACGTAAACTTGAAAGTTTTCCAATTTGATGTGTAACAACACCGGAAAAGCCTACAGAAGAAAGGTTCAGAATCTCGAGCCGTGTCATCAACCCGATGAACTCAGGAATCGGACCGCCACCAAAATAGTTTCCACTCAAGTCCAGGTAGCTCAAATGAGTTAACTCGGACAAACTCGTGCTCAACTCGTTTCCCTGTAACTGCTCAGCATCGGTTCTGAGATCAAGCCTAGTCACACGTCTGGTGGCGTTATTGCAACCCACACCAAGCCACTGGCAACAGTTGTTTCCAGTCCACGATGATAATCGATTTGAAGAGTCTGATGTAAGACTGTTTTTAAACTGTGTTAGAGCCTGCCGCTCATGTTCTAAGCAGCCAAAACAAGGGTTTGTAGTTGCAAAGATGAAGAAGAGAAAGAAGCCACTACCCCATAGGTGTGCCATGATAAATCAAGCTGGTCAATCTTGTTGTACTTTATAGTTTATACAAGATGACACCATATGTAAAGTCAAGAAAATACACTTTGACTATTTCAATACACGGAATTTATAAGTCTTTTGACTTTACCTAGCAAATGGTTTTCTCTTCACACCTTATATTGGTTAGAGGTAAATGTGATTTTAGTCCATGTGGTTTGGGCCATTTTCCAAGTGTAGTCCAAAGTTTTATTTTTCGTCTGTGTGTCTAAAAGGTTTATTGTTGCCATTTTAGTCAACTGGGTTAACTTTATCCATTTTTTCTGTTAACGAGAAAGGCTATTCGGTCATTTTATATATAATTCTGTTAACTAGAAAGACAATTCGGTCATATAAAATGACCGAATTGCACTTCTCGTTAACAGAAATAATGGATAAACTTAACCCAGTGGACTAAAATGACAACGATGAAATCTTCGGACTAAACTGGCAAAATAACCCAAATCACAATTATGTTGCAAAACTTCTTTAACTTTGTGTCTAGAAGTTAGGTGAGAAAATGCATGAAGGCTGACTAAATGTACAAATTGATTATAAATGTAACAATAAAGGCATAGTACTGTTGCATTACACTATTTCTTAAAGAAAATTTGACCATAAATTTAATCAAGGGTTAAAAATATGGCATAAATAATGGTTCATTCTTATTGATTAAATCGCTCTTGATTTTATAATGTCAAAGCTCATCTCACTAGGATCAGTTGCTTGCAACTCGACTTGGATCCCGTCGAGTTCTCTCTTGAATCTGTCTTTTGAACTCGCGTATACCATCTTCATTCTCACTTTTGATGTATCTGGTGACCTGAGATAAATAATTTTTTTTTGTTATTTTAGGAAACCAAGATTGATGCCTATGTAGGTGATCTTATATAACAGGTACCATGCAATGAAGAAAATCTTGCTTTTCTGAACATTTTCATCGGTTGTGAAGTCGAAGTCAAAAACGGCATAACGACATTCATTATTAGGGAGTGAGTTTGTGAAATCCTCGTAGCTTTCGTTAGGGCCACCGATCTTGTCAACCCTCACTTGTTGGTCCTCAATCTTGAAGGTAACAAATCGGTAGTTTCGTTTGGCTTTTAACTCTAAAAACTTTAACTTACAGTCATCATGAACATGCATTCCAGAAGCCGCATTCGCCTGATCCACCAATCATTACAACATAAAACAAAGAACAAAAAATGAAATCAAATGGCAATACATCCTAATGGGATCATGATCAACAAATATCAGATATACTTTCTGAATAGTTTATAAAAAAAAAAAAAAAAAAAAAAAAAAAAGTTTGTGAAGAAATACATACCATGGTTGGTGGTGTGATTGGAGAATTAGGTGAAAAAACAATTGCAAAAAGGAGAAAGAAGTATGGAATAGATCCTTCAAATCTGGATAACAATCAAACTTTTTCTCAAGAAATTATTGTGGGGAAATTAAGCACCGATTTTAAGGGTGGGGGCTTAAGGTTAGAAATTGCCTTATGGTTCACCATTCATTATTCATAGTATTCGTTAAATCCATTTATTTTTACCACAAATAATTAGATTTGTAAATCATAATCCCAGACACGGAAAATTGACCAGTTTAAACGCACATCCGAAACACCATCTAAACGAGTACGTGACGAAAAAAGGCCATAGCAAGCATGTGATATGATTGTAAAATGTCACAACAAGCTGCAGAAATAAACTGCCATTTGTTCTTAATTTCATCTCTGTCCTTTTCATACATCCCTGTGTTTTGTATAGGCTCGGAGAATACACACCGTTTCATGTAACAAATATGAAGGTAAAATTATTGGTCAACGTTATTACATTAAAACCGCCATCACCAATTAAGGTTATTTATTTCTACTGATAGAGAGACGGAAGTAGAGATTAACAATGTTTGTAACCTTAATAAGAACACCAAACTAAGGGTGAGAGGGGCACTCCTCTCTTAGGAGAGTCCCCTCTCTTACGTACGGCCAATCAGCACGCGCCACGTCAACTTTCCTCTTAACTCCCCTCACACCCTCAATTTGATAGCGGCACTCCTCTCTTAGGGGACTTGTTTTTTTATTTATTTTTTTTATTTGTTGTAATTATGCATGTTTATAAATTAAACAAATATTAATAAAAATTAAATAAAATTTAATAAAAGACATTTCATTAAATTAAAAATAAAAATTACATTCAAACTAGAAAAATAAAAAAACAAACTACTCGTCGTCAGAACTCACTTCAAGGTGAGGTAGATCTAAACGTCCGAGATGCTCAACGAGATCGTGTTTTAGTCTCCAATGCGTTTCTTCGTCAATGAGCTCGCTATAAGTTGTATCATCGAAGACGGTTTCGACTGGAGGATCTTGAATGTGTACCGGTGCTATCGCCCTTCCGTCGTCTTTTATAATCATGTTATGTAAAATAATGCACGTATACACGATGGACCTTATCTTTTCACCGTTTTGGAACGCATTGGACGATTTAGCATTCCCCACTTCGCCTTTAACACACCAAATGCCCGTTCCACATCTTTTCTTGCGACCTCGTGTTGCCTCTTGAACTTTTTTTCATTCGGGATGTGAGGATATGGAAAAGACTTCACAAACACGGACCAGTTAGGGTAGATCTCATCAGTAAGATAATACCCGCGTTTGTATAAGTGGTCGTTCACCTGAAATGGACAATTTGGCGCCGTTCCCTTTCGTTGAGTAAGAAATAACGGAGATTGTTGGAGCACGTTGATGTCGTTTTGTGAACCCGCCGGGCCACAAAAAGCATGCCAAACCCACAAATCTTGAGACGCCACCGCCTCTAACATAACTGTCGGGTATTGATGATCGTCTCTCATATATAACGTCGTGGCTCGTTTGTCTACGTAAGAATTCACCGGCATACATTTTACAGACCGTCTCGCAGAAATATTCAAGGCACTCACGAGAGGTCCTTTCAGCCATATTTAAATACTCGTCGTTTTCATCTGGTGGGTTACCGGCTGCAAGTTGTTTAATCGCAGAAGTAACTTTTTGCAACGGCGTGAAACTTTTCTTCATTCTCCCGTCCAAGCCCTCTTGAAACCACTCGTTGTTCGCTTCCACGTCACTAACAATTTTTAGGAACAAAGACTTGGACATACAAAACCTCTGACGAAAAATATTGGCATTAAATTTTGGATTTTCGACAAAATAATCGTTCATGAGTGTTTCGTGGCCTCCCACACGATCTCGACGGACAATTTTTTTTTACTAGACGATGCGGTGTCTAGTAGCTCCGCTTGTTGGATGAGATTTTGGAAGAAAATTAAACTACCATCGTTTGACGATGAATCTTCATCGTCGGGAAAGTCGGGCAGGGGAGAAAAAAACGGGAACTTGGAATCTATTTTTTTTTTAAAGATTGGTTAAAAAAATTAGATGATATGAATGGGTGAGAGTTGTTTTGGGTTTGAAAAATAAAATGATTAAAGAGGTAGTATTTATAGGGGTTAGGATTTTTTTTAAATGTATAACGGCTATATAGCCGTTTAAATCTCGTTCCTCTCATCGGTGAATACACACCGATCTTGGTCACCGAATTCGCTCCCCGCAGTGATGGCGGCGGTGTTCCCGCTTGGGGACTTGGGTCACCGCAGCCCTCCCCACATGGTGCCCCGTATACCCTAAAGCTAGCCAGTAAGATAATTTGCTAATCTAACCAAACCGAACCATTAGTAACGGTTTGGTTTCACGGTTTATATGGTCTATATACACTATGAGATATAAATAAAAAATAAACATAACCAATTCTTACGGCCGGTCCGGATTTGTACAGTTTGTTTTTTTTTTTATAAACCGTAAACCAAACCGTTCGCTATGGTTTGAAAATATTGGTAACTTTGGTATAAATATGGTAGTAGTATGTATATTAATATGATAATTTGGGTTTTGATATATTTTTATCATAGGAATTTGTTTCGGGGTTGTTCCAAACTCCGTCGTTTTTGAGCCGCCTTGAAGACTATCTCGGTTCGAGGGGAAAGCAACCTGTAGACGTTGATGATGACATTTTCGATAACGATGAAGACGACGACATGGGGTAGTTTTTCATGTTTTATGCAATTTTAGGATGTTTTGTCTGAATTAAACGACTAACTTTTAAGTAATGTTAGTATGTACGAACATATAATTATTGTGTTTATGTAGTTTGTTTGTGTGTTTTTGAAAATTTGAAATCGTTAGGTTTTGTGTTTTCATAAATGCCGTGAAATACGTGAAATACTGTAAAAACAGCAAAATAATTAAAAAAGAAAAAAGACTTTTAGCGGGCGACATGTCGCCGCTAATGAGAGTTACAGTTTATCAATTTCAAACCTTCATATGGAAACCATGAATTAATATAACCTGTGTGACGTAATTAGTAAACTTATATTTCATAAATATATAATCTAATATTTATTGCTCTTACGTTGAAATTACATCTGTGATGTTGTTGGATTGGACTAGGGGCGTTAAGCAGGTTGGGTTTGCGGGTAGATGGGTCCAACCCGATAAGAACAAAAATTGTGTTAAACATGTGAACCCGACCACAATACATAGTTGTGAGTTGACACGAACATGACCTGTTTAACTCGAAAACGTAAATATGATAAAGTACAAATGAAAGAATGAAACGATACTATCAAATCTTATATCAATTTCAATTCTGTTTATAGTTTTAAATTTGGGCATAAAATACGCAATACAATGATATCAAATACATCTTTAAAAAGTAAAAACTTAAAAAAAAAACAAGTGGGTCAAACGGGTCAACCTGCGAACCTACTATGTTAGGTTTATGTCATGTTTTCATGTCGTGCAGAAATTCACACCAATATATTCTAGCTTTGTTAAATTGTTAGGTTATTGCTGAATTTGGATCTAAGAATAAGATGCAAACATATAGAGAATTCATTAAAAGGTGACTCGTTGTCGAAATCTAGTGAAACACGCTTTGAACGATCAAGTTAATTAATCGTATAAACATAAAACATAATGTATATAGAACTAGTATTGGAGCTCGTGTTTCTAGACAGGTCATAGAAGGTTGCTGGCGAGGATTAGAGCTCGCGCTTCGTGGCGGGGTCGTAGGAGGGTTGCTGGAGTAGTAAAAACTATGCATGCTTTAATCTAAATGACGGTAAAAATAAGCAACCAACACATAAGTAAACATATTTGGAATTAAAAATTCGCTTTAACTATAATAAGGAAATAAAAAGTGATTATATTTGTTACCCTGTATATTGAAGGGTTAATATAGACTATCTATGCTTTATTCTAAGCGATGGTAAATATAAGCAAGCAACACGATTAATTAACCATGTCTAGAGTTATATGTTAGCTTTAATTACAATAAATAAAATAAAAAAAACTAAACCTATTAAAAAAGATAAAAGAAAAAATATTTGTTAAAAAATAACTTTATTATACTTCAAAGGCGTATGATAACTCTATTAAAGTTTGGGGGTCGAAACATAAATCGCCTACAAAAACAATTATTATCAAACTTCTATATGCTAAATCTATCAAAGTTCAGGGGTATATGTAAATCGTTTATAAAATAATTATTATAATTTAGACGTCATGTAATAACTCTATTAAAGTTTAGCGTTAGAAACGTAAATTAATTATAAAAAAAGACAATAATAGTATAGCCTTATAGTTACGAATTAAACTATTAAAACCACAAATGACCAAGTAAATTAATTATAAAAAAAAAGACAATAATAGTATATCCTTATAGTTATGAATTAAACTATTAAAACCACAAATGACCACGTTTTGAATTGTTATAGTATAAAACTTGTGATGCTTAAACAAAAAGAAATATAAGAGAGAAAGTTAATGATATGTAGAGATAGAAGAGATGGAGAAGAAACCTCTCTTCAAGGTTTTTTAAGAAGGGGTGTGGCATGTGGGTTGGATCAGCCTAGCAATCTAGATAGTATACCTAATTAAAAGCTTAGCTAACTATTTTTTTAATGGTAAATTTGGAACACTGATATACTACTGGAGTATTATCATGCCATCAGAAATTGCAAATGCCATATTTCAATTTTTTTAATAGCAAATTTTCTTTTAATACCTATCTTCTGTGACACCTAAAATCAAAACCTCTTCCTTCTAAACCCGAGTGTTTAATAATCAACAACATCGAATAGAATTAGCATAAATTTTGTATGAAAATGGAGATCCGTGAGTTTAAAAGATATGAAATTATCTTTTTTATGATATATGTAAGTTGTAACGGCCATATATGACGTATGTAGATTCGTATTATCTTAAGGCCCAATCCAGAAAATATTAATTAAATTTATTGGTATAAGGCCCAAGAAAAACTCTTGTAAGCACTAACTTGTAATTCTGATTTCCCTTAAACAAAATGAATATCTTGTAATGAGCACTATATTTGTAAACAAAATGAATAATCTTGTAATGAGCAACGATATTTTTGTACATTTTATATGTAACAATTAATTTCATAAAATATATCATATTCGAAAAATAAGAATTAATAATGATTTCAAAAATAATTGTATTAGATTCTTCATGTGTTTTTGACACAAGTAGATCAGATAGATAAATGAAAGCTACTTATTTCTGCTACTTTTATATAGTTAAAATTATTTATAAAGCATTAAACCATGAAAACCGATGGTTACGTATATAAACAACAAGCAGATCGAACAAACACCACTTCGTTCATCATGTTTTTTAATCCCTAATTATCGACTAACTAAAAATCATATAATTAAACCATGAAAACTGATGGTTACGTATATAAACAACAAGCAAATCTGGTTTATGAGCAAATTAATAGCGTAAATGTAGCAAAACAAACCAAAGAATTTTTTTTGTTATATTATTAATCAGTTAATTTCTATATCATACATGAACTTTTATAACCAAATCATTGCATATGTAACAAAGCAAACCAGATCTGTGGCAATTCGCCTCGCAACGACTTAATCCAGTTCAACTTCTTTTGCAAAAAATAACTTTTCCTAATCAAAATTCATCTTCCTTAAAGTTAACATAGAGAGAGAGAGAGAGAGAGAGGGACCTTTGAATGAGTTGAAGATGGAAGCATTGATGTAAACATGCAGCGATGGAGGAAGCTTCCGAAGAGATCGCATGATCCAAATTATCAACTGAGATGGAAATCCGAGCGGACGGATGGATCAATGCGATCCCTTTGGAAGCTTCCACCCGCTGCAACAAAATGAAATCTAGAGGTATTATTGTAGTACGCGTAAGGAAGGATTGATGATGAATTAGTTGGATTTATATAGGATGGGTGGTGGGGGAGGATGACAAGTTTTTCAGTTATGTGCGTGTGGTTGCATGTGTGTGTGATATTGTTGTCACGCTTCTCGTGTGAATTAATTAATTAATTAGCTGCCTGCCTTTTTGTTTCTAAATTACTATATTTAATTTTACTTTTATAATTGCCTTATTTTCACTTTATTCAACTTATAACAGATTTAGTTATGGGTATTCTTTTTTTTTTTTTTGAATAGCAAACGGAACTTTATACCAAAACCAAAACCAAATCGCTGATTCTCAGCCAGGAACTGAGAGCCACCGATTGAGAGTACACATCAGAATACAAGAAACAAAACGAAACGAAAACAGTTACAACATTTGTTAAACCATCAAATTAAAATCCCACCATTGTTGCCTTGAAATTTCTCTAAATCTTGATCTTTGCTTTACGTACTGATATGCCTCTTCCTTTATTTCTTCCGTTGTTTTTTGTATTACACACCTTTTGCCTTTAAAAACCTTCTCATTTCTGACCTTCCATATGTTCCAAAGTGTTTGTAGGACGATTGCATGAATTATCTTTCTCTTGTTCCGGTTCGTATGTAAATCATTTACCTCCTGTAATAGTTGCTTTATGGAACCTTCGGTACTTACATTCCAGCATCTGACCCAATCGATTACAACTTTCCACACCTGCGAAGCAAACCTGCAGTGCATTAAGACATGTTCCGCTGATTCCTCTTCGTTTTCACATACTTTGCAGATGTAGTTTGGTAGTGTAAGGCCCCTTTCTCTCAATGCCGTTGCAGTCGGTATTTTGTTCTCCACAGCTCGCCACACGAACATATTACTCTTTCTAGACGCCCAATTATTCCAAACGAAGTCACCGATTTGTAAGTTTAAGTCAATTTGTTTTGCCAATGATTGTCTGACCGATTTCACCGAAAAGCTTAGATCGTCATCTTCTTTCCAAAACCAAACATCACTCTCCTCCGATATTGGATGTTGTACCAGTTGGTTTTTTAGTTCCAACATTTCTTGATTTTCCGTTACCGTTTCTGGTGTTCTCGACCATACCCAATCCCAAATTCGGCCCCCATTGTTTTCCTTGTAACATTCCTGTACACGTGCACCTTTTTTCACCGCTATCTGGTACACTTCTTTGTAACGATTCTTTAATGGTTCATTACCCAACCAAGTATCCTCCCAAAATAAGGTTTTATCCCCAATACCGACTTTACTTTTCAAACAAGTCGATATGTTGATGTTGTTTTTTGTAAACTCGGCATCAATTCCTCCTATATTTTTCCATACACCTGTATATTTTTATTCACCGGAACTGATCTACTCTTTCTTTTCATACCATGGATAGCTTCCACAACTCTCACCCAAATTTGATCCGGTTCCATCTTCAACCGCCACCACCATTTTAGTAGTAAAGCTAAGTTTAGATCCTTTATATTCCCAATTCCCAGCCCTCCAAAATCTTTTGATGCAACTATTCATAACTTACTTTATAGGCTTAGGTGCAAAGAAGAATTTAGCAAATTCTGTCGTAAATCATAACTTTTAATTTAGTGAAAAACGGTTAAAAAATAATCAAAATACCCATAACTTTTTAATTTGGTGAAAAATGGTTAAAAAATAAGGGTGAATACCCATAACTAATACAAATTATACATACATACACATCTATATATGATTTTAGTGGCGGATTTAGAAAATCCTTATAGAGACAACGTGCCAAAAAATGGGTAACGAAATCAAAAAGCGTCACATTTTTCCAAAATTTTCCAAAGCGTAAGAGGTATTTAAAAGCTATATCCGCCCCTGTATGATTTTCTATTAACTATAAAAATATAAATCAACAAGACCAGTACAAAGAGAGAAACAATCGACTAAATAGCTACCAAAAATGATTCGGTACTAATATGTTTGGCCACAAAAAATAGTTGATATCAAGACGTGAATTTTGGTAGTTAAACTTGGTCGGAAAATATTTAATCGACACATCGTTTGCAATATGGATTTAAACGATCATTAAAACAAGTACAATCGATCATTTTTATAGATATAATCAGATATACTAATGGTTGTATTTTTTATATTGATGAATTATTGAGGAATATAGTAAGGATTTTTTTATAATTTGGTATAATATTGAACAATTATGATAATAATTTTATAATATACGAAGAATAATCTATTTTGTTTATTTTTCTAGTCCACTAAATATACTTTGCATGATATAAATTTGGACCATTTCTTATTGGTTGAAGTTATTTTAAAGATCATTATCGTCATCAATATATTCTTTCTTGTGGTTGTACGTCTCAGTTATCATATTTAATAAATAAATGTATCACGCCGTTGCATATAAATTCATAACATGCTACATTTAATTTGGTATATTTCCTGCTAAAATTTAGTAAAAGCTATATTTTGACCAAATAAAATACGTAAAGTATTGTCAAATATATTTATTAATGGAAACATTTACATAAACATCTAAAAGCCTTTCGGTATATTTTAAAGCTGACGATAGAAACATTTTTTTTTTAAACTAAAACTTCATTAAAACAAACCTCCGACCCAAGCGAACAAAAGATCAAATAGAAACATTTAAGCTAGTTGTTATTTTTCAGCCAATTTAAGACTGGTTATTAAATTAATTTTCAGCCAATTTAAGACTGGCTATTAAATTGATAAAAGAAATGACCTTTTTTTGAAAGGCAACAAAATTATATGTCACATCTTGCAAGGTGCAAGCACCAAATTTACAACCAGATAAAATGTTACATGTTACACCAAAAACTATTATAAGATAAGCTCATTCTATTCTCACATTCTAAAATCTTATTTTTACACTATTTTCACTCTATCTCTCTCTCTATATATATATTATATATATATATATATATATAAATATATATATATATATATATATATATAAATATAAAGAGAGATGAAGGGGAGAGGTGTGTGAATATTAACACTCTTATTATATACGTATTGTTGATGAAAGAGATGAATAATAACTTTATTTTTATAATAATATATTTATTTGGTATCATAAAACGGTACGATAATAAACTAAACCGTTCTATTGGTTTAGCTTTCTAAACAACATACTTTATTTTCAAATCACGTTTATTTTACATTATCGTTTGCTAGGTCTCGTCGCAACGCGCGACGTAAAAAAAACTAGTTATATATATTAATACAAACTTGTGATGAATAGTAACTAGAAATTTTTTAATATTTATTTTTGTTTTTTAGTAATATTTTATCTATTATTTATTTTTAGTAATAAATAGTAATTAGTAATTATTAGGAATTTGTTCATTATTTTTTTAGTAATCTTTTATTTAGCAATTGTGATGATAGTAACTGATTTCTATTTTAAATTTTTTTTTAATATTTTATCTATTATTCATTTGATATTTTTAGTAATAAATAGTAATTGATAATTCTAAGGCATTTACTTTTTATAATTTATTCGTAGCATTTTATTTAGCTGTCAATTTGAATTTTTATAATAACTTACGTACGTTAACTTCTATTAAAAGTGTTTTAAATCTGCATCTATGTTTAATAATTTTTTTAACATTCCAAGTTATTTGCCTGTGTATCGTGATGGTACATTACACGGGCATTGGATCAGTATCTGTTTGGTTCGTTAAAGTACCAGTACGTTTCATGCACTCAGTATAGAAATCAACACGTGTTTTACATCAACTGAAAATAATGATAATGGACACCAGTATCCATACCGATGTTGTTTGAATGGTATAGCTCGATTCGAATTGTCACGATAATGGTACCGATATTCAATTAACGTCACAGACAGAGTTGTATAAATGAAAAACTGTTGAAACTGAAACTATAAAAATGAGTATATGTATAGATATCGATGTTGTTTGGTACAACACGATAGGAGTACAATGTTAGTTTATCGAAAGTAAAACAATAAAAATAACTACCGATAATGAACAGACGTTGTTCGTTCTGTTTCAATTCGGTTCACTAAGTCAGCGACATGATATCTGTTATCAACCAGGAAACCATAAAATTGTTACATGCCGGTACCGATGTTGTCCAGTTTGGTACGATATGGTAGCGATGCGATCTTAGTTTACCGAAACAAAAACAATTAAAATAAATATCGGTACCGATACAAATGTTGTTCAGTCAATTTCGGTTTGGTTTGGTACGATAGCGGCACAATAGCTGTTTTCAATAAAGTTTATATGACAATCTTGAAATAAACATAGAACGCAAACCAAGTGAACTAATATCAACTAAACAACATTCGTACCGGTATCGATATTCGTTTTTGTTGTTTTGAATTGATGTAAGGTTTTCTCTTTTGATTACTATAGTGAGTATCGGTATCGTAACGAAACGAACATATACCAACCGAATTCCCGTCGTGAAGTGCGGAAGAAAATCACTATTATCTATATATATATTGTTTACGAAGGATCATGAATAGTAATTTTAAATTTAAAATAATATATACCTTTTTAATATATTATTATTTCAATATATTATTTTTAATATTTACTTTTTACTTTTAACATATTTTCATTTTTTTCCTATTTATTTTTAGCTTTTAACGTATTTTCATTTTCTAAAACCATATTTCCTTTATCATTTATTTTCATTTTTTCCTATTTATTTTTAGCTTTTAACGTATTTTTATTTTCTAAAACCATATTTCCTATTTATATATATATATTTATATATATATTTATATATATATTGTTTACGAATGATCATGAATAGTAATTTTAAATTTAAAATAATATATACCTTTTTAATATTTTATTATTTCAATATATTATTTTTAATATTTACTTTTTATTTTTAACATATTTTCATTTTTTTCCTATTTATTTTTAGTTTTTACGTATTTTCATTTTCTAAAACCATATTTCCTTTATCATTTATTTTTGTTTTTAATAATTATCTTTTCTTTTTTAAATCATCTTTACTTTATCAATTAATTTGTTAGTTCTTTAATAACGTAGTTGTGCTTATTTTTTACCCTCGATTGAATTAAAAACGAATTTATATTCAAAATAAAGTATTTATTTGTTATCGTAAAATGATACAATGATAAACGGAACCGATTTGTAACGGTTTGTCTTCTAAACACCATGCTACATTTTTCGTTCTTTAATAACGTAGTTGTGCTTATTTTTTACCCTCGATTGAATTAAAAACGATTTTATATTCAAAATAAAGTATTTATTTGTTATCGTAAAATGATACAATGATAAACGGAACCGATTTGTAACGGTTTGTCTTCTAAACACCATGCTACATTTTCAAATAACGTTTGTTTTACATTTCATTTGCTCTGTTTTACATTTCATCTTCGGGTGCTTTTTACATAATATTCAATTATTAGTCTTAGCTATCCATTCTCCGGTTGTTTTCATTCACTTCATCTTATTTCAAACTAATATAAAAAACCAAGTTTGTTAATACAAAAAGAAACAAAAACAATTAAAATAACTCTAATTACAAAATTGTTTCATTAGAGTTAGAGTAAATGGTTGTCTAAATTGTTAACTAAGTTACTAGATATTACTCATAGTTGCATATGAACGTTGACCCGATAAAGCCGAACACAACACGATTTTGTATGTGCCCTATATGACATATCACGACACTAATAAATATATGGATTGTCATCGACTTGAACAATTTAACCTACCAACTCGAAAACACGTTTATACAAAGCTGTGCAACGAATGGAGTTACAAGACCATAAACAATGGACAACAAGGTCTTGATGAGCCAGCTCACATGACAGACAACTATAGACAATTTATGTCACGGCCCCCGTACCCGGTTTGACCCGGTCCAGAAGCCGCGGGACAGAAAATCCCGTGGTATTTATTTTTACAGCGGAAGTCTTAACAGAATCGTTTTAAATTTGAAAAATGCCCGAGTATTATTTATTTATACTTTAGGATAAACCCCGTAAATATCATAATTTCATTATTTTTACAAACATGTTTATTTATTTATTTGAGCCACCACTTCAAGCTTGATAGTGCTCCTTAGCACGTATACTTAATTCAGTAGGTCACCTGAAACATGTTGTAAAAAGGTTTTGTCAGCGGGGAAATACTGAGTGAATCATTCATTTTGATAAAATGACTCATAGTTATAATTTACAGCATAAGAGCGATTACTATGGCAGTATCTTAATTAATATCTGGTCTTGCAACCCGTGTGACGATGGTCATACCACTATTGGGTCCAGTCACCCAATTAGTGACGTTTTGTCACTGTTAGGTCTTATTAGCCTAACCCATGTTAGGGCTTATTGCCTAACTGTGAGAAATTAGTAATGTGCACAATACCCCACTAACCAGCGGTTAAGATAACCACGACTTAATCCCTGTAATTATAACATTTTGAAAATAACTTGGAGTATTGTAAAACAATTGATGAAAAAGAGAATGACTCACATTGCAGATTTAACGGGCAAAGTATAAGCCTACTGATTAGCCTTGATTAAACCTAATTTGATAAGAATGCACACACAATAGGTTAGTAACTAATTCAGCAGTTACGTCAATTCACGAGATTAAACCCTCACATCGATTAACAAGTGCGATACTTAGTAATTCAATCGGATTCACAACGAATAACAGAGCATAGTCCGAATTCGAACAGCACTCAAATATTCAAGTCGAAATCACGACGAATAATCAAAGTATAAGCTCAATTTGAGCAGCACTCGGACAATCGTTGGATAGTTATAATCGATCGGACGTTGAATCGTAATAGCGATCGAGTTATTACCCTGATTGCGGCAGCACTTCGTGAATTGTGTGTGTTTTAAGAGTATACAGAGTATAACTCAGTGTGTAATTCGACTTTGAACGTCGTTTGAGCAGCATAAACCGACTGCCAATGTCTGCTATTTATACTAATTTTTGGGACAGGCTTACGGACCGTATGACTTCTTCCCTTACGGTCCGTAAGGGACACCTATTTATCATAGGTCGGCCACGGTTGGGACTAGCTATGCTGAATCAATGAAATCGACCAATCAGGACTAAACAACGTTTTATTTAGATAAACATCCAACTAGGGTTTGCCCCCCTTGAGTTTTAGGGGCCCTGATCCTGATTCCGATTGTTCTGGAAATTCTAGGGTTAATGCAGAATTACTTGGGTGTCTCAATTAGGGTTTTCTTATTGTCTAATTATCGTCCTAATAATCGATTTTAGCGACAGTTGTTACAATTTACCCCAATTATCATACCCGCATTCCATCAATTAGAGCTCTGATTTTGTCATTAAAGATTTCTCTCCCACTTTTAGTGATTTCTAAATAAATCGTTTTTGTAGCTAGTATAAAACGTGTAGATCATTGATTGTCGTAACTTATGTTTTTTAATGTCTTTAATTTCAGTTTTTAATTTTCAGTTAATTTGAAAATTCGACAATGCTCTTCACAAGATTAGGTTCAAGAGTGAACACTTGTGTATTTGCGAACTGAGCGAACTAATCTTGGTCATACATGTGTGTAAATCAATGACGATGAAATACGCTAGTGTATTTTACGATTTGACGATGAAATCCTAGCCATACACATGCGTAAATCAATTGACAGGATTTGTTCACTCAGTTCGCAAATACACTAGTGTTCACTCTAGAACCCCACCCGTTCTTCACATTTATAATTATTTATATAAAGGGACCAAATGCAATGTTTTATACTTTGAATAATATATCCTTTATAATTACTTAAGCGTTATATTTTTATAATTTCGTGCTTCTCCTCTACGTCACATGTCAACTTGCTAATCCAACACGATTGACACTCATACTCGATGTCCCGTGCTTAGCAGTGGCGAACCCAGAAATTTTTTGTTGGGGGTGCAGATGAGGTGTTGAACCATATTTTCAAGGGGTGCGATTGGGTTTTTTTGCATAAAATATACGCTAATTTTTTTTTCAAAGGGGTGCGGCCGCCCAACCCAGCCAAATTGCTTAGTATCCACCTTTTCTGACTTAAGTAATCTAAAAATAGTCAATTATCTACTTTCAGAAATAAGTAGTCATAACGTACTAGGTATCTTATTTTTACCATTCATTACCATTGTTAAACTAGTGTGATTCCCCCTGCGCGATGCGGCAGGTATTCGATCTGTGTCGGTTCGTTAGGTGGTGGGAACTCGGTCGGTATTGGTTGGGTTCCTTTACTATCGATTCAATTCATTGGGTTTTCGGTCTGTATCTATTTAGCGTGTTACGGTACCGACAAACGGTATAGCAACCGAAAGAGATATATATATCAACACGTGTTTTATATCCATAAAAAACTATTAAAAATGAATATCGGTACATGTACTGATGTTATATCATTACACCGTTTGTGTCTCCACAACACATGGAGTTTCTTCGTCACCATCACTGTTTACTTAAATCACCATTGTCGCCTCACCACCACTTTACCCCTATAAACTAAACGCTTTAAGTTATATTAGATATATAATTGGTTCCAAATCTTATTATTTTTGTAGAGTTTAAACCTAATTTGTCAAGCAATATGAAGATTTCATATGATTGTAAAAATAAAATATTAATCGAAACAAAAATATTAATCGAATAACCATAATAACTATGTAGTTTTTTTTTTTTGAAAAATAATAACTATGTAGTTACTATTACATGGTCTATTTGTAAATTACCAGAAAACAATGCATAGCTAGCAAACAAAGACTTGTGATTATCACCCTCCATCAATTTTATTATATACAAATAACAATGTAACAATAACAATAATAAATAACATATTAATGTTTCTTCTATTCATCCTAGCTACTCATTGAAAGAAACAACAATAATAAATCAGTAAATAACATATCAATGTTTCCGCTATCAAGTTAGAGAACAATAGATATCTTCTCTTTTTAAGAGTTATTTTATAATTTGATGAATCAATGTTAAAGTACTATTCATCAACAAATGCGATTCATATGTATAAATTATTGCTTTCTTCAATGATGGTAATATAAAAAAAAATCAATATTTGTGTTACTGTTCATCAACCCTTAGAGAACAATAGATATCTTCTTTTTTTAAAGGTTATTTTGTAATTTGATGTATCATTGTTAAAGTACTATTCATCAGCAAATGCAATTCATATGTATAATTTATTGCTTTCTTCAATGATGGTAATATAAAAAAATCAATATTTGTGTTATTGTTCATCAACCCTTTGAATTAATATGTATAATATGTAAGGTTTCATGTCAATTAATTTGTCATATGATGAGAAAGTCCCAACTGTAAACATTCGAATCGAGCAAATATGAGTATTATTATTCTTACTCATTTGAAAAAAAAAAAAAAAAAAAACACTTTTACTTTCAACTGTCGTTTGGGTTTTAATACTAACCCTAAAGAGTTATATATGGTGGGGAAAGTTACTCACAAATAAAGTTAACGTACTAAACGTACGAATAGCATGAAAAAACAAAAAGCACACGGTGACATTTTTGTAATTATCTGCTTGTAGGGTAATTATCAAAATTACTCTACAAATGATATTGTAGAGTAATTTTGATCTTGTAGAGTAATTTTTTAAAATGTTATTGTAGGGTAATTTTGATCTTATAGAGTAATTATCAAAAATACACTAACCCCCCCCCCCCCCCCCAAGAAAAAAAAAAAAAAAAAAACCTAACCCCCCATCCCCCAAAAACCTATAAAAACCTAACCCCCCTCTCTACCCAAACTAAAAGCTAAAAACTAAACCATAAAGCTAAACCCCATAACTAAATGTTAACAAAATTACTCTACAAGATCAATGTCACACCCTGGCTTTGCGGAAGCGTGGTTAATTTGGTGTGACTTCTTAATACCATAGCTTAATCATAACCAAGCTATATGAATTAAAAATATGCAAGATCATCCATTAAAAGAAAAATACCATAACATTGTCTTAACGGGGTAACATACGCTAACAACCACAAACTTGTTCAACAAACATTACAAACGTAAACATAACATAGACATGATTCAAGGACTGTGACTTGTCCAGGAAAGAGTCACATTCCCCAAACCCTGGATGACCTCGGTGACTAATGCAGCGGAAAACATGCCATACCGTGCCAGATCTTTTAATTCCCTGAAATACATGTAAGTTGAAAAATCAACAATAATGTTGAGCGAGTTCATGCGAAAGTGAGTAAATAAACCTTTGTCTTTATCAAAAACCCTGGTATGTAGCAAATAAGGAAAAAGAGATCACCAATGGTTTGCAAGGCCATTGATATGTGTGAAGTGCAAGTAGGAAGACTCAAACCTAGCGGATTTATGCGTCGGGCACTAAGTCACCCCGAGGTCCGTTATGCTGGACCTGGGGCTGGGCTCGCTACACCCAGATAGATCTACCGCTCCTGTCCCTCGGTCCTACCATGAGGATTAATGGCCTCAAGTTTCCGCCTACCCACTCACATGATCTAAGTAACAAACCTCCTTACGCTAACCATACCATGTATAAAGTATTCATAATCATTGTAACATGTATTTCACCCCCGCAGTTTAGAAAACTAAAAACAGTTAAGAGAAAAGGGGGACATGAACTCACAGTCAGTGCGTCGCTATACCAAGTACTCCGAATGTCAGGCAGCTGTGCAACGACCTACATGTACTAATTCTATTAGACGGATGGTCGTGCCTTAGCTTTATAGTTTAGATTTTTGGGAAATAGTTAGACAACTATTTCGTGTTTATATCTTGCATGTACTTGGTAGTTTAATCTCCTTCCCAAGGATGGGGGATTTAATACATGTGCGTTTGAATTATATCATTAAGTCCCACTTAATATATTTTTACTTCTCATTCCAAAATATATATATTTTTCTCAAAAATATTATATTTTCACTTCACATAATACTTCCAAAATAATGCGTTGACAAAATACGCGTTCATGAATATTTCCGTATAATGCGTAAGTTACGTTTTAACGATTAAGTGGTAATAATAATTACCGGTGTAACTTATATGTCTGTCGTGTAAGCGTTTGTATTATTTTGGGTCTTGTTATCGTTCGAAATATTATTTTTACTCTAAAAATAATATTTATATATTTTCACAAAATAATCATAAACAGTGTGGTGAAAAATATATTTACTAAATATATATTTATCACGTTTAGTTTTGTGAAAATCCCACCTCCGAATATTTGTAAATAAAGTCGTGGCGAAATATATTTTGAAAACATATCAAAATAATTCTAACACTTGTAAATAATTCTAAGTGTTAGGTTTTTAGAAAAATTTCGCCAGAGTTTCCCCTGTAACTGGAGGTGGCCACGCTTTCAAGCGTATCATTTTCTTTTACAAAATCATTTCAACACTTCTTTAATCAATCAATCAATTTCCGACACATCAAACTAGTCGACAAGTATGTAAATCGCATAATCACATGAACTTGTGGTTTTTCCGAAAACTATAGTGTAGATCCCGTTATATTTTGTGGATCTATGTGTAAAATAACTAAATCTTGTAAAAACCTCGTTTTTAGAATAAATCTATCTTTACATCTTCCCGTCATCTTTTACAAAAATTGTTACCTTGCCGGATCTTTCATTTCACAAGTGTTTATACACTTGTGGTTTGTAAAATCATATTTGTTAGTGTGTCATCCGACTTTTATAAAACATGATTTTCTCGACACTTGGTCCTTTGAAAATACCACTTGCAGATACGTAGATCCGCTAGTTTTAAACACTATTTTACAAGTAAAAATACTTTTACACAAGTTCATGTTTCTCGTGTGGTAGAGTTTCACCTTTTAACCCTTGTACCGATAGAAACAAGCTTATGTCAAGATCTATGATCTTAACAAAGTCGGGTTAAACGATGATTCGAGCTACCACAACGTAGATCGGGCCTAAATAATCACCACTTTCAAATACTACAACTTTTACACAAGTATTAAGCTTTTAACCATCAATCTTCATGTTTTAGTAAACTTTAAAGATTCAAAATGCAAGTTTCCGACTTTTAACCGTTACAAATCTTATTAACCACTTTAGATATGTTCGAGAATGAGTTTTAAGTGTTATACCTCTAGCTTGGGGCTAGGGAAGATTCTAGGCGAAAAGGTGGTGGATAAAAGCAAGATAACGAGGTCCTTCCGCTTCCGTTTGCTCCAAGACTCCCAATACGTGACCTTGAACACTTGTGTGATGTTGGAATGGATGAACAAGAGCCGAAAATGGTGGTGGTGACCCAAGGGGGGTTCGGCCGAGAGTGAAAGGGAGAGGAGAGGAGAGAGTTTGTGGTGAATGTTGGATGTGATAATCTCATGTGTTTAGTGGTGGTATTTATAGACAAATCAAGTTCCTTAATCCATTGGTCACTATGTCTTCAAGATTTTAAGCACAAGCCAATTAAATAATCAAAATGGTACTACACTTGGTCACAATGTGACCGATCGGCCCAAGGGGGGGGGTCCCTAGTTCAATTTCAATCAAATGGTTAGTGTTTAGTTACTTTAAACCAAGTTAGTTTTAGGGTTAACTCGGTTAGTCACATGTTGTGTTTTAACGCGGGTGTTAGGGTAATCAGGGACCCTAACTGGCTCAGAAAAAGACCAATAATATTTTTGTCAATATTTTCATGTTCCGGGTATAGTCCGGTTGTTCGTTTGGATAGAAATCCGTTAAAGAGCTTAAGTAAGCTTTTAAGCGTCGTTAATAATATTTTTAGTGACACCACTTATTCTATAAAGTGTCAGGAATATTTTCCTCATGTTTTGGCACTTTATTAGTTAGCCAGAAGCTAGTATGTAAATAAAAGTGTTGTGTTTCGTGCTTAGAGTACGTTTTAGGCACATCCAGTCATTATATCTTATTCCTAGAGACGCAGTTCTACAACCCTTGTATCCCTACACTCACTATGGGTGTAGTAAAATAATTCTGGCTCTTACAGGCCTTAGAGGCAGTGTCTGCCTGATGCTGGCTTTATCAGCATGTTCAATAGGATATCCGTTCAAATGCTACTGTGCTTTTGTGCATCATGTTTGTCACTAAAGTTCAGTAAGTAAATAATGTAGTGACGGAAATCAAAGTATGATGCAGATATGTACAAGTATCAACTGTTAAGTAGCAGTTCATCAGTAATCTCAGTTAAGCACAGTAATTAAGCAGCAATTAATAGTTAATTAAGTCGTACGGATACCTGGTTTAGTTAGGGTTGTCACAATCAAAATTACTCTACAGGATTATTTTAAAAAATTACTCTACAAGATCAAAATTACTCTACATGATCATTTTACATAATTACTCTACAAGATCAAAATTACTCTACAGGATCATTTGTAGGGTAATTTTGAATTGTATGTTGTTTGATAAACTTGCAGGGTAATTTTGATTCACTTGTAAAGTAATTTTGATAGACTTGTAGAGTTATTTTGATAATTACCATACAAGAATAAAATTACTCTACAAGAACATTTTACAAAATTACTCTACAAAAGATCAAAATTACTCTACAGGATCATTTGTAGAGTAATTTTGATAGTTACTGATAATTACAAAAATATCATCGCGTTTTTTTTTCCTTCGATTTGTACGTTAATTTTATTTGTATTTAATCTTTTAGCTATGTATGGTTAATACTTAAGAGTATTGGAGATACCTAAAAGTTAGGGTTTTAATACTAACCCTAAAGAGTTATATATGGTTAAGAGTATTTGGACATACCTAAAATATTAAACTTTTATCGTTTATCATTTTTTGATTTTATTTGAATTAAAATAATATATGCATGCTATGATAGTCATACTTGATAGTAGTTACCATACGTGGTAGAGGTAAGGTTGTCTACATCTGTGGTGACA
Source organism: Helianthus annuus (assembly GCF_002127325.2). Taxonomy (NCBI): domain Eukaryota; kingdom Viridiplantae; phylum Streptophyta; class Magnoliopsida; order Asterales; family Asteraceae; genus Helianthus; species Helianthus annuus. The sequence goes on from NC_035446.2 coordinate 171,872,662, forward strand.
TTGATAGTCAAAAGACAAGGGAGTACAAACACTAATCGACCTTTGTCTTAAGGCAAATTGAAAATAAATAATCCCACCTAACTCAATTTGGCTGATAATAATCCCAAGTCAGTTATTGGCCAATAATAATCCAAACTGGTAAATCTTTTTTTGTAAAATAGTCCGCCGTTAAAATAGCTTAACGAAGTTAAGTTTTTTTCCGAGTTACAAACCGGTGTTTTAGGGCTTTTGATCAGAACGAGGACACAAGCTGATTGATGTAAAACTTACCTCGAAATACTGCCCCAACCCACGAAAACAGTGCTTCAATTCGGGTGTTTAAACTTCCAATTAACAAAAATCAAGCCATTTCGAGCACAATTTTGAGGTAGGTTTTACATCAATCGACTCGTATCCTCGTTCTGATCAAAGCCCTAAAACATCGGTTTGTAATTCGAAAAAGAACTTAACTCCGTTAAGCTATTTTAATGGCGACTATTTTATAAAAAAAAAAATTGACCGGTTCGGATTATTATTGGCCAATAACTGACTTAGGATTATTATCGGCCAAATTGAGTTAGGTGGGATTATTTATTTCCAATTCGCCTTGTCTTAATTTCTGAGTGTTATGTGCCTTATGTCTAAGACTTGATGCAAAACTACTATCTAGCCGGAGGTTCTCACTGGAAGCAGCCTCTCTATTCCTGGTAGAGGTAAGGTTGTCTACATCTACCCTACTAAGACCCTACCTTAGCTTTGCTATTGGTGAGATTTACTGAGTATGATGATAATGATGACGACTTGATAGTAGTTACCGTGTGAAATGTCACATCCTGTGGTAGTCAAAGTTATTAGTAATTACTATTGGGTCTACATATTCACACACCAAATTGCCTATTTTCACACCCTTCAAGACGCCTCGTATAGACCTATACGAGGCGTATAACCTTTCTCAGTTTCCAAGAGAATCTCTGATTATGTCATATTTTGTCTTATTTGCCTCGTATACGCCTCGTATAGGCCTATACTGGGTGTCTAGGCGAAAAAAGACTATTTAGCCCCTGATTTAGGACTATACTGGGGGTAAATTTGTCTTCTCTTATATGCCTCGTATAGGCCTATACTGGGCGTCTTGAAGGGTTTTTATTTTTAACAAACATTTTATACAATATTAATCGTTTTAGCAAACTTTTATACAAAAACAAGTTTTTTTATTTTAAATAATTAATATTAGGACCCATCGTTGGTGTTTTTTTGAGTTGAAAAATGGATGTTTTGGTAGGGTAATTTGATTGTTTTTTGAGGGTGGTGTTTTTTTGAGTAAAAAAATGGGTGTTTTGGTGGGGTAATTTGAGTTGTTTTTTAAGAAAAGTTTCATTTTTTTATAAAAAATATTTTACCGTTTTCAAGATCGGCCTTTAAAAATATTCGATTGTAGAAATATTACATTGTTTTTAACATATAGTGTGGTATAGGTCTCGTATAGGTCCCTTATAGGTCTTGTATAGGCCTATCGACGTATATGGGTGTTGTATCATATCCTATATTATCGTATCGTATTGTATTGTATCGTATACTGTAGTATAAGTCTCGTATAGGTCTCGTATAGACCTATATGGGATCTATAAGAGACTTATACTATACACTATACGATACGATACCATACCATACTATACGATACAATACAATACGATACTATCGTATCATATAGTGTAGTATAGGTCCCTTATAGGTCTCGTATAGGTCTATCGAAGTATACGGGTGTTGTATCATATCCTATAGTTTCGTATCGTATCGTATAATGTATAGTATAAGTCTAGTATGGGTCCCCTATAGGTCTTGTATAAGCCTATAGGCCTAAACGGGACCTAAACCACACGTATACGGGTCTTGTATCATATCCTATATGTCACACCCCCAAAATCCACCCGCGGAATACTACCGCTTGGAGGCGTGACTGACCAGGATCCAGCCACCAATCATACTGATCAAGCATATAAATAATCATAAAAGTTTAACCCCTACGATTGGTGTTCCAACAAAACCAAGTTTAAGTTGTAAGCGGAAGCATAAGTTTAAAGTTATAACATATGTTCAAAAGTTTTCAAATAGAACATGGCACGCAGCAATCCGTGTCCCACAACGACCCTCCTCCATGCAAGCTCCAGCTGAGTACCTATGGTCCTGCAAAGCATGTAGTAACGAGTCAACAACTAGTTGAGTGAGTTCACAGTTGGGTGTTCGTTTTAGTTGTTTCGAAAACAGTTTCCTTTATCTGGCATCCTGCCGTGGGGGTTACCCCATAGTTTGAAAACGTGACTTAATCATTCTCAGTTACTCTGGCATTCCAGCCGTGGGGGCTACCCCATGATAGTTATCAGGCATTTCGGCCGTGGGGGCAACCCGTGCGTACACTAGACTCGTTACCATATCGACTGCTGACTGTAGTCATGTTTATGTGCCCTGATAACCATCAATGTCTATCATCATTGACGTGCCCCAGATCCATTAGTTCACGCCCGTCCTCTGCGGCACGGTGTGAGGTTTGTCAGACCTAAATAGCGCTATCTAACTAATGACCCGCTCGCCATTGGCCCGGCGATTAAGTCGATATAAAAAGGAGGGACTTCGTGATAGAGTTTTAGTCTAGTACGAGTTATCCGTCCGTCCGGACGAGGAATCACATTCCTGAACCATAACTGTCCTACCCAAGGAGGACGAGGAATCCACGTTCCTTACCCCGTTCCCAACCCAGGGAATCCCATGCTTTGTAAAGGGTGTGAACTCACCTTGGTTTGCTCGGTAGTAACACGGAAAGGTCAATCAAGTCGCAAGTAGTCAATTACGTCCTAACATAGATACCATTCATATCAGATTCAAACCAAGCAGTGCACGTACAAGTAACGATCCTAGCATACAGTTCTATCATGGCAGTTTCAACAACAGTGCACAACCTATTCAGTTAACAGTAGCACGTACAGCCCATATGTTCAGCCCAATTACTTAAGCCCAAACACGTTTTAAACAGTTAACACAGAAGTCCATAAGTCCGGCCCATTAACGTAGGCCCATAACTAAGCAAGCCCAACAAGTGTGGTTTCGAGTCGTAACCGGACTCGCAAGCATGGTTGCGGGTTATGTTGTTTGTGTTGATCATGGATGGTTGCGAGTCGCAACCTATGTCGCAACCATGGTTTCGGCTGATCATGCTAAGGTTTCGAGTCGCAACGGGACTCGCAACCGGTGGTCTCGGCTTGTCATGTTATGGTTGCGGGTCGCAACCAGGTGTTCACGACTCGCAACTGGTGTTGCAACATGGAGGTTTCGAGTCGCAACCGGGGGTCTTGACTCCCCAACAGTTGCTGATTCTGCACAGATTGTACTATCCAATAGAATTCATGCAGAATTATGTACTATCCACTAAACATGTTTTGTTGTCTAATATTTACCCAAATCGGATCAAACAGTGCAGATTTCAAATATTCAACACACTTTCATTGCATATTCAAGTTGTTCTTCATGTATTCAAACACATTCATCAAGTTCTTCATATATTCAAAACATATTCATAACACATTCAACCCTTATTCTACCGAAATTATGAACAAGCATCAAAACATTTAGCATAACACCACAAGCTCGGTTTTTTTTTTATACTAATCCGATTACATGCTAAGTGCAAACCGGTTTTATGAACATTTACATCTAATGGTTTAAACTTCATTTAAATACAAGATATCATCAACTCATCATGCAATATAACCAAAATCAAGGCATGTTAATCCAACTACCAACATTATACATGCTAAGGACATCATCTATATTAAGAACATCATGAAAGCACTAATATAAAACACAATAAACATCATATCATTCATTCTATCATTTAACAACAACAAACATCAATCACTAAACACCATAAATACTAACCGGTTGGTGAGGTGCGTGTGTGAGCCGATCCAAAGTCCAAATCCGAGAGTTCTTGTGCCAACCGATTGGATCCGAGAACTTGGAGGTGTGTTTGTGTTTCTAGGGTTTTAGTGAGAGGGAAGATAGGAGAGTGTGTGAGAGTGAGTGTGTATGGTTGCCCAAAGAATGGCAAAGTTGGCTAGAAGTGTGATATATATACTAGTTCAAGTGGAGCACCCTTAAAGGGTTTACAATCGGCTAAGGGATATCACGGCCCAAATGGCCCAACCGATTACTGTTCACTCGAGACCACATGGTCTCGAGTCGGGTCCTTGTTGTTTCGGTTCATATATATATACACGCATACACATAATATAACATGTAGTTCACATAAGATGTTCACATATATCATTGCACCAAACATGTCAACTAATCACATAACGTACAAGCATGTTACATCAAGACACAACGAAAGGTTCTAAATTTCGAGTTGTCACATCATCCCCAAGTTGAAAGAAATTTCGTCCCGAAATTTGATGGCACTCACTGAGGAAGCTAGTTAAGTTGTATGGTTTTCCCGGTTTTCCTGGGGTGTCACATCCTCCCCCCGTTGATCTGGAATTTCGTCCCGAAATTCCGTAGCTTCAGCCTCAGTAGTGGTCGTACTATTTGCAAACAGTTGGGGATACTTTTGTTTCATCCGATCTTCGCGCTCCCAGGTAAACTCTGGGCCGCGACGTGAGTTCCAACGAACTCGAACGAGAGGTATTCTAGTGCTCTTGAGGACCTTAACATCCCGGTCCGTGATATCGACTGGTTCCTCGACGAATTTCAACTGTTCGTCGATCGTGAGTTCCTTCAGAGGAACTACGTGGGTCTCATCTGACAGACACTTCTTCAGATTCGACACATGGAAAACGTTGTGAACCGCACCGAGTTCTGCTGGTAAGTTCAGTCTGTAGGCCACCTTGCCTATTTTCTCAATGATTTCGAAAGGTCCAACGTATCGTGGGTTGAGTTTGCCTCGTTTACCAAAACGAACCACACCCTTCCAGGGCGAAACCTTGAGTAATACCCGCTCCCCAACCTGGAGCTCAAGTGGTTTCCTGCCCTTATCGACGTAGGCCTTTTGACGGTCACGAGCGGCCGCCATGCGTTGTCGTATTTGAGCAATCCGCTCAGTAGTGTCTACCACATGTTCTGGACCAGTGATTTGACTATCCCCCACCTCTGCCCAACAGAGAGGTGACCGGCATTTACGTCCGTACAATGCCTCGAACGGAGCAGCTTTAATGCTGGTGTGGTAGCTGTTATTATACGAGAATTCCACAAGTGGCAGATGCTTTTCCCAGCTGTTGCCAAAGTCGATTACACATGCACGAAGCATGTCTTCTAAGGTCTGAATAGTGCGCTCGGACTGCCCGTCCGTCTGTGGGTGATACGCTGTGCTCATATCTAGACGTGAGCCAAAAGACTTGTGCATTGCTTGCCACAGTTCCGAAGTAAAACGTGCATCTCGATCAGAGATGATAGAGGTGGGCACCCCGTGCCTCGAAACAACTTCCTTGAGGTATTTCTGCTAAAGTGGAGAATTTATCCGTCTCCTTAATTGCCAAAAAGTGTGCGGATTTTGTGAGTCGATCCACGATCACCCAGATAGTATCGTTTCTGCGCTGGGATCTAGGTAGGCCAGTAACGAAATCCATGGAAATTTCCTCCCATTTCCATTGTGGTATCTCTGGTTGTTGGAGTAGGCCTGAGGGTTTCTGATATTCCGTCTTGACTCGCGCACAAGTCAAACACTTGCTGACGTAAGTTGCTATGTGGGCCTTCATGCTAGGCCACCAATACGTAGTTTTAATATCGTGGTACATCTTGTCCGAACCAGGGTGTACCGAGTAGCGAGATCTGTGCGCTTCATCCATCACAAGTTCTCGTAAGTCGCCATAGAGTGGGACCCAAATGCGTCCTGTTACGTAGTAAGCACCGTCTTCCTTCTGCTCTAGGCGTTGTCTTGACCCGCGTAGGGCTTCGGCCCTTACGTTTTCTGGTTTCAGTGCTTCTATCTGAGCAGCTCGTATTTGCGAAGGTAGACTAGAATGTATAGTGAGTTGTAGAGCTCTCACGCGTTTAGGCGCAGTGTCCTTTCGACTGAGGGCGTCTGCCACAACATTGGCCTTGCCCGGGTGATAACTGATAGAGCACTCGTAATCATTCAGCAACTCGACCCATCGTCGTTGCCGCATATTCAGTTCCTTCTGCTTGAATATGTGCTCTAGGCTCCTGTGGTCGGTGTAGATGGCGCACTTGGTTCCGTACAGGTAATGCCGCCATAACTTAAGTGCGAAAACAACAGCTCCCAGCTCCAAATCGTGTGTAGTGTAGTTCTTCTCGTGAACTTTGAGTTGTCGTGAGGCGTAAGCTATGACCTTATCTCGTTGCATCAATACACAACCAAGACCTTGAATTGATGCATCACAATAAACCACAAAATCTTCTGTGCCCTCCGGCAGTGAAAGGATAGGTGCACTACAAAGTCTATCCTTTAGATGCTGAAAAGCTAACTCTTGTGCATTTCCCCAATGATAGACAACGCCTTTCTGCGTTAACAAGGTGAGAGGCTGCGCGATCTTAGAAAAATCCTTAATGAATCTCCTGTAGTAACCTGCCAATCCCAAGAATTGGCGAATTTCCTTTGGTGTACGAGGTGCAGGCCAGTTCTTAATAGAGTCTACCTTGGATGGATCAACGTGAATTCCATCCTTGTTTACCACGTGGCCTAGGAAATGGACCTCACGAAGCCAGAAGTCGCATTTCGAGAACTTTGCATAAAGCTGTTCTGTCCGAAGGAGTTCCAGAATAAGGCGTAGATGCTGTTCGTGTTCCTCCTGACTCTTAGAATAGATCAGGATGTCATCGATGAAGACTATAACGAACTTGTCCAGATAAGGCTTGCACACTCGGTTCATCAAATCCATAAAAACTGCGGGTGCGTTTGTCAGCCCAAACGGCATGACCAAAAACTCATAGTGCCCATATCGAGTTCTAAAGGCTGTCTTAGAGACATCCTCTTCTCGAACTCTCAGCTGGTGATATCCCGATCTCAGGTCGATCTTCGAATAGTAGCTCGACCCCTGCAACTGGTCGAACAAGTCGTCAATGCGCGGTAGAGGATAACGGTTCTTCACAGTCACCTTGTTGAGTTCACGATAGTCGATACACATTCTGAAGGTACCGTCCTTCTTCTTCACAAATAGTACTGGAGCTCCCCAAGGCGATGAGCTAGGATGAATGAAACCCTTATCCAGGAGTTCTTGTAGTTGCGTGGAGAGTTCTTCCAATTCTGATGGAGCTAAACGATAAGGTGCACGAGCTATAGGCGCAGCTCCAGGAGCTAGTTCAATCTGAAACTCGACTTGGCGATGGGGCGGAAGACCAGGTAATTCCTCAGGGAATACCTCAGGATAGTCACGTTCAACTGGAAAATCTTCTAGCTTCTTCTCTTTCTCTGTGGTATCAGTAACTAGAGCCAAAATCGCAGTGTGGCCCTTTCGTAAGCACTTCTGGGCCTTAAGAAGAGAGATGATGTTCTCAACAGCACTTCTCTTGTCGCCACGAATCATGAGAGGTTCACTACCTAAACCAGGGATACGAACGATCTTCTCGTTGCAAAGAATCTCTGCTCGGTGTTGGGATAGCCAATCCATCCCAATGACAACGTCGAAACTACCCAAGACGATAGGGATAAGGTCAATAGAGAAGGTCTGGTTAGCGAGGACAAGTTTGCAACCTTTGACTACGTGTGAGGCCTCCAAACTCTTACCATTAGCTAGCTCTACAGTGTGCTTGTCGCTCAGGGGTGTTGGAATACGCTTAAGCATTTGACTAACTTCTAGGGACACGTAGCTAGTATCGGCACCCGAATCAAATAAAACTGTAACATAAAAGTCGTCGAGAAGGAACTTACCCGTCACCACGTTGGGATCATTCCTTGCTTCACCTTGGCCAATCACGAACACTCGTCCCCTGGCACCATTGTTGTTGTTGTGGTTCCCATTGTTACCATTCCCCTGATTGTTGTTGTTGTTGTTGTTCTGGTTCAGTTGGGGACAATCTTTCTTGAAGTGGCCTTCAGCTCCACACTGAAAGCATCCTTTGTTGTTACCCTGTTGTTGTCGCTGGTTCTGTTGAGGTTGCTGACGATTCTGGTTGGCAGGGTATGCGCTCCTGCAATCCTTTGCAACATGACCAGGCTTGTTGCACCGATGACAGTTGCCCCTGGTGCATGGCCCACTGTGGTGTAGGTTGCAACGATTGCATTTGGGGTGATTCCCCTTGTACCCACCATGACTTTGACCACCAGACGATTGCTGACTGGGGCTCTTGTGGTCGTCAGTCTTTCTCTGCTGAGACTGAGATTGCACAGAAGTTGAACCCTTGCTTGAAGTTCCATCCCATTTTCGTTTGTTCTCACTAGAAGTACCAGAAGTAGTTGCAGCACCTATGCGCTTTGGTAACTTGTTCTGCTCCACCGCTTGGTCAGTAAGACGGTGAGCCAACTGAACAACCTGCTGGATAGTAGTCAAGTTTGCTGAAGTCACATGACTTTGGATCTCTGGCACCAAGCCCTTGAGATAGAGTTCAATTCGCTTATAGGGAGGGTCCACCATAGTAGGACACAACAAGGCAAGCTCATGCGATCTCTTAGTATACGCCTCAATCTCTGACCCCGTCATCTTGAGGTTGTAGAACTCATCTTCCAACTTATGGATGTCATCGCGACTGCAGTATTCCTCCTTGACCATTTCCTTGAAAGTTTCCCATGGGGTGGCGTTGGCAGCAACCAACCCCAGCATTTGCACTTGAGCCTTCCACCACGTGAGGGCCAAACCCTCGAGAGTACCAGTAGCATACTTCACCCTACGCGCTTCAGGGCATTCACACATTTCGGACACAGATTCTAGTTTCTCAAACCAGTGGAGGAGACCTACTGCTCCTTCAGTTCCGCTAAAAGTAGTGGGTCGACAGTCCATAAAGGTCTTAAAAGTGCACACCGGTGCCTGAGCATGTTGACCTAAGGTAGGTGAAAGAAAGACAGAGTTTAACACAAAGGTTGGTTCACGAGAGTAGGATCCTAAAGATCCTAGGATAAGTTCGGGCTGCAGGATATACCTCCTGCGTGTGCAGCTGCAAGTGCTGCGGCAACTCGTTCGTTGATCAAAGCCGTCAACTGGGCTTGTGTCATGTTAACGCGTCCAGACATGATTCTTCATATCAAGAGTAATACGAGTGAGAGAGGTTCGCGAAAGTACGATAGTAGGACAGAGTAAGCACGCACGTGTTCAAACAACAGTAGTTATACTAATCAAGCATACCATGAGCAATGTACTATGTAACTAACAAGTAGGCAATATACACATACCATATCACCTAGAATGTCGAGCCTTGCATGTGGAGTGAAGTGTCGTTGTGGACCGTTGAGCACTAAACCGGTTATAGTCTGGTTTTAACAAAAACGTTTCTCCTTTATTAAAACCTAGTTCACTATAACCAATGGCTCTGATACCAATCTGTCACACCCCCAAAATCCACCCGCGGAATACTACCGCTTGGAGGCGTGACTGACCAGGATCCAGCCACCAATCATACTGATCAAGCATATAAATAATCATAAAAGTTTAACCCCTACGATTGGTGTTCCAACAAAACCAAGTTTAAGTTGTAAGCGGAAGCATAAGTTTAAAGTTATAACATATGTTCAAAAGTTTTCAAATAGAACATGGCACGCAACAATCCGTGTCCCACAACGACCCTCCTCCATGCAAGCTCCAGCTGAGTACCTATGGTCCTGCAAAGCATGTAGTAACGAGTCAACAACTAGTTGAGTGAGTTCACAGTTGGGTGTTCGTTTTAGTTGTTTCGAAAACAGTTTCCTTTATCTGGCATCCTGCCGTGGGGGTTACCCCATAGTTTGAAAACGTGACTTAATCATTCCCAGTTACTCTGGCATTCCAGCCGTGGGGGCTACCCCATGATAGTTATCAGGCATTTCGGCCGTGGGGGCAACCCGTGCGTACACTAGACTCGTTACCATATCGACTGCTGACTGTAGTCATGTTTATGTGCCCTGATAACCATCAATGTCTATCATCATTGACGTGCCCCAGATCCATTAGTTCACGACCGTCCTCTGCGGCACGGTGTGAGGTTTGTCAGACCTAAATAGCGCTATCTAACTAATGACCCGCTCGCCATTGGCCCGGCGATTAAGTCGATATAAAAAGGAGGGACTTCGTGATAGAGTTTTAGTCTAGTACGAGTTATCCGTCCGTCCGGACGAGGAATCACATTCCTGAACCATAACTGTCCTACCCAAGGAGGACGAGGAATCCACGTTCCTTACCCCGTTCCCAACCCAGGGAATCCCATGCTTTGTAAAGGGTGTGAACTCACCTTGGTTTGCTCGGTAGTAACACGGAAAGGTCAATCAAGTCGCAAGTAGTCAATTACGTCCTAACATAGATACCATTCATATCAGATTCAAACCAAGCAGTGCACGTACAAGTAACGATCCTAGCATACAGTTCTATCATGGCAGTTTCAACAACAGTGCACAACCTATTCAGTTAACAGTAGCACGTACAACCCATATGTTCAGCCCAATTACTTAAGCCCAAACACGTTTTAAACAGTTAACACAGAAGTCCATAAGTCCGGCCCATTAACGTAGGCCCATAACTAAGCAAGCCCAACAAGTGTGGTTTCGAGTCGTAACCGGACTCGCAAGCATGGTTGCGGGTTATGTTGTTTGTGTTGATCATGGATGGTTGCGAGTCGCAACCTATGTCGCAACCATGGTTTCGGCTGATCATGCTAAGGTTTCGAGTCGCAACGGGACTCGCAACCGGTGGTCTCGGCTTGTCATGTTATGGTTGCGGGTCGCAACCAGGTGTTCACGACTCGCAACTGGTGTCGCAACATGGAGGTTTCGAGTCGCAACCGGGGGTCTTGACTCCCCAACAGTTGCTGATTCTGCACAGATTGTACTATCCAATAGAATTCATGCAGAATTATGTACTATCCACTAAACATGTTTTGTTGTCTAATATTTACCCAAATCGGATCAAACAGTGCAGATTTCAAATATTCAACACACTTTCATTGCATATTCAAGTTGTTCTTCATGTATTCAAACACATTCATCAAGTTCTTCATATATTCAAAACATATTCATAACACATTCAACCCTTATTCTACCGAAATTATGAACAAGCATCAAAACATTTAGCATAACACCACAAGCTCGGTTTTTTTTTTTTATACTAATCCGATTACATGCTAAGTGCAAACCGGTTTTATGAACATTTACATCTAATGGTTGAAACTTCATTTAAATACAAGATATCATCAACTCATCATGCAATATAACCAAAATCAAGGCATGTTAATCCAACTACCAACATTATACATGCTAAGGACATCATCTATATTAAGAACATCATGAAAGCACTAATATAAAACACAATAAACATCATATCATTCATTCTATCATTTAACAACAACAAACATCAATCACTAAACACCATAAATACTAACCGGTTGGTGAGGTGCGTGTGTGAGCCGATCCAAAGTCCAAATCCGAGAGTTCTTGTGCCAACCGATTGGATCCGAGAACTTGGAGGTGTGTTTGTGTTTCTAGGGTTTTAGTGAGAGGGAAGATAGGAGAGTGTGTGAGAGTGAGTGTGTATGGTTGCCCAAAGAATGGCAAAGTTGGCTAGAAGTGTGATATATATACTAGTTCAAGTGGAGCACCCTTAAAGGGTTTACAATCGGCTAAGGGATATCACGGCCCAAATGGCCCAACCGATTACTGTTCACTCGAGACCACATGGTCTCGAGTCGAGTCCTTGTTGTTTCGGTTCATATATATATATACACGCATACACATAATATAACATGTAGTTCACATAAGATGTTCACATATATCATTGCACCAAACATGTCAACTAATCACATAACGTACAAGCATGTTACATCAAGACACAACGAAAGGTTCTAAATTTCGAGTTGTCACACTATAGTTTCGTATCGTATCGTATAGTGTAGTATAAGTCTCGTATAGGTCTTGTATAGGCCTATCGTGTTGTATCGTATCGTATAGTATAGTAAAAGTCTCGTATAGGTCTCGTATAGGCATCGTATAATTAATATTAGTGTTATTATAACTAATATGATTTTTTTTATAATTAATATTAGTGTTATTGATATTAATATGAGTTTTTTATAATTAATATTAGTGTTATTGATATTTAAAAAAGAAAACAAAAAAAATTAAAAATAGACGCCCAGTATAGGGCTATACTGGGCGTATACGAGGGGTCCAAAAGACCATTTTACCCCTGAATTATGCCTATACTGGGGGCAAAACAGGGTTATAATGGTCTTTTGGACCCCTCGTATATGCCCAGTATAGCCCTATACTGGGCGTCTATTTTTATTTTTTATTTTTTTCTTTTTTATATATTTAAAAAGAGAAAACAAAAAAAATAAAAATAGACGCCCAGTATAGGGCTATACTAGGCGTATACTGGTGTCCAAAAGACCATTATAGCCCTGTTTTGCCCCCAGTATAGGCCTAAATCAGGGGTAAAATGGTCTTTTGGACCCCTCGTATACGCCCAGTATAGCCCTATACTGGGCGTCTATTTTTAATTTTTTTTGTTTTCTTTTTTTAATATTTAAAAAGAGAAAACAAAAAAAAAATAAAACTAGACGCCTAGTATAGGGCTATACTGGGCGTATACGAGGGGTCCAAAAGACCATTTTACCCCTGTTTTGCCCCCAGTATAGGCCTAATTCAAGGGTATAATAGTCTTTTGGTCCTCATAGACGCAGTATAAGTCTCGTATAGGTCCCATATAGGTCTATACGAGAGCTATACGAGACTTATACTACACTATACGATAAAATACAATACAATACGATACGATACTATAGGATATGATACAACGCCCGTATACATCGATAGGCCTATACAAGACCTATAAGGGACCTATACTACACTATATGATACGATAGTATCGTATTGTATCGTATAGTGTATAGTATAAGTCTCGTATAGGTCCCATATAGGTCTATACGAGAGCTATACGAGACTTATACTACACTATACTATACAATATAATACGATACTATAGGATATGATACAACGCTCGTATACGTCGATATGCCTATACAAGACCTATAAGGGACCTATACTACACTATATGATACGATAGTATCGTATTGTATCGTATAGTATGGTATCGTATTGTATCGTATAGTGTATAGTATAAGTCTCATATAGATCCCATATAGGTCTATACAAGAACTATACGAGACTTATACTACACTGTACGACACAATACGATACGATACTATAGGATATGATACAACGCCCGTATACATCGATAGGCCTATACAAGACCTATAAGGGACCTATACGAGACCTATACTACACTATATGTTAAAAACAATGTAATATTTCTACGATCGAATATTTTTAAAGGCCGATCTTGAAAACGGTAAAATATTTTTATAAAAAAATAAAACTTTTCTTAAAAAACAACTCAAATTACCCCACCAAAACACCCATTTTTTTACTCAAAAAACATCACCCTCAAAAAACAATCAAATTACCCTACCAAAACATCCATTTTTCAACTAAAAACAACCAACGAGGGGTTCTAATATTAATTATTTAAAATAAAAAAACTTGTTTTTGTATAAAAGTTTGCTAAAACGATTAATATTGTATAAAATGTTTGTTAAAAAAAAAAAAAAAAAAAAAAAAAACCCTTCAAGACGCCCAGTATAGGTCTATACGAGGCATATAAGGGGCAAATGGTCATATATGAGGCCTATACGAAGGGTCCTATACGCCTAGTATAGGCCTATACGAGGCGTATTGAGGCAGTCAAACCAGAAGTGACATGAGTCAGACACTGATTTTGATGTAACCCTATACGCCTCGTATAGGCCTATACGAGGCCTATACGAGGCAAAAGGTGTCTAAATAGACAGATAAGGTGTCTGGATAGTTTGAGCCTTACTATTTAAAATTTGCAGTTACTTGTTAATGTTAATTTACAAATTCTACAAATAGAACTTGTATGTTTCATTCTTTGGTTAACAAAATAAAAAATACAAACATAAGTTATCTAAATTATTCTCAATCATCATTCATTCAAATCAACAATTTCAATTTGTTCATGATATACTGTTGTATTTTATAATTATATGAAAGAGAACAGCCTTTTTTCTAAAAGAAAGTGACATGTATCCATCAAAATCAACTTAAACACAACATGTTATGGTGTTTTAAAGATTTTAATAATAATGATAATAACAATAATAATATTTTGAGATGAATTAGAGTGAAAAAAAGGGTGTCTTTTTGGAAGAGCAAGTATGAGTTACAATCATAAAACTAATTATGGTAAGAAACAGCTAAGAACTCAACACACACCATATACATGTGCACATGCACAACCCGGCCCACATTTGGTCCTTTGTGTCTATAAATATGTGGGAGGGTAGGTAATGGACCATTTTTTATAATGGGATTCATTCTACCACTTTACGTAACTGTTTTCTAAATAATGCTGCTGTCCACCATTCAATAATATTTCAGCCCAACATAATTACTGTTGTTTCGCATTCAATCATGGATCAATCCTGTGGCGAAGCTTGAGATTTCCGACTGCGGGGGTCGAAAACATACACACTATGCTGTTTTCTACATACTCTCCACTATTGAGCAAAAAGTTCGGGGGGTCGGCCGCCCCCTCCCGCCCTCACTATGCTGCGCCCCTAGATCAGTCTATGCATTCTTCATTTTTTTTACAGTTCGATCAAGTATGACTTCATATGATATCGAATTTAGTTACTCATCTCAAGTAAACATGTCTATCAATAATCAAACTTGGCAATTATTCTTTGAAATAAAAGGGATATATCATAATACCATAAACATAAACTAAATAAAAAGGAGAAAAAAACATATAACTTGTTATAATTTAAGTAATAGGGCGATACAAATTTATTGAATGCACGGGGCCATGGGTCCATGTCAAATCTGGTTAGGCTCCAGGTCGAACTCAAGCTTGCACGCACATCGCACATAATGCCGAATGCCCATACTGTTGATGTCGCTACGAAATGGCATATGGACCCTCTATGCATTGCCCCCTTTTGACTTGATTGTTTTGAATTTGTTTTGGTTCTCTTTCATTTGTAGATATATTTGAAATGAAATGGTGAAATGTTTGTGATTGGTCTATTTATGTACGTGAATGATTAAACAAATGTTCCTTATCTCCGGATGCTATTGATATTAAATTAAAAGTATATATTTTAAAGTTCTTAATAGAACTATTAATAGTAGGGGACAAAATAAAATGAAAGAGAATACTGTTACTACACAATATAAGAGAAAGTATATCTTATTAAGAATATTTCTCTTGTGCCATTCTGTATATTCTCTTAATAAAATTTCGCCTTTACTATCAACCAAAGTTCACAACGTGGAACAAAGTTAAGGGTCTCTTCTCTTGTTGCACCATTGCTAGGTTTGTCGTCGAGAAGCTTTTGATTGCTCACACAGATTAGACATTTAGGCTCGTGTGTTTAATAATTGATTTATGTACAATTATATATCTAACTCAACATGAACAAGTAATGCTAAATCAAAACTTAATAATCAATGTTATATGATTAGCTTCAACATATTACAAATATACAGTGCATCCTAACTCGCCTATGTTTATAATCCAGAATTCAAGTTACTCAATAGTCAAATCACATGTTTTTTTTTTTTTTTTTTTTTTTTTTTTTTTTTTTTTTTTTTTTTTTTAAATTGCATAGCCATGCTTCCTTTAATTCAACGGTTGGTAGTATTGGGGAGTGTTGGTTCCTGGTGCTAAGATGCTAGGACTCGCCGAGGTGATGACTGGGGTGGAGAAAAGACGCGAAGTCTGTGAAGAAATAGCAGCCCCTAGGGCTGAGGTGCCGCTGCCTGCTCCCTCCACCCTTCCGGGTTGTGCTTGTGAGGGCATGTAAAAGTAAGGGTTTGTAACCACGGCCTGGGAAGAGACGGTGGTAACGTTACCAAACCCTGGTGGTGGCCCCTCCGCCTCGAACTCCAAATCTAACGATCTGGTAACGGCCGGTGATGATACTGGGGCGGTTACGCCTCCCGCCCCTAGCGTCAGATTATCATTCGTCGCTCTTTGACCAGCCATGTTCTGATCACTTGCCATGAAGCTCTTTGTTGTTCTTGCTTGGTCCCACGGATGGCGCCAATGAAGAAACACTGACCTTAACAACTCTGGAAACTTCAACGATCAATGACCCGAACGTGTGGCTGCAAAACAGAAACACCGTTAGGACTCGTTACAGGAATGGGGTTATTCCTGTAACCACCCTCCGGCGTGAGAATAAGTATTCGTTCTTTTGGAGA